>NC_045486.1:5095476-5798809 GCF_009650955.1 Corvus moneduloides
CTGCAGCACCCAGGATTTTGGGATGGGACACAGAGCAGGAGAGCTGCAGCAGTGCGCCCTAGAGGTGACAGACGTGGGAACATCAGGCACTTGAACGTGTGCCACGAGAGCTACAAATCCTCACAGAATTTTAATTGAAAAAAAAAAAACCAACAACCCAACCCACCACCAAGCCAACTCCCTTTACAGCAAGGGCACAGCAGCTGATTTGCATACCTTAGGGGTACATTTTATAAGCAATGGGAGGTGATTTAGCTGCGTGACTCCCATTGTTGTTAATGGGAGCTGTACAGCTAAATGATGAAGCGTTGAAAATGTGAACTCCTTAATATTTCAGTTGACTTTAATTTTTATTTTTGAGCTAACACAGTTAATTAGACGATATTTTCCTAAGGTATGTCCACAGCAAAGTGCTATTTATGAGCTAACTTAAAAACCCGTTCTGCCAAATAGAAGCATAAACAAATATCTCTCATGCCAAAAAATGCTCTACATCACATGCAAGTACTTTTAACCGTGGCAATAAAAGCTTGTACTGAGTTACTGCTATCTCTAAGATTACTCACTGAATACTAGTGCTAATACAGCTTTTTGCTAGGCTGGCTACATGGGTTTGGAAATGAATACTGGTTCCTTTACCACAAGCAAAGTTTTTCTACTTACTGGGCTCTTATTGCTTATTTCAGAAATCTGCAAAATATATTGCCTGGAGATAAATTTGTGGAATTGTATTGGCATTAGTAATGACACTGATTTAATTTTTATTCTAAACTGATGAATCAATCCCCAGACTCTGCCAGGACCCACGTTCCCAGAGCTGCCTGAGTGTATCAGTATTTCACAGCCAGCTGCTCTGCAATTTGCCCTTTCTTCCCCACATCACTACAACGCCCTAAAACGACCACTTGCTTTCATGGATTTTATTCTTTCCATATCACACTTGACTTCTGCTACTTTTGTCCTCAGCTTATTCCCATCTCCATTCCCCCTTTCTGTACCTGCACCCTCACTCTCTGAAGACATGGATGCAGTATCTCAGTTGAAGATTTTCTTCTTTTCAGTTAGTCCCCCACTGCAGATCAATCATTATTTCCTGTTTTTAAGTGATTTAATTCTCACATTTCAGTTTATCCCATTTCTGACAATAATTTACCTAACAACATCACTCCAGTTCTTTCTGCTGAATTCTGGTCTTGCAATGTGCTGGCATTGTCAGCTTTTACACCCAGTGACACATCAGCAGCAAACTCTACAGGGCTAAACCCAAACACTTTAAAATGTTTCTGATGAGCACTCAGCTCTGGGGTGGGACGCAACTGAAACTCCTTGTGAAATAGTTTTTTACCCCTTTTGGCACAAGCCCAAAGTTTAAACCCTACTCAAGAATATTACCAAATATTTCATACACTTGAGCCCACAAACAACAACAAATAGTTTTCTTTTGTGAACTGCAAATAAAAATGCAAGTAAAAGAGCAAACACCACAAAACTGAGCCATGCAAAGATTTCCAGCAAGACTTCAGGCAATTGAACACGAGTTGTATTCAGCTGAGATGTCAGATCTGAAAACCATCTCAGCGTAGTGCAAATGGCCTGGTTTTTCTTTTTGATTCTTATTGCTTTAGTTTTGTTTATTCTTATGTAACCTGTCAGCAAAACTTACCCTGCTCCTGGACTATTTGTGGTCCCCTGATATCGAGAAGGACAGCTTTGCTTCTGCTCCTGCCTGGTGCAGTTATCGTATCCACCTTCGTTTGCTGGGCTGGAATCCTGTGCCTGTCTGTGTGAGTGGCACTAGTCACATTCAATAACACTTTGCTTGTGCATTTAGGCCTCTCTTCTGCACAGCCTTTACCAGCATGTTTACACGCCTCTAACCAGGGGGATTTAGGTGGGTGCCATTAAATCTGCGCCTGATGTGTTTGTGCAGGAGGTTTACACAGCCCAGGGGTGCTGGGTGTGGGAATGGCTGGGGCTGCAGTGCACACGGAAGGCTACAAATCCGCAGGGAATGTTAATTGAAAAGTTACATCAAATGCACAGCAGGTGGTTGGGACCTGTAGGTTATGGGTGAGTTCGGTCGGGACGGAGACGGAGACGAATGGAGAGATCTCTATAGGCAGGTCTTGGGACACAGTCGGTTTATTGTAAAGGCGTGGGTATAGGGGCACTGCTCAGAGCTGCCAGACTCAGCTCTGAGCAGGCCCAAGAGAGTAAGCAGGTGAGAGAGAGAGAGAGGGTGTAAGAGCAAGAGTGGAAGTAAGAGTAGAAGTGGAAGAGAGGAATAGAGTGGAAGTAAGGAATAGAGGAAAGGAGTGAATAGAAGAGAGAAAAGAAGTGTCTGAAGTCCTGGTTACAATACAATAAATCATCTTCTGTACTGAATATTCTAATTGTCACTAACCAATCTAATACAAGATACAAATCCTATAGCATTTACATACAGCCTATAAGAGTTCTTATATTACCATAAAGTGTTACATCTTAACTTCTAAAAACTACTCTTTGGACCCCTTCTGCTGAGCTAGTAGGGTCTGCTCTGACCCTTGGACCTGCCTGCAAGCAGAGGGTATTGTTCCATCAAGAGGGGATTACTTCAGTGGCCATACCATTGTTTTCTAGTTGTTCAGTAACTAAGACCTGGTATTTCAAAAGTGGCTTTCATTTCGATGTTGCCTGTAGTTTTCATATTCCCAAAATCTTTTGTCAGGCAATCATATTTCCAAGTCTTTCCTGTTTCATCTTCCCCAACAGGGACCGTAATGGTAAAAAATCAGCTCAACCAGAGGCAAGTGAACTCCCCAGCTGCCACTTTGGTAATTGGGGGTCCCTGCAGGGTGGTTGAGGGGTTGCTGAATTAGGGACTGGCAGAGTTGGGGCTGGGAGATGGGGACCAGGCATTGTCCTGGCAAAACTGCACACCCAGGTGACTTACACCTCTACCTTTTCATCAGCTTGTCTTTGGGGTTTGAGGTAAACAGGCTGTGGAGGGGATGGAAGTGTGGCCGTACATGCTATAGGATTTTGACATGACTCAGAGCTGTGGTTGGCCTCAGGGTGTGCTCCTCCTACAACTAAAACTGCAAACTTCTTCCTCTTTGCAGAAGCAGTCGGAGTCCTTCCCTGTTGCTGCCTTCTTCCATCAGCTGGATGGCTGCCACTGCTCACTCTTCCCTCCTGGAGCTTTCCTTCCTCCATTCCCAAAACTTTTAAAAGCAAGCTGCACACCTCTATTTTGTGCACAGCAGAAACAAGTGCTTCCTTCTGCTATTTCCTCTAAAGGAAGAAGTGTTTCATTTCTGAACATGATTTAATTTTGTGTAGCTTTTACCTTTCCCTCCTCTTTTGTCCCCACATTTTTTGACACAAAAATACTGGTTTTCACACAGCTTGTGTAGATTTATTGAGTTCAAGGACTGTGAGATTCTCTGAATCTGAAACTGCCTTGATGTGGAATAGAGGAAATAACTAAGAAACATGCCATGGCCTTTTTCCTCCATTTCCATGCAGCTCTCCTAATAAAGCAGATGAGAGACAGATTTTGCTTACAGCATTCATAGTTGTCACAGTGCTCCTAACCCTCTTCCTGCTCCCCCTCCCTGCCCAGGAGCTGTAAGCAAGGACACAAGAGTCACATCAGAGGCCAGCAACGCTTGTACCTGATGCTGCATTTCCAGCTTGCTCTGTGCCTTCCTGTCTAAGGTGTCAGATTCCTGCTAGAAGTATTTGTAAACAAAGCCCAAGAAAACTCCTAACTTTGCCTGGAGTAGTGCAGCATGAGTGTTACAGTCATGGAGTGAAAGCCTCTAGGAGGAGCACAGATGTATTTGTCACCTACCCCACGGCACTGAGCTGTGAGCAGGGGGCCAGCAGCATTCAGCTGCTCTGTGTGCACACACCCCACACCTTTCCTTCTCTTTATCAGTGTCTAGTTAAAATCTAGTAAGCCTGAACAAAAAGAGCCATACTTGTTGAAGGCAAATAAGTAAATTAGTAAATTTACTTAAAAAAATTTACTTAAAAAAAAGAAGTAAATAAGGATGTGTTGGAAAATGAGTATGAATGAATTTTAGCCACATGATGAAAAAGAATACACATGGAGTGGCTGAATTCTTGGAAAATTCTCAGGTGTTATTTGATAGCAAATGGTAAAAAATGACAGATCATAGCAATGACATCAAGATGACATTTTTCAACCCAGAATTAATCCAGAAGTGGTCCAGTCAGTATTTTCTCTGTATGTGACACTCCAGTTGATAGTACTGGGTTATATTAATATTGCTTTTCGTGGAAGCATTTATGACTTTAAAAGTGCCACTTGATAGCCTGCAACTAGGGTTTCCCTGGAAATGCCTTCATATAATAATTTAGATATATTTGATATTAAAAAGTTTAGCCTCTGTTTGGAAATAGGGGCAGGAAAACACTTGTTTCCTAGTGCCAATTGTCTGAACAAACAACTGCACCTCTTGCAACCACCACCACAGCACAGATCTGTCTCTGCATTACTGGGCTACCAACACAACACTTTTAATCACATTTTGACTAAAACTAACTGCTTAACTTAAATGCAGAATGGGAAGGAGTTTCATAATTGCCTTGATGTTTTTGGTATTCTGCTCAGGTAAAATAACTTTGGGTTTGGTGGTCACAGTGCCTTGAGCTACACATAGCAGCATTTTCCAAGTAGTTTGAGATCAACCATGCTTTTAAAGCTGATACCTTCCATCCAGCAGCATAAGCCCATCTCACCTCCTTGCGGTCCCTGGGAGCTTGATGTGCTTTGGGAGTGAGGGTGTGGGGAGGGCTCTGGGCTCCAGCCCGCAGCGAGAGTGGAGGCGGCTGCCTGCTGGGTAATGGCCTCAGCTGGGCCATTCTGGACACGGCCCAGGGACCTCACACACTTATGGCCACCACCAGAAGCACCCACAGAAAGTGATAAGTGTTATAGTGCAGCATAATCCGCTCTTCAGCCTCAAAGAGAAAGATAGGATCATACTGCCTTCCATTCTCAGATAATAACCATTGCATGGAGGCAGTTACAAGACCTATTTATAGGGATGGTTTTAGCTGCCATCTTTATCCTTAACAGGAAGGGACTGATGCTTTGGACTGGTGGCAACTTTATGCTACTCACCCATCGCCATATCTTTTTATCTGAATGTGTACTATGTGGTTATGTTTCCATTTGGATGACTTTCACATTCTTTAGATGGCAAATGTTTTCTGAAAAATGATAAAGAAGAAGAGGTTCAGGTAGAAACTGAACTGAAAACAGGTTGGGATTCTGTGATGAATGACCCACCTAGGCCTTGTTTGCCTGTGCCTGGAAATTTGGGAGAGGTTTATGATGAGCTGTTTGTGTAACCAAGCTATGCAAACTAGTAAAAACAAGTCATGTGTAAGAGAGAGGGAACATTGACTGCTTTGACAACTGCTTTGCCATTGCTAAGGAAACTGCTCCCTTGGTAACCATGGTCAGTACATCTGTCTTGTTTTATCTCCAATTCTCACATAGACACCATCATGGAAAGAATATTAACACAACCAAAACACAAACATTTCAGAAAAGCACAAGGCCTGTATTAATTTATTCACTAAAAAGTTTAAGAGAGATTCTGCTTTGGTGTTGATTATGGCTTTGCCTTTCCTGAGATGTGCTCCTTAAATATTAACTTATGCAAAGTAACAATTTATTCTTTTGTTCTGCTTTGTACTTCTTTAAAATGTGATACTTATTTTCTTTTAGCTCTCCTAATTTACCTAATGCAATTGGGCTTTACAATAGGAAAGCCTGAAGGCTGAGAAAGCTTTTGCATCTGTCAAAATAAGAGTTTATGTTCTTTTGCTAAGGAAAAAACTCTTACTGACTTGAGCAGAGTAGGACAAATGGAAGTCCTAATCTGAAGAACAACAAACTTTTAAGATGTCTCTGAACTTTTTGAGCTGGAACCACATGACTTCAGAAAGATCTTTCTTGCCACTCCTGCTTAAATCCCTTAACAAGGAAGAAAATCAGAAATGTCCACAGGAAAATCTGAGAAGAAATCCTGGATGTAGTTTTTGCCACTTTTTAGTGAAATCAGGATATTTGTCAGTACCTACCAGTAAATCAGATTTGAAATGTTTATGGAAGTACAACTTTACACAAAAGAATAATGTTTACATCCACAAAAATCCCAAATCTGTTGAAGCAAAAGAAATAAGCCTGGTACACAGGATGCAAAGATTCCCCATGGCTTTCTATCCATAGCATCAGGCACAAATGAACACCCTTTGGGTCATGTATTGCCTCAGTTCTAAGATATCCTGTACTCAGGTGCTAGAAGCACCAGAGGTAGTCAGGTTTCTCAGTAACTTTAGAAGAGCAGAATTTTCCTCTTCTCATAAAGGAGGGGAAAAAAGCTTGGATGAAAGAGGAGATAAGAGCTTATAAGTAAATTTGAAAGTGTCTGCTCTCAAGGTGGACATGGTGACTGCATGAAACAGGGATTTCATGCCATATACATTCCTCCAAAAATGACAAATCTGATGCCTTAAATGCCAGAAATGTGGTTTGTGCATTTACTGAGAGTGCACGTAGAGCAACAGCAAACTCCTCTTTGGTAAGGACAAAACAACCATCCCAACTAAGACCAAGAACTTCTCCAGCCTTGTGTCCTCTCTCTAGCAGCAGCCAGCAGGGAAATCACAGTGGTACCTCTCCATATACTCTGCCAGTGTCCCAGTAAAAGAAAGGGATGTTTCCAACACAGTACATCAAGGAGTACAGGAATATCCAGGGACTTCAGCGACTGACTGGTAGAAGATTTTGGTCTGATTTTAAGAACAGTGCAGAGGCAGCAAACCATGGCCTCTCATGGTGGTATAAGCATGCTGGCACCCCACTGTGCATGTCACATCATTTGTGGTGGGAATGAGCTCTGAGGGAAGAGTTACTCTCAGCTTCTTTCTTTTGACTTATCTGTTGATGATAATATGATCTAGCAATTACTTAGCTTTGGCTAACACAGTTCAGCATCCGCTCCTATAGCATGGATGTTACAGTATCATCAACAGCAAACCTTCCTTTCACATTAGCTCTGTATGTGTGAAGCATCCTGCCTTCATACCTGTCCTTTTAACAAAGGAAATGCAGTGAGAACTATTGTTCTGCCCATTGCAGAAGCTTTGGGACACTGGCAATGCAAACATCCTTTTACAATTCTGTCATGCATCCTGACCTTTCATTTTTACTGGAAGTCTTTGCAGATGCTTTGTTTACCCAGTCCCATTTACCATAAACAACACAGCAATTGGCACTCCCGAGATGTTTGGTTTAACTTTATCCAGAAGCCAGAACCAGTTGCACCACTACCACTGGTGCAAGGGAGTTGCCATGAGTCATTTCTCCTAATTCTTTCCCTCTCACGTCTCCAGCTCCAGTGGCACACCCATGAGACCTGTGCTTCACTTCCCCTGTATGCAAAGTGAGTGACACAGCACCTCATCCCTCCCAGGAGCAGAGTGGGACCACATGGATTTTATGCCCCTGGATATTATCAGGGAGCAGTGAGTGGGGTCTGTGCTCTCCCTAGGGGAGAAACTCCAACAGGAACATCATGCCCCACTGCTGTGGTAGGGTGGCAGCCACCATGAACCACAGCCCCTTTCTCCAGTATCTGAGTGAGAGGAGCAGGCAGACCTGCAGATGGGGGCCAGGTCCAATCAGAAGTCCAGGTAATAAAGCAGCATCAGAGGGAAGTCAAGCTGGAAGTCAGTGCATGGTCAGGATGAGTGGGTTGATCACTCAGCTGAAGACCAGCTCAGCTCACGAAAAGCACCAAATTTTCTTGGCTGAGCTTAAATGGGCTCCTAGGCCTGCTGGAGTGGGTGGAGGCACCAGGCGAGGCTGGTCAGGGTCATTAAGACTTACCAGTACCTTCAGGTTCCCAAAAAATATCACAACAGCAGGAGTCAGCTAAATAAAGATATTTACAAAGCAACTGACACCTCGACACTTTCCCCAGCTGAAATGCTAAGGAAACTCTGCTGACAATTTTCTTCTCATAGCTACTCCAGAAAGCAGGGCTAAGGCATGACAATGAGGAAGATAGGTTTTTCCTTTTATTAAAAAAAAAAAATCCAACTACATTACTGTGGAAAATTGAAATGTAATTACCCTGACAGATATAAAGATCAGTGTACACAAGTATATTTAAGCTTTTGCAGAAGACCACACTTTGGGAAGCTTGTTCTAGCCTGTCTCTAGGTTTGCATATATGTGAAGTCCCTCGAGTTTGGATCCAGGCAGTGGAAAACAGAGCAGCACAACACTTAGTTTAGCAGCACATGCTCTGAAGCGTACTAAGTACTGCCTCTGCATGCTGCTGAACCTCCTCACCAGTCACTTGCTGTGGGATAGCTCTGGGATTAGGGAGGCGAGGGCTGACATGTGAAATCTGTGCCACTTACTTAACTGCTCTGTCACAATGAATTGGGCTGCTCTGCCTGTGCTAGCCTGGAGAAACAAGTGGCAGGGCCTTGGCTGGCATATGCTGACGGAATAGGGAGAGAGCCTGTCCCTCCGTGTGGCAGGGTGACAAAGCCTCCAGGGGAGGCACAGGGCTCTGCTCTGGTCTCTTCGTGTCAGCCGAGGACCTTCTCAAACTGGTCTCTGAAGGCTGATGCTCCCACTCAGTCCAGAGCGCGGGAGCCCTTGGGTAGTGTGGTGCCAAGGCTGCTTTGAACCAGCTGGTCTGGTTCTGAGGGGGCCTGAATGATGGCTGAGATGACAGGCTGGCTGGACAAGGCCTCACCAGAAAGTAGGGCAGCAAAACTTTCTAATTAAGATAAAAATACCTTTGTAGTCTTTGTAGTGAAGGGGAGCCGTGGCACTCAATCTGAATGTTTCTGTCCAAAGAATGAGCAAGAAAGAGCTTTCTTAGATCCTTTACCTTTGCTTTAAAGAGACAAGAGATCATCTGACAGCAGGTTTGTTAGGCTCACCTTCCAATAACGAGGCTGTTGTAGGAGCTGCCTGCACTCTCACAGCTGAGCCTGCACAGCCCTGCAGCCAGAGCTCCCACTACCTCCACAGGCACACTGCCCTCTCTCCAGACAAGAAGATCCTCTTCTAAAACAGGAAAACATCACAACGAAAAGCAAAATGGGCTGTAGCCCTGCTAAGAAGAGCTTGTTCCCAAATCTTTCCTGGACCCACGCACGATTCATTCCAAGACGTTGATAGGCACCTCAGGAGCCAGGCTGTGCCTCGTGGTCAGGAACCCTCCCGAGCTGGCTGGCAAAGAAAATGTCCCTGAGCATGATGGGGAGCAGGAATGGTTTGATGAACCTCTGAAGATGTAATAAAAAGAGCACAAAACAAGTTTGGAAGGGACATGAAGATCATTGTCAGTTTGAAGGAGTTTGCCCTTGAGACCCATGGAGAGCACATCAGCTGGCTCCAGCTCACATGTTTTCTCCAGCACTCCAGAAAAAAAGAGGCAAAGTACAGTATGTACTTGTCTGCTGAGACATTTAGATTGGCTACTGACACTCTGCAAATGTTTATAAAGAAAACAAAATGTGGATGATAGCCATTTTCATTAAACTGTGCAGATTCAGTTCACCCCGAATCACAAGATCCCTGAGCCATTTTCTTGCCCTTTTGGAGACATCTACTTCCCAACAGCGCTGAGGCTGTGTGGCTCTTGCTGATGTTTTCTTACTTGATGGGTCTGGTGCTGCAGGGGGAGGCATTGCCAGGGCCAGGTATCTGCTCCGTATCTGCAAGGCCTTGGCCCTGTCACCTCGGGTTGATTTTAATCAAGTCAAAGCCAAGAGGCGGAAAAAGACAAAATTAAAACTTCAAGCCTTACCTGTCCAAGGCAGAGTTCCCTCTTGCGCACCATGTAAAATTGTCAAAAAAGCTTGGTGGCTGGTTCCTTGAGTGCAGGGAGGCTTGAGAGCTTCCTTTGGGCCAGGCAGCACATCCTCTCTCAGAAGCAGGAGCGCGGATTTTTGATGATGTTCCAGGGATGTTTCCAAGCTCTGCCACTTGCTGCACCTCAGCATGCAGTCGCATTTATGCCCGTCAAGTATGAGAATTCCGTGCTGAGTTATATACACCGTGACCACGACAGAGCCTTCAAAAACATGGGGACTGCAGTTCTGGAACCATTGCTCCCTGTAACCACTCCCCTGCCTCCAACATGGGTGACTCCGCCAGCCTTGGGGTGAAGGAACTGACAATACTGTTGAGAGCAGAGACATAATTTCATGTGCAGCCTGGTCATTCTATTTACTGAAATAATCTGTCCCCAGGAACTAATTTGGCTCATTGTGGGTGGGTGCTGTCTATCTCTCCCGACTTGTCTCTTGCTGAGCTTGTGAACAGCCAGTCTGCAAACTATGGCCTGAAACACACTGGCACCTGGGTCAAAATGTCCTGTTGAACTGTGGGACAGAAGGAAATGCCCCAGGGTGCCTTTGCCCATCAACAACATCCTTCTGCAGCAGTGCAAAAATCAGGGTGGGCCATGACATAAGCTCATTTCTCCCTTCTTGCACCAGTTACACCATGGTACAAACCATCCATCAAGGTATGAAGCACTCCCAAACATGCTTGTATGGTAGGACTTTGTATCTACTGTACGCAGATGGGACAGAGTGTCCCCTCTCCTCACTGGGACATTTGCTAAACCCATTTTCCTTCTGCCTTCTTGTCATTTCCTTGTCTTGACGCCTGTGTATGTGATGTGTGTGTATGTTCTACATGCAGGAACCCTCATTTGAAGCCAAAAATGGTGTTGCCTTTGTATCATGGTGTCCCAAGCAGCCACATATCCCACCCTCTCTGCAGACTCGGGCCAAAAAAGTTTGCTTCCCTTTCGGCGCTGCAGTGCTTTTGGATGTCAGAACCAGCGTCAGCCCTCTTCAGGGACCAGAGCAACTGCTGTGAATTTAAAACAAATATTTTTCATCTTAAATGCCATGGCAGGTCAGCTAAACAGAAAAGAATAGTTGGTAGCAGGGTTGAAACGACAGCGGGGTGGAGTGTTTACAGCTCCATCAACAGCTCGGTGTTAATGAACTGAGTCCGAAAATTACCTCTCTATTGATGGAGGCATGGATGGAGCACAGAGATGAGAAAGATAGTGATTGCCTCCAGCTGCAGGCAGAACTTGGAGAGTGTTTATTTATCACTTGGAATTGAATGATTTTTTTGGAGAGGGCAGTAAAATTCTGAAAAGCGCAGTCATGCAGCTGCCTGCAGCCTGGCACTTGTGTCAGCCGTGCAGCTCCAGCTCTGGGGGTGCAGGATTTCATCCTGTCCAGGGAGCATCTCTCTGGGCATGACAAGGAAAAGCCTCAACTGTGGTCAGCCCTTTGCTCTGTGTGTGTGTGTGTGTGCGTGTGTAACAAGGTGTGGTTTTTAACCAAAAGTGCCAGGCAGGGAAAATATGGCTGCTTTATACTGACTGACTGTAAAAGGACTGCAAATACATCAATGGAATAATGTCTCCTGCATTGCAACTGCTGTAGCTAATGGGAATGTTATCATGGAAGGTGTTATTTTTGACCCCGATTTCTCCCTTTGCTTTGATTTCTAAAGGAGGCGTTGATAGTTCTACAGCTGAGCAAAATGGTCAAGGAAAGATGTCAGCAGATCCTCTGTTTGAACTTCCAATGCACCAGTAATCCAGATGGGAAGCTCTTCCAGGATAGCCTCTTTTTTGCCAATTCAAATTTTGGGGAATATCCCCAGCACAGTTTCTTCTGTCCAACACAGCCATTGTTTTTGAGGGATTTTCGCACAGCATCTCTCTACAGAGGAGCTTTAATACTTTGAATTGTGCTGTGAATAAGGGCTGATGTGTTCAAGGTGTGTGGCCTGGTGCCACATGAGCAGTCCAAGCACATCAGCACTCAGCACTGCCCTTTGTCTCTGCTTGTGATTTCTGAGGATAGTTTGCTGTGGTTGAGGCATTTCCATAGGTCAAGAGAGAGGACACCCCAAGAAATTCCACTCTTCACCTATTAGTAAAATTAATTTATAATTTCTTTCATAAATTTGGGCTAGTAAATGGATTATTTTGTTGGTGTTTTGTGTTTGAGGATGAGGGCTGCATCAACCACCAGCGTTTTTTTGTCCCTGGAGGAAAAGAATTTATTTTAAACAGCACTTTCTACTTATATAGAATCGCAGAACAATTTAGGTTGGAAAAGAGCTTTTAAATCATCAAGTCCAGCCATTCACCCAGCACTGCCAAGTCTGGTTAAACCTCCTACAATTAGCCTTGGCCATTTGATCCAGCCTGTCCAGATCCCTCTGCAGAGCCTTCCTGCCCTCCAGCAGATCAATATCCCCACCCAACGTGGTGTCATCTGCAAACTGACTGAGGGTGCCCTCAATCCCCTCATCCACATCAACAATAAAGATATTAAACAGGCCTGGCTCCTTCTGACCCTTCTTTTAAATGGGTGTCACATTTGCTCACTTCCAGCCAGCTGGGACCTCCCCAGTTAGCCAGCACGGCTGGTAAATGATGGAAAATTCAAAGTATATATTTAAACACAAACAACAGAAATAGTTCTAAATGCTTGAAACGTGCTTTTAAACAATTTAGCAATGCAGAGTAAGTATACCCTGTTGAAGGCAGCCTACAGAAATGTTAACATCCTCTCAAGGTAAATCAAGTAATGGACTGTTGGCCTATTTTTCAAACCGCTTCTCCTCAGTATCTTGACATTTGATAGGATTATCTATTACTGTTGGATTTTGGTTGACTCTCTGGTATGCCTGAGAAGATTGTCATCTTGTGATTTAAAGATAATAGAGCCAAGCATGTGAAACTGCACACAGAGAATAAACCTTTGACTCAGAACAGAGTATTTTGTTAAAAAAAAAAAAAAAAAAAAGGACAACTTTGTCTTGAGCTCAGTTTGATACACTGGCAGTTAATGAAATTATCCAGCAATAACTTTCCATTCTAAATATTGCTGTGCTATTTTTAAAAGGCTCCTATGGCACGCCACGCAGGGCGGCCCGAGCTAACAATACCAGATATTTGAAGAGGGTGAGTGTGATTAAAGACTTGTGACAATAGCTAATGTAAGCTTTAACTAAAAATGTCAACTCCATTTGTTTTCAGCTTTAAAGAGTTTCTGGATCACAATGTGCAGGTAGGAGTTCTAACAATTTCAAGATTACACTTGACCTAGTAGAAAAGATGATCATGTAAAAAGTGACATGAACTGGGACTCCGTGTGCGCACGTGTGGATCCGTGTGCCTGTGTATAAATATGTCAACACTGGAAAAGAGCCTCACAGTTTTTCAAAATATGCAACACCTATTTTTATTATAAAGCTTCACAACTGGCGATTAAAAAAAAATTGAATGAGCTAGAGTGGGCTTTTTATTACACATGGCTTTATTTCTTTGAATTTCAAAATTACCTAGCATGCATTTTCAACTTTGGAACAATTTGCAGGCTGTTTTCATTTCTATTTAAAAGGGCTAAACACTGAGAATGTGCCTCTGCTTTGCATTCTAATTGCGTGTAACTGATTTGCACAGCAGAACAAAAACCTAATTTTCAGATTAAGAATCATGCGCTAAGAAATAATTATTGTTTTACGAGAAAAAAAGGTTTTCCACATTTTTCCCCCTTGCCCAATTTATGAGAACTGTTTGCCAGTTTGCAGGTTGCCAGCCTTCCCAGAACACCAACTATTACTCTTTAGGGACTGCAAAAAGGTAGACAGAGACACGAGGCATGCAACTGTTTTGACTGCATTCTTTTGCTTGCAACATAACACTTGCTTTTTATTATTTTATCTTCAACAATCAAGGGGTGACTAAATGGTTGCAGGTGGTGATGAAAATAAAAGCCATCCATCATTATTTATTAGGCATGAAAAAGATACACAATAATGTAATTTAATCCCGGAGCAGACAATTATTTCCACATATTGATAATACAACGTGAAAACTGTCATGAATCCTAATGTGATGTTCGCCTTTATTGGTGAACCACTAGTAGCAATGCAAATAATGAAATTGTATCAAAAAGAATAAAAAAGTAAGTATTTGCATATACCAATAGTGTCATAGAGAAAAACACATCATTACTAACTTTGGAAAATATAATCGTAGTTTGTATGTTACTTTGGCTTTGAAGTTTGCAAATGCAGGTGCAAAGTGTTCCTCTAAGTAAATATTTTATTGATTTCTGCATCATCAAAATCATTTCACAGGTTTTGATAAGGGAACTTTAAAGCCATGAACATGCAGCTGTATAATCAGCACCTCTTTACAGAGACCTGCAGATCTCCCTGCTAATCTATTCACATATTTGTGCACGACACTTCCTCCATTAAAAATAATTTAAGAAATATCTTTGCTCCATCTGGGCCTGATTGAAAGCCCATTGAAGTCATCAGAAAGACTTGCATTGATTTTGGTGGGCGTCAGACAGAAGCCCTTTGTGGCTGCTTTCTATAAATAAAGTTGGCCTCCAGTTTGGGCAGAGCAGCTCTCACAAATGTATTCAGACCGATGACATTCACCCCTGGGCAGATGTGAGCATGTGCCACTTAATGCCCACTTATGTCTCATTTTGAAGGCCCTTTTGGATGGACAAAAATATACATATTTTTATAAATAGGCAACTATACATGCAAAGTATATCTGCAACTGCACAGCTAATTTACATTTGAATTACCATATCTGGGCATGCAAATCAGGTAATTACTTACTCACATATAACTGGCCATTTGCATGCACAAATACCTATTATATGCATTCAAGTCACAGTAATGTGTCTGCAGCACTTAGCTGTATCTCAAGAGAAACTGCAGCAAGGAAGAGGTTTACATTATCTCTTATGGACATGGTGTCTTCTAGACTGATGTAAGTGATATTTGAAATCATTAGGGGATCTGTAAACTTCCTACATGTGCTGTCCCTTAAACTGAAGTCTCTTAGGCTCAAGCCTGTAAGAGGCTGGAGCACTTGTGGCAGCAAAACCATTAAAAATTAGATACAATTAGGAGGAGTCTCTGACTGTGGAAACAGACCTTGAAATGGTAAAATTGCACCCTGAAAACATTCCTGAAACCACGACAGCTTTTCTGTTGCCCAGAGAAGCTGTGGTTGCCTCATCCCTGGAAATGTGCAGGGCCAGGTTGGATGGGGCACTGAAAAACCTGATCTACTGAGTGGCATCCCTCCCCATGGCAGGGTTGGAATAAGATGATCTTTAAGGTCCTTTCCAACCCAAACCATTCTAGGATTCTATGATTTACAGAGAGGGAAAGATGTTGAGCACATTGTGGGCAAGTCACACAGACTGGGACCCGACAGAGAGCTGGGGGGGAAGGGATGGTGTCCCTGCTCAGTCTTTCCTAAGCTTGGGAGCGGCTGATTTACTCCAGCACCTGACTCCCATCAATCTCACCCGCTACCACTCCACATTTAGGAAGGAGATGCAGAGTGTATTTTCCCAGAGGCGGGAGAGGGAGAGGGGCATCAGCTGGTCTGAGCATCACCTGAAATGTAGCAGCAGCAGCAGCAGCAGCTGTTTCTTTGGAGAGTGCATGGATTGGAGGCAGTGGCACCACCCAGGCTGGAGGGGCACCCCCATCCAAGGGGAGAGGGTCCAAGCATGACTCCACTACCCCAGGCAGGCAGGTGCTGTGGCAGGGAAGGAGCACAGGAGTTGAGTAGTTGCACTTTCACTTTTGCCTTGTTTTTAGGCTGTTGGGAGAAGGACAAGTGGGCTTGAAAAAAAAATACAATGTGAGTTGTTTTTCTCTATTAATCAGTGCTCTTTTTTTTTTTTTTTTCCAGCTGCCTGGCTTCATTACATTTGTTTGTCTTTCCCTCCAACTGAGCAGTGGGATCTGATTTTCCTGAATTTGGCTGAAGAGACAAATTAAAGTCTTCTTTGTTTATAATCAAAGCAGGAGTGATTATTTGAACATTTTGAAGGAATCACATAGCATTTTAAGAGTCTGTAAAAAGACAAGAAAGGTGGTGGGAAGTCATCAGATGCTATTTTCTTTAAAACTGCATGGATGGTTTTAACAGAGTCAACCCATGACGTCTGTAGAGTTTCACCAAATGGCCTGGGAACTGATGGCAAATTTGTGAAAACATGCTGGAAATGTTTTGTTGATATTCCTGCTGACATTAGGGGCAGATCCTGCATGTCACCACAAATATTTGGCAGTGGAGGAAACCAGAGATTTTGTTCAGCTCTGTTTGGAATCAGATAGCAAATTGATCTTGGAGACTCTCCCTGGAACTCTTCATATTTTTGGAAAACAAAAGATTTTCAGAGGAAGCCCTGTTTTTATTATGCATGAGATTGTTATGGGAGGAGAAAAGGGAGTCTGTGACTTACACAAAAGAAGAGGGGAATCGGAGCTTTTGCTGGAATTGAACAGATTATTCCTGGCCTTAGCTTTGTGTACTTTTCCCTAGGAACATGGATTTTTATGTGAGAAAAGATTATTTCTGAATTATTTATTTATTTATTTATTATTCTGTCGCCTGTGCCTTGTACAATGGGAGATCAGTTACCTGTGGGGTCAGTAAATGGTCCTAATGGGAGCTGAGGGAAGGGAGCACGCCCAGAGCACGCCACAGTGTTGGGAAACACTGCTGTGATGGGATAGGAATCATGGACAGCTAAGATGGGACACATGGGCCTTTCTGGCAGTGCTCACCCACTCTCGTCTCCTGTGCTCTGCTCTTGCTCCAAGTGGATGATGAGGCACAGAGTGTCCTGACTGCTCCTTTTGATCCACTATCTACATGACCTGGATGAAATCCCAGACCCAAAGAGTTTTTCCCTTAACTCCATCCAACATTTCACCCCCTCTTCCAGTAAGTGACTGTATCCTCTGTGGCAGCAAGGGCAGTGCCCCCACTCACCACAGCAGTATCATCTCCCCATCTTCTAGGCTTCTCCCTTGTTTTTTGGGAAGAGCCCAGGACAGCACTGTGAGGAAATACCTCAGCAGTATTTCCACTGCGTGACTTAGAGAAGCCCAGGCACACTGGGAGCCTGGGGCTCAGCAACATGACCTGCCCTCCCCACAGACACCACACATTTCTGTGTGAAACAGCTCAACCAAGAAGTAGCAGAATTTTCCAGAGGTGACAAGGAAGGACCTTTTGGGGCCATGCTGTGAACACTTGTATGAGTTGTTGGGTTCCAGATGAAGTGAAGAAAAACTCTCCATGGGAAGCTTCTGACTTCATGGATTGCTCAAACACTGAGCATATTTAACACAGGGCTGGATGTGATAAACTAGATTCATACAGCTATCCAAGGAAAAAAACAACAGGGGAATGTGGCAAGCAGTCAGTTTTGTGGTCTGAACCTCACAGGAAGGACATGTTTTCAGATCAGACCCCGGCTGTAACAGTGAGGCTGAAACAGAAGGAGAAGCAGAAGAGGCTTCTTCTACTTGCAGTGCAGTAGAAGTTGAAATGCAGTTGCAATGCAATTTTGAGTTGTTTCTGGGCTGCCACTTTAGCTTTCAGACAAACTTCTAGCCTCAAGGAAATGCTGATCTGCTGAGTTCAAACCAGCTCCATGTCCCCAGGTACGGTCCCACCATGCATCTGGCCACTAGTCCTGCCTAGCTCAGGACTGTGTATTTGTGATGCCCAGATTCTGCTGTCTTACTCTGAATTCTTCTGATTTATGAGGAGGGGTCATGAGGCAGCTGTGACAGAATTCACCTTGCCATGGATAAAGAGCAGTCATGCTCAGGGGAAAGCTCAGCTCTAGCATCATCACCCTGTCTTCAGCATGGTGCTCAAATGAGTGAGGACTGATTGGAAAGAATCCACTAGAGACCAGCAATAGGGCTGAGATGAGGGGAGGAGAGAACTGAGACTGGTCAGGGAGAAACAGGAGATATCAAACATGTAAAATGCTGTCTCAGAGGGACAGGGAATAAACTATTCTCCCTGTCCATAGGGGATATGAGAAAAAGTTGCAGGCTTACACTTAAGTAGGAGAGCCTAAAATCTTTCTGAGTTTAAAAATAGCTCAGAGTAGAAAAGGCAACAGACCCTTTATGGGCACTGGAATAATCTATTAGTATAATTAAACTTGTTGTTTACTTCCAGAAAAAGATCAGAAAGTAGGTTTTTTTAAAAGTCCGTTTCATAACTCACAACAAATCTCCCTCAAGTAAACATCCTTTCCAATTTTCATATATCTGCTGCGTCTTCTACCTCTCCTCCCAGGCAGTGATGAATGTAACAAAGTAGTGGGTGGGAAGAAACACAGATAAATATTTTGTAAGTAATGTACTATATATACTGGGCACAGATAGAAATAGCATTGTGCTCATTCTGTTTTCATTCTCACCAGCACAAATCAGGAATAAATCCAGTCACCAAACTCTTTCTATGTGTAAAAATGGAGAAAGTAAGTGGTGAATGAATGTGTCGCGAAGAGTTGAATGTGAATTTTTTGGTAAGCCAGCATCTTTCTTTTATTATCTAGTCATGCTTCTATGCAAGAAGGCTGAGTCCAGTCATTATATGCATTTTTCTCAAAAGCCAACACTGTTATGGGATATACTGGAGACAGTGTGGGTGGAGCACAACAGTATTAAAAAATAAAGCACTGTCTCCTTTTTTGTTTTCCTGTATAAGAACAAATCATTTATTCCCTGCTGGATTTCATGAGTGTGTTATTTACCACTGTTTACTGTAACTAGCTTCCTATTATTACAAAAGTTGGCAGGGTGAGCATGGGTCTGTAGCTTGCCCAGTTGCATTCCAATCCCTTTCTGCCAAAAAATAAAAAAATGGGTTTTCCATGCACCTATCACTGTCAGAGTTGTCAGGAACATGCCTGACCCTCTCTCCCCACCAAAGCACTCTCTGATGGGCATCCCATGAGCACCCCAAGGAGAGGGGCCATCCCAGGGCTGCAGTGGCATGAGACCCAGCCTGATTTCAACCTGGTTGGTTTGACTGCCACACAAACAGCACTTAACTTGGTCTGAGCTAATTTATCCCAAGGAGAAGGTAACCAGATATTCCTGAGCAACACTTCATCAGCTCTACATAAAGACACTTTACAGGGTGTTGCTGCCAGGTGGGTTTGTCCAGACTTCCCTGGGGAAGTGCCGCCGAGCCTGTCCCAGGAGGAAGGTGGCTGAGCACTGGGGAAAACACCACTCAGCCTGTGCCTTTGCTTCCCCAGGTGTGCAGGCACAGGGGTTATGCCTGCTCACAGTGTGCCCAAGTGTGGCCATGGAGGAAAATGTGAAAGAGAGAGAGGATTTGGGGACATGGCCTCAGAGGAACAGTGTTATCCCAGGGACAGCCCCACACCGGGCACAGGTGCTCCTCAAAGCACCACTGGAGTGGCATGACCAGGCTGCAGGAAGTATCTCAGTGATTTGGGTGATCTCTCTGTGGAGGGTTTAGATGAGCTGCATGTGTTTGCACTGCAGAATCTGCTCTGGGTTTCTGTTTTACATCTCCAAGAGGCCTGTGCCCTTTGTAAATATAGAGGCTGAGGCACAGGAAGAGCTGGTGTGCTTGTGAGAGCACCAGCCCAATAAATGGATATATATTTAACTTTCTGCTTGGTGTTATTTTCTCTCTGCTTGGGCAAACAATATCCTGACTGCTTCCTAGTCCTAATCAAACTGCAGGGTACTAATAAAACAAATCTAAACTAATAAAGCACATTTCATCAGTATTAATCCTCTTAAAGTTATCAGGTTTTCACATCCCTAGATAGGAGTAGTACTGTCTGACATAAAGTTGAGAGATAAAAGTAGGATAAAAGAGCCATTACCATACAACAGCATTAAGTAAAAAATATAATTGCAAAGGCTGAACTTGATTATCATTTAAAACATGTGTTGGGTGGAGGCACCAGCCAGCAGGAAGCATCTGATGCTGATGAACCCACACAACCTCAGCATGACTGACTTTAGAGTATGAATGTAAAAGATTTATTAATTTCATTTTTTAAGATGTTCTATTTGTTTTGAAAACATTCGGGGTTGCAAAACACATGAATCCTGAAACTATTTCCATAAAGGCTGGAACAGTGGAACAAAATTAGAGGGGATGGGGGTGGGAAACATGGGTATATATTTTTTTTTTCTGGGAAGAATTTCCATTAAAATTAAATCTAGTTTAATTATAGCTCCTCAGCAGTGAGTATGTGATTTCTGATTATGTCCCTGGTGGATGCTCAGGTTGGTACTGCTGTGGTTGGATTGAGATCTGCTCCATTTCATTACTTTTTCCTTGAAGAGAAACCTCACTGGTATTCGTGGAAACCATGTGTCAGTTTGTGCAGCGTGTCATTATGTATTATCATATCATACAATTTAAAAAACATTGCATTGTTGCTTCTGGTCGGATTCTCTTTATGTGGAATACAGATGGCATTATTCTAGGTAATTCTCTTTCTTAATTCCAGCCCTCAAGCCAATCAAACAAAGAGAAAATTGTAGATGGATGTGAACTAATTTCTTGGTATATATCCAAAACCCACAAATAATTAGGGATGGGAGAAGCTCAAAAGCTCTGTAGATTTGGTTTGGACACACACTCAAGCTCGACTCTTGTGCAAAGCTGTAGGGGAACCTCCATAATTAAGGCTGTGCTCCATTACACTGGTGTAAACAAAGTCAGTGGTTACACCAGGGAAAGAGAGAGTTCAGAAACTGACCCCCTGGCTGAAGATCTCAGGAGAAAAGATTTTTTTGTGAGATTTCTATTACTTCCTGTTTCTGGTCAGGTTCAGGTCAAGAGCAGCTTTCTCACAGTGCTGGGGCACTGGTGTTCCCATCCCCGACGGGCCAGGAGGCACTGGGGAGCATGGAAATAAAGCTGAGACAGCCTTTCACAGTGCAGAAAAGCACCGCCTTGGGCTGGGTCAAAGCAACGGCCAGAGGTCAATTTTTATTTTGTCTGAACTTGTTCCTCTGCCCAAAATGGCAGCATGGAAATAACAATGTGAGATACGAGACTCAGTGATGGGGCTGAGCCACCTCGCCTGTATGGCACGAGCTGGAGGTCAGAAAACATGTCTTGTGTAAATGACAGCAATGAAGTTTTTGTCCTATTTTTAAGCAGTGTGTGTCCCCAATTCTGCTTTTGATAGTAAATACAGGTTTTTTGTGACCCATGGCTGCTACTTACCCACACCTCCACCAAATGCTATCACAGCATGACCGAACTCAACAGAGGAAACATAAGCATGAAAGTGCCTGCAATTCTGTGCACCCCAGGCTCAACACTCAGCCAAAGACAACATCACGGAAAGGCTCTCTCTGTTCTGCAACTAAATTGGAGGGAAAGGTGCCAGGTTGGGGAAGAAAAATGCACACAACAAATTTAAGTTGCCAGCTACACCCTGTTGTCTTGTACTACTTATCCACAGCTCCATGCAGTGATTCCAACCTGAAAGCACCAGTGTAGCTTTACCGACAACCTGCTCTCCCCTTGCTTTGGAGATAAGACTCATCCAGCAGATGACAAAGGCTACAGCCACTATTCAGGGACACATCACTGCAAGGCAGGGGACACAAACAACAGATGTGCAAAAGAGCTTTAGCAGGAGGCCCAGCTATTTCTAAATGTCTGCTTTAGATAGCAGCATTCCCCATCTTACCACCTCCCTCCAGAAGCATTGTCACTCCTGCTGCAGCACAATGCAATAAAGAGCAAAACCAGCTGAAACTTTGTGTATTAACAGGCAAATTTTACTGCTTGCAAGGTGAGAATACAGGATGAGTGAGGTTTTTATATGCCATCAGCTGCTCTGCTCAGACTCACAGTCAGGATAACTTGGCAAAGATGAGTTTTGTGTTGAGCATTGCAGGAGCCTGGAGAAATAGTGTTAGAAAGGAGTACTTTCATCTAAGGAAATATCCTAAACCACTGATGAGCTGCCTGTATGAATCTCTCTTATGTCTGAATAAGAGGCAGCATCAGACCCTGACACTGATGTGGTAGTTGCCCTAGAAAAGAGAAACAAAAAAACCCCAAACAAAACAGCATTTTAAAACAAAGACAGCTGGATTGACAGCGACCTACACAGGCGGCTGTGGCCAGCAGTGACACTGATTGAGACAGACTTCTCTAAACTGGTGACAGACTCTGAATGCCAGATCCCACGATCAGTCCTAAATGACAAAACATACAGCTTTATGTAGCTGTTGTGATTAGGGAACTTTCTGTTATGGTAGGAATGTATGAATATTTTAGCTGCGTTACTGGCCTCCAAACATTTTTCCTTCTTGATCCCTCAGACAAGGATTTGGTGAAAGGGGATCTAATTTTACATGAGAAACATCTTCATGAACCTTTCCAGGGAAAATCTTAAACAAGGAGCAGTCATCCAGCTCCAAGAGCTGGGGAAATGCAGCATCCCTGACCAGTGGCTGCCTTTGAAAGGTTTCATAGTCCCCTGTTTACTGAGGTCATTCAGCTTTCATTTTTTCATGTTTATTAGAAAAATTTGTTGTATTTTTTTTACCAGTTCCCAACAGAATGGCAAACCCAAGTCCTCTGTGCTATTGAGTTTTCTGCCACACAAGTGGTAATGAGGATACTTCCAGTGCTTTCTGCTGGCTGGAGTATTCGAGCCCCAAGCTTCACAGGAACTGGCGACCACTGTGATAATGGAAGTCCAAGACTTTGGGACCACTTCTAACCTTTCAGTTTCTAGCAGATATTACTTATGCAACATCCTCCTCTTCAATTTTTCTATGAATTCAGAAATTTTTAGTGAAGTCCAGACTTTAATGTTTCTCTACTTACTCAGAGGCCAAAGATTCATTCTGGATTCATTATGAATTCATATGTAGACTATCAGCTGATCCTAAGTGAGGTAATTGACAGAGTACATATAATTATTCACCTTTCTATTTGCAAGGTCTCTGGATCAACAAAGAAACCTCCATTACAAGCCCTACATGGATCATACAATTTACTGGGGCAGTTTCAGATTATATACAGACAAGAACAAGCCTATGTCTGCACTGATTTCTAACAGGGAAAAATCTCATCAGACACTTCCATGAGCAGCCTGGGATGTGTCTGAGGATGTGCTGAGGCTCACTGGCCTCATGGCAGCGTGTGCCTTTGCCATGCTCGCTGTGTGATCGCAGCTTGGATCCGTACAAGGTTACTCAGGATCGGTGTGTGTAGCCAAAGAGAAACCAGTCACTCAGTCTCTTCTGCTTCCTCCATCCTTCCCCTTTTCCAGAGACCAATTAATCCAAGCTGGGTCAATCCTAAGCCAGTTTCCCTTTCATACACTACTCCATGCCAAGATGCACGTACAGACAACTTCACTCAATGTTGGGCATTTCCTCACTGCTTCAGAGACCAAGGACTATGACTCCAGCAGATGGTCCTGGCATGCAGAGTAATTTCAGTAGTAGACACAAGTTCTTATTGCCTTCATCAGTCTCAGTGTTCAACCAGAGGCTGATGATACCACTGAGGAAACCTTCACAGATTTCATCAATAAAAAACACAGCAAACTCCTCACCAACAGCATCCTTATAACACCTCCTGCAGACTCAGGTCACAACATTTGACCCAGCTGCAGGTCACCTGGAATCCTGGATAGTCCTAGGTCTCTCAAAACCACAGTGCTCTTTGGAAAGGTGACCTGAATTTGTCTGGAAGCAGTGGATTATTATCATAAACTGTCCTGCCTGCTTCATTTACAGGAAGAAGGGCACCCAGACGCCTCCTTACCTAAAGGAACTCTCAACTTTCACTTCAGCCACTCATTTACCCCTTCCACATCTATTTTTTTTGTCTCAGAAACCCCATTGCAACCGCTTGGGTCTGCTACAGGATCTGCTTCAGTTTACCCCAGCACAACTCAGCTCTCTCAGTATGGTGCAGACATGATGCTCCATAATGGGCAAAAGGATGAGCATCATGCAAATGCATGAGTGATACTGTCAGCACTTCTAGGAAGTTGCACACACAGATCTACTTAGTTAATAATGAGATGTGAACACATTCTGTGCACCTCACTGAGCACACATTTAAGCATATGGCTGCTGAGATAGAATATATCCTGCCAGCCTTTTTTCTTAATTAAAGTTATGCAAGTTATGAAATACTTTCCTTTATAATAAGCTCTCATTCCTGTGGAGAAATTTCTATTTGTTTTTATCTCATTTGAGCTTCAAGGTTAATCTTAGTTTAAGAATCTTGCTCGCTGTGACAGCAACCTCATGGTGCTGCAGCCTGATCCATGTGTGGGTGGGTGTGCATCCTTTTGTTCCACGCTGAGGCTGGATGCTGGCTGAGTGTCCTCCCCATACTTGTTTGTCCTACAGACATTAGAAATAGGTGTAGGTGACTGGGAAAATGGTTCGTGAAGGATATTTTCCAGATCCAGCTGAGGGCCATTAAAATAACCCCAAAGGGGCTGATGCAAAATTTGTGTTTTGTTTTGCAAGACAAGCCAAACGTGAGATATTTCACTTTCTGATCTACTCTGAAGGGGAATTTAATTTTGGAATCCTTGATATCTATTTACTTATTTTATTATATGAGCGCAGCAAGCGATAATTTATTCCAGCATGAAATGAGATGTTAATAAAAAAGAAAGAATAAAGAGCAAGACATTTAGATCAAATTAATATACATGAAATAAAACAGTAGAAATCCCTGTTTTATCCACAAATAAACTTTTTATGTCCTATATACTTTATGATGAATCTGATGTCATACCGTACATATGTATTGGACAAATACAGTAGCAATACTGAAATAATTGTTCACAGTTATAGGGACTAAAATGAATATCGGAATTATTTACATAAGTCCATCTTCCCTCAGACCTTTGGGTCTACATTAGTTTAGGATAATGGCTCAGTTCTTTACTCTAGTTCATCAATATTACATTTTTGTAACCAGCAAAAGCTGTTATCTTTCCTCCTTTTTTTTTTTAGGATATGCAACGAGTAATGTTTTCCAGAAAGATAAAATGCCACCTTTAAATGCTGCCACTGTTGACCACCACTTCCTTTTCTCTGTTCTTCGAAATACTATGGCATTTCTTACTCCATATCTGCTCTCAAATTCTTCTTTCCTTTCCATGCATATTTCTCCTGACTCCCATCTCATCCTCTCTGTTGTCTTTTCCTTTCTTGACTGTAATCCTTTTACTGCCTCTCATGACAATCCCTCATTTACACATTTTTGCTTTAGCTCTCTCCTCCTTTATTCCACTAGATCTTGAATGTTTAGACACAAGGTCCTTCTTACAGGTTTCAATTCCGTGCTAAAATCATATTCATGTCATGTGGGCGGGAAAAGAGGTCCTGACGTGTTGTGATGTTGTGAGGTCTCTGTCTTGAAAATATCTTCTCTCATGTAATAGGTTCAATCACAAACCCACCGAAATTCTTGTAAAATTCCTCTAAACTTCCACATGTATATAACATTTTTTGTCTCTGATTGTGACCTTGTGAATACCTTGAAATATTGAATACAAACCATCTTAAAACTGGGATGTTATCTATTAAGAATTTTTCTAAAAGAAAACAATATTTGGGGGCCAAAATACGAGCTCCTTGTTGCACATAGAAAAGGCTCTTTCTGTCCTTATAGAGAGGATGTGATTCAGTGCATCCATTGTGTAACCCCATTTAACCATCAAAAATGTTGCCAAGAACTAAAAGATAAAATATAGATCTACTGTTCGTTTTTTCCCCCAGTTGATCTTTTGTGTTTGATCATAAATGCACATTGTGAAAAGATGTCTTATACCTCCAAGCTAAACACTGTTTGCTACTCATTAGTGATTTATAAATGATATTTTCTCCCTGGTGACATATCTTTTGATATGATTCTCTAATAATAACATCCACCAATATTAAAATAAGAACATCCCCATGTATTGTGATCACCTTCAACCACATTTCCTCACTAAAATTAAATTTTAGCACACCAACTGATATTGTATGCATATATTTGTCTACCATCATTATAAATCTCCTAAGGGTCTCAATAAAATGATAGTTTTGCCTCTTTGCAGTAATTCTACCTAATGCTCCAAAGCAAGAAACTAATTACATGCTGACTTTTCACTAACTTTGATCTTTCCAAACTCATACTCTGAAGTTTCTATAGGTAATCATATAATTACAATACACTAAGTGGGATGAAATTAGGCATCAACTTTTCTTTTTCCCATCTAAATAGCATTAACTCTTTTTTTGCAAATAAACATTTAATTTAAAATATTAATAATTCACTAGCTTGCTACTTATGATAGCCCAATATATAAGTTTTGTATATAGGATTTCAAAATGAAATCTAAGTATATGCAGACATATTTGTAACAAATATCTTATTCTAACAGAAAGAGTTTCAGTGGAAGGGGCTATGCTAAGAATTCTTGAAAAATACGTTTAAGAAAGGCCAAGGAGAAACGATAGCGGTGCTAGGAAATTACTGATATTTCTCCAGGGAATCTTTGAGCCTCTCAAAAAAATGACCTCATTTGTATTTTCCCAATGAATTGGTACGATATTTCCTGTAAGAAAAATTGAAAACAATTGTTGCTTTCAGCTGAACTCTACTGCTATAGAAAAAAAACCCCCTTGGATTTCCTCTTTGAAAAATATAAGTTTAGCTTACTCCTATTTTCAAGCATAATCATAAGAAAGTTTGATTTTTTAAAGAAAGCAAATATCACAGCCTTCTTAGACAACAGAGAAATAACTGTGCACTTCGATGTTTTTTCACTTCATACTTTCAACCTGCTATTTTAGCCCAGCAGTAAAACCATAATAAAATCCTCCCATCCGAAGCGCCCTGGCCTCCTCCCTGCTCTTCTTGCACACAAATGAGTACACAAATACAAATTCCAACAAGGAGAAATACAACATGGATGTGCCTCTCTTTGGGGTATCTCATCACCCGGGGTGTCCCGCTGACTGCCACGAGGTCAGGGGAAGCAACGAGGAGCTGAATTAACTCACTTTCATGCGCCATGATTTTATACCCTGCTCTGAGGAAGGGTGAGCATGAGGAAGGATGGAAAACACAGCCCTGTGGGAAAACAGCTCCTGGAAGAGCAATTCAGTTTAAAGAAGAGCTCCAAAATGGTGCCCGGGCAGCGTCCAGTCTGGGAGGAGAGGAGGGGTGCTCTATGGCAAACATGACATCACAGTTCCAGGTGTGAGCAGTGGCCGTGGGGTTGAAGGGATGTGGGGTGAAGTGATGTTTCACACGGTGACATCACCACGGCAGATGCTCCAACACACTGCGCCTGCCAGAGCACCGCAGTCAGAGAAGCAACATTTTGCCTTTTCCCTGATGTTTGCTGCACCAGCTACTTCAAAGCCTGGAAGACCTCCTGCCCCAGTGCACAGCCTTCCTGGGAGAGCAGGACAGCCGAAACCTCAGCCAAGGCTTTGGGAGAGCTGCCGTCACCCTGCGGGGCCAAACGCCTCCAGCCCAGGGTGGCTTCGCAGATGACGCAGCAGTGCTGAAAGGAAACATGTTGTTGGTGAAGCAGGCCTCTACCTTTACTACATCCCATATGTGCACCTTGTTTGTCTAATAACACTCAAAACCACAGAAAAATCTGAACACCACATTCACTTTAAAGCTGAATAAACAAAATTTGTTTTGACTTATCATCAATCATGTCATGTGATCACAGGGCATAATGTGTGCAAACGGCAGTTGTTTTATCTGGAGCTTCAACATTTAAAAAATTCAAAACAGTAAAGTTGTTTATTTGACACCAGTGCTGACCCCCAGACTTTAGCACTGCATTCTGACAAAGTGAAAGAAAGAAAACACATTTTGCTTCTTCGTTACTGTGGCATAAAGGAAACCCGACTTCTCAGGAGAGTTTTGACACATTCCTTGCATTTGAAATGTACCAATAGGAACTTTATCTCCTTCTTTTTATTTTTCTAGAAACTGGAGGAAGAAAGGTGTTTACATGGTATTGCACATGGTAGCGACTCTCATTATGAGCATCTGCAAACACACAGTATGTGCATTTAGCTTTGGGAATTTCATTACTTAAGAGCCCTGTGGTTAGAAAGATGAATTCAGACAGACAATAAGGAGTAATGGTTTGAAAGCCAAGCCACTTGCACAGACTCAGTTAACAAATGATAGGCTTGCAAATAGTTTTTTTTGGGAACCAACTTGAAAAGTCATTCCAAACCATCCTGAAAATACCCAATCTTTTCCCTCTTTGTTTCTTCCATCAATAAATAGAGGCGAAGAGATTGCAACATGGTACCTGTATCTCATTTTGTGTTTACCTGTGTATCTGTGTCTCTCTGGGAGAGAGACAGTGTATTTTGTCTTCAGATGTCAGAAATGACAGAGCATCTAGAAAAGCTGCAGATCGCTGAATAATATGTGTCCATTAAGTATGATAATTAAAGTTTCCTCCTTTTTTTAAGCCTCTAAAATTAACATCATAATTCTCATCTAAGAATGAAGTGCAATTATACATCAGGAACACCTCAAACTTTCACTCCATTCCACACAGGCAGTTTTGTGCTACTTTAACTTCACCATGCTGAGGACAAAGTTTCAAATTCATCATACAGCCCTTAATGCATTCAATCTGCTATTAACTGCTGAGGCATAAAGAAGAACTCACTTCTGGAGAGACATTTGGCTTACCCCTTCATATGATAGGGCTGTGGCTAAGGAGAAGGTCCAGGACTGATTTCTCCTCCAGACATCCTATTTTATCTTGGTTAAGAGTCCATTCAATTGTGTTTCCTCACATTTTAAAGATGATAAAAAATAATAATTAACTTCCAAATAAAGAAGATGTGATGTTATCTTGTGTAATGTTTTTAAAATGGTTTAAAGCCCTCAGTTACAGGAATATACGAGCTAGCATAAATGTTCTCAAGGAAGGGTTTGCTGGGAGAAGTAATGTCTTTTATTAGATCAATTGGTATCTTTTAAAAACATTGACCTGTTTTTGGACACATGCAGGTTTGCTGCTTCCGTTTCAGCTCTGAAGAAGAACCTAGATAACCACATCTGCTGGTCTAATAAAGATTATTATATACATAAACTTCAACAACCTGTTTCTGCAACAATAAATAATCCTGCACAAGGGTCTGTGTAACCTCAGAGTGTCTCTGGTAGCAACCAGTGCTGGTCACTTTGGAGGCAGGTGAAGCAGTGCCTGTGCTGCACTCTTACACTTCATTGAGTGAAGGGCTCACTGGTGCTTTCTACTTCCCATCCCTAGTGAATGGCCTACACATTTTCTTTCTACTCGATCTTCCCTTTTGCTTTTTAAAGTTGATGCTCAGTTGCTTTTCAAATTCTTATACATGTTTCCATCTTGGATTTCATTTACCATGGTTTGCATGCAGCCCCTGGGGATTAAGCCTTACTGGTAACCAGTTGGCACAAACAACCTCTTGAACTCATCAGACTAATCCCACTGATTCATTTTTTTTTTCTCTTTGCTCTCTTCAGTGCATCACCCTATCTCTTTACTGAGTGACTGCCATGGAAATGCAGCCCATCCACAACAAGTGTATGGATGGAACTTCACCCAATGGGATCGGGAATGAAATCACTTATAATAGGAGAAAAAAAGAAAGAAAAAACCAAAACCTATTTGCCTTAAGACTAGGGAGTCTTAATAGGTTCTTTCCTTTGTTTGTGTTGCCCTTGGGAGAAGTGAGGCTGTGGAAGATGAGTTGTATTTCTACCACCAGCTGGAAGAAGCTCTGTTCAAGATAATGACACACTTGGTGTAAGTTGGGTCAGGATTGGATCAGACTCACAGAAACCCTCCATTTTGCCTCCCTACACATTGGTGTGTAGCTAATTGTATTTGGAGGAATAATTCTAATAAAGATGTGACCTTTAATGCCAATCAGTGGTTTTAATTTTGATTCATAATCAGTCACCTCAGTGTGATCCCTTCTGATGTGTGAGCAGCAGTGAGGCCACTGTGCATATTTACACACAAAAAACAAATATGGGCCCAGGGAGGCATCCCATGGGGTAAATGCATATATTGCAGATCTTAAAAACAGATTTGTACATTACTGGATCCTGAAGCGAATAAAAGTGCATAAATTCCTAGGAATCAAAGATAAGTCAAAGCGAAAAAAAGCATTCACAAGTAGAAAGCAACCCCCATAGCTCATGAATAGCCTAATTATGAGAGAGCCCCACAGGCAAATGCAAAGTTACCAACACAATTGCCTTTGGAGCTCACAGAAGGGTCAGATGCTACCGTCAGAATATTATCTTCTGTAGCACAGCACCTGGGTCCTGTGCAGTGCCATTCAAAAATCACACCAAAGGACAGTCTGAGGAGGCAAGAGCTGACAGGACCTCATATGGACATTGCTGTAATGCATTCAAGAACTAGTTGTCTTTTCTCATTGTGAAGCTTCTCTCAACACAAACATGTTCAAAATTGATGCAACTTCTGTTTCTGAAATTCTCTGTTACATCCGTAAAAAGCGATAAGAGGCTTCTTGCGGCCTTCGGCGCATGGTCAGGGTGAGAGAAATGCAGATGGCATTGTGTGGCAGAAAGATTTTGTGAGGCTGGTGGTGTCACCTTCCTAACAAGACATAAACCCCTGGTTTTCTCAATTTTGTGAAAGCATAAGCAAAGCTTTCTCTGCCACCTGCTACACAGGAGAAAGCACCCTTTCCTCTCGGAGTTAAGAATCTGCTTGGAACTGTAATGGCAATTTCATTTTTGGCCAAACATATTTCAGCAAAATTTGCAACACATCCTAAACTGTCTGGAGTCAAAGAGAAGCCAGAAATGGCCACGAAAGTGAAGGGGACTGAAGAAAAAATCATCAGACATTGAGACCGGCTCAGAGGAAAACAGAAAGAAATAAGTTTTGCCTGTCATCCATGGACCTCAGCTTCCTTTCCAAATACAATCTGACCTGCTGAAGCTGCTATTTGCTTTCCCCTTTTGCTCCAGCCAGCCTGAATTTTGCTCTCACTCTCACACCTATCTCCTCTTACACTTCTCTTTCCACAGGCTTTTGCAACATGAATTGGATTTGGGAAATTTGGTCCTTGCTTTACTTCCACAGCTGCACCAACCAGCCTGTGACCACCTGGCTCTGCTGATAGACTATGGAGATAAATATGACTGTATGGAGAGTTTGGCTGTTTAATACTACTCCTCTCTTTATAGAAATGCCCTTCATAACCCGAGTGCTAAAGTCATTATGCTCGTCTCCAGATCACTTAACAGGGCTCATCTCTTTTACAATGCTAAGAAGCACCACCTGCTAATTAAAGGTACAATATGGTCTCTTTAAATCCTTCTCACATTTAATATCACATGTGCTTAAAGGATATATGCACTCTTGCATTTCTGCATATTTCTTCTCTTTAGGTACTGCTTTTTGCCTGAAACTATGAACCTCTAATTGATGCCCTGAACTACATTCATCCCATCTATACCTGTGCCCCTTGTTTGTGTGTACAGGGATGTCTCCGACACAGGAATGGATAGAGATCAGAGACCCTTTTTGATCTGCCTCAGTAGTATATGAATGTACCCATCAGTGGTTTGAGCCCATTCAGGGGGCGTAACTTCTTGTAGCTAAAAAACACGTGAGATTACAAAAAAGCTAAATGCTTCAGTTCATCCCTGTTGTGGTCGGGGGGCAAGGCAGGAGCATGCTGATGTTACTCTGTGATCAGGGAAGATGCACAGGGGCTGTCTGGGATCTGGAGCAGTGCTGATCGTGTCTTTTATATATCTCAATAGAAATGTCCATTCTGGATTAATGGCTCATTAGGAGGAGTTCAGGATGGGAGGATGTGAAAAGGCAGAAGAAAAACCATATCGGTTGAAAATGGAGCACGCTAAGCTCATGAGCAGAATAATCTAATGCATTTTTCTGCAATAAAGTAGAGAACTCTGCTCCATGGTCCTAGAATTCCTGACATAAGTATAAAGTTTTCTCTTTATTTTTTTTAATAAAGAAGACCCATTTCTTGTGTTGGGCTATAGCCCTGTTTTCCTACTTGCTGTGTTGAGATCCAGGAGCATCATATGGTTTTGAAAGAGGCAGTTTAATCGGATTCCGAATTCATTTCAGGAGAATCTAGACTGAGTCAGTATATGTGGTTTTAACTAAAATAATATTTTGTTGGACTCTAATACGATGTTAATACCCATATGAGACAGGGTAATACCATTCAGTGTTCATCTTAATTAACTAACATTAACTATCATTAGACTTTTATATGGTACAATGCACATTACTCCATAACTCCAACACAGATCTCATACAGCTAGATTATAATGCATAATATCAATCATGGTTTTCTTCAAGCTTTCTTAGCACCTAGCTTTGATTTTAAAAGTTAAGGTCAGTGTTAAGTGTTACACTTCAGCTGAAAAAGTTAAAATCAATGTTAATTAACAATGTTAATTAAATGTTAATCAGTTAAATGAAAGCATTTTTCATCCACTTCCCTGATAAATTGTGGTCAGGTAATCTTGCATACATTGTTTCAGATGTCATATGAATGTGTCATCACCCTTGGGATGACTACTAGGCAAGTCCGAGACAGCCATTCTTGCAAAGATAAAACAAATTGCTTATCTTGGTACAAAGGCAACTAAATTGCACTGGAAATCCAGACTGATGGATCGGAAATTAAAGGCACAGCAAGGCAATACTGCCATTGCCCGTCTCAGTAGTGGCCACAATGCTACCTGAATCCTAAATCTGAGGATTTAGAAGCATTTTGGGTGGCTGTGAGCCTTTGGTTCCTCACCCACTCCCATGGCAATGGAGCCCCTGTGCCTGACTGTATCAGAACCAAGAATTTCTGGAGTAATCTTCATGTGCAGCATTTGCCTCATGGGACAACAGGGGTGTGGGGTTAGTTTAGCAAAAGAAAGAACAGTTAATTTTTTGTGATTGCAGGTCTTGTCTTTGATACTGTAAAATTCAGAACTGCATGAGGCAACTACCAGCAGCTCAATGGCCAAAGTGAATGGGCATGGCTAGTCCTGACTTATCCCAGTTTGAACATTTGAATCCAACCCTATAACAGGATGCTTTATGCTAGTTATTATGAAATATTAGAAGAATACTGGGCGTACAGAAACACTTGAACTATATAACTGCCATACATGAGTTTATCATGTGAGCAGGCACAGTCTAATACACTTTCTTAAAACTCACAAAAGTTTTCATTCAAGTTCAAAAACTTTGTATATAGTACTGTAACTGGTATATATATGCATATATCTATGTCTCCCACGTGTATATATAAAAATGCACTATTGTATATAATGTATATGTATTACAGACTAGAAAATTTTAAGCAAGATACAGTTCTTCATATGCCTTAAAGATATTGCTTACAATTAATTGGATTTGAAATTTATGCTCCAGCTGGATTTCAGTCAAACCCACAGTTCATTGCATGTTACTGAGATGGTTCTTTTGGCTGAGAACTAAGGATCTACCCTGTCATGTAGAAAATCTATTTAAAAAATAAAATAATAAAGCAGTGTCATAATTGACTGTAGATATCAGCATTTTGCATGCCAGTGAAAATCAATATTTAAAGTGTGGTTCCACTTTGAAAAAGGTCTGCATAAATATATTGTGTCCTCCTCATCAGATCTGTCTGGCTGTGTGTTCAGGGAGACAACTCCTGTTTCTGCTGACCAAGTATTATTCCTTCCCTTCAATTAGTACTGAAATGAAAATGCAAATACAGAAAAATTAGCACTTTTAAAAATCCCCCATGAGCGATGCTTTCTGGTAAGTCTGTCAGAGTGATTCAGCCTGATCTGATGTGAACACCAAGTGAAACTTTGGCTCTTCCTCTTGCCTGTACTGGTCATTGGAAATGCTTGCCTGTGAGAGGAAGAGGAGGTTATACTCTACCTGTGAAGAGTTTTGTGCTGTCAGCTTTCTTTGCAGAATCTCTACTGGCACAGACCCAAATCTCCCTACAAAGGGTGTTTAGGTGCCCGCTGTTGCACAGACATAGGTGCTCTGCCACAGAGCACAACCTACAACACTGAGGTTAGGTTTGTGGTTCCTCTTAAATCCGTCACGCTGGACCTCAAGAGATGCCAAGAATTAGCCACTTGATAGGAACTGTCATTTAAATCCCATCATTTTCAGGAAAAGCGATGATTCAATTTGGACTACAAAGTGAGCTCTATTCAGGAACCACAGCCCCGAAGTGAAACATTCAAACCCCTCCTTTCAAGATGGGAGAAGACAAACATTGATTCCTTCCACCCCCTACCTTCCTCCCCCAAAACAGGTACTAAATAAAGTTCTGGTATTTTCCCTGGTAGTTAGTGGCTAGAACCATGTCCTGAGCATGAATCATCCTGTACAGATGAATTCACAGTACTCACATCACGTCCCACCTTTCAGCATAGATATTGCTTCAAAGTGTACAGGCTTCCTCCCTTCTCCTGCAGTGACCAACTTTTCATGGACTAGTTATTTGTTAAAGCTTGGAGTCATGGAAAGCAAGGAAGATTTGAACAGCAGAGTAGACAGAAAATCAGGTTGTGATAGTCAATTAATTCCAGAGTGAGCTTCACAAGAGTAAAAAAGTTCTCCCTAATCCCAGAAGCCCAGAAAGAGATATTCCTTCAGCTGTGTAATGAATTAAAGCTGAAAACAATACAAGAATTTGGTGGACATGGCTATGACCATCACCTCCCTTCCTTTTACCTGTTTCCATCTGCCATTGTGTGAGATTTCATAGCTGGCTCCACAGGCCAGATGAGCAGGAGAAACGTGACTCGTGGAAACCAGTATCTGCAGAAGACTGACCCTGGCCTGACAAACTCCATGGGAACTGACAACTTCGGGATATGCCGAACTTTGAGAGGCTTAATGTAGCCTGAATTTCAATACTTCTACCCTTAAGCACAGCTAGTGCGATCTTTGAGAGTAAAGTGTTGGGCTAAGTGATGGAAGAGGCAGGTAAGAGTGTAAATCCTGGCTGAATTCCCTGTTTTGTAAGCTTAGCAAAAAAAATTCTGCTTCTTCCTCCCCATCTGTCTAGTGTCAAGAGAGAGACTGCTCATTTCTCTCCCCAGATCTCTACCTCAGGCACAGTGCCACCTTTCTCCATGGCTCTGAGAGGCAGGAGGCATCTCTGTGCTCACCCTTCCCATTCCTTAGGGCTGAAGCAACCAAAGAGGCTCTTCCCGTAGCCGTGTGTCTAACGGGTACTGCAGGTAATGACCCCAGGATGTTTTTCCCTGACACTGACTAAGGAAACTCTCCGGGTGAGCACCCAATTCCTAGCAGGCTGGAGAGTTTGTTCCATGCTGCTTCTGGTGAATAAGATCATTCTGGGAAGAGATCTTTGGCAGACTCTGCCTAGGACAAAGCAGCAGAGCCATCATAGAAGAATGTGTCTGAAAACCTTGAACATGTAAGAGAAAATACCTAGAATGGCTTTATTATACCAGGACTTGGCTGAGCATCATGGAAGAATGTACAAAAGCATTTATAACCCATGTAATTATTTCTAAGCAGCAGACACATGACTGAGCCCTAGGAGGTACAAAACAAGAGGTACAAACTTACGCAACAGCTGCAGCGTTGCTGGAACTGAGCAACAGCTCAGGAAATGCTAGAGCACTTCTGCCCTGGAAACTTCACAGTGATGGAGAAAGACTCCTGGCCAAGAAGGACAGCAGTGTTGATTATGGGAGAGGTAAAAATCACCCACGCTGAAGGCCAGCATGACCTCAGGGCTCTGCACAAGTCAGACTTGTTTAAGCTTAGTTTGATAAGAAAGCCTTGTTTTTAGCAGCATTATCTGTGTGGTTGTTGTTCCACATGCACAGCCTTTCTATCACATTACTTCAGTGCTGTCTCCCGTTTGCATCCTGCCCAATACTGCACAAGTGCAAAAAACCCAAAACTGAACAGCACTGCTTTGAGCACAAACATGGGCTTTTTGTGGAAATTGTAAGCTTCATTTATAGTGCTGTAACCCAGTTTGCTTGGTTATGCCTTCAAGCCTGAAGCGGATTTCTTGAGACACACCAGAACTGGGTACAACCCCCTTGTCAATGCAAGGCATCTCCACTGGGGTGAAGGCAGGCAAGCAAAGCCACGGCATCACTGACTTGCTCCACCCCATCCCTCACTCACCTGGGTGTGGGAGACACATCGCCTGGGGACACCAGCACAAAAACTATGGGTCCACCCAACCTTTTGGGATGGTTTCTCATTCCCAGCTGCTCAGTGCATGGGAACTGCAGCAAGAATTTGCTTTAGGAAGAAAATAAGCTATTTTTAAATAGCTTTGCTACCCAGACATCTGGAGCTGGAAAGGTAGGGAGCAGGCAAGGAACATTTTGGGATTGAAATAAACATGTTAGTCAAGAGGCCATGTGGGATCATACGACTGGGAGATAGGAAGCCAGAGGAAGAGAAAGACCTTGGGTTTAGATCCTTGGGTTTTGATGTGCTTGTTCCAGGAGTCCCTTGGTACTTAGTAAGAGAGTATTTTGAAAATATAGTATGTCATGTTGCTGGTGTATTTGGGAGCTAGTTTCAGTACTTTAACAACTGAAGGAAAAATAGAAGGATAAGGCTGTCCAAAGTGAGTTCTTGAGAGGTAGGAAAAGGGAAGCTGTCGGGTGGGATGAAAAAGGCTTACCCCCTCACAGCCCTACTTCATTCCTCTAAAAACTGATGGGACATGTAAAGATGAGTCAAACCTGTTGTTTCTTACTTACTACGTTGAAAATCTCCATCCTATCCTATACTGAAAGCTTTTCTTCTGTGGTTTTTTTTTTTCATCCAAGAGGACAGTGTAGTAAACAAACTGCCAAGAAAAGAAACTGTGGTGAGTCACTGAGAAATTTAGTTGAAATGATAGCACTTCACAAAATGAAAATTATTACATTAGTGTACATGGGAACAGTAAAAAGTCCTTTTTTTATTGCTCTTGGAGTTGAATAGGAAGGCACTGATATTTCCACACTGGTATATAATATAATTTTCTTGCCAGCAGTTTGTTTTTCTCTTACATGCAAGTTTGTTTTGACAATATCTCAGCAATTCAATACCCTTGTCAGAACCTGTGCATGGCCATTGTGACTATGTAGAAGTCTAATTTCTGGCCTTTTTAATTTTAATAATCCAACATCTTTTTTCTCAAAGGAAACTGTAAAGATTTCTGTCCAGCAGCAGCTGGAAGTTTCTGTTTTGCAGTAATATGACAATAATATAATAATAATATAATAGTAATAATAACATAGAAAATCCATGAAAAGTGTCTCTAACATCTTTTATGGCTGAGGATAAACAAAGAGATTTTTTTACATTCATCTCTTCAATCAAACATATCTGAGTAACATCCCTGTAGAAGACATCAAAGTTTATTATGTTAAATATAGGATTTCCCAGCCCTAGTCTCAGTGGAACATTAGAGGATGATGCACGGAGTAAAAAATTTGGTTACCTTATTTTTCATCTGGGGATTTGGTTGCTTTCCTAACTGTTTTTGCTATTTATGGAACTCACATTATAACGAAGCCTGTTTTTCAGCTGCAATGAATAGGACTTACTGCTGCTGACTGGAGCTTTTCAATCTGGTATCATAAAGACAGATGAATAACAGTAATTTTCTAATATGTTGGTCAGTGATCTGAAGATTCACTTATTCAAGGTTTCTTGACTAAAATAAAATTACATATAGAGGACCAGCACAGACTAGATGCCGCACTGACTTCTCTGGAAAAATTCTTGAAATGAATTAAGGGGAAAGATTTTCTGCCTATGGTATTTGAGCTAATAAGCTTGGTAAGGCATAAGCAGGTCTTAAGTGGGTTTTCAGCCTTATGTAGACAGTCTGGGTAGGTGAGAAATTTGCATTCTGTCTCAGACAGAAGCATGGATAAACGCAAACCAACATGTCTTGGAGGGAGAGGGAAGCTCCTCTATAAGCTGCACTGAAATATGTTCCTTTGATCAACATAAACTAGAAGTCTGAGCTGGTAAGTTCGTTAAAGCTGGGTTATGGAAAAGTTTAGCTCTGTAAAACAAATTAGTCCATCTCAACAGAAGCTTTTTTCCTCATCTGTACCCAAATGGGGTCTTTTTCTTAATTTTCAGATATAGTTTCCAGTAGCCAAGTGCCTGGAGCAGAGGCTGGGGGACTTGTGCATGGGGGCTAACAGAGATAAGAGGAGCTCCAAATAGTACATGGAGAGTTCCTTTTGGAGTTGTCACCTCTACCATGAGGAACATTTGGAGAAGTGGAGTTCTTTTTGAGTAAATGCAGCCCTAAGAAAGGCCCATTGACTGAGATGTTCTAGTCTGATGTGTTTAAGTTATGCTGCCTGACTTCAGAAAGAAGAGAAACTAAGATGGGTGGGGATCTCTGATAGAAAGTATTAGTTAATCAAGCCCAAATATACATCTAACCTTCTTATCCTTAATTTGTTTTTGCTTTGAAAAGTTTTAACAGCATTTTCTTTCCCATGGAGTTCCCCTGGACTGTAATTTTCTAGTGACAGAAACCAAACACACAAGTCAGCCTTAGTGCAAAGGAGAACCAGCTCTGGTGTGAGAGATACATTACAACATGCAAGAGAGGAGTGTTTGTTTTTGTAAGGTTTAAAATATTGTTTCTTTATTTTCCACCCTAGCTCTGAGAACTTTGGCATTTGACTAATTTACCGTGCGTTTAAGGCTGGTAGCAATATTGGAAAAGAAATATGATAATCACATGCTGCCACAAAGCATTCTATACCTCGCTCTCTTTTCCAGCTCTAGTTTCACATGTGTTGGTTCAATGGAATATTCAATAGACATTTATAGGAAATAAATTGAGAGATGAATGTAAACCATATGGCCTCTGGAGGTTTATTTGTAAAGCCCCTGCATCAAAGCTTTCTCCAGATCACACCATATTAGCTATGTTTTTCCAGTCCAGCAGAATCAGGAAGGTAACCACAGACTTCCTTGATGGAAAACACATGAAAACAGAGCAAATCTTAATATGTAGCTAGAGCAACTGTTCAAGTAGCATCATTTAGAATAATTTTATTACTAATGTGTAAGGAGCATTGTTTAGAGATGTATTTCAATCCAAGAAACAAATGAAAGTTAATTTGCTAAGCTTCCCGACTATTAATTTGTCGAACTCCAAGACTATTAAAGTGTATCAAACCAGACATAATTAGTGTTTGTACTTTTAAAGTACATAGGACAATTACAAACTTTCTTGAAATGTGGCACTGAAATTATATAAAGAGTCTTTTTCCACACAAAGCATTTCACAGCCAACCACATCCTTCTAAATAATAAAAAAAATTGATTAGGCTGAGTGAGAAGTTTGTTTCAATCTTATTTATTTGTATAGAAAAAAAATAAGCTGCTCAATTTGAAATGCTTACTGTTTGCTGGAGTTTGGCAACAGCCAACAGTGCATCTGAAGTCAAATTAAATTGTATGCTCATACAGTATGTTACATAAATCATTAGGAAATGTCAAGAGCTCATATATAGTTGTGTTTGAGGTTTTTTTTAAGTTTCCACTTACTTTCCAAAATAGTTTTTCACTTTTCAATGTCAACCCCTTTTCAGCCACTTAGACTAGCTCTAATGATTTGTGTGTTAAATTTGCTCGTCACATGAATATTTTTTAATAACCCATTTAATATTTAATATGCTGCACATATTTGCTGGACCAATAAGTTACAAGTTACAGTGCCAGCTCCATGCTTGTACTCCCATCAGTGAGAGTATTTGCCTTGTGCACCAGAGATTCATGTTCAAGTGAAAATTTTGGAGTGGTTGATTTACTTTTCCTTATGAAGTCCCATTCATCCATTTTTGCCCAGGATGAGACAAAGGACTGGGGCCTGTTTCAGTACTTAACTTTTGGTAGACACTTAAGTCTCCCTGACTTTAATATTAAGCATGTGCTTAAAGACAGACATAAATGCACTAGCATCTGTAGGAATCTTTCCACTGACTTTAATGGGCTTTGGATTGCACCCTGATATCTCAGCTCAAAATAGCTGTTATTACAGTAATAAATGATTTGTAAAGCCATTCTTCTGAATAGGTACATTTATACTAAGAAATCATAATGACTTCTTTAAAAACTCTTACGCTGCAAATTGATACATTTGGAATAATTGCTCTCCTCTTCATTAGGGTTTCACACTTCTGTAGCACTTTCCAGACCAATAGTTTGAAATCTCATTATGGATTTAGATAAGTATTTCTACTTCCATTTTACAGATGGGCTAAAGGAGGTGGAGACAATGGGCCTCATCCAGAGTAGGAAGCTTCCCATTGACCCAGGTAGGTGCTGGACTGTAAGGTCCAGCCTTCCAGAAGATACACAGGCACGTATTTCACGCCAAAACCCGTGGAGTTAAATATCGAAAATATTTTGTGTATTAGCCTAAAAGGCCTCATGTTCCGCCAAAGCACAAGACGTCAGAGAAAGGTTTTATTCACAAATCCCACTCTCCAATGATCTATCAACAAAGTAGTTCTTTTGTAATATTATAGCAATTTGGGCACAGGGAAGTGAGAACATTATTTTAAGATCCTAGTTAAAGTCATGAATGAATCAATGAGCAGCATCCAGATTCCAATTGGAAATGCTCCCTAGTCCAGGGTGGAGGGAAGGCCAAGGACATATGTTTGATAAGACCTTTAGTAAAGTACAGTGGCATAGAAGTCCCATGGCACTGTACAGTTGGCTACTTTCCAGGCAATGTTTTGACAGGGAGAATTTCTGCTTGGAGAAAAACGGCGATTTATAACATTGGACTGAAAGTGTTAGACTTCCTACCTAGGTATTTTAATTCTTGCTAAGCAACCAGAATCCTGAATAAGCAGCAATGAAGTCAGAAATGAAATAAACCTTTGTGAAATCCAGCCTTGGCTGTTTGAATTTCAAATACCTTCAGAGTTCAGGTAATGTGTGGATCGAGAATTTTAGCTTGAGTCCATCTTTAGTTAAAACTCCCTTCTCCTCATCAATCTCATTCATTCATCAACATCCAGGTTAGCCTTTAAACATATGGCAGTCAATGAATGCCACTCACAAACCTTAGAAAATAAGTATGCAAGCAACATCAGTTTAAAAATATGCAGCTAACTGCTGGAAGCTATTAAAACCCAAATAAACAAAAGAGATTATACTTCAAAGAAATGTCAACAGTTTTTCCTCTCCTAGAACAGAGCAGTTTTCTTTGCTTCTATCCCCAGCCACATCTGGAAAGTGCTTACTGCTTTACATATCTCTAACAATAAAATTAGTTTATTGATTTTTCAGAATTTCCTGATAGATTTATGCAATTTCCAAAACAAAGGTAAACTCACATTCCAGTTAAAAAAAAACAAACTGGTGGTAACTACAAAGAATTCACAAAATCATAAAAACATAGAGTTATGCAAGGGAACAACAAAACCAGGCACTCACTAAATAATGCTGTACCTCTGTGACTACTGTTAGAGAGCATGAAATTGCAATTTTAATTACTTCCATCTATATAAATGAAAAAAAAAAATCTTAAGGCTAATTACGGCTGATGCAAAGTTGAAATGAACCTGCATTTTCAAATAAATAGAAAGATTTTAAAATGAAATCTGCATATTTCATGGAAAGAATGAAAAAGAATAATAAATCATGAATACAGATTCATAGAGCTATACAAAACTTAGATGTCTGCAACTCTGTGTAACTGAAAATTTAGACTCTAATTTCCACGACAGCAAATTGTGTCATTTTAGGCAGTCCAAATGTTGGATTTTTAATTTGCTTAAAATTCCACATTTGTAGCAGCCAAAACCTTCAAAGACTGTTAATTTGATTTTGGTTTACAATTAACTAAGCAGTAGCAACTTAGCCTATACAGAAGACTGCCAAGAAAAATGATATCTTTGGTAAATTACCAAGGATCAAAATGTGGACAACAGATTTCTCCCCTCCCACCCCTCCACCCCCTGACTATTTTTAACTAACAATGATAGTTTTGATAGAGTAAAAGTATTTCATAGAAAATATAATGACAAGGTACAAATTTTGCCAAATAGTCCAGAATTTCAGAAGTGGTGGTATATATTTAAAGGAGACAAAAAAAAACCCCCAAAAACCCAAACAATTTGAGTGTTAACTATACAGTAAGTGCTCTGTAGTCAAATAAAAAGAAAATAAACTCTAAGAAGACTGCTGCAGAATGGGAAAAAGCAGGTCTAGTTTGTTTATTTATAAATTGGTAACAAGTAGATTCTTTCGCACTAACTAAACCAGACAGTAATTATAAACACAGATTGGTTAAATTCCCTGCACCCTATCAAAGGAAATGAGTTCCTCTCTTTTCCAAACATTGTCATTTGTTTATTGAGCCTCTTTTGGGCTTGATTTCATTAAAAACTATGTAAAGTCCACATCTGCAACCCCCAAAACAATGTTAACCTTGTTAAGCTGATCCAGAGTCCTCATTACAAAAAAATTTGCAGGCAACAGAACCGAGCATTTTAAAAGGGAGCTCTTAGAATACAGAGCAAAGAATTTGGATTATTTTTGTTCCATTACAGAAAACTTATATTGCTATGCAATAGAACAGGAAGCAAACAGTAACCGCCTCAGTAGCTCTGGATAATTAGTTACCTAAATTCTCTGAGGTGAACAAAATGTACTTAGATGGCAGAACATTACTGCTTGTGTGCTGAAACAACAGAGTAATCTTGGTTAAAACGAAAATCACAAATACAGGAGGAAAAAGTCATGTTTAAAATCATTAGTCTTTATCAGTAAAGTACAACTGAGTTCCCTATTAGAGTAACAGTTTTATTAAAAAGGGGATGATACTGCTTATATTAGCTAGCCTCAGAGATCAGATTTCAACAAACTTTAGCACTGTAGACGCTATTAAAACATCATTATTAGAGTTGCCATGCTTGAATGATTTAAACTAAAGTGAATTTCACGTATTTGTTGGAAGACAGGAATAATAAATCCTGGAGCTCGAGCTGGTAAGAACTGACCTGGACATTGCAGGCAAAAAGTTAAGAAGTTTTGTCCCGAGCATTTCTTGGGAGTGGGGCTGGTGTTAAGTCCTGTGCCTGCTGTTGGTGAAATCCTGCTGGAATAACTGAAATGGGACTGAGAAGGTCTTGTGTTCAGGAGCCTCTAAGGACTGATGCCATATATACCCCGACATGTGCATGAAAAGGTGCTGTTACACCTGGTGCATGATCCCCATGGCCAAAGCAGGAGAGCACTGTGGGAATTACCCCTTTTGGGGCAGATCCCTTTGTCCCCATGGGTTGGGTGCTGTGACTGTGGTGTCCCAAGGTGTACCTGTGATTAAGGCTTGTTCCCATGGCTTAAGAGAAAAATGCACACCAGGGCAACGGGATCAAAGACAGGGTAATGGACATCACCTAATGCTCCTGGACCAATTATCCTGACAAAGTGCAGATGTCTTCAGGGAACACATTGTATTTATTTACTGATTCACAGCAGCACTGAGCAATTTGCTATCTCACAGCCACCTCCTCTGGTCAGGTAATGCTGGGTATCTCCCACCTGCAGTGAAGGCAAATCAAGGGAAAACAAACAGGTTCCCAAAAGGCAAATGCTCTTTCCATCACTGTTACTGCCCTCCTAATGTTCCTGGGATTGGCTCCTTGATTGTGTATCCATACAAAATTTTCATATGCAATCTACCTAAAAATCTGATTTGTGGCAGGTTTGCTCTTACTAGGGTTCTCAGATATGGCGAGCACTTTGATAAAAAGAAGATAGTACTTCCTACTTTTTGCACTCTGCCACCATTTAATGATACTGAATAAAAATGGTTTTGATTTTTCAATATTATAATTAGAATAAAAATTAAAATATGTTTGAAGATTATGTCTAAAATAAAATAAAGAAGGACCATCAAGAAGAGGGGAGCATATTAACATTCATTTTGATTTTTCTTGGTATATTATTCCCTCTGAGCCCTTATGTATAACTTTAAGTTTGACCCCATACTGAGATTTCCAGCTCTGCTTGTCACAGGGAATTTGGGGCAATTAATGTCTTGAAAGACTGTGCTTTTAGAATAATCAGGTCAGGAACTTTGTCTTTCTAAATACCCTGCTATTTCTCAGGAATATCTGTGGATTCTTGAAATAATATGTTGCAGTAACACTGGGCCAGATCCTTAGCTGGTGCAAAGTTGGCTTTTCTTCATTAACTTCAAAGGGACTATGCTGATTTACACCAGCTGAGGGAAGATGTGGCCCACAGTGTCCAGGTGGATTTAAATCATACACATGAGAAATACCTCAGTACATCCAGGTCTGTACTGAGGTTGAACATAAAAGGCCCGAGTAGTGGGAAATCCACCTCTTTTTATTTTTAAATGCTCAAATGTTTACCAGCTGACCTTCCCCTTTACTGCAGATCTGGGAATCAAGGTGCATACAATAAAGTTCAAACCAATCAACTGCTTTCAGCTGTTCTTGTGCAATGAATTTTTAAACATTTGATCATTAAGACCAATCTATATGCAGGTCAGTTTTCTGAACAGGATGGGAACAGTTTGGGAGCAGATGCCAGGGCACTGACTCATGAAGAGGGACTGTTAAAATAACACAGAGAGCACATTTATCTTGGGCCACCCATCAGGTGAACACTACCAAGACCATCTCTTTGCTGGATGGATGTACAGATCAAGACAGTTAATCTCTAGCAGAGCACCTTTATTAATTGAATGGCAGCACACTGGCAGGGAGTACTCACCAGCCTTGAGATGGTTATCTTATCACAAAGGAACTTCTCTGCAGGTTTTGATCCTTCTCCAACTGGTAAATTCTCTAGAAACAGCACTCTGTGCTGCTATTTACTTGTTTATTCCACATGACTGCCTTGCAAATGATCATAAATGTGAGGAAAAAGATTTCAGCTATGACTGTTCACTTCCAACATCTACCACTCGTAATTCACAGAATCTTTGGTGGGCAGAAGCCTTGGGCTATTGATCCCTATATCCAAATCACTTCAGTTTTATCAGTGGATCACTGGCTGTATCCAAAGGCAACAGGACTTAGGAAAATCATAGAATGATAGAATGCTTTGGGTTGGAAGATCATCTCATTCCAATCCCCCTCCAGAGCAGGGACACCTTTCCTGAGACCAGGTTGCTCAAACCTGACCTCAAGGTTCACACAGTCACAGGCAACCCAAGGTGGGAGAAGAGCAGGGGACTGTCACAAGTCCATTTAGGGCTAATTAGGCTTGGATGGTCTTTAGACACTCAGGTTCAGAGTGATGTTGAATGGGGGCACACCTTAAGTGTTTTGTTTCCTTGAGATTTGTATGCCTTATATCTGGCCTTTATTTAAAGCCCTCTAGTTTTGAAGCTAAGGGAGAAAACGGGCCACTTCTGGCAGGAATAACCAGGGTTGTTCCATTTTTATTTATTATATCTGTGGAGTGGATGATGACTGAAGCTTGCCTGGTTTTATCAACTATCTTAGAAGAGGCCTTCAAAGCCAGAGCTGCTACTCTGAAAACCCATTTCTAACCATTGTACAGGAATGTTTTGCAATTTGCCTAATCTATATATTCATTGATTGAATTCCATTTTCTTCCAGTTCAGTGCTCATGACTGCCATGTACATGGTTGCATTTGTAGAAATGTCTTTACATTTTTTACTCTTTGCATAGACTGTTGCATGTAAACAAAACCACCTAAACACCATTCAGCTAAGCTGCCACCTTGATGCCTCTGGAAACATCAACTAAACCATCAGAAGGGTCCAACTGAGGCATTTTATTTGAGAATGAAATTCAGAAGTCACAAATATTTCCTTTCAGCATTATCCCAGTTCTACGGCTGCTTCAGGCCAGGCATGTAGGCAATTAATTACCCAAAAATACCCCCAAACATCACCTAATTGTGCTTACCGCTAAACCTGGGCCCCTGGAAAATGTCATTACTGGACTTGAACTACCTGGAGAATTTTAACAAAAAATTTTGGAAAGCATTTTCAGGTGCTAAGGACTACCAAGGTTTTTGTAGTGTGTCCAGACACCGTGACATGCCGGTAGCCAAACTAGACAGTATTTGTTTAACTCAAATGATAACATTTGGGTCAAAGAACCAGTTGAACAATATGACTTATTACTTCAGGCTGACCCCAAACCAAACTTGTAACTGCACCAAGCAACGAGGAGTAGGAAACAGAAAGCTGAAGGGGCAAGTCTCATTCTCACATTTGCCAAACACATCACCTTGGCAAGTCACCCAACTTGTCTGTGCCTCAGCTACACTGTCTGAAAAACTGAGATAAAAACAATCCTTAGTCACCTTTGAAAAGAAGTGAGAGATCCTCAAACAAAAGCAGTGATAAGTGTGAAATATTCATTATAATATTAAAGAACAGATGGCCAAAGCAGAGATCCAGTTAAAAGGACTGCACAGAGTTATAAGAAAGTTCTTGGTGTGACGTATGCGCTTTACGATGTGCATTCCCTCAGACAATACATGATGAGTCGGCTGCAGCAGTTTATGTTCTGGATTAGAGCATACACATAAATAAAGCTACGTTTTTATGTGATCCCAACAAATAAATGGGAAGCACGGACAGGAATGTCTAGCTGATGGAAAAATGAGACACCACAAACAAACCACAGCTTGATGATAAAAAAAAGAAGTTTAAGATTTATATGGCACAGCTGGCTATGTGTAGTGCTTTTGTAAGCCTACAGCATCTGGTCACTTGTTTTAAATGTCTGAATAGATAGAGGCCTGAACCTTGCACAACTGTGGAAAAAGAGGCAATGTCTCTTGGTAAACCACACAGCCACGCATTGCACAACCCCGTGATGCAGGAGGAGATCCGCCTGACTCAAACACCCTTCAGGTGAGAAGGGGTGGGAGGTCTCCTGCATGAGAGGCAAGGACTGCCCAGCTGCATGTATGTCCTGCCCTCAGGGTATCACAGACATCCACACACCTACGCCTTTCTGAACAAGCTGTGCTGGAACTGGAGCATGTCTTCTAGAAGGACACCCAAGCCTAAAATACTGACAACAATTTTACCATCTCATTTCTGTGCGTTCCACTGAATTAGAGTTATGCTAACATACATCACTGGAAAACCTGGCCCGCTGTCCTTCAGCAGCTCTAAAAAACCACTCCAAAACACCCCAGATGTCTCTTTATGAACGTAGATGGTGCTTCTTCACCAGTAAAACCAGGGTGAAATGATAAACCCTCTTGCAGAGAGAGGAGGAAATGGACCCTCTTCATGTTTTCCTTGCAGAGTATTCAAGCCTTCCATTTTTATCACACTATATTTTTACCTGAATTTTCAAGAGACGTTGCACAAGTTGTGGGAGAAACATAGTCCCAGCTGTGGTGTGAGTCACTCCACAGAAGGAGGGAGTGGAGCTTGTTGGGCTGCAGGGCAGCACCACAGCAGCAGTGGGTTTGGCCAAAGGGTGGTGAAAAGAGAGAGAGGAAGGTACAGTTTACATCTGTATATGAAAAAAATCTATGGAAAGTCAAGAGGTTGAATGGCAAGAATAATAAAGAAAGTGCAGCAGGAACACACTGAAGACAGCTAGACAAATCCCAACTCTGTGCAAATTGTAGCAATCAATGGAAGAAGTTTCTAAGACTTAAATTGTTTCTCCAGCTTTTAAACCTGCCATGCTTTCACTGGAAAGGTAAGTTGTGGTAGACTCAACCTCCTATTTTTTAAAAGTCTCACAAAACCACAAAGGTTTGTGCTCCCTCTGTTGGCTTTAGGAAAGAGATTTGAGTTGGTTTTGTTTTCCTCACAAATATCATCCTTCATTTTGTTCTGACATCAGTGAAAGGACAAAAATGCATTTGTGTGACGAGATGTTATTTACACTGAAGTTTCTCTTGTTTAAACAAGAAAATGGACGTGCTAATTTCAGCTCCATCCCAAATGCAAAGAAAATGAATAAACATTTAATAAACCAACTGCCAAACTGGAGGAAGATTAAAGTATTTCAGTACTGCAGAAGGAAATACTGCAACCAAGAGAGATAACACTGCACATACAAAGTTATGTCACAGAAAAGTCAGTTGGTATCTGCAACATTGTTTAAGAGTTTACAGAAGCCTACATACCCCAAAACGTGCATTGCTCATAGTATTTTATACTGCACCTACTTTTCTTTTAGCATAGAAAAAAAAAAATTTAAAAATCGGGTAAGATGAAAAAGCCCCACTGCAAAACAGAGATCTAGATGACTGTGAGTCTGAGATGATATAGAAGATGAATAAGAAAAAAAGTGTGACAGAAGGATGGATCAAATTATTGCAATTTTTTCCTCTAGTGTTAATTATTTACAATGTATGTTTCTTATCTACAATCTGTTTTTCATTGCATCTTTATTCAGCACAAGGGAGCCCCGATCTTGGTGGGTTTTTAGCTGCTACTGCAACATAAATACTAAAATATTATATTAGAGACACTTGTTCAATTATTAATTTTTAGGAACAGAATATAAAGTCATTATCTGCAGAATACCAAATGGTTTTGGTTTAAATAACACTAATGACTTAATGCCTGTTGGAACAAAATGGCTACACTTTGGCCCTGAGAGGAGGCTGCCCCCAAGGTCTCTGTACCTAACTCATGACCTTAGCCAAAACTCCCAATTTAAATGGATGAAAATGGATAGGTGAGACAATGCTATGTGTCAGATGTGCCATTTGCTTTGGTAGCCTTGAAAGTAAAACGTGGCTTCCCAGCCTGCACCTATAACCACAGACCAAGGCATGGCATTAAGGCTAAAAACTACCAGGCTCTGCAGCTACTATATAACACAGCAGTGGAAAGGGTGGCCAGCTGACCCTCAGCTCCGAGTATTTGACAGCAGCATCAGTTCATCATCTCCTGTTTGAACTGCTGGCTCCCCGTCCATCCCCTCCCTGCCTGGCTGAACTTGTTTGTTGCTGGCTCCCAGCCCAAGACTTGTGACACTGCAATTAAGCCGGGGTGGCATGTGGAGTCTGTAGGTATTTTAGCCATTTTGCCAAAGCTAGAAAAATCCTGACTGAACTGGAGCAGGAAAACAATTTGCTGAAACATCACCTGGAGCAGGAAGTTATTAGATGCTTGAGTGACTTCTAGAACAGAAAACTATGCATGAATATGTACACGAGGCAAAACAGATGTTGTCTTGACCTCTGCACACTGGAATCTTATAGCTGTTCTGTTTACTCTCTGCTGTCCATAATGCATCTTTAAGCCAGGTGCTGCCACTTATCAGGTATCTACATCTCTTGTTTAAACAAATGTTAACTGAACTTGACAGCAAAGGGGACCCCTGCAGCAAAATCGGCAGAAGACAGCTTTAAAGCTACCTTCAGTTCTCACTCCTGAAATAACTGAAGTTTGTGTGACTATGTAAGGAGTGAGGGTAGAAAGTTAAACTTTTGACCCCATCTCCATGGGATTTCATACACTGTCTGCCTGGTTCTTCTCTTGCAGGGTGTAAGGCTCAGCTTTGCAAGCAGGAGGAGAGCTGGTCTTCAAGAGCTGGCAGGAACCGTGCCATGGGCTCTGTCGCTTGCTCACCCTCTCCAGGGTCCTTTGAATCAGCACATGGCTTCTAGGGCTATCATTGTAACTCCTGCTTGTGTGGTAACTACTGCTGGCATCATAAAGTGTTCCTTGCACCGTGGCTGCTGCCACCTGCTTCCCCCAGGGCCATGTCCTTGGCTCCATTGGACAGAGCTGCAAGAAGGCACTGTTGGCCATACTGTGAGTCTAAGAGATGAATTCCTCCCTTTCCCATTCTTGCAGCAGGGTAGCTCTTTCGTTTGTTATTTTTTCATTTGGGTTTTTTGATCAGTGACAACTTACATAAAAGATTTAGGGCAAGACAAGGCCAGAGTGCTCTGGTGCCTGGTCTTACATGATGTCCATCACCCTGGCAGCAGAGCACCTCCACCAAGGGCTGCAGGTTTCTGCAGTCTCTGTGCTCCCTTGGGAAATCACACAACTCACTGACAAACGGTGTGAAATTAAACTCTGTCACACCTCTGTTCAGGGCAGCCCTATAACCGTTCAGCCATGAAGCTAAGACAACAAGCACTTAAGAAGATTTTTCAGGAGGCTTCTAAGACTTCCTCCTTCCCTCTCTCCTCCCAGCTCCAGGAGCACACAGATGAGATAAAGGGGCTTCAGACCTCCACAAGTGCCTGCAAGGAATTTTGCCGCTGAAGGTGAGGAAAAGCCACTACTGCAAGAAGATCAGTTGGAGGGGCTTGCCATCAGCAGAGAGACAGGCAGCATGGTCAAGACTTCATCCATACTTTATCATGATGGATATGACAAAAAGTGCCCTTGTTGCAGAGCTGCATTACCGACATTTTGGTGCGAGAACAGTTTACGGGATTTTGGCACAGCCGTTCCACCATCCAAATGCTGCTGAGGAGATAAAACACTGTTCTCCTATAAATAAATACTCTTCCTATCAAAACTAACTTTGGATTGAAATTTGTCTTCTGATTGATTGGATTCAGTTTTTCTGAGGCGTCTGTCATTAACTCCTCAAAATTGCTTCAGGAACTCAGAGACAATGCAGCACGCATTACATGATCAACCTATCAATATTTTAATTAAAACTGGATTAAGGCCATTGCAAATAGGTACTGGTACCACTGACAACTGTGAGAGAATATGATGAAACTTGGTCAGGATCCTGCTATTCAGTTGTTTATGAAGTGTTTAGGAAATCCTAAAACTTGGAGGGTGAAGAGTTAGATTCAGCATTTGAAATAAGCCTTGAAATTAATTTCAGAGAACCAAAACAAGTGGTTGTGTAGAACCAAGGGAAGACACTTTGCAAACTTTACAAAATGGGTAATAATAATGTTGTTAATAATAATAATAATAATAATAATAATGCTATTCTAATAAAAGAATAGATCTATCTAGTAAAAAGCATGTATCTAAAAAAATTTTTTTGGAATATCAAAACTGGATGTAGGATGAAATTTATGTGCTTTTCTCCAGACTGGGAACACTGCTGGTTCACAGCTAGAGTTCAGTGCCCAAGGTCTGTCTTTTGCAGCTTCAGTGAGCTGTGTCTGCAAGCGATTCCAAGTGCAAAGTTAAAGGTCATTAAAAAAAATCAAACATTTTGCCCCTGCAGAGGCTCGGGGTGGGGACATGCTGAAATAATCACCTGGAGAAAAACATTCATTGAACTATAGTTTTCTGTCTTACATCCTTCCCTCACAGCCAGTCCTTTACCTCCTGTCACTTCATCAGAAGACAGAAAAAAAAGAAAGATCAGGTCAAATACCTCTGCTATCTCACAGAAGACAATGTCTAGAACTCCTTCGTTCCCAAGGTTCCTTCCTCAATGCCTTGCAGAAAGGACGTCTGGTACAATGAGAATTTGCAACTTCTTTAGTGTAACACAGATGCATACAAATGCAAATCACATTCAGGGCATGATACCTGATCTCAGATGGTGGAGGTGGACTCAGTACATTGTCCAAAATGTACCACATTACTGCTGAAGCTGCTGACTATTCTGGATATGCCATATATGCATATACAGTGTACACATCTTCCTTCCTGTCTCAGTAACTTCCCTTTGCTCCTCTGCCACTAATTTATGTTAGGGATTTCTACTGATGTGTGCTTACAGATGTGTTATACACTGAGGCAAATATTCCTGTGTTGGCAGGACTACCCAAGTCTATTCTTGAAGCATAAGACACAGAATTTATTGGGGGAAAAAAAATCTCTTTTAATGGTATTGGGAGGACTGTCATTTTGCTAAAACATTTAACTTTTCTCCCAGTATGTTTGTTATGTAATGGGCCGCAATTGTGTCTGGTATCAGAGTTTGAAAGTAATCCCAACTTCTGAGATAACCAATTTCTTTTTACAAAGGCTATGTTGCTCATCTCAAAAACTTGTCAGCCTGTAGAGCATTAGCAGTGATGTGGCCCAGCTAATCTCTGCTTTAAAACAATGTCTGCAAAGAGGAAGAATTGTGCCAAACTCTGAATAAAACTGGTCACAGAAACAGGTGAAGACATTTTTTCCATTGAAACCCACAGGTGGATATTAGGGAGAGCAGAAAAGTGCTATGAAAAGTGTACTGTAGCTAACTATCAGAGGTTTAAAATTCCCTGATGAAATGGAGTCTCATCCAGTTCCTTCTGTCACACTGTCCATTTAACCCTGGTTGAGAAGGAAGGGTGTCGGTGAGAGTTTACTGACCCTCTGGACACCAGCTCAGGCTGTGGGCAAAGGCTTGTGTGGTCATCAAAGAGAACAAGGAAGCCTAGAGTGGACAATACAGCAAGTAATGCCCAAAACCAGGAAGGGTGAAACACTAGGTAGATTAGGTTGTTTTTGAGGATGTGCAGACTTCAGCCATGGCAGTCTCATTCCTCATGTGATAAACTCCTCAGTCAGCAGAACTACAGACTGCCAGAATAAAAGCATCACTAACACTCAGGAGGTTTTCAGAACAGGACAGCTTGTTCCTGCTGCAAAAGTGGGAACACTAAATGAGCTCAATAATTTCAGTCTCTAAACCTGTCGTTACCTGCCCTGCTGCTGATAGTGCTGTTATCTTGTTACTTCTGCATGCGTGCTTCCTTCAAGGATTTTAGTGTTATAGCTCTGAAAGGATATCTGGTTTGCTTGAACATCACAAGACCGAAAAGATAAACTGAAACAAAAACCACACCTATAATGAGATGAGAAGAACCATGCATTTCAATGAACGGAGGCCATACACTCCATGCAGACCTGAGTTTAGTTACAGAACAGTGAAGAGCAGCACTAGATCCACTGAAAGTGTATAATTTACCAACCATTGAGGCTTTGTTAATATTCCCCTTTTACAGATTTTTTTTTGCACTGTCTGATTAGCTAATTAAAGTTGTAGGCTGTTTCCTTTCAATCAGAACCGTGAGCGTGTACCAGGTGCCAAACATCATGACATGCAGAAAGGCAGGCGAGCTCAGAGAGATGGAGAGGTGCAGGAGAGGCTCAGCCCTACCAAATTACCCCCCTCTCAACGGGCTAACACATCTGGTTTGTACATTAATCCTGGCCTGGCATGAGGTTCACTGCACCGTGGAAAGGGGCACAGCACTGGGTGAGATGGTCAGAAAAGCAAATATACCACTGGAAAATTTGCACCAGCTTCACACAAGCCTGGTTGGGTTAGATGAGAGGGACAACCCCTAGATTAGCATTCCTTGGAGCAAACTCATCTCCAATGAGCTCTTGTTGGATGTGCTGGCAGATGAGCAGAGAATTCAGCCTGATCTGGCTGGGCACAGTGTCTTCTACCCTGAAAATCCTTCCTGACATCTTTACCTGGAGCTGTTCACAGCATTCACCACTGAAAAGGGGGTTTTCATTGTTAGCAAGAAACTGTCAATAAAGAATTGATTGACAACCCCTAGTAGAGCAAAACCACCATGCACCAATAGGTGCACTTTCCTGTGTCTGTGCAGCACTGCCTTCTGCTCAAGAGAAGAAAAAAAATTGGAGTTCTTTGGGAGCAACTGGATCAGTGCTTTCTCTGTTGTGCTGCTTAGCAAATAACCTGGGTATGTCCCTATAAAGGTGAGACAAATCTTTGGCCTGAAAGCTGATTAGAGGTACAAGATCAAGATATAAATGTACTTGGTAGATTTACAGGTACTTGGTTTAAGATTCAAATGGAAGATGGGCTTTCAAATTCCATGTTCTGAACTAGGAATTTTTGTGTTTCAATTCTAAAGAAGGTTTATAGGTAAAGATGTAATAGCACCTCCAAGATGCAATAGCACCTCCAAGATGCACTTGGCTGACTTAAAGAATGCAAATGGGGCATGGTCTGTAACAGGGTTGGCAGAGGTAAAATTTTCCCACTTCTCTTCCAAAGTCCCTGGAAATTACTGTTTAAATAGAATTCAGCTAAGTTACCAATTAAAAAAAAAATTTGGATTGAAAGGCAACGTGGTATAAAACTGAAATTTTTTATCTACTGGTAAGGTGACCAAAGTACAAGACAACAGAGAGGAAATGATCAAAGCAAGGCAATCTAGGACTTCTAAATTTAAGGATAAGCTGTAAAATGCTCTGCAGAGGTACAGAAAAACCTTTAAATATTTAACTATAGTTGTTTTAAATGCAGATTGGGCTACATTTTCTTGGCATTGTGGAATTTTTTTCCATTTCAAGGCTAGCAAACCTCCTGGAATCTTACCAATAGCCATGAAAGATTTAAAAATTTGAGTAACTGTGGTAAGAATGTGCATAGCTGATAAATGGGAGGAAAACATTTGGACTGTCTTACTGTTCATCCTAGTGTTTCACAAATTCCTTTATCTAAAATTATGGCAACTGGAAAAGATCTAAGCTAACATTAAAATATTTAACCAAGAGTTCAAACACACATATTTTACACAGTGGTAGTCATATTTCTTTTGCCCAATGGAACTCACAATGATAGTCTGCTTACAACCAGAGGGATCCAAAAAGAAATAATGCCAACACGCTCAGCATATTTCTAAAATATTTTTTCCGCTAAAATGTGCGTCATTCCAAAAACATGTCTGAGTGGTTATATTTTGGGTGAGGAACAAAATCAAGAAAAAGTGTCAAATACATCTTTATACTACAATATTTCACAGTCTATTATATAAGATGGTTATTTACACAAACAGAAGCTTAATATGTGCAAAAGGCAAGGGGGGAAAACCTTATATTTAGGATTCCCTAAAGCAAGCCAGCAAAGCTACAGGTAAACTGAGTAAGTCTTTTAGGTCATACTGGGTCATTAGGCTGGCTAAATCCTGAGCTGGCATCACACCAGTGTAAAACTCCTCCTTCCTTTACAAAGGCTTCCACATTCATTGGACAGACGTGTAGTGTTGCACATTTGTTCAGTTCATCACATCTGTTTTTAAACTCAGGTGACAGAACCACTCCCTTCACAGTTCCTGCAGGTCCCTGCTTTGATTGCATCAATCAAACCACAAAACTATTTGTTGCTCTCAGGTGGAACAAGGCCTGTGCACCCCACAGGGGTCAATTCACCCTCCCTGCTTCTCCTGAAGTTTGGCAAGATTGTGGGTGTAGGCTGTGGGTGTGACAGGCCCCTGTAAATCCCTGAGCTTCACCTTCAGGGAGCGACTCCGTGGAGATCCACAGCTACCTGTCAGTGTGCTCAAGGACCCACCTTCACCCTCTGCCCTGGGAAGGGCTCTGGTCCTGGTGACAGATCCCTGGTTTGTGGCTTGCCTGGGGTGCTGAGCAATTCTTGCTACCAGAACTTTCTGTGGCTGGAAATTAATTTAGCTCAATAGGTAACATATGACTGCAGGAATTTTGGCACGAGAATTAGGAGTTAAAATAAGAGAGAGCACAGGGAAAAGGTTACAAGAGCTAGTCCAACGCGATGCTAAAGGCTTTACATGGCTGTGAATAAAAAGGAACTTGTAAATAGTGGTTTTGATAGTCTTTTCTGAGGTTTATGAGTGACATTTCCTCTACTTCACCTTACTGCAATAATAACACAGATTTGCTATGCTACATTTTTCTAGAAATCTTGCAGGACACTGAAAGCTGACTACAACCTATTCATCCTTTCTGCATACAGAAGAGTGTGTTCTTGGACTTTAAAAGTTTTCCATTTGGGGGAGTAGAAATGTCTCCTCTAAGACCCAATTAATCATTGCACGCTGTGAGGCACCTCTAATGTACAGATTTAACGAGACAAGCCTTCCTGGCTTAGTTTTTTCCACCTTTGAATAAGTACTCCTTGACACATAAAAATCAAATGTAAACAGCGCTAGGACCAAAACCCATGTTCTTGGAACCGCACCTAATTTAGAACTGTAAGAACTTGGGAATGTTTATATTTCATCCCTGAAGTCTTCATCTGTTTATATCTAAACTGCAATCTGAACTTAGACACAACTACAGGCCTCAGTGAAATAGGAGAGTGTTCCCCTGAGCCATAGTCCTGGAAATCCACCATCTTTTTTCTTCATTAATATCTAATCCCCATTTAGTAAGAATTTAGCTACTTTTATCCTGATGTGAAACTTCAGGGCTGCCTATTTCACTCTGCTGCCTGCTGCTTCTAAATACAGCAGTACTGGTGGCGGAGGTGGTGATCGTGAGTCATAAACACTCTGTCATTGTAACATGTCAGATTTGTCCAAAAGAAACATATTTTTATATCTTAGATTATTTTATTATTAGTTTAAGAAGGTTCGTTTAGCTCCTAGCAAAGCCACGAGGAAGAATTATGCACTTAAGCAGTTCTAACTCAGATGTGTAATGCCTTGCAGTCATTTAACATGCTGAGACAAACAAGAGAATCCCCAGAGTGCTCATCTACTATGGGACTTATTTCATACTGCATCAATAATGTAAATTGAGATGTGAAGATAGCTCCTTGTTTTTCTAAGGTATGATTACACTAGTGCAGACAACATCCACTCAGCCTCACTGGAAACACTGGAGTCAGCTCCCTGATAAAAACCTGGCCCATTCTTTATCTGAACAGAAGAAAAAATTATACTATCAACAGGAAATTGTTGGGAGCAGCCTGGCTTTGTGAGATCAGTTGTTTGCTGCAATGTTTTCCAAGCCCCAGGTGAAGTGTTGGAAAGCTCAATGCAGGGGTTAATATTTCTCTCTAATATGACTTCAGATATTACTTTTTGTTCTTCTAAATGAACTACCCTTACTCACATTTAATCACTGTGGTGAACAGCAATGCATATAAATAGACCTCACACATATTAATTCAGCTGGATTTTTGAGTCTATAAGAGCTCACCCATGAAAAACCTGTATCATCTTACCTGGATACTTTTGGAAAACAGAAGGATACTTGGTGGAAAATGGAAGTCACCAAGGAATTCTTTTTTTCTCTGTTTGACCTCTTATCTGCCCTAGTGAGACACGCAGCATTATGCCTAGTTAACATCCTGGTGCAGTGCCCATATCTGCTATTGTACAATACATCGAACAAACATAAAAGACATCAATCAAAATCCTCAAAATGTCTTTTTCTGCCAAGATGCATAAACGTTTCCTATCTCCCATCAAATTATTTTAATTACAGCTGCTGAGCTTCATAATTATTTTTAGCCAGGCTGGCTTTTCTGTTGTTATTGAACATATGATATGCAATATATTGCATTTATACATCCTACTGGATTTTGTTATAGCAGAGCGACTCCTGTAGCTGAGATGGAAATTGTTTTCGTGTTATTGTGAGACCATTTGACCTTTTGTGGGAATTTTCCAGCATCTTTAGTATCTTGCTAAAAATTTGAAGAGAGCAAGGCAGAGAGGAAAGAAAATTTTGTATGCTCTCCCTCATTGTTTCCTTCTATGGCTTTTCTTCTTCTTCACAAAATGTTTCATACTAATGATTTTTTTACAAAAATCCTATAGCTCCAAAACAAAAAAAACTGAAACACGATATGGACAGATTCTTACTGACAAGAGGAGTCAAATCAGGGTTTTTTCATTACTTGCTATAATCCAAGATCATAGAACCAGGACGTTTATCTTTTCATGATCTTTGTTTTCAACTACACATCCTTAACTTTGCTTCATTTTAGGGTCTCTCCCTGCAGGCAATAAAACATAAGGTAATTCCTGAAAGAAATAAAAAGAAGTAAGCTTGGCTTCAGCTGAGTAAAACCAATTGGGTTTCAAATTTACACCAGCAAGAGCCTGTATGTTTGAGCATTACTGAAACACACGCCATTTATAACACGACAATAGCGATCCTCTCCTGAAAGACATGGCTAAATGTGCAAGTCAGTTAGCCAGGAAGAATTGGTATTGCATTTCTGAATGCAAAATTACAATAGCTGACAAAACATGAAAGTTTCATCATGGTGGATTAGAATGCGCACGAGGAATTCAAAGGAATTTATCGTTACTCAACATTTCAGCTGACACTCTTTAATGAATCTTTGGGGAGCAGATTTGTCTCTGCACTCTGTAGAAAACCCATGTGCATAAAGAGGTTGGATTACAGAAACCTAGTAAATAATATAACAAACAGTTAGTTTGGCTCTACAGCCAGAAGAGCAAATATGTGTTGTTCTTACACTGCTGATCCCCAAAGAAAATATCTTTCTTTACAGCTAAAACAACTCTTTCTTTGCCCGGGAACTTCCATGACAGGAAGGGATTGGCAGTTGATTTTAAGATTCCTTGTCGCTTCCTCCTTGTCATAGACCATGCTTGAGCAGGTTTCTTTACATTTCAATACATTACAAAGTGCTTGCAGATAGACATCTTGAGGCCACTTCTCCCTGTCAAGTAAGAAATGCTCTCAGCAGTTATTATTTCCAAAGATCTATCAAAAAAGGCCAAGAAAAGTACACAGCTGATATTTTTTAGATAGAAAAGATTAAAAAAATAAATAAACAAACAAAAAAATGTCCTTTTGGCTGAAAGAAAACACAATGCAAACTGGCCTTGGATAAGGTCAGGCAAAAATTTAGCAACCTTAATGCATTATTAAGAGAGACACCAGAGAGGAAAGGGAGGACATTCAGCTCTCAGTCAAGTAAATACTAGTCAAAGGTACAGCATGAAAACCCTGGGGGTAGATACAGAAGCACAGGATACAAACAAACTTAGGAAAACAAACTGAATGAGCTGTCCTAAGCTCATCCTGGAGCACGTGGCACCTTATCTAGCAACTTCCGGACTATACTTCATACTGCAGCATAAATGTGACTTTGCAGTAGACTTTTAACATCATTAGCTTTCCTTTTATTACTCCAAGACATTTTAATTGTTAAACCAAAAGAAACACGGCAACATTTTGTGCAATCTTTTAGGGAGTAGTTCTTGGCCTTGTACCATGTGTCATTAGTACACATTGGGAGAAAACCAATTGTTTCTGCAAAGTTCAGGAGTGAAACAGTGTTTGGAAGAGTGGTAAACAAAACTGAGAATAAGGCTACTGAAAATGGACAAGACTAATGATGAAACATCTGAAGGCAAAACTATGAAATAGAGATGTGACTGTGTATGAATTTACACATCTAGTTATTAAAATGTGAAGGCCACAGTCTCTAAATGCAGAACTCTAGTTCTACAGAATGCAGGGGTATGATCCCTTCAAAATTATATTCAAGTACTAAGCTATGAACTAAAGAACAAATTCATTCTAAGATGCTCAGACAGGAGTATATTTAGCAGGTGTACTTCTGTATTTCAGCCTGCTGTTGCCTCTGTGAGAATATTGCGTGGAGTTCTGGATCCTCACTTTGAAAAGTACATTGAAAAATTAGGCAATTATAGTAGAAAGTCATAGGAAACATTAAAGAAATTGAAAAAGATGCTGTCTCATGGAAAAGCTCATTTAGCCTAACTCTGATGGGATCACAGAGCAACTTTATCACAGTCTGTAGAAATTGGACAATGCACTGAAAGGAAGTTCCCTGACCACCCGCCAGCCTCATCTCAGGTTGCGGTGGATCCCAGTTGCTGGAAGTTTTTAAACCGTGATTTTAAAACTGAAAATACCCTTAAAATCTTGTCTGTTTCTGACATTTTCAGGCCTGGGTTACACAGGAAGTCTCAGTGGCTGGGTATGGTGCTCCCCTCTGCCCCTGACTGTGTTTTACTTCCCAGCATTTCCAGTTCTCAGTGATGATCCTGAGCATTTTTGATTTGCAAGAAGCCCATTAAAAGACCGTGTGCTACAGCACCAACTCACTCCTGTCACCCACAGTGGGCGACTGCTCCCAGCAAATGCTGCACAGTAGGATTGTTCTAGGATCAGTCTTACCCTTCTGCACATGGTCACCTTATTCTGCTCCCACCGCATGTGGGCCAGTGCTGCTTTCACTGCCTGGGATATCTCCGCACTAAGAAAGATCTCAAATTTTTCCTAGATAAGAAAAATCCTCCACTGATCCCAAGCTCTCCTGCCCCACAGAGAATATTCTCCATACCATCTTCAGGAAGGATCCCTGGAGCACACCCTCCCATCCACCTCTTGGGAAAGCAAACAAATGAGGACGTGGCCCCACGCCCTGCTATCATATATAACACTTTTAATCATCTTACCTATGAAAAGTGCCGTGTAAGCTCTTTTTATCTCCTGGCTAGTTTCATATTAATATATTATCTCCCTGCAACTCGTGACTACTTCCAGCTAGTGCCAGAGAAATAAGAAACTGTTTAGATGCATTCTTCTGTTCCTATGGCAAAAATCAAAGAGAGAAAAGGCGAAAGTATATTACAGAGAATTGAAAACAGGTACCTTTTATTAATGTAGCTGATAGTGCTGTACAGTTCACTGTTCTTGTTTAATTGGGCTACATATTGATTCGATTGTGGCAATGCAACTAGACAAATGTTCCTTAATTACATTTTAAATTCAACTTTCTGAGGCTGAAGGTGCTTTTGAAAGCAACAAGAAGCTGCAGCCTCAGCGCAGCACGGGCTGACTTAAAGTTGCGCTGACGCTGAGCGGTTGTGCCCAACGTTGAACCACTGCAAAGCCTTCATTAAAATAAAAAGCAGCTCTGTAATGATATTTACATGACATTCAAAGTGCTCTTTGTTCTTACAATAAAATACATTCCAGATAATTCCACACTACCAACCGTAGTTCCTATTATTCAATTTTGCGATTTTTCTCATGTAAGCGAAGTTTTTTTGTAACATGTTCACTAATTATTACTTTTGTAGGGAAAGGTTCAGAAGTATTTAGGCTCCTAGGAGAGTGAAGACAAATGCATTATAGAAATAATGCATTTAGTCTCCAGGAGTAACCCTCAGCTCACTTATAAAAGCTCTTGCCAGTCAAATCTACAGAATACGATTCGATTCAACTCTGGGAAAAGAAAGAGAAACACTTGCCTGCCTCCAAAGTTCAAGCAAAGATGCTTGAATTGCAGCTGCCAAGATGGGAGGTGGCAGAAAATGGAGGACTTGAATCTAGGGGGAGAATAAGTAAAAAAAATATTTATACATTCTGTCGTTCAGCTCTAATTGCTTCAAAGATTATTTATTTTTCATTTTTTTGGAAAATAGCTTGCAGCTTCTTAACATATTTTTCAAAGAAGGAGCTGGAAGGCATAATAAAAAGCAAGCAGGGATATGCTTTCCGAATAGACTGAAATAATTAATGTGAGAATGCTTCCGCTTGAGCATTTTTTATGAACAAAAAATACATTATTTTTGCTTTTAAATTGGAGATAATTTGTTACACGGAAGTGGTGGTTTCTTTAATCTTGAAATAATGCTAATTACAATGGTATTTGGGATCTGAATTTTTGCAAAGCTATTCCCTCGTTTGCTGCTGACATAACGAAGTTACTTGCAGACTTCAGAGGCTTGTGGCACAGCCCCACTTTGTTTGCCTGCTGTCCCTCTTGGTTTTCCAGTCCCAAACCTCATTACTCCCCTGATTCGATTATGCGTGGGTTTCATCGCCTCTAGCTCACAGTCACTCCATCAGCAGCTGGTTGGAACAATCCATGGTCCAAACACAATCATCTTAAGGTTCTTCATTAATAGCAGCTCTTCCCAGAGAGTGACCAAAGCCCAGAGTCACAGCATCTCCACAGACTACAGCGCACCACAGCACATTTCCAGGAGGAAGGTAGGAAGGTTTTGTCTGTTTATTTTCCACTGAAAAGCAGCTTTTACTTATTTTACTGTGGGATTGCCAGGGAGCTTAGTCATGGAGCTGCACTGGGCACCTGCACAAACACAGACAAAAAGCAAACCCAATCTTTGTCCTAAAATCTTGTAGTCAAAATGTATCTCTGATCAGTTACATGGGTGTGCCTGGACACTCCCTTAGCACTCCTTTGATTTCAAGGTCAGTTTGATTTAGCAGAGCGATGGATCCTGAGGCTTGAGGTCCTGCCCCCTCCCTTTCCATGGGCTCTTCCCAGAGGTGTTTGCCACGCCATGGGGCCACATGGCAGGAATTCAGTGGGTGTATTTACCTGCTGGAAAGCAAATGCAGACACTGTTTCTGCAGCCACAGAGTTTCATTTGGCAGAGAAACAGGTGCTTATCCACCAGGCAAGGCCAGCACTCCCTCATCTCTACTCAGGGCTGAGTACACAAACAGGAACAACACGCTGCAGGTACACGGACGCGCCGTGTTCCTTTCTCCAGGCATCTTTCATTATTCAGCATGTTTTCAGCACTGAACAACAAATTGTTAGTGGTATAACAAGACAGGAACACGTGTTTGAGTACGGTGTGCTACCTGCAAAGCCTGGCACTTGCTCTGCTGAGCTGTAGTTCCCCACTCTGACAGGGTCAAAGCAGCAGCCAAGACAGCAATGAAACTTCTGGTGGTGTTGAGAACAGGCAGATGAGAAAGTGCTGCATTTCTCAAGGAATGGAGATGATGAGAGTCCCTATTTTTGTGTCCTTTTGCAGTGCCAATATTACCTCTCCTCCATAAAATACATATATAGTCCAGAATAGGGAGCCAGGTGAGGTCTTAGGTAAAATGATTTCCAGGTTCTAGACCTGAGTTACCAGCAGGCTGACAGTGTGATTCAATGTGATCAAAGGAAAAGCAGGGAGCAGAGGGAACTGATTACAATGAGATTTTTTCAGTTGTGCTGAGATTAATGGTGAGCAAAACATCTGCAATAATATGTCAGGAAAACAGATTGAGCTTTTATTTTGAAAAGTATTAGCTGGGTCTGAGGTAGGAAGATGCATAGACCTGTGAATCGTCGGCATAGAGGTAGTAGTTAAAATTTGTGTTTTAAGATGAAGATGGATAAGGCCAAGCCTCTAAAATAAAATCAGAAATAGATTTGAAAGATGAACCAGCAGAAAACAGAGGTGTAAGACTAAGAAAAAAGTTTTAAGAAGGGTGGGGATGAAGGATATCAACAGTTCAAGGTACTCAGAGGTTCTAGGAAGGTTATACCTGGTGCACCCCTCTGCCCTACAGCAAGATCAATTATCCTCCTGTCTTTCCTTTCAGAAGTCTGTCTGCCCTGCTCTGGATGGCCTCCAACAGCAGAGATCCCACAGCCTCTGCAGGCAGTCTACCTTAGTGCTTTATTATCCTGATTGTTATGAAAGTTTCCTGATGTCTAACCGGAATCCTTCGCTGTAATTTAAGCCCATTATGTCATGTCCTTTCCATTATGCACAGATTGTTTCTGTCTTCCCTGCCGCTGTTTCTTCTGTAATTACTTTCATGTCCCCTCTCAAGCGCTTATTATTTAAGCTAAACAACCTTGTTCCGCCAATCTGTCCTGCTAGCTCGGGGTTTCGAGATCTTGCATTCAGGCTCCTCTCCAAACAAATGACAACTTTTCTTGAAATAGGGAACAAAACCGAGGAAACAGGGCATGTACAGAGAAGGGATAACTTCCCACCTCTCCCAGTGCTAGGTCTGTTTGAGAACTGCATATCACAGCAAGATGTCACTTGGACCCTCAGCTAAGCTGTGATCAGTGATGATACCAAATCAGCCAGTTTCCTTCTGTGTGTAATTGGGTGGCTTGTTATGCTTAAATACCATTGATTTGCACCCATAAGGCTTCTATTTCTGTGCTCAAATGTAGCCTGGGCAGGAGTCTGTTCAGAAACATCATTTAGCTGAGGATACAGCGCATCTGTCCTCCGTATTTCCTACACATTGATTTTTGGTATTGCTCCTTTGGAGAAAATGATAAAAAGCTATCAATCTAGAATCAAATTATTTCTCCGTCAGACTTTAATGCCTATTGCATCTGGGCCCAAAAGATGTTTTAAATTTCTGTTATTTACAGACTTCTGGAGTCTGTGAAATATTCAGAATGACATTCTGTAAATAATATTTCCCACTTTTTTTCCTGCAAATTTATTTTTGGAAATAAGACACTCCTCTATTTTATATAGTTATATTTGTTTAAAAAGCTGAGCCTTGGTGTTTTGAATCTATCAGTCTCTGCAAAAATATTTTCCATTACCAGAAGTGCATATTCATGTTTTCTTATCTGAAAGTCCCCTTCCCAAAACCTCTACAGGAAGGTATAGATTTCCAACTCATGCAATGGCCCAGCATGACTTTATATTGTCCCCAAACCATTTGTGCCATCAGACACTCAGAGCAGCAGCCGACTCTGTTGGAGTAAAACAGCCCACATTTATAGTTTCCTCTTTTTTTGCTAGCTATTAGCTCTAGAAGTCTACTCCTGTTGGCAACTCTTACTGCTGTGTAATAATTTACCAGCTACCAGCACCCCAGCATGCCTGTGATGGTGTAGTAGCACAATCATTAGTTTCTATTCTGCAGTGGCAGGATGTGACAGGGAGTCTACGATTTCGGATGATTCTGGTGTCAACTAACTGTGACACTCCATCAAACCCTGCATCCTTAATGTCATGGAGAGTTACATCCTTTCATGGGTGATAAAGCCTGGGCATTCTGACAACCCCGGTTTAAATGTCCTCGTTGGCCTCGCTAGGCTCATGTCACTTCATTGTTTTATAACTTAAATTGTCTCATATTGAAAATGAGGATTCAATTTGAGATTTTATTGTTAACCTTTAAGGGCCTTGGAGCTCAAAGTCTACTCAAGAGCTAAGTGAAGTTTATGCTCCAATTCTTAATCTACCTTCAGTTACAGACTTCTGCACACGTACCCCATTGCTTCCTGATAGCTGTCTGAAAACTTTCCAGTTTTTAGTGACAGAATGAAATGAATGTGGATCTTCAGCTGTTCCCAGGGATGTTTTTAAAGATGGGTTCATTTTTCTTCTGTTTGTTTGAATCTTGCCACTTGTTTCACCTTAAAGTTTTATGTTAGATCTGGAAAGAATTGTTCTTGCCCAGCCTCCTCTTTGAGGAAAACGCTGTTAAAAAACAAAAATTCAATGAAGCTTCCAAAGGGCAAATGCTAACTTTTAAATTGAAAATGCTTTAAATTTTAGTTTATAACAGGAATCTTCTTTGTTCTTCAAGTGGTCATTTTTCTTTTTATTAAAACCTGTTATTATCACAGAAAGCATTGCTCTTTGTGAAGTAACATTTCAGTAGTCAAAACCCCAATTTTCCCTAAGGAAATATTTCAAGGGAAAACTTTTTACATGCCCTACTTAGCACCAAGTCTTCCCATTTAAACACCTCCACAAGTGGCCAAAGTTTCAAAAGAGATGCTCTTCCACTTAGGCACCCGAAGGAAGCGTTTGAATTCTGAGCAGCTTTTGAAACATCAGGCCACCTTGTTTGAGGTGTGTGAGAGAAAGATGTGCCCTTTTCAAGATGTAGCTCCAATGACGGGTCCTTAAGAACTTTTGAAAAATTCCCCTTCAAGAAAAAGAGGGTTAGATCAAGGCGTGAATATTCCAGGCATAAATACAGCTATAACTCTGAAATCCATGCCTATTGCATGTGTTTAGATGGTATTACAGCTTGCTTTATCTTTGTGTCTTCAGTGCAAGTGTTTTACATGTGGGCTTGAATGGATTACAAATCAGCTACCCTCAGAACAGCACGAAAATTGTTGCTGTTGAGAAAGGTGTTGGTTTTGTTGCACAGAAACACACCTAATTTCTGCTTGTGCAGTTGAGCTTTCTTGAGGCCAGGGCTGACATCCAGCATGCCATTAGGTTGGAAAGAGGTCCATCGTGCTCCAAGCTGGCAGAGAGCTTGCAAAAACTAAGCATAAAGAGAAGTGGATCCAAGCCAATCCCACTGTCAGCTCTCAGATCTACTCTCCTGTTCTTCCCCTGGAACAAGTAACCTTTTGCCCTTCCATTCTGTAAGGCATAAACTAACTTCTTAATTAGGATTACTTTTTCCCCTGCTGGAAAATGTATTAACAAAGATTATTGTCAAAGCATAGAACTGCTTCCTCTTTATCTGGCACAATGCTGCTGTAGAACAACCAAGAGGTTCACAGACCTCTCTACATCAAGATGCTGTACAGTATTTGCAGTAATAGCTCCGAGAATACCATGAAATTGGGTGCTTTCAATCATGCTAAAGAACCCTCCTCCTCCTTTCTTTGTTTCCCCCCTCCCTGTTTTAATTCTGCCATATCATGACCCATCAAACTCTATTATTTTTCCTCAAATAATCAGGTCTGGCCACTTCACAATAAACCAACCTGTTGCTGAGAATATTAGTTTGGATACACTTCATGGGATGCTAAGAAAATGTCAAACTTGAGGAAGGTCTCCTTCCATTTCCACAAGTCAACAAAACCTCATTGTCAATAACATCAAGGACTGTTGACAGATCTAATAAAATCAACATAGATTTATTTTCAGTGGCCATTGCCAAGTAGAGATCAGCAAGAGATAACCACCCCCATATTAAACACACATCTAAAGCCAACACGGTAGGGGTGAAGGATGCTTGTCAAAGACATAAACAGCCTTCTCCTGCTTGCATCGTCCCAGAGATACCATGGAGATTAAAAATTCCTGTCAATACATGGGCTAAAATCACCCACTGTGAACAAACTCATGAATTACAAAGAACTGGCCATAGCATCAACAAACCGGAAGATTTTATCATCAGAGTGCTTTGGTGGCTCCTCTCTTGTCACACCAACCCCAGTGAAGCCAACAGCATCAAACAAAAATGCAGCAAGGACACATGTGAAGCTGGGAGAGAGGTTTTCCCATACATCCCTGCTAGGAAGACAAAAAGGCTGTTTTTGTGCTGCAATCAGAGGGGTGATCTGATAAAGTACTTTGCTGAGAGCCCTTCTGGAGAGATAAGCCCATCTGCTCTAGCAACAATGCACAAGGAAAAACAAGGTAAACCACAAACAAGCAACTCCTGGCTCATCAGGATGTATGACTAAGGAGTTAGACTAGATATATTTAAACTGATTACCAAAGCTGTTTCCCCTATATATATATTTACATATGCTTGCATCTAATTATTTTCAGATGGTCAGGGCAGATCTGATACTGGACACAAACTGGTTTTCCTGCTGTTCCTAGGTGCTGCATTTAAAAGTGGCACTATCTTGGCTACTTTCCAAACTCCACAAGATCTTCCTGAACTATTAACCTACTCTTCAGTGGGGAAGATAAGTCTGGTGATGAAAAGGAAGAGTACTAACATGTTCTGTTTGATTTTGGGTAGATCGGTTCGACTGAATTTAGTTGACTCACCCAGATTACCAAGGTGAGGGTGGAGATGCTTTTCCACTTTGGCTGAGAGACAGTTTTGTTGGAAGCAGAGCTGTCTCCTTTGAGGGCTGTAAAGTATCTGCCAGCAGTACATCTACTACTCATCAGCTAAACCATCAGTAAACGTTGACACCCATGAGTTCTTCATTTGGAATTATTTCTCCTATATGACACAGCTGGGGTGTGCTCATGTATTTCTTGACAGGAAATAAGGCAAAACCATGGGTTTGTAGTTCGGCTTCTACAAAACTCCAGGGATTCTCAGCTGGTTTGGAGAAACAAAACACTCCTGGTCAAAACACTCCTGACCTATGTCTATTATCTCACTGGCATTATCTCACGACCAAAATTTTGGTGATTGCTTCTATCTATGGCTCCTGGTGAGTGACATTTCATCAGCCGACATTAAAGGGCATGCAGAACAATATTAAATTTAAAATTAAATTTAATAATTTAAAAATTTAATAATGAAATAATTTTAATAAAATTATTTAATAATAACATAAAAATTTAATTTTCATTTAAATTAAAGAATTTAAAACTGGCAAAGCCAGGCACTTCTTAAGTAAGAACATTAGAAAGACCATGAGAAGTGGTAGAAAAGATCTTTCTAGCCTGGAATCTTATTGCCAGGGCTGAGAGGAAAGGCTCTGGGGAAGTGTGCCTGAAGAGGACAACGACATGATACCTACTGGGGATGCTCCCGAGGTGAACTGTAGCAAAATGTAGAAGTGTTGTCAGGAACAGTTTTTCTGTGGCACAAGGTTTAAATTGGATATTAGGAAGAAATTCCTTCCTGTGAGGGTGGGGAGGCCCTGGCACAGGGTGCCCAGAGAAGCTGTGGCTGCCCCTGGATCCCTGGAAGTGTTCCAGGCCAGGTTGGATGGGGCTTGGAGCAACCTGGGATAGTGGAAGGTGTCCCTGTCCATGGCAGGGGGTGGAATGAGATGATATTTAATGTCCCTTCTCACTCAGGCCATCCTGTTTCTGTGATTCTGGGTCTAAGAAACAGACATTTTTCTTTCATTTAGGCATCTTTGTGTTTGACCTCCTGACTGAACTAAGCACTGCCTTGAACTACCTCTTTCACTTTGTCTACTTGCTTTTCAAATTATTCTCAGTAACTTTTATTAAATGATTACACATACGATTTAAAAATCACATTGTTTGCTAAATACCATCATCTGCCTTCTAGATAAAAACCAATAATCCTTGGTGTTTCAATCTAAAATTTAATTTTGTCTCTGAATTTATTTTAATTTCCTCAGCACTTCTGGATTGCCCTTATTACATGTAGCAAAAATCTTATTTCCAGTGTGGCAGTAGTCCAGAAGTACCTGGAGCCTTAAGAAAAGGATTTCCTCCTCCACACCTTGTCCCCATCCCCTTTTCTAGCCATAGAGGACTGATCACCCATGGAAGGACAGATGATCCCCTGGATGACTACAGCAGGTGCTGAAGAGTTTTGAAATGCAGGACTCCTGCTATGCCTGTCCCATTTCTCCCTCCTGTGCAGGCAGCCAAAGTGGAGAGCAGTTCAAGAGCAGTTTTCATTTAAACAAAGCCAGAGTAAAAAAATTGGAGGGTAAAAATGACACTAAAGTACTCCACAAACCCCAATTCTCCACTTAAAAGTGGTCACTCAAAGGCACTACAGGGGTAATAGCAGAAATGCCTGGCCATTATTCTGCCACACTGCTACTCTTTCCTGTTCTATCTCTGTTGGGACTGATCCTATTAGTTCCTTTAGGAAAGCAGAGATCTGATTGCAGAGCATTTTTGTGAGGTGGCCAGGGCAGGGACTCCTTTCTGCAAGGCTTATAAATTCTTGAGCTCTGTCCCAGAGGTAAATAAGTCATTGCAGTAAGGAATAATGCTAATACATCAACCTTCTGCTCTGCAAGTTGTATGGTATCATTTGTGTGGGGCTGTGACTTAAAAACCTCAGATCTTTTGATGGTCACAAATGGACTGGAAATAGCAGATGCATTTTTCATAGTAGTCATTGCATATCTGGAAAAAAGATTGCTGAGACAAACAGCAAACTACAAGGATCAGAGCCATCTCTGCTGACTAAAAAGGGGCCTTAAATGCAGTGAGAGCACACACTGGATGTGATTCTCTGTCTTTGAGCACTATTATAGCCTCCAATAGAGCTGTGAGAGTCCTTTTCTCTCTGCCACGGAAGCACTCGGGTTGGTGCTGCAGAAAGATGTTAAGTATCTGAAAGGAAAACCCCTGCTCCTTGTGGAAAACCACCAGGTGTGAGATAATTAAACAGCATTTTGTGAGATGACAGATTTCTTTTCAGAACTTCCTCCAGCTCCTGTTCCGTGTCTGCTCTGTGCAGGAGCACCTCGTTGGGTTTGGGTGGGAGGAGGGTTTACTTAACCCATGGAGAGCAGACAGGTACAAGGCTGATGTCCCTGGGACGTACCTGGAGTGTGGACAAAGAGGACTTGGGCTTTCAGTAAGCTTAACCCCTCCACGAGTGTAAATTGATCACGTCACATTAAAAAAAGAAAAAGTCAATTTTGCATCTGACCCACTCACCTTCATATGACGACATGACATCTTAAAATCATAGTAAGTATTAGAAAAATTATGTTTTAAATATGGGCCTTTGTATCTTTTATCACATTCTCTCCTGCTGTGGTTATTACCTAATAATTTTTGACACTAGTGATTAAATATAAAAGTTTTACATTTTATGATTCTATTTCAAATACACAATTGCCAGCATATATATCAAGGCCAAAATTAGGCTCTTTTTAAAGAGTCTGTAATTATATTTATGCATTAAAGTGTCAGCTGTTAAAAATGAATGATTTCAAACAATATTTTTATGTAATTGTTTTAAAAATCAAACTATTAATCATACTTTATTGTCAATCTCAACTAATGGCTTGCTTTTCAATATTTTAGACCACTCAGAATGTTCTCTAACTTGAATAATCTTTATCAGCAATTTAAACTGTTATTTAAACAACAACCACAACTCAAATGGTGAGCATACTCAGTAAACAAAATCTCTTCAGCAGCAGAACTTGGCCTAGAGCAGGAGCAAAATCCATCACTGAGAAAGCACTTCGTGGTTTACAGTTCTGTGCAACACTCAGAATATGAGAGAAAGGAAAAATGAGACCTTTCTTGAGGAGGTCAGGGGCAGGAAACTTAAAATTTTATTTCAACAATGATTTATTTTTCTGGCCTCTGTTTCCTAGGTCTTTTTATACACTTGCTTAGGAGGCCAGATCTCCCTTCCATTCAATAATATATAAACAAAATAATCTTCAAGTTCTGTTCTTCCCTAAAATGGTGTTGCTTTTGCACTTAGTACATGTCACAGAGCCAAACTGGATCCCTGAGTCAGTGATGTTGCTGTTTACCCAAATGCCACTGGGTATACGAATCACATTTGAAGCAACGGATATTTTTAATATCCCAGATGATGAGCTCACAGAGCAAAATAATTTCAGGCCAACAGCAAATCCAAAAGAATTTAGGATGTGGCAGCCAGCGAAGATGCCTGGCTGGAACACCTCAAGAAGAATGATTTAAAAGAGTGGGAGTTAATTTATAAGTTTTTAAACAGTGTGCCAAGGGAAAAAGAAGTCTTCTGTACATCTGCCTACATTTTTTTGAGATCAGATTTCAGAAACTGAATGATAAAACAAAATGAAATAAACAGGGGAAAAAAAGAAGAAAAAACCCAACAAAATCCAGATGAGCGTATTTGCATGGGAGGCAATTTATTCCTTAGTTTGCCTGCAGGAAAAAATAAAGTGATATTGCAATTTGATAAGTACATACTTTCAAATATTACACCTAGCTCAGTCACAAATATGGACTTCTGGATCTTAACTGCAGCTTTTAATTCTGCTTTGACAAATTTATGTAAATAAATAGACCTGGAACGGACAATCCCTGGAAGTCTAAATCTCTTTCATGTCATCTTTGCCTAAGCTTCCCCACTGGAGGCAATCTGTTAACTAGCTGTGAATTATTGCTCATGCTTGTTTCCCTCCTGAGCAGCTCTCCAGGTGACTACAGCTGCTGCTTAAAGGAAGCACCAGTTTTTGTCTGTCTCAAAATGCAAAGGTGGCTGTGGCATTTTTTGTAATTTTGTCAATTATCCGGTATGATTTCTTCATTTTCTCCACTACTTACCCATGGAATTAGGTTTGAAAGGGATCACCCATGTCATGGGAATCCAATGCCTTGAATTCTTCTCTTAGCTTTGGGTTAGCAATACCCAGAAAAAGCAATGGTGACCTAGCTACACTGCCACATGTCTCTCGGTAGTACTTGATTTCCACCCAAAATCATAAATCAGTCCATATTTGTTCATATTTGGCTCCACATAACTTGTCCTAATCCTGGAAGTGTCCAAGGCTGGGTTGGACAGGGCTTGAAACAACCTGGGATAGTGGAAGATGTCCCTTCCCTGATAGGGGGTGGAACTGGATGGGTTTTAAAGTCACTTCCAACTCAAACCCTTCTGTGATTCTACGGTGAGACTCAGCCCACATTTGCCAAAAGGTTCATGAACCCCACTGAACCTGGCCTAGTCTCTGGATTTGTAACAAAACCTCAAACAAAGCAACTTTCATCCTGCCGTAGGTTTTTTTAAGGAAACTTTATCATTATTCTAGGAATCGGCATTCTACTTGCTTAGAGGTTAGTGAAAAGTTATTAAAATAATAAGATTGAGACACACAGTGCAAATTAATCTGCCCAGGACTGGAAGACTTTTCCATGAAATTAAAGACTTGTAAATAAAGTATTTCAGGTGCTTTAAACTTGACACTGAGGATGACACTTTGGGCTGGATTACAAGACTTCACCCAAAAGTTACAGTGGCCCCCAGACAGATAAGCAGGGAAAAAAAATTACAAAGGGATTTTCAAATTATAGATCTGGCATGGGGCAAAGTTTGATTATTTTGATGAATTTGGCTCAGACAGCAAAGGTATAGCTGCAGGTAAGAGAGAGCACACCTTCATGTAGCACTGTTCAATGCTTTTAGGTACAGAAGGATTACAGTGACTGGAAGGAGTAACTACATTTTCTGAGTGCTAGTGAGTCCCTTTGCCTCCTACATTCAAACTCAATGTCACCAAAGTAAAAAACAGCAGGAGGTTGAAAGTAGCCATAAAGAAAACACCACTAGGTATTATTGCATACTACAGGATCCACTAATTCAAGCAGTAATACTTTCAGCACCCTTTGATTCACTGGACAGTTAATTCTGCTAGGACTGGACTGCATCTCCTGCTCACCCAGAAATGTGGGATACACCAAGAAAGTACATTTTTTAATAGAGGTCAGAAATATGAATGGCTCCCCTGCCTATTACATCGCCAGATTTGCTTCATATATGATGAGAAGGGTGTTCTTTTTTTGTCCCCATAGTCATGGTAAAGCATTTGGTGCACACTGAGAGCTCCTTGCTCACCGATGGCGCAGGCAGTTGGCTCTACTCGGAGATTTCCTGACTTTTAAGGCTGCATTCTTCCAGCCAGTCTTGCTGTAGTTTAAACTGCATTGTATGAGTTTCCCTTTCCTTTTTGGAATAGTATAATTTGCTTCATAAATTACATATGGTGGAAGCCTGTTGAATGAATAACCTTGTTGCACAGAAAATTAATTCTTTTGACAGGTTTATTCCTTTAACAGATATTTGGTGGAGGATTTTACTGCATTATTGTATATATTGTGGCTTGCTGCACAGAAAATGTTTCACAGTATTTCAGCAGATTTATTCCTTTAACAGAAATAACTATTCCTGTCCGTTTACCATTCGTTACCTATGAAATAAATTTCTTAGCTACAGATTCTTCAAAGAAGCTCACTTGTTTTGCTCTTGTGTTTCATTTCAGTGCAGAGAAAATACATTTTCCCTTCAATCAGCATTCATTTAAATGCATGGTAATATATACAGTTGTAATGAACCATATTTTGTTTGATTATGTTAATCTCTAACAGTGTTAATTTCCTTATATATATGTTTATGTGATTTTTTTTTTAAATTAACTTTTTACCATGCCTTACTAGAATATCTTGGATTATTTAAGGCTCCGCACACTATCTTGGCAGGAGAATTACATAGCACAGATAGCACGACAGCAAAGGAAGTCAGATTGAGTGCCACATGACCTGATTTAAGCAAGGCTAATTATGTAATTAAGATATTGAAACAGGAGCCAGAATCTCTGAGTGCTGCTCCTAGTTTCACCAAGAACCTCCAGTGGGACATTTAGCATTTAGCTTTTCTGTTCACTAGTTTTCCCTGCTGTGAAGGGGGGTTCTGATATTCAAAAAGCAGAATATGCAGAAGAAAGCTGCTCTGGGTGCACTGCCTGCAGCACACTGGGCCTCAGATGTGTAAAGTCTTTGTAAAATAATTCCAGTAGTTTGCATGTTTTGGGTTCTTTTATTTTATTTATTAAATTTAGGGAAGAATGAGTGGATTTTTTTTCTTTTTCTCTTACCCCCACCCCCATCCCCTTCCTCCTTCATAATTTGAATGCTTAATCTAGGAAATTCAAGTTCTGTTGCTTTGAGATTTAGAATTTGGTGGATAATCAGCTTCAGGAAACTGATACTCTGAGCATGCCAGTGATGTCTACCCTACATTATACTGGGACCCAAGAAATAAGAAACAAAGAGAACAGACATGACAGGAGTTTACGACTGACTTCTCACAAGATACCAAGACAAGAGACACTTGTGTTGTATCAGTACAAATGTCTGCACAGCCAATAAACTTCTCCAAATAAATGTTTGTAGACTGCTGACATTAAAAAAAAAAAAAAAAAAAAAAAAAAAAAAGGGAAAAAAGAAGGCCCAGCAACTGATTTTTTTTTGTATCTTGAAATTTTTTTCAGTATTTCCCTATCAATTCCTGTATACTTGAAACATCAGAATTTCTTGCCCAAGACCACAGGTCTTCCTTAAACTGAGCAACACCAGTAAAGTTTCTACACACTTGGAAATCAAAACACCATTTTTTCCAAACCCAAAAGAAATCATCCCAGCCGTCCAAGATAGAAAACTCTCTCCTCTTTTATTTTGTATTAAAAATATAGATAGATAGGTAGATGGGTGGGTAGATAGATAGACAGATAGATAGACAGACAGACAGACATATAGATAATTTTGTCTGGAAGGCTATGGACTAATATTCATATGGTTCTTAGAGAAGTGGAGAAAGACGGTGGCATACACACGAGATCCCAGTCCATCATAAAAATAGGCTCTATGTAAAAATCATGTTTGCTTTCTTGCTTTCTTTAATTCTGGGGTAACTTAAGGATTACCTTTGGCTCCACTATCATATTCTTCTAAAATCCTTTTAAATACTTATCCTTGGACTACTTTCGTGGCTCTGATGTGAGAAAAATTACAAAATAGCATGTGGCGAATGTAAAATCAGAGACATGCCAAGGTGATGTGAATGCAGTGGGACTGTAGTTTGGCGTGGTGGAGGACATGTCATGGACAGCCACCTTCTCATATCCAGAACCTACACCTCTGTGGATTTCCATGCTGGAGCATTTCAGAGGCCCTGCTCAGTCCATTTTCTGCTCTGCCCATCAATCTGCACAGCTTGAGTCTGAAGCACAGGTCTCTGAAGACAACAGCGTCAACGCTTAACCCAAGCGAGCGAAGAAACAGAAGCTTTGATAGGTCACATAAATACTTTGGAGGTGGGTGGGTGACAATGTGTAAGCCATAGTGAGAGCTTTGGATGACTCCCTGCTGTCCTGCCGAATTTAGTACCATTCAGATTCATCTGCACCAGAAACATGACCTCTGGATTTAGATCACACAGCTCTTGACTAATACTCCAGGAAAAGGCTTCACACTCCTGATCCAAGATGATTTGGGGATCTGAAAATTATTACTGCCCACAGACAGGGCAAAAAAGAATATTCTTCTAATTAAGAACATCTTGCTACATCAAGACAACTGGTAAGTCCTACTAACGAGGTAACTCTGGTAAGGCAGAACTCTCAGGAAAGAAAAGCCTCACCAACACAAACATCCCAGAAGCTACTCAATGTTGTGTTTCATTGAAAAAAAGAAACAGAGAACCTGACTCACTGCTTCATAAATACAGCAAGCTAGAGTTCTATGCCAGGGAAATCAACAAAAATCTAGGCTAGCCTAGGAGTGAATTATTCCCAGACATCCAGACTGATGGCACCGGCACACGTGGCACCAACTCAAGTCAATTTCTAGGGGTAGGAGGAAATAATATGGACAAATATAGACAGGCTGGACTGTAGGGAATTGTTTCAATTGCATTCCTTGCACAAAACCTAAATCTGCAAAACACGTGTACAATAAGATCGTGTTTTAGTCCTGTGGTCCCTTCCAATCCCCCCCCCCATAATTTCTTCACACCAAGTCTGTTCTTACTGAATTTTCTCAAGATTAATGAGCAACTCTGCAAGTGGCCACCACATACTACTCGTTTTGCAATTTCTGGGGAATACCCTGTCTCAATTGCTGTTGTTTAATTATAGTCTAGTAAAAAAATATTCCAAAGTTCTCCGAGAGAGAGGCCAATAGGTATATGGAAAACACATGAATATGCAATTTTAACAGCTGAAACTATATATATCTGGCAGACCTTACCTAATGGTTCAACCAAATCCCCTTGGCAAGCTTATGCCAATGTTATTTTTACTGTTTCACTGGTTTGTTACATATGTAAAAGAATAATATTTTATCCAAGTTTCAAGGCAGCTGGTTCATTCATGATAGGCCCAGAAGGCAGCTTTGAAAAGGACAAAAATAAATTATTTTGTATGGAGTAGCCAAGAATCCACTCAGAGGCAATTGTTTGTATTTGTCACCTTGAAAATCAAAAAAATTGCCAATCAACAAGTTACCCACAACTGGAATTTGAAATGGTAATTTATATTTCTCTAGCAGACACACTGGATTTCACAGCAAAATGATTTCTTTTTCTTTCCTTCACAGAGACCAATCTAAAAGACATAATGTGAGGAAAATAGAGAATTGTACTTTGAAAGATTTGGAAAATTTGCAATTTTGCAATTACAGCAATGGCAATTTGGTCTGCGTGTGCCTGTGCACCCATGCAAGCACAACCTCATCTCTTCCGCAGGACTTGCCTTCATCTGTATTTGCATCCAGCTGTCTTCCTCACAATAATGAAAACATCAGAAATTTTTTGAGGATGACACACGATCGACAAGGAGATTTTAGTCATTGCATCAAATTAGAAAATTCACAATCCTGACTAAGATGCAGCTTGGAAAAGAGCTGCCAGCAACACCCTCTGAAGCAGATGGTTCCCACCACTTGGAATGCTCCTTTCCGTGCACTCCAGTGACTCCTGAAATAACAGAGCTCTACAGTTCGGGGAGGGAAGATGAGTGGAAAGTCAGACAGTGCTGAGCTCCACTCAGCAGCCTCTTAGCGATGGTTTGGTCAATGCTCCTCTGCCCACTTGAGAAAAATCACTGGCAGATCATCACTAATGACGCGTCTCTATTGTATCCAGGGCTGTATTACAAACATCCATTGGGTATCTTTCAGCCAGTGTGACTCAGACTTGTTAAAAAAGGGATATCAGAGAAGGATGTCATAAAGCACAGGCCACCGGCATATCCTGGAATAACTGAAGCAATAGATGGAGCAGAATCTCTTGTACAAATTGTCTAATAAAACAAATTACTTACAAGGTGTGTCAAAACATGCTGGAAAGTTAGAAATCTTGACAATATCCCATGGTGAATAAGGATATTAAAAGGATACTTTTAATAGTTTGGATGCTTGGTGAAGGGCATAGTTTGCAAAAAGTTGGGGAAGATTATCAGTCACATGACATTTTTAAAATTAAAATCTCCTGCCTTTCTAAAATGTGCTTTCTTTAGGCCATGAGTTACTGAGAACAGTGAAGGAATAGCTAAATGAAATGCCAGGGATTTTGCTCCACAGGATGTCAAGTTACATTACCCACCCTTTAAAGCTATAAATATATGAATTATTACACTTGTTTTACAAATGAGAAAACTGAGGCATAGACAATATTAAAGGGCTTTATAAACGTGAACGACTCAATAACATTCTGCTATTGTTTATTATCCATATTCCTGTTTTTAAATGACAGAACGTAGGCACATAGAAATGAAATGACTATCTAAAGTCACACCAGTCTCCTCCTTTAACCTGATAAATGGGTAAGTAGGCATGCCATTTTGACATACTAATATATGTGTTAAGGTATTAATTTCCCATACATCTTGAATATATGGATCATTGGGGAGCACTTTCTGTTGAAAACAGCAACAGTCATATTTTTCTCACTTGAAACTTTTTTCTTATTGTGATACTTACATGAAATGGAAAAAGTCCTTGTTTTTCTCTAAGCTTGGCAAGAACAAAGACTAAAAGGCATATTTGTTTGTGTGGCAGAAAAGAGGGATTTGGGGCTGGAATACACAAAGTACAGAGCTAAGGGAGTGGGATTCCATCCACACATACTAGCCTACAGAATACCAGTGGTAAATTCCCCTCAATCCATTCAGGGTGGACTATTTTTGGTGAAAAATTAATCAGCAGTGTTTCAAGGTATTTAGGAGGGCAAAGAAGCAATGTCTTTCCTTTATGGCTACACTGCAGTGATCAGTGCCTCTGCAGGTGTGTAATTTAAAGAGGTGCTAGGAGAAAGATGAGCATAACCAGGAAGGATACAGGGTGTATACGAAGGTGACTGTAGAGGTTGCAGCTGAATGACTGCAGGGCTGCATAACCGTCTATCAGATAGCACTTGAGTTTATTTGCCTTGATTTGAACTCTCTGCTTAGAGCCAGGACACAATGCTCAGAGGTTAACAGGGCGATGCCACACAGCACAAAATAACCTGCATGGAAAAGTTTCTCACAGTCCAGATCCTGGCCAATGTAGATCACTGAAACTGCACGTGTATTCACAGAAACTCTGTATTTCAACCATCCAGCCAGTGCAGTAACACTGCAGATCTCAGATCAATCCCAGCAGAACTAAGCTCACCTTCCACAACCCACTCACCATTCAGCCACTTGCACAGTCTGGCCCAGAAATAATTAAAAAAGAATGATTTCTTAATGATATTGACCTGTGTCAGAAAGCAAAGTCTCAATTCATCTGTTTGCTTCCCTACCAGCGCTAATAGTCAAGAATATACCAAAAAGGAAAAGTGACTGACTTATCAATATTATTTTCCTTGTTCTTGATCTAGGTCATCAAGTAGATTAATATGTAGTTGCAAGCTGTTCATTCATTGTAGAGGAGCATGTACATAGCAGGAAATATCTCCCATGGCACTGATAAACTCTCAGAGGCTATAGGCCAAGGTGTTTATGCTCCAATGGAGACATTTGTGCCAAGTACCTGCTCCCAGTGATATAGTTATAAGCATTAAACTCGAAATGTAACTTTAAAAATCTATTACGGTCTATAGCTTTCATTATTTCCAAGACGGACAACTGTGTTGGTTATTATCAATATGTTGTGAAAGGAGCTCTGACGCCTGGGATTTGAGGTGGGGGATGGGGAAAAGGCACACGGGAACACTTAGACCAAATGTTAACAAACTGATAAAGCGTTGCAAAAATGTTTGAGGCGAATGTTTCCCTTTTCCAGCCCCACACCAGCTTTCAGCACACACCCAGCAGGAGCAGCGCGAGATAACCTTTAACTGATAGCATCTACACACTTCCTTGCCAAGATCCCTCTTTGTGACTAGGGCGGCAATTTTTCCAGTCTCTCCATTTCTGGGATCTTCCTTCCATATTCCTCTCCTGATTCCTCCATCTGTTGTCTACATGGATGTCCCCCAGCCAACAGACTTACAGATTTACCCAACCATCACTATCTCTGAATCCACTGTACCTGCTACTGATTTTTGACTGTCTTCCTTTGCTTTGTACTCATAACTTTGCCATTCCCTTTAAGAACAAGTCTTCCTTGCTTCTGTGAGTGAAGAGACTGTATTCAAACACACAAATTTTTCTCTTGGCTTAGAAGTTTTCTTCTTTGTTGCCAAGTTCATCTCAGAGGAAGGTTCCTTGTCTGTGCAGGGGGATAAGAACTGGATAATCTTTAAGGGCTCTTCCAACACAAACAACTCTATAATTCTGTGATCCTTCTGCTGGGAGCATGTCTCATGAGCTCTGATTCCTTCTTTCCTCCCTCAGGTTTTCCCTCTTGGCTCCTGACCTCACGTTTAGCCATCGCAGGTGAACAGCACTCTTGGGGTACCAAAGGCATGAGGGCCATTCTGGCTGGTGGTCCCTGTCAGGACACTTAAGTCCACTTCAGCATAATGACAGGGGAGGGGAAGGAGAAATGGCAAACTCGTGGTTGCAAAAATCCTTACAGAGCCAACATACACAAAGAAATAAATGCACAGAAACAGCCCATATACAACAGATCACAAAGTAAAATCACCTTAACCGAAGGAAAGTATTTCCAGTACACTGGCACATTGGAAGTGAGAACACTCTCAAACTAAATTTATATTTTGATTGCTTTGAAGGACAAAGACAGAAGACATGTCTTCCAATAATATGTTACTTTTCTGACCACATGAAAATGTGGAATGTTAACAGCAGTGGGTGTTTCAGGCTGTTTACCAGTAAAATTGTTATTGCACCCACTGCCATGTAGTATTGCAGCACTTTAAATGGGTGAACACTTTGATGCGAATCCTGGAGCAGCAGTACCCACACAAGACAACAGGGAACTTGGCCTTCAAAGTTTCAGAGACCTAACCCAAAAGAGTTGTGATTTCTTATCCTGAATGGTTAGGTTTGCAGCTTTACGACATGAGTGTAGCCCACTTTCCCTATGAAAGAAAATAGGCAGTCTCAAAGCTGCATATTTGGATTAGAAAAACATTTACATACGTGGCCCTGTTATTGTCCAATGCTATTAAAAAAGTAAATCTATGCTGTTAAACCCACTAACACAACTTCATTTGGAATGATGGCAAAAAAACAGATTCAGTCAAGAAAATATTTGTGTTTTATACAGGCCCAATCTGTGGCTCTCTTGTGGCCATACAAATATTTTCTTCTACTAACTGACATAATGAAATTTTACTTTCTTATGTTCAAATACTTTATAGTTTTAATATTTTGAATGAAATTTATAATTCCTTTCCTTCACCAGCTGATACAATAAGACTAAAATAAGCATTTTTGTAGGCTCAATGAAAGAAACAAGTCAGTGTTAAACTTAAGAAAACCAACAAGTAAAACAAATTCTACAGCAAAAACAAAACACCAAGTGTTAAAAAAAACCCCACAGACATCAGCAAAATTATTTTCCTACCTTGTTGTGACATTATGAAAACTCAGAATGCAAGTTTTGATTAAAAAGTCTGTCAGTTCACATGTAATTTAATATGGAGTGACATATACTGCTAAAAGGTACAGTTTAACATTAAAGACCAAAACTCCAATGATTAATATTACCGTGATGACAGAATGGGAGTGCCTTATTTTAATCCACTGTTTATCTCAATGGGGTAATTTATAGATCACTCGACATGTTTTAATAGCAGGCACAAAAAGGTACCCTCTAATATCCACTTGCTTGCAAGAGCTGACATTTGAAGTTACATGTTCAGAAAATACCAGCAACTGCATTTGTTGGACATATATACAAATAACCAGTCATCCCACACACAGTTTATAAAAAGTGATCTATTAATAACAAAACAGCTCCCGAGACATACAGCCTCTTAATATTCAGGTAGAGTATCAAGTGTTTAAGTTAAAATAAGGGCAGGAGCACAAAGAGTGGTCAGCGCATTGATTTGGCTGCCAAATATAGTTTTTACCATCATAAATCTCTGGCTGACAACTGCACAAAGGCTGCTTTACCTAAACCCTGCCAAGGAAGGGTGTTTGCTGCCGGATTGCCTGATAGTCACTATGACAACTGATGCCACAATTAGACAAGTACAATCCCACTTTCAAACAGGCACACAAGTCATTAATTCAGCAGGACTTTTGTTGACAATATGTTATGAGGGAAATATTTAATGCAATTCCAAGGCTGATATATTCTCCTGTTATCTGTAGTAAAATAAATTGCAAGAACTGATGAAAACAACCATTTAATTAGTCTAAAGTGAGCCGAGGAAGCTATCCTGAACCTTTTGGTTTAATGAACTCACAGGTGCACAGAGCTCCTTAGAGTTGCAGTAGACGACTTGAAGAACTTGCTAAGAAAGATGTCACATTTGGGGGGACAGCAAAAGAGAAAGAGAATAAAATGTTTTGAGAACAAACAAATTGCCTTCCCAAGTCTCCCATTCTATGAAGATATCCATGAGCATCTTTTCCCCCGTGTGAGGGAAAAATCTCTCAAGGGCTCAACAAGCTGATCCGAGCAACTGCAGAGGAATAAGACTCTGATCACCACTACAATGACATTTTCCCTACCTAGGAGAAGTGAACTGACTTGTTTATGAAACTATTTCCCACTTGATCTGTACTTTGAGGCCACTGGGAAGGTCATGAAGAAAGCCAAAGAGTCATAGGGGGAGGAAAATGCAGAACAGAAAGAGTCTCGTACAACTGAGTGCTAAACTTAAGGAAGGGCATTGAGGAAGTTGGGGACAAAGATCAGTAAGACACTGACTCACATGCACAGTATGACGGGGGAGCTCTGAGACCCTGTGCTACAGAAGCTCCATGAGATGTCCTTTTCATAACCCATATAATGCTGTAAAGCAGTTGTTCTGGGGAGGGTGACACCAAGGCAAGAAGCATTTGACATTTTTGGGTTCAGCTGGCAGGAGGAGGGTGAATTGACCTTGACTTGGGCAGGAGCATGGTCTGGGGGATCTCCTAAGGTCATTCCAGAGAACAAAAAAAAGCTACATGTGGATGCTGATGGTGCATTTAAATTGAAAGAGAAGTTTGGTTGCTGGAGCTGCTGAAATCTCCAGGTGGTTAGAGCCTGAGCCCAATTCAATCCATTTCAGCCCCACAGCAGCCAAGTTTGTGAGGCCTGTGCGTGAGTCCTTCCTGTCCAGATCCCAGTGTTTTCAAAGCCACATTCTGCACTGCTGGGATGGGGCATGGGACAGAGCAAAGCTTGGGAATGGTGATGTAGGCAGTGTGATGATGATGCCAGTGTGTAGGCATTGCACTTTTTCAACAGCAGACCTGGGCAGTGTCCCAGGCAAGACATCCTTGCACCTCATTTCAGCTGCAAGAGCAGAACAGGGAGGCCATGAGAAGCTGGGCTCTCCCCACATCCCTGCTCTAAATGGGCACTTTCCAACCACTCTTCACCTGAATGGCCTCATGCTGCAGCGCATGTGGCAGTGGCCACTACAGCAGAGATTTCACAGGGGTGGTGGACAGCCCTCCAGAGCACAGAGGTCTGATTCTCACCCTGGGGTTACAGCAAGTTCCCATGTTCCTAGTGTTCTTACTTTGCATGTTTTAAATTTATTGGTTCAGGAGTTCTCCACCCAGTTTTATGTATAAGCTCATGTTTATGCATTTTCCTTAATTGCCTATGTATTAGTTCTGGAAAGTTCTCCCTCCTTTGGTGCCCCATTGGTCTACTCCTGTAATTCCCTCCCTTATTTATCCCTATTGGATATTCCTCTGTTATCTCCTCCTCCTCAGTCAATCCCTTTGTTCACCCCCATATAAAATGCTGTGCTCTCCCCCTTTTCCTGGTCTTTGTCCCTGGACCCTCCAGCGGGAATAAAGGCGCTGGAACCTACACAGAGACCCCGCTCTCATCCTTTGCCTCTGCCAATGCTTTTACACCACCTTTGTTTGGGGCTCGCTCGTTGTGAAGGGGCCAGCCTTCCCTGCCTGTTGCAGCTGGCAGCTTTCCCTGCAGGCTGCAGCCAGCCCCTGCCTGCAGCAGCAGAAGCCAGGGATGTCTGCAGCTGGATGCTGTGCTGCCCCGGGCAGCCCCAACAGCGTCAGCCGCATGCAGCATGGCCAGGAGGTGGACAGTGAGGCCATTTTGCACAGGGCATCAATGCCCTTCTTTCTGAAGTTGCTGAAAGGAAAAACAGCTCTTGATCTGCTGGCTCAGGGAAGCTCTTCCTCTGGATTTGTCCTGGTTTTGGCTGGGGTAGAGTAATTTTCTTTTCAGTAGCTGGTACAGTGCTGTGCTTTGGGTTTAGGATGAGAATGATACTGATAACACACTGATGGTTTAGTTGTGGCTGAGTAGGGCTGATGGAGTCAGAGACTTCTTGTGCTGCCCTGCCAGGGAGAGGCTGAGGGCTACAGGGAGCTGGGAGGGGACACAGCTGGGACAGCTGACCCCAACTGGACAGAGGGATATTCCAGACCATATGGTATTATTAAACTGCCCTTTAGAATGTTTTTTTCTCAACCCACATGTTTTACTTTTTTCTGATTATCTTCTCCATCCCACTGGAGGGGAGCTGTGCGGTGGTTCTGTTGCTGCCAGATTAAACCACAAAAGACATCAATTAATCATTTCAGCAATAAATGCTGCTGCTCACTCTCTACCAACAGTAGTACAGACAAAGTAGTTCAAAACAGGGCTGATCTCCACTGCAGCCATGAATTGGCAGATGAATCCTCAGTATTCTGGTGTCCTTGAACTTTTAAAACTGAAGACAAGGACATAGTCACCAAAGAAACCTGATCTCATCACTCAAGAAAATGATGGTACAGATGATCTTTTTTTCTCCATCCAGCCCCAGTCCTCTCTGCTCTCTTCCATGCACAGGAATCAGTGCTCCTCTCCAGCTTTAGTTATCAGTTGCCAGATATACACAGGAAATGAAGTATTTTATTAAACTGAAAGCAAAGGGCATTCCACCCTAACAGATGTGGTATCAAAGTCTATTACTAAATGTTACCTGTGATCCCTCTAATAGACCAACTTCTCAACAGAGGAATCTCTGCTTGCAGCCACTATGGAAGGTGGGCACAAGAGCCCCAGGAAAGCCCTAGTGTGCTCCTTAAGCAGAAATTATTAATAGCTTTAGAAAAAAAATTACAAAAATAAGGCATTAATTTGGTGTGTGATTCCCTTATACCAAAACAGGATATCTAGATGCTTGCAACTGCTTCTGTGGCTCACAAGATAGAGCAGGGCTACTGTGTGCATTATAAAGAAAATCAGATAGAAACCACACTATGATAAACAACATTAGTCATGCTGCTTTCCTCCTCACATTCTAATGCTTTTAAAAACCAGGCAAATACATATAATTCCAATTTCACACACAAACTGGTACAGAGAAGTTAAATGATGTGCTCAAGATCAAAATGTAAGAGGGCAGATCTGCTTCTCAGAACCCCCTGCTCACCTGTAAGAAATATGCCTGGAGTTGGACTTGGAAGATCCTTGCAGGTCCCTTCCAACTCAGGATATTCTAGGATTCAACGATTCTCTGTCTATCCAAGTTATGGATTAGACCAGAGTAATTGATCCTGTTTGGTAACAATAACCTGGTATTTGCAGGAGAACATGAGTGACATGGTTTACCAAAAATCAATAGTTGCATGAAAACTTAACTTCCTTTGTATACAAAATTCCCCACATGCCATTTGCCTTTAGGGAAATTTAGTGAAAGCTTACTCCAACTTCATTACAATTAATAAGGCTTCTGCCTACTTACAACCCGCCACAACCATTTTCTCCCTTTGCCTCCCCTAATTGCTCCTCATGCTGAAGACTACAAAATAATTCAGCAGCTATTGGTAGAGGAAACACACAAAGCTAAAACTATTGCGCTAAAATAAATTTCCATCTTCTTATGCCTTGTGGCACTAATGGATGCTTGCCTGCGGGGTTTGTTTTGTCAGTTTTAATTTTAATTAGGAATTAACTCTGCAATGTGTCTAGTTTCTTCACCCCTTTTTTTCCCCCCACTGGATTACATTTCAGTTGCATCATGCCTTCTTCCTAAGGCTTCTGGAAGGGCTCTGCACACAATGATAAAGATTCCAGTTTTCCATTCTGACTCTTTCTCATGTTTGATTACATCATCCTCTTCTAGATAAGTGTGTTTGTTAACATAATGACATTACTCTTCAATTTTTGCAAAGCAATTAAAGATGTGTTTAATTTGAAGAATCTCAGTTGTTTTATTGTCTAAATTGCAATTAGGTGTATTAACTTCAGCGGAGTAGTAAATACTAACAGAAGTGATTTGCTGAGCTAAAGTCTTTAAGAAGGGTATACAGACAACATAACTGCATACTTTTATGTAACAAATACAGAATGATTTTGATGTATACAGGTTATTAGAGTAACTTCTTGTAATACAGAAAGGATCCTACGTTATAGGAACAGACAGCATTTTCACTCCCCACCAACTCGGCTACAGAAAATACATGCTTATTTTGATGAAAACTTCTTTTGTTTTGCCTGGCAAACGTTAAAAAATAAATCTACTGTGATTGAATCGATAAGGATCCCTGCCCAATACACTATTAAGTAGCAATATCCGCATTTTCTTTTCCGTGGGATTTGTTTACTGCTTTTTCAAATGAATGCGTGATGGCATCATTAGTGCCAAGTTCTTATGTAAGAGTTATTAGATATTTAAATGCCGATGTTTGAGTGTCCGTTCTACACTTAAAATAGATGACTGTCAGGTCTTGTAAACTCCAGAGCAGAGCTGAAACACTTACCTGATCTGAAAGCCATTTATTGAAACTATATTTTGTGCCTTTCAAGTGGCACTGCTATTATATAAGGGGAAAGCTGGAACTAACACTGCAAAATCCTAATGATCCTCGCCTGCCTTGCACAAGTCCAGTGGACCAGATCCAGAATTCATCGGAAGTGACAGGTGCCTGTCAATGCCAACATCAATGGCACTGGGCAGGAAGGAGGGTAAATGACAGTGATACAGGAATTTCTAATGGATTAGTGGACCCAGACATAGCTTGGTTGTGGAAGTGTGTCTTGTTTGGTTCAGTCCGGGTCTCCCCTTTGGGTTTTGTGTTACTGTACCATCCCAGTTTATACCCTCCTGGTTTCATGTTCATAACCCTGCTTTCTCTTATTTGTCTCCTCCCAGACCCCTGCCAATCGCTCCGGCACCCCTCCCAAGCTTCCAGAAAGTTCTGGCAGGGGCGTCGACTGATTGCGGGGGAGGATCCCTCCCTTCCTTTCCCAAGATAGGTTCCCTTGTGTGTCCCTCATCCCGCAGACCTGTCCTTCTCCTTCCCTGATTCGATGCCGTTGTCATCCCTCCCCTGTCGCCACCCCCCATAAAACCCTGGCAGGCGCGTTCAGGGTTGCTCATTGTTGGACACCCCCGGGGGGTGAGGTTCCCTGTTCGGAGACACAATAAACCTTCCGGATTTCATCCACAATTGAGCCTGCCTCCTTCTTCCACCACCTGCCTCTATTGCCGCGGTCCTGTGGAAGGACCCACGAGCCAGACCTCTGGTCTCCCGGATTCCGGAGGCTGGCCCCGCAGCCTGCTGCGTCCAGAGCTGACCGGGCAAAGTGGGAACTGCTCCAAAAAGGACGCAAAGGCAGCTTGGCGCCCAATGTGGGGCCCTTGGAAGAGATCTCACTCAGCCCGGTCAGCTCCGGACGCAGTCGGCTGCGGGGGCCAGCCCCCGGACTCCGGGAGACCAGAGGTCTGGCTCGTGGGTCCTTCCACAGGACCGCCGGGATGGAGGCGAGCGGTGGAGGCAGGAGGCAGACTCAGAACTGGGTTAAATCTGGGAAGTTCATTGAGCCTCGGACGCGAGGTCCCACCTCCCAGGGATGCCGAGTTCGGAGCGAGCTCCGAGGGCATCTGCAGGAGGATTTATGGGTGGGTGGTAACATGGGAGGGAACCAATGGGAGAAGGGAAGGGTGCGGTGAACAGGGTGAAAGGCGTGTCAGGGAACCAACCATGGGAGAGGAAGGGAGGGATCTTTTTCCCCTGGCCAATCACACGATGCCCCTGCCAGAACTTTCTAGAAGCCTGGGAGGGGTGCCAGCACGATTGGCAAGGGCCAGGGAGGAGACAAAGGTGGGAAATGGGGTAATTGGCAGAAAAGTGGGAGGATACAAACTGGGTAGATACAAAGGTACAAAACTCGAGGGGAGACCCGGACTGAACCAAAGCAAAACACACTCGCACACTTGGTGAGGGAAGGAGTGGTAAGAGTGACAAGGAAGTTCTCCCTGCTCCCTTGGGTGATATCTCCAGCACCTGTGTTTTAGGGTTGCAATCTGATGATTTTGCTGGCAGAGGGTGGATTTCTTTAGGAGTATTATTAAGTTTTCTTTCTCAATGCTGGTTGTTCAGTGGCTGTTTTTATCATTAAAGACCAAAGAGCTGAGCTGTGGCGGGATTTCACGCAGAGTCCCACTGTCCCAGGTGACCTCTTGGTCAACATCACTGCTTAATTCTGCAAGATCAGTACTTTTAACACTTGGCTACTTGAGATTTCCTCAAGGCACTACAGCACTGCATATTCCAGTATTTACTGAAGGAATAGATCAGCGTTCCTGTACAGCCACCCAACATGCAGAGCTATTAAAAAATAATGTTCATGCTGCTTTTATTTTGGTCTATGAATAAATACACTCTGCAACTTGCTTCCAAAACAAATGTCTTCTCTCACAAGGCCTGCCATGTTATGTTGCATCTCTGCACATTAAAAGTTAAAAAATTATTTATCCTGAATTGTTAAAATTTTCATTAATGGCAATTTATGTCACTCAAAGAAGCCTCCTTGGGAAGAACATGGCATACTTGTACAGACCTATTATGAGAGTTGTCAGAAACATTTGTCCTTATGAAATATAAATAGACAGTATGTTAGATGATTTAGTGAGGGTTCTCTTATTTATTTAAAAACAAACATGTTTTTTTCATTTCTCCTTTCAGGAAACCAGGTCATGTAGATAAGACAAGGAGGTTCTCAAGCTAATGTTAACGCATCTGTAAATATTTTCTCAAACAGCTTATCCATCTCTCCAAACACCCCAGGCTTGGACGTGCCCTGGGGCAGAAGGCATCACCTTAGTCCTTCCCCACTTCTCCATGAGGACACACTGGGGCTCAGTGAAACCCCACTATATCACCTCCTTCCCTGGAAATTTCATGTCCAAAGCACCCTCATGGGAACACTTTCACCCAGTGGATAATTTTCCCAATACTCACAGCTCTTGCTGCCTCCAAACATCAGGTGAATTTACCCCTACAAAAAAATGGGTTGTGCTGCCTTTGAATTAGACCTGGGTGGGTAAACAAGGATCATTTCTTTGTTCTTGCTGATAACAGCTTAACAAAGCTGTGTGCATAGCTCCGCAGTGATGCTAAACTTAATTTTCTACAACTGCTGAGGTTCATAACCAGAATCCATTTCAGGTGGACATAAAAATCCAGCCCAATATTTACTTGCCACTGGATACAAATGTTACCTAGTGAAGTCTGCACTAGTGTCAGAGAGGTGGATAAATCCTTCAACTTTGTTAAATGTGGAATAAAGGAGAGAATAACTTGAATTAAATTCCTGTGCCCACTTGAAATGATGTCTGGCTGTGCCTCTGTACCTGTGCCTGATTTTTGCATGAAAATATTCTCTTTGTCCCTATCTGGTGTTCTCCTTCAAAAAGGAATTGAGTTAAAAAAGAAGGCAATAATGTAAGATTTTTAAGCAAACAGTTCAATATTTCCTTTAAAATGTTCTCTGTATTCAAGAGCACTTTGATTTCTATCTTTTTTTTTCCCTCCAGGCTTTGAAACTGTACCTCTTTTAAAAAAAGACCATCCCTGATTTTAGTCTTTTGTTCCTTTATGAGCTTTGTCCCCGACTTTTAAATGTGGAGAGAGTTGAGAGGCATGTTGTGAGAGGAGAGAAAATAAAAAAAGTAAAAAAAAAAAACTTGCAAACTGTGTTAAATACACCTTTTGTTCATTACGTTTAATATAACATTCACTATGAAGATTGATATTGAATTATACATTAATTTTAATGCTAAATAACTTTTCTATTTAAAAACCCCTTAGTTTTCTTATAATGTACAGTAATTAAAAAGTGAACCAAAAGAGGCAGCAATAAATCAGGGTGCACAATGCAGTAAAAATATTATAATTAATATTTAACATGCGTTTTGATTACTTTTAGAATAAGTACAAGAAATATCAATTAGAATATATATTCAAACTTTGCTGCCTTTTCCCCATTATACTGTGGAAAGGGGCTATTTTTAGTTCTGGATATTGCATACAAAATAATACATAGTCCCTAATTAAATATAAGGCTGCAATTCAATCGAGAGTTTCTGCTGATGTCATAAATAATAAGAGCACAGCTCGAGGTATCAATGAATGGCAGCCAAAGCCCGAGATTGAATTACAACTTCAGCATTCAGTCTGTGGATCTGTATTGTTATTTGCAATAGATGGAAAATGATTATTATTATTTTTTAAATACAGACAAAAAGAAGGAAATTTGAATTCAAAATCGGTGACTCGGTGGTGGAAGATTAGAAGTCTTGTGATTAGAGAACACAGCTTATTGGAAATTGAAATGTACAAATGTGCCAGGCAGCAAATCTGTAGTTGAGGCTAAATTCTGCCTTTTGTTTGTTGGGTTTTTGAAACCTACGGGCAGTTCATACCTAAAAAATCAAGCATTGGTGTCGTTCTCAAGAATTTTGCCTCTGCCTACCTGATCTGTGTCCAGAAACCATCAATGGAGCTGCCCAGCTCTCACCTGGCCTGGAGGTCCCAGCAGGGAGCAGAAATCCTCGAGGTAGAAGGTGCTGCCAGGGTGAAAATCAGTGACACCAAGTCACCCTAATCCTTTTTGTGGAAGGAACCTTCCACCCCTGCAGTCTTTTACCCCCAGCGGGTTTTCTGCATAAACCCCAATTATTTATCATTTCCATTCAGAATGAGTAAGGGCTGTACACTCATGTGGACATTTTCCCCAAATAAATGACCCCTTAATAACCAGAAAGATTTTTATTTATGTAACATATTGGATTTCAGTTATGTTATGGCAGCAGAAAGAAGGTAGTTAATCAATATGAAGGCTTGCTTTCAACAGATTGCACAGCACTCAGCATGACAAGATCCGCTTCTGCTACACCACAGGTCACTCGTTTGTATTTTAGGGCCATTTTTCCATGCTTAGCACATCCATCTAGCCACGAGGATGTACACCTCTCCATCTGACTCTGGCATGCAAAAAGTCAACAGTTTAAAGGTGCTAAAATACCATGAGTCCTGAGCAAGGTGTGAGACACAGCTGTGATGCCACAGAGCCTAAACCATGTTACTGGCTTTAGAGGTGTTTGTCACCTCCTTTCTGCCCAAACTCAAGACATCACAAAGTCCCTTCTTATTACTCCCTGCCCTGCCCTTGCTTGGTTTGTGCAGATGGTGGGGGCCAATATTTCCCCCAGCCTAAGGAAAAATAATAACAGTTATGGCACAGAGTCTGGTCTCTTTGCCCTGTGATACGGCCACATGAAGGGGTGAAAGGTGTCCCCCTTTCCTCCCTGGGCAGGTGTGTACTGAGGGTTAGATCCCAACTTTTCAAGAAAAAGAATTTGATGCTTATAGTTGGAAACTCTGTGGCTCCCGACATCTCACGTGCTACCTTCTGGCACAGGCTGGCTATGCCAGAACCCATGGATTTTTCTTCGCAAAATCAGTATACTGCTGTCTAAGAAGTATTTTGTCTCATTTAGGCTAAGAAAAACAAAGAGCCAAGAGACCCTGAAAACACACAATGAAGTCCCTTGGAATACAATTTCTCTTCATATGGTAGGTTTTACTCAATATTTAAATATCCTATTGTTCTTAAACACATAAATTTTATTGCCTTTGCCCTAAAAAGAGCCATTTCCTAAAGAGTTTTAAACTATACAATAACAATTGTCATGATAGCCTGTTTATGCCTTCCAGGTGATTTTTTGAAGGGCAGAAAATATATGTTTCTTTCAGACATTTGCTGTTAACTCCAAACAACCTGCAGAAATTTTGATGGTCACCTTCGTAACTGAATAAGGGTTTAATTGTGCCTGTAACTGACCATACAGACATGGGCCCGTGGTTTTCAAAACAGCTTTGCCCTGGTAAGAAGAAACCTTGAGAAATCTTGTGAAAGCAGACAAGAGAGCAGTGAAAACAAGGTGCAAAATACTGAGATGGTCCTTCCTAACACACAATACATCTCAATGCCTTTTATCAAGACCAACATGAGCAACATAATTTACTGCCAAAATAAACCTGCCATAAACTCAGATACTTTGATATTGCTGATAAACAGGTATTTCAATTTGTAAAGTATATGCTTACGTTAGTATGGGGAGATGTTAGTCCCAGGGTGATATTTAGAAAACACAAACAGCTGCCTCTGTCCCCAGACGCTCATAACAAAGTAATAATAATCTTCCTCCATGATAAGCTGCTATAGGTGTCTTAGTTACCTCTCTCCTATGTCTCACTTGATTCAGAATTTATCAGGATTTGTTTTTTTCTTCTTCAGCTTTTTGGTTTTGGAGATGATTTCATTAGGGCTAAGAAGGTTAAGTGCTAGGGTCTGTTGTGTGACTCCTGAATTTAGACTTTTCTAGGTTCTTCCAAAAGTGAAAGGGAAATCTTTAACAGACACACATCTCACCATCTCCTCCATCCATCAGTGACTCCCTGACATACCCAAGAAGCAGTGCCTGGAGGCAGAGGCCAAGTCCCATCTCTGCCAACTACAACTCAAATTTAACCCAACCTGCACTCAGCGCCGACCTGTACATGTGAGGTTGTGTCTTCAGCTACTGCTGCTGAATTTGGTCCAGCCAGGGCCTCATCTGCAAAATACATCAGTAGGAAAGAGGTGTTAGATGATAGATTCTGTGGCTATTTCATCTCCAGATGGAAGTAGCTCTTCAAATAAAGTGCCAGCAGAAATATCAAACAAAATAACCCAGTGGTTTGCTGTCCTGCAAGTAGTTGGTGCTGCTTTGGGGTGACAGACCATTTGTGCTTGGAGAAGGAAGGGCTTGGAGAAAGCAGCATTTTATTCCTCTCTCTCCAAGGCAGACATGGGATAAAAGGAGAGAAGATAAAGGAGGAGAGCTGGTGTATCTGACTGGCTGTTGAGGACAGCAGACTTATTCTGAGGGCAGAGAGAAACACACACTAATCCAGTGGTGCAAATTCATGGAGGAGTTTGGAAATCTAGAGGAAAAACAGCCTGTCAGGTCCGGGCTGAGCTCCTGGGATTATGATGAGTTTCTCTCTTGCTATTGATTGTTGTCACCAAAATACATCTGCTGCTTTATGCAACTGAGGCTTCCTATGAAATGCATACATAGGCTCAATGATTCTTATAATTACAGGCTGAAAAGAACTTTGCATATTCATGAGTATCACACCATTTGTCACAGCTGTAGATCTCCAGTAAGCAATGCCTGTGATTAGGGTTTTGTTCTTCCCAAGTATATATTTTTCCATGAAACCTTATTGGTTCTGAAAAGTTATGATCTTAACTCTCCACTCCTGTCAAACACAATTTTATTCTTTTTTACTGCCAGCAAAATGAATGAATTCCTGCTTCTACAGCCAACATCAGGACTAGCCGGAACTGGAATTTGCATTGATGAGGCAGTATTTTATTTAACTAATGTAATAACCTACAAAAATCTATAGTTGGAGTGACAACAATTTTATTATCCCAAGTAAAGGGCTGCCTATTCATTTTCTCCTCTGTGATTTAAGACCACTAACCTCTAGACCGCCCTGCTCATAAACAAACAGGTCTTGTGGACCTTCTTAGGTTCACAAAAGAGGTCAAATGAAATAATAAAGACCTGGTATGCTACAGGATGTACTAACCATTAAGCAGCAGATTAAAGATTGAAAGTTTTTGAAAGCTAGACAGCCATGTATGAAATCTAACCCACCCCACAGGCATTTCAACATAAAATGGTAGTAGAAGTGAGAAAAGTAGACTTTTTTCCTTCTGAAGCTATATTTTTCTAACACAGAAGACAGAGAAGTGTAATCAGTCATGGTCAAAACCCTGCCAATGAGTATTACTTATTTAGCCTCATATTCCAGGTGACTCACAACTTGTCTACCTGCCAACATCTGAAAATAATAAGTTATAGTAAAGTTATTAACTAAAACTATGTGAACTTTGAAGTAGCTAAACCTAAATTAAATATAAACATACAAAACAGCCTGGGGCTAATTAATCGAATTTGAGCCCAGCCACCTCACTCCATTTTTGTTTGTTTGCAGTTGTTTTTCCCCTTCCTCCTCCTATGTGGTCTGCAGAGGGGGATGATCTCGAGGCTGGTCAGGGGCAGAGATTGCATCTTACCTCTTCTCCAGTCAGAAAAATGCGGTCACCAAGAAACCGCTGTCGACAAAGAGCTGGTTTGCCACAAGCTCATCTCTCTGGATGTGCTGGGAAGGAAGGGAGCTGTGCCGAGGCAGATGTGTGCCAGCTGAGAGCCCGGCTCCGGGAAGCTTCTTGCCCACGCACCATGTGTAGCTGGAAGGGGAAGCCCATCCTCCTCCTCCTCGCTGTCAGGTTTAAATTGCACGCTGGCGGCTTTGATGACAACATGGTGCTCCTTCCAGGAGCTTCCTCAGAAAGCTGAGCCTGAAAGCAGCACCAAGGGAATCACCTCTTGCTCGGTTTTTTGGTTTTTTTGAACACACTGAGCTCTTTCACCACTGATGAGGCTCTTCTGCCATCCTAGGCAGGTGGAAAACGTGCCCGAAGATTACGCAATGCTCAATGTTTAGAGAGGTTATGTTGGCCAGGCCATTTTTAGTATTTTAGAGGTTTTAAACTTAAAAAGTGAAGGGGAAAAAAAACATGCTAAAAATAAGCTCTTGATTAGGTGTGGGAAAAGTGAAGATTCGAGGAAATCTCAGGGCTGCAGCCCCAGCACGAGGTAACAATAGACTCGAAACACAAAAAAGTGTCAGTGCAGTTCTCTTGTAAAAAGACGAAAATGCACAATAGCACAACAGTGAGTTCACCTATTATATAATTGGAGGTTGTGTGTACATGTGCAGACAAGACGACAGAATAAAAAGCCTCCTCTAGGAAATCCAAAACTTGGCAGCTTTGGCCAGGTAAAGTATGAGGCGGGTAGTGTCTAACAACAAAAAGAAACAGTCTGTAACTAAGGTTTGAATCAAGCTACAGCTCTCCTTGCTAAACAGCAGCCAGATTTACTGCTGCAAAACCCGTAAAAACAAAGGGAGAATGAGTCTGGCACGAGAAACAAGGCACAGAGAGAGAAAGGCAGAAAAGGAGACGCGGCATTAAATACACCAAGGCTGAGTTGTGCATCTGATTTCATACAAGGACAATTTGGAGGGCTATGCATAAAATGAGAGGATTTCATTCATACGGAGTTTCCACATGGTCTGAAGTGCCTTTCCCAGGGGGCCAAAGGAAACCCAACCTGCCTGACAGGAGGGACGTGAAGAAGCTGCTGTGCCCTCTGTCCCACCAATGCTCTGCTTTGGCATCTGGGATGGCTTCCCAGAGCTCTCCTCTTTCCCACCCCAGTGTCCATCCTACCTCAGGGAGCTAGTGAGATCTCTAGGCTTCACAAATTTTGTTAACAGTACAGCAATTCTTGATTTGGCCTTGTTTACAGGGATTTTCCTGTCCCTTGGAGCCTAACCATGTCCAACACTCTGGCTAAGGCACATGAATTTACACAGCAAGAAACAGTGATTCTGGTGCTCTTACTGTAACAGGATGAAATGTTTCAATAAAATTGTGCCATACTTGATATTTTCCAGGGGAGATGGCTCTACAAAGATATAATTGACTGTTTTTGTAGAAAGCATCTGTACAATATTCTCTTACAACCACCTGTCAGGTCATCTACCCCGAAGGTGTCACAGATCTTTTCACACTTACCAATACTAAAAAAGCCAGAAATACTTTCCTTAACGTGAATTTAGTGTATTAATAATCCTTTCCTTGTTACCTCTTACTCCTACTGCTACTTCTCCAGAGCTCTCATGCTCGTTTCCAACTCAATTGCCATGATCCACACATATGCATTTTGACCACAAGAAAACTACAACCAAACCCATCAATTAACTTGTTTCCTTTTCCACATCCACCACATCAGTCACAGCTCTCCAAATGGTTCATCTTTCTAGATTTCTTTTCATTTAACAAAAGAAAAACATATTAAAATGCACTAATAGCAATAAAAATGTTTTGGTGTTATTTTTTGTTTGGCACATTTCCTATTGTTCTCTGATCTGCAGGAGTTCCCAAGTCATCCAATAACTAACTGTGTTATTGGGATTACCATCCTGATTCTGCAACAAAGTTGATGGGGAACTGGTCTCTACCCCATCACCTTGCTGCACATGCAGGCTGCATTTGGAGATGTTACAAGATCATTTTGATGTTCCTTTTGATCAAATAGAGTATTAAGGCTCAGATTATTAATGTATAGAGACAAATGTATCTCTCTTTGTTATTAATATCAAGATTAAAAGGTACTTGAAAGCTAATAACTTATTTCCATTTTAAAACTTATAATACAGTAAATACCTTATAAATGATGATGTATGTGCTCATAATTGACTCTTTAGGTATTTACCCAAACAACAGACATAGGGTCATTACCAAGAAGCTTGAGTATTCCATATTTTTTGGAATGTGGGCTGCATTTCAGTAGATAAATGATTCTAAAACTTTCTGCCTTTTCCCCTGTTTGAGACTCAGATGCTTGATGCACCTGTGGACTTAGAAGATAAGGGATTGGAGGTTTTTGCTGTTTGTTTTTTCACCAAAGTAGATGACACAGGTAGAGAAAAGCACACTGAACAAATTCCAGAACAACTGTTCCTACCTAGGTTTCTTTTCTTTTAACCCCCCAGCTGCATAGGAAAGTCAGTGCATTATCTTGGGACTTTGATTTTAGCAGAAGGCTTTGTAGCCACCAGTATTCAGACAGACCCCTGGGAGTACACAGGGAAGGTTGCAAAGAAGATAGAATTGAAACAACACGACAAACAAGCCCAGACCAAATCCCAGGCAGGATTTTTCTGTGAACATTTTTCACCACCAGCATGAAATCAGCCACCTCTGAAGTTTGACCACACTTAAAATCATAGACCCAAGGATGGTAGGTAGTTTAGACCCGTTCTGTAATGTTTGCCATTTCAGGCCAGCTCCTACAGGTATGTGAATACTTTACTTGTGTGAGCAGTCCCACCAAGGACTATTTGCATTGCATCAAGCTAAGCACAGATAGCATTGTTTGCAGAATAAGAATACAATTCCTTATAAAATGCATGAATGTATCAAAGGACATCAACAGAGCCCAGGTCAGCAGACAGGCCCCTAACTTACTTAACTTTTATAAATATGACTAGTCAAATATTCTCATTTCTAATTGCCTACATACATTTGTAAATGTATCCATTAATACCTGAACTTCAAGCTTCGGGGGCATATTCTCAAGAACAACTTCCTTTAGATCTCTCTGCAAAGATACCACTGTTTTCAGGAGAGTTAATAAAGTCCTGGCAGGTGCAGAATATAAATCCATACCAGTGACGGGTACAAGTCTGTTCATTCCTATTCATGAACTGTGTATTATTTATACAATGTTTGTGGGCTCAGCAAAGCAGAGGATATTTTTTAAATAAATGTTTATGTTCAAATAACTTTGCTAGTCTTATCTAATCTACCTTCAACATCTTAAGCGCTGTAGGTGATTTTAAAAGTTTGCAAAATATCTCTCATCTGCTTTTACACACTGGGTTTGGCAAAAAGCAGATGTTTGAATATTTAGCAATTCTGATATACAAAAAATTATCATGATGCCATCAAGTATCTTAAATCTTTTGCAAAAGAGTGTTAGCAATTTATCAGTGGGAGGATTTTCCTCTCCCTCTCTTCCTACTCAACCCCTGACTCATTCATCTCTTTACTGCTTTAACAGGCTTGTCCACTCCAGTGCTGCAGGTAAATTTTGGGCTCTTCATTTTCCACATGGACAGAAGGGCACTACAGACTAAGGCCTTGTCCTTGGAAATGTTCACTCAAAGTTCCCAGAGACTGGAGGGGTGAAGTCCTTAATATCTGCAAAGATCTAGGCCTGTTCAACCTCCTCATGGCCACAGGGAAATGGCACAGCACTCTGGGGTTTGACTTCTCGCTGCACCCTCACCACTGGAGCATTCTTTCTCTCCTAAATCAAGTTAAGAGTCACTCTCCTATGAATAAAATCAATTTCTAATCCTTTACTGATTCATGTTGGTAGCAGCAAAATCTTCTGTCCCATCCAGAAAACTGTGTTGGAAACTTTAGCAACATAACATAGGATAATTTTATTAAGTTTTATCCAAGTTCATTTTCTTTATTTAATCCTGTTAAATTTCTGGCCCTTCTAATCCCTGCTAGTGGCATTCAGCTCTTGTGACACATTGGTCACATGTGCACACTCGGAGGACTTCAGCAAAACCCAAGGGGAAACTTTCTGCCTGCAGACAGGGAATGTGCTCCAACGCTGATCTTCTACCCGTGGAGTTTACTGAGGGCTGTCTGGTGAAATGCAATGTCATTGTCAAGCTACAGCTGCACTTTGGCTGTCACTGAGAGCCTGATGGATCATAAAATATTTCCTGGGGACACTATGGCCAAGGCTTGGTCTGCATGACTGTTGCATGGGTGTGACATCAAGCACATGGGTGTGAAACCTACACCAACAATCAGGCACTGCTAGTCTTGATTTCTTTAAACTAAATATCTACAATTTTTTATCCATTCATATTTGAGGAGAATGACCAAGTTACAAAATCAGGTGTAGGCTGGGAAGAGGAGTAGGTGGAAGGGGAAGAGCTTGATCTGTCTGTAAGGGAGGTTACAAGTATTTGGGTGTCAATTCATATGAGAATTTCCACTTGACATTATCTGATGTGGTCAAAATACTCAACCCTACCAGTTGGGGTTTATAATAGGAATGCCCACTCAACCTTAGCTCCAACAGCGGTAACTACAGCAATATAATACACCCTCACTGGACCTACTCAAGCTGCATTTTGATGACTTGGCTTACTCTTAATGTGCAATCCCTGGCAACTCCCAGGCATCAGGGCTCTCCTGATCATTAAAATGTTCTGTCTGAACATGGCTCAGACTTGCCCATCTCATGAGCGTTGTTTTTAGGGCTACTTGAAAGAAAAAAAAAGACCCTTTTTATTTAAAGTGACAATACACAGGAAAATGAATATATAGCTTATGAATAGCTACAGTGATTATGGTGTTCTTTTAGCGACTGATTGCACGTGTGAAAATTACCCTCCTTGCAGGAAGACTTTGCTTCACCTTCCAAGCCCCCAAACCCTGCACCCGTTCTTCCCACTACTGAGCAAAGGGTTCGACGGCTCGATGCTCGTTGTATGGTGGGAGGGGGATGTGGAAGAAGTGAAACAGGCCTCTATGGTCTTTGGAAGCTGGCCAGGGGTGAGGCCATTGGATCTATATTTAGGAGGGGTTTCACTTAATAGGGCTTGCAGCTGTGCATAGGTTGGGGTGTGAATTCCATCTCTCCCAACATACAAAACCAAAGCTTTATTAAAGAAGCAGTGACTTCGAGCTGTTCTGAAGTACCCTATCATTTTCACTACCCTGTTCATCTGTTAAGGCATTTATATGACACATATAGGAAATAAAAGCCATCAATAAACCCTGTGTTTTGAGTATACAGATGCAATGACCAGTAATAGGGTTAATAACCAGGAACAATGTGAACAGAACCAATACTTTTTACCAATATATTTTCTCACAAATTAATGTTCAAAAGTATAAATTCCCTAACCACTTGTGTCAGAGCTGGAAATATTATTGCCTCTCTTTTATATGTAGGAAAAGTTGGAGCACAGAAAGGCTTTGTGAATACCAAGAGCCATTCACAGCCACACCATATCCTTACTTTGAGATCACTGTGCATAAAGTGCAATGCCAGGGCAATATTTTGTTGCTTTGTATTTGGACGTGGCTCAGCTCAGTGGGACCCCGAGCACAACCTGATGCTCTCCAAATCTTCTACTAAGCAGCCCAGACAGGAACAGTTCAACACCCCAACTTTCTCCTACTCTGGTCCAGCGAAAACTCAGTGCAGGGGTAAAATCAGTTTCCTAAGCTTTCACTAAATGGTAACTTAGGAGGACTTGCCCAAGTGCAAAGTCTTTATTTTATAGTATATATACTGAAAGTATTTGTTTTTAATAATTTCATGATTCTGTAGATCTTCTGTTTAAAGAAGGCTTCAAAAATAACTTTTTTTCCCTTTTCTCCATCCGTTGTTTTTAACTCTGTATTCGTGCAAGCAGTTAAAAGTAAGAACTTGTGCTCCAATTTTAATTGAGATTTTTCTCTAAATTTATACGTATGGGCCTAGTCTTGCAAAACATTTCTGCATAACAATTCTCAGACATGACCTTTTCTGCTAAGCCGCAGAAACACAGCCATGCGTTGTGGTGCTCAGCACCCTGTGTGCTGTTTCTTCAGCATCCTTTTTCTTGGTCTGGATGAATGTGCTCTTACCCATTTATGACACTGCCATGGAGAACATTGCTCTAACACAAAACTTAATCACTTCTCTCTTTGTGTCTGTCTTCTGATTGCCCCTTCCCTTCCAAACTAAAAATAAATTCTTTGTATTTGCTAAAGCCCGTTACAGCTTCAGCTTCTCTTTCCCATTGTCTCTAGTTTGCCATTAAAATGTACTAAGTGCTCTTAGTTACACCATGATGCAGCCTCCTTTGCTCTAGTTAAATTTTCCGACATGCACATTTCTTCTTTTCCCCAGTCTATCCCCACAGGGAGAGAAGCTCCTCATAAATACCTAAAGAGCAACCTCCTCCACTCGCTTACTTGTTATTCCTCCTCACCAGCTCGGCAGGAACAACAGGTCCAAATGAAATCTTTTCTCTCCTCCTGTGTTTGTGGTCTAATAATGGCCGTATGTTTGACCATGACTCATTGGATACCTATGTATTCTCCCTGGCAACGAGCAGAATTGCTCCGTTTTTGAGACCAGACTAGATTGGGTTTACCAAGGACAACATGGAAACAGACCAGACTTTATCCTTCTTAAAACATTTTGCCGCTTTAACTAAAAACAAGAACGGTAAGCACTCTCAGACAAAGACCATCATTCTGTTTGGTATTTCATAACACCAAGCACAGTAGAGGCCTGGCCCTTGCCTAGGACTCTGAGAAAGTGTTTATTTATAGAAATAAAGTAAAATAAAATAAAATAAAATAAAATAAAGTAAAATAAAATAAAGTAAAATAAAATAAAATAAAATAAAATAAAATAAAATAAAATAAAATAAAATAAAGAAAAACAGCTTTTTGAGTGGAGCCTGTATAATAAATAAATGACTATCTTTATGTGTACAACTGGAGAAACATCCACATGCTCCCATATGTACCTGTTAGACAAGCACACAACGTTGCAAAGTCACATACACTCAGTGATCACCATTAAAAGCTTTTCAATTTTCCACTTGCAGAGATGGTTCTGTACAGAAATGGAGTTGATGCAAAAATAAAGCTACAGTTATTCAAAACCCACCTCTTTCGATATCACCCAACTTAAGTTGTTCAAATTATCTTGCTGTAATTGATTTTTTTTCCAATTGGCTAAAATACCTTTTGTAATACTTAGCTGTGAACGAAGTGCAGAAATGAAGGGCTTTGAATTGTTTCAAATTAATGGCTATAAAGTATGACTTAAATGCTTTTATTCAAAACTAATTATTTGAGAGCAGGTATTCTTACACTTCTTTAACAGCAGGATGCAACATTTTTAGCATTATGAAAAAGAAGCTTTTGCCATGTAAACTCATGGGGTGAAATCTCATCCTTGATCTTCAAAGTGTGACAAAGAGCTATTGATTGGGAGCATATTGTCATTTAAATTACAATTAGGGATGGGTGAAAGGTGGTTATTCAACAATTCAAATCTTTTTAAAAAATGCTGTCAAGGGCAACTTAACCTTAACCTAAACACACACTTTTAAAAACTTCTGAGAGTTTCAAGTGTTTCAGAGAGCAATATGATGTGTTTAAAGCAACAAATCTGTAGATTTCGAGAATAACATATAGTGCCTTTTATTAATGCTGTAATTAAACAAGCCCTTGTGGAACGCTTTCATTCCCTGTTACCATGAAACACACATTTGCTCCAAAACCGAGCGAGGGAGGTGGAAGGGGAGGTCTTCGCAATTTTTAATCAAATTGTATAGCTCAGTTCATCTTGCTAGAAGAGCTAATAATGTGATTTAAAATCCAGATCCAATTTATACTATAATCAATGCAAGTCTTGTTCTCGGAGGAATTTGGTTATGATCTCAAGAGCCAAGTGGAGAAGAGCACAAGACGGGTTGGCAACCTTCAGTAGGCCACCGTTTCTGTCCTCCAGCCCTTCTCTTCACTGAGATCCCAGGATCTCAGCCCAGAGTCCATATGGACCACAAGACCCTGTTAAGGCACCTGCAGTCATAGGAAATTTTAGTCACTACTGAACCTGCCCATGGTCTATCGTGAAGGTTGAAACTCACTTGGATTTTGCCCAGAGGACCAGCAAGGGCAGCAGCCTCCCCTATAAACCGCAAGCTCAGGGGTACAGCCTGCCACTTAGCAACCTTTTGGGCCATTGTTGGGGTCTAGATCCATGGTCTAGCTTCTGTCATGACACAAACACAAGCCACAGTGAGAGTACCCAGCAGTGTCACCTGGCAGTGTGTTGGCAGGGTGAGCAGAGGGCTGTGCCAGCTTCTGATGGGCTTTTCTTCAATCTCATTAGTCAGTTTGAGTTCAAGCAGCTCTCTCTCCCCTTTCAGAGAGGATTATGCTGCCCTGCCAAGTTAGGAAGAGCATTCCTAGCCCTGCAGGACAAACAGCTTCCCAGACCTGTGTTTATTTTCTTGGATGGCATATGTAGCCCATTGTGTGATTAGGTAGCACAGCGGGGTTCAGAAAGTGGAATTTCCCAGAGTGCTCTGGGCTCTGGATGGTCGCCAGCATCAGGATCAGGGAGGAATGTTTTCTTTCACTATACACTGGTGAATGTGGCAGAGTTCGAAAGAGATTTTGACTTTCCCCTTTAGCACTTGGGAGGTGAAGACTCCTTTTTGCCACATATACAGTGGGAACCTTTTCCTTGCCAATTTATTACATATTTGGGTCCCGCTCCAAAATTGCGATGAAATCTGTGGAACCTGTTAGCTTCAAGTAAATTTACATCAGATTCCCCATTGGCTTTTCTTCCCCTGGTGTGTCCGTGCTCTGATGGAAAGGGCAGAGCTCAGAAGTCTCCACCACATTGTCTCAGCTCTCTGTGCTCCTTGGGCAGTGCAGGATGTGTGGCACATCAGTAAGGACTGTAGCTAAGGTCAAGCTTCCCGTATTTTGAACTTGTTGGCACAGAGTAGCTGCAAGAGGAGGAGGAATTATTTTGAACAAAAAATCCCACTGATCTGTTTTGGGAGTGGTGATTATCAGAACATCCTATTTAACTTTTGACCACAGAGCAAGGGAGAAGAGCCAGCAAGGTTTTAGGAGGGAGAGCTTTTGTATGTCTCTTTCTTGTGATCTGTTTTCACACTGCTAAGTAATAAAAAGGAAATTTTGCTTAAAATACAGTAATCACAACATTTGAAGCTATTCAGTTGTCCAAAGAATGGTAACTACAGTGCACATTTTTCGAAACAATTGTGACAAGTAGAAATTCTTTACTGTGAAAATGGTGAGACACTGGCACAGGCTGCCCAGAGAAGCTGTGGCTGCCCCATCCCTGGAAGTGCCCAAGGCCAGGTTGGATGGAGCTTGGAGAAACCTGGGATAGTGGAAGGTGTCCTTGCCTATGGAAGAGGGGTGGAATGAGATGGTCTTTAAAGTCCCTTCCAATCCAAACTGTTCAATGGCTGACAGTATCAGCACAGAAGAAAAGGGCATTGTATAAATCTCATTCTAAAGTTTGTTAAGATGTCTTTTAAACCCTGGTACACTAAAATCTCCCACTAAAATAGCTCTGCTTTATTGGGAATAGGGACACAGGGCTTGCAGAGGGAACCCCAGTCAGCTTGCCTTGGGTGACAGAGGGTCAGAGGGAGCATTTGCTGCTATTACTTAATTTCTCCAGCTGCATTTTTACTGCATAAGTAGATGAAATGGGCAACTTGGCCTCCTTACTGATAGCGGCAGCTCTGCGCTTGCTAATGGGACTGCCATCAGGAAAACCACTTTGTTTTGCTGTGCCTACTGCTCTCCTCTCCCATGTTGCTGTTTATTGAGAGAGTTCAGCATGTATTTAATAGAGAAAACGCAGTAGGGCCTGGATCTCAGCTGGCTGGAGTCAAGTTCGTAGAGGCAAGAAGTAGCTTCATCTCAGTCACCAGCTGTGATCAGTGGGGGGAAAAAAGAATCACGCATGCAAGTGGTGCATCCATTTGTTAACCCAAAAAAATAAAATAAAACCAGTTTCTGAAACTTTTTGAACATGTTGCAATCACCATGAAAGGGAAAGCAAAAACTGGGTACAAAATTCACAAGTCACTGATATACTGAAGTACTAAAAGAATATTGTTTGTCACTGCAAATAGGCAATTTACATTATCGTTGCTTTAAAGCTCCCAGAACACATAATATCCATTGCGTAAGAAATTACTGACAGCTTTTATCAAGGTTAACTCCTATTTTGTCAACCCAACACTTTGCAAGGTAACGCAAAAATTTAGAAGCGGAAGAGTTTTTTGATAAAAAGCGTGCACATAAAATTTCTAAATGTTTGGCGAGGGAGCATCCAGCAGGGAAAGGGAACTGGGATGCGAGATGCGCCAGTGCCGCCTTGTGGAGGCTTCAAACTCCGTCCAAATCTTGTTTACTCAAGCTAATGGCTCATTTACAGAAAAACTCCCCAATGCAGGGCTCTTTCATAACATTCGTACAAAGCAATTCTGCAGATAATAAATAAAACAAAGGCAGAGGAAAGCTGGGTTTGATTCCGGATGTAATCCTTATTTAGGGCTGGGTGGTACACTAATTCTCACAGCTACAAGAACCAGATTTTTTTCCAGCCATGCAGTTTTCAGAGGACTTTTTAAAAATTTTCTCAGGAAATAGTGTTTCCGGTTGCAATCACAAAAAAAAAAAAAAAAAAAAAAAAAAAAAAAAAAATTAAAAAAAAATTTCAACCAACAAGCAAAACAGTAGGGAAAATGCAGTAGCTTTGTTCCCCACCAGTGCTCCCTGCTCATCCTCTGTCCTAGGGCACTGTACATGCTTAACCTGAGCAGGTTTTCATGTCAGCTCTCCAATCTTCTCTACTTTGGGTTAGCTTAGCAATTGTCTCTCTGAGTATACTTAGTTTTTTGACCCAGCTATAATCAGAATGGGCAGATGAATATGAAGTTGCTTTTAAGAAATAGTCTCCATCCTAAGGAAAAAAAGAAAATGTCTGGGTTTGGGTTTTTTTTCATTCTCTGACAAGTTTTGGTTTTAGATGAGGTTTTTACCAATATTCTATTTGATGTTTAGTATCTGAAATCCTTTTTCTCAGTTCAACAGACACAAGTTATACGACTGTTTCATACTGATTACTAAAAAGAAAATAGCTTGCAAGACATTTGCCTTAGATGGGACTCAAGTATCTCTCATCTAGCTCACTCCTAAGGGGTATCTTTTTGTAAAAGGAGTTGGGCTACAACCAGAATATGAAGTTTTATGGCCCAGAGAGCTTTGATTCCTGTTCATAAATATGGCAGCGGCAACATTTAACATTTTCAATCACTCATTTTCTTGGGAGCTAGGGAAGTGTTCAGCTATATATTCTTAACCACTGCTGGTTCATTCAAGATTTTTTACAACATGCATAATTCTCATGGGATAAGGAGTTGGATAAGTGGTCACAAGGCTTCTGAATTATCACTCCCATGCACAATACATTTTGTTTAAGTTATAACCACATAATTTGAACTGCCTACTTAAATTATAAAATACTCCCAACCCCAAAACCAATGCATTTGCATAAGTAACATTAATGTGGGACTGGCTTATGCATTCCAAGATTTTGTGGTTTCCCAATTAGTCCTCCAGTAATAGAATCACATTATCATAATTTTAAGGTGTTACGAATGTGATATCCAAATTAGAGATCAAATTCCCTATATTATGTGTCTCTTCCTTGAGGGCTTACCAACCAAACAGAGGCTCTGCAAAGAAGGAGGTGTGCTAAAAAATGCTTGTTTTCCATATCCAGCCCCTGCTTTCACAGCAGCGAGGAGCGACTCTGAGAAAGGCAGGTTGTGAATAGCCCTTAGATGAACACGTCACAAGGTTATTTCTGAAGAGCAGGGGAACCTCTAGAAGCAATCTTTAATTACCAGAAGTTCTCAAGTGGTAAATTTTCAATAATTTCACTAACATCAGCTTATACAACTGAGATTTGCTCAAATTCATTTCTGGCTTGCACACGATACCGATATCTCATGCAAACTAACCCCCAGTGCAAAGTCCAAGTCCATGGAAACTGAAGAGTTTCATTTACTTTCCCACTGGAACAAGATGCTGTGACATGGAGCCGTACAAGTCAGCCTCCTTCACCTCGAGGTTGGAGAATATTACTGAAACTTTCATCAAACAGAATAATGATTTCCATCTGTAACATAACTCGTCCAGTGCCTCTCCCAGTTCCTGGTAACTTACTTTCAAGGCACAGAAACACTGTGAATGTTTGGATTTTTTGGCTGCCCAGACTTTAAAAGGAAGAGAAAAGAGCTTGAGTTACGGTGTCAGCCCAAAATGGGAGAGGTTAAAGTTCTCAAAAGATATATAGCAAATCACTGAAATGAAATGAAATAAAATACAGCTGCATGCTAGAAACAACTCAAACAACAGCTCAAGCTACACTCACAGCAGAGGTAATTTCAAAATGCCTCCAGTAATATTCCAACATGGTTATCCTGCACAGGTGAAAAAGGAAAATTGTGTGATCTTTATTCCAGAACCATTACCCATTTCTGCAGCGACATTTCTTGTGCACTGAGGTAATCAGCTCAAAATTTTAGCTAGTAAGACAGCTTCACTCTATCCAAACACTGAACTTCCTCATCTAGACACTCCTTCCTTGCAGCAAAAATAAGAAGTAACAAGTACTACCAGTCTCATCTGACAATCTTTAATCAGACTTGGCATTAGTTTAAAGATTGATTAGGTAGTAGGACATCAAAGAGTAAACCCCAGGGAATGAAAATGAACAATGGCATTATTTTCTTACAAGGGGATTAAGAATAAGTTGTTTCTAGATGATATTTATGACTACTATAAACCCACCTATTTTGCTTACACCTCAAAATATCCCAGAAATATTAATGGACCAGTAAGGAAGAATTTCAGAATGACTATGTGCTTTAATAAAAACATAGGAAACTAAATATTTTAGACTTCTAGAAAGGATAAGCACAATGAAGAATAAACACATGTCATGCCCATTACCTAATTTAAAAAATGGTAGAGCCTATAGCAAAATCTAGATGAAAATTTATGCAAAATTTTAAGTCTAAAATATTCCATTCAACTAAATTCCAGAAAAGTAATTTTACTCAGTTTTTCTTCAAATACTCCTACAATTTGCAGACAGCCTAATGTTATCCTATTTCAGTATTTTCAGGGTAATTAAAGAAAAATATCCATCCAGGATTAAAAAAGAATAATGATCATTTAGGGGAAATTTATTTTTCTCTCCCTTAGAAAGAAAAGGTTCAGCTCAACAAACCATCGAGATGAGGAACATACAGGCTCGTACAGCTCACTGGAGCATTAATAGCAGCAGCTTCAAACAGTCTGGCACTAATACACAGAATTTTTAAGATGGCACAGTTTAAGGGGGGAAAACAACTTTGCAGAAGTGCTGGCACCTGAGAAAAATGCCACTGTTTTACAGAGACATCTGAGTTTACAAGTTGCTATTAGAAAATGATCTTTTTGATGCTTTCCCTGCCAGGTTCCAAAAGTTGGTTTGAACTGGTCATTTCCAGAAAACCACTGTAGACTTTGCCCCTGCGGAGTCTCAAACACAGGCTTTTAATTCAGTAGGCACACAGAGAAAAAAGAAATGCAGTGTGAAAAGGTTTCTTTTAGACACCTTGCATTTTTTCCTTTTATTGTGTATTAATATTATCATTAAATATCAATCACTTGGGTTAACTTGCACATTGCAGGAGGTTAACCTATATTTGAAATGTCAGTCAACAAATCACACGGACAAAGCCCCCAAAACGTTACCAGTAGTAAAGCTCCTTCCTTTCTTTGCTCTTAAGTAATGCATTTCTACAACCCCCAAACCCCCCAAGGCCACCAGATCTGTCTTAAGGGAATCCACACCTTTCACCTTCCCAACAGGAACAGCCTTTACATGTGAATTAGGATGTGCAGCCCCAAGCTCTGCTGGCACATGCTCAGCACAGACATGGACCATGAACCCCATCTCTGCTACCAGTTAAGTCTAATCCTGACTAAATGTATTCACCTTCTTCCCTATCTGCACCAGGACTGAAGATGACTCCTGTGGGAAGCCCGGCATCTGAAGGACCAGGTGCTCACTGCTTGGATAATTATTTTGTAGCTGTCACAACTGGCTGTTAACACTTCTCTCCTGGCCTTCCAGCCCTGTGCACAGTTGACTGCACTGTTTTATTCTCTTAGATGTAATTTTTTTCTCCCTTTTTTTTTATTTTTTTATTTTCAGTTGATTCCTAGTGTACAGTTCTCCATGGTGGGTAAAAACAGTTCTTGGAGGGCTGTATATACGATGCTCTTTTAAGATTCAGAAAGCCTTCCCTGATGGCTGCATGATATTTGAAGATTGTATGAAAATACATATAAGATGAAAAACAGAATACATCTTTTTGTGCATTCAGTTTACCTCAAGGTCAGGGAAATTTTGCAGGAGGATCTTTTCATCAGCTCACATGCCTAAACAGGAGACCTGAACCATTTGGCCCCGTAACATCCAACTTTATTCTCTGTGCCATCAGGAGTACTGGTAATACCAAAGCAATTATTGGTGTGCTTAATACCGTACTCAGGGTTAATTTTTTGTCAGGTAGCAGACTAAAATTATGTGGTAGTTATCAGCCAGTTGAAAAAATGAGACATGGACATGAAAAAAAAAAGGAAAAAATCAGATACAAAAAGAATATTTAGACAACTAGTGATTCTGAACAAAATTAATTCCACCCAACTCTTAAAATATAGAATATTTTCTTTGCTCTTTTTCCAGAGTTTTCCACACAGACTTGCATGAATAAGTAAAACTGGCAGCTGCAAAGTGTAAGCAGAAAGGAGATCATCAACTTCTGATAGATCCTCTGTAATCAACAGGTTTTGTGGCGGGTTTTTTTTGAACATGAAGAAATATTGGCTCGATTTGCTTTTCAATATAACTCAGGCTTCCTTCAGTTTGGTAGCATAAAAAGGTTTAGCAAATTCAATGCTCAGGCGGTGATGGTTTCTGCAATGCCCCAACATAATGTCATTAAGTGCTCAACAATGACTTTAAATAAGTAGCTTTTGGAAGTTATATGTCTTTGAAGTTTCATTAATTAGTCATATCATCGGGAATGTGTGGCTAAAGTAAATTACACTGTTTAAAATATCTACTCTTTCAATGTGAAAAATGAAAGGATCCAGCTACCTTGTCTTTATACTAATGAAGATATTATTAATTGGTTTAGCAAAAACATAGATCTAACCATAATGTGCAACAGTTATTAAAGATAATTAACTACAGATCATTGGTTTGAAACATCTAGTCCAAAATGATTTCTGAAGGGCACATTATTCTATGAGATAAAATAATTAAATTTCTAACAGCTGCATAAGACAACTGTGGCATATCTAGTGTTTTAATTTCTTTTGTTCTATCCTCATGGTAGTCCTCTGTTTTAGATTTTGAAAATGCTATGAGTGTTTCACCGTGAGCAGCCTGTGCAGCGTGGTAGACTGAAATATTTCATGTCTGAGGAAAAATGATGATTGAAAGAAAAGGATTAAAAATGACAGCGCAGCTAATAATACACACACGCACGTGTGCACGTGCACACACATAAAGGCAGCTACTCCTCTTCGAAGGAGAAAAGGAGATGGTAGGAAACCAATGAAACAGAGGGTTAAAAATCCATTCTAACATTAGCTACACAAGTCCTGCTCGAACTAAAACAGCACATTTGCAAATTAAAGAAAACCTCAACGATGAAGCAATGCCAAATACTTGTAGATTAATTAATAATGGAAGCATACACAGGCACATAAAATTAAGCAAGAACAGTTAAAAAAAAAAAAAAGGAAAAAAAAAGCAAGTGAGGAGCTGGAACAGAAGTCTGTTTATTAAAACCCATATGTTCCAGGTCCAGAATTTCTGAGCTCACATCTGCTCCGGTACCATTCCCAAAAATGTTTGCGGTCAGTATTTATCCTGCATGCCAGTGCTGGGTTCAGCATCAATTTCTTGATCTCTTTTTTTGATAACCATAACCTAGAAATGCTTTCAATAGCCTGGATCTGCATTAATTAGAGCGCTGTTTGCTTACAGCATTAGATCTCTCCCCATGTTTTGTAAGAAAATTTGCGTCCCAAAATATTCCTCATTTGCAGCAAATTTAGCTGCTTCAGCAGAGAGTGAGATTTAGACAGGAAAGGCAGGGAGGCAGGAAATAACATAGTTCAGTCAAGATTAGGTGTGTTGCTAGCTAATGTTGATTTAGCAAAAGAAAGACTGAAAAAAAGCATTACCCAGTGCCCCAGAATCCATAAAGTGCAAACAACAACAGTATGACTTTATTTTATTTCTTTTGATATTCTATATTTGACTTTTATTGTAAGAATTTTATTTATTGGGACTAACTGGTTGAGATGGCGGGGAAAGAGTTGTGAGGACCTTGCAGGCTTTAAAAATAATTTTTTTAAAAGCCTCTAAAACAGTGGACAAACAGTGGCATCATTTACTTCAGCTCCCACACATTATCCTAATCAGGCATAGGAGCTGCAATACATCTATAAATATAATTTGGGGTAAAAGAGGCTTAGAAAGGTCTGACATAAAAATAATCAGAGTGCTGTATTTTTACATAAAAAAAATTGGAGTAATTTTTGGTGTTCATTACCACGAGGAAAAATCCTATGCTGCAAATGCTTAAGGAGAGATGAAACACATGCAATTTTTTGGCAGTTTCGGGGGTTTCTATAAGGTACTGTCCACACTGTAGAAATAAGAAACAATGGAATGGTCCCTGAAGCCAGTCCTCTCCCACCTTCCATCCCTGGTCAGCACTGGGACTGTGCAGATGCTGCAGAGTGCTCCCAAATCAGCACAGCAGCAATGGTGTAAGGGAAAACATGGGAAAAGGGGGGAGGAGGCCCCTCCCCACGTGATGGTTAGACCAGGTACTCTGCAAGTGTGCAACACCAGGATGCAGGAGTGCAGAAAACCCTCGAGTGGGAGAGACTGTCCGCACTGCCCGTGGTTGCAGATCTCCTGCTTCCACCCCAGAAATACACTTTCCCTGAATATCTTTTTTTTTTTTTTTTTTTTTTTTTTAATTAGAGATTCCCAGACTAACACATTTTCCAGGGATCTTAGTCAAAAAGCCTGCAGAAGATTTTAGAATAAAATGTTACTGTGAAAAGAAGACTTTCCTTGGCAGAGTCGCCCTCACTCTCCTCGCGGTGCTGTTGTATGAGGCATGTGTTTGCAGTGTTAGCTGACCTATTTGTTGATGTATTTCAGGTAGCCAGATGTCCTGGTACTTTAGGAATTCAGAAGAAAATGATATTCAACTGTTTGTCCTGGTTTCGATGCGATCAGCCAGCTGGCTATCCACTGCTCCCTTCCAGTCCTCCCTCCCCCACCAAAAGCCTCCAGGTCACTTGCTGACCCACAGCACATCCCTCCCTACCTTCCAAGATGAACCTGGGGTCCAGCTACATCTGTGCTGAGGCCTCTCGTTGTGTGTCTGGCACACAATGAATGTGAGGCTCTCCAAATGTCAGAGCATGCCAGCTGATGCACATTGAGATTTAGAGCATCACAGATTTCATTGCACAAACAAATGCTCAAGAACTTGACAGGGGAGTTGCCGTCTTTGCAAGGGAAGGAAAACTTGCCAAGGATGATTTAGCTACAGGTTAGGAGAGCACTGAGGAGAGGAGTAATGAGGAAGGCTGGCCAGGCACTGGGTGTTGGGGGAAACAGAACACAATCAATCAGCCTTCAGCCAGGTAGATCTCCTGTCTCACTCTCCAGGGGCTCCAGCTTGCTTGAATTCCTGCACCCAGAGGAAGAAATGCCCCAATCCTACTGCCAGATGCCAGAATGTTCTGCCACCAACACAGGTTCACCCTGCCAGTGATGCACTGTGCCTTGCCAGCACAAGTATCTCATCTGCACCTGAGAGTGATGGCAAAATTCAAAGGATCTTCCTTAAGAATTATTTCCTTCATCAGGGAAACAATTTTCTCGGGCTGAATGATTCACATCCCCAAGTAAGCCACCAGTTCAACATATCCCAATGAAATTCATGTTCTTCTCTGCTTCCTCTATACCCTCCAGCCTTTCCATCACTGTCCTTCATACCACTACTCCCAGTCCAGACATCCCCCCTCCCCTGGCACATTGTTTGGCTGTTGGTACCTGGAATCCCAGACAGCAATATTGCCCCAGAACCTCTGCTTGCCACGGGAGCATCTCTCGGTTCTTAGGGTGGAGAGGTGAACAAAGAGGGGAGCACAGCCCTGGCTTTCTTGAAGGCTCGTGGCCCCCCAGCACCTGTTCTTGTGAGCGGAACACAGGATTTAGCAGCTGCATTCTGCTGCAAGGTACCGCCTTCGGAGACCAGAGGGAAGCAGCGAGAAGGATGGGAAGATGCTTGGTGAAACATTCTGGGCTTCAAGCAGGGATTAGCCCCTCTTGCCTCTCCACATCTTCCTCTGCCAGAGGATTAAATTAAAGAAAATATGGTCTGAGAAGAGCAAAGTCCTGTTTTCTATGAAGGAAAGGAACAGCTGCTGAATACCTGGGACAGCAAATGTCTACGGGGCTCCGTTAGCATTCATTCTGCTAAGGGCTGGGTTTCCCTTCCCCTCAGTTTTATAACTCTAATTTCACTGACTACAGTGATTCCACCAGTCTAATTAGGCCCCCAGATAATAGTCAAAGTACTTATTATGTTATCTTTTCACTGATTTTATATTATACACATTTGTCTGTTAAATATAATGATTCAATTTTGCAGATTTACTAACTTTGGTTGGCAACCCACTTAAACATTACAAGCTACCTGCCACTGGTCTGGTATGTTCTCTATTTACAGCAGGCCCAAATGTTTGCTTTATGCTGTCAACGAAGAGAAACTGTTTGGGGGGAAAAAAAAAATAATAAAAATAATTGAACATCAGCCACTGAACCAGCAGGAACGCAAAATATTTCCATGAAAGGGAATCCAACAGGACCAGCGATCTGTAGGGTAACTATTCTCAGTGTGAGGAGGAAGAGTGAGCCAAGTGCAGAAGCCAGGCTTATTTCCTCTCTCTCCACAGCGTGTCCTACCCCAGCACTTTCTGGAAGCAGGGTACACAAAGTTCCTAGGAACGGCCATACTATTCCACCCCCTGCCGGGAAGCTATTTATTTTAACAGCCGCAGAATCTTTTCATTGTGTTTCTGGTCTAAACAGTTGGCTGTGCAAGTGGGAGAGGTACAGCTGCTCCTTTACTGGGAACTGTGGGAGCAGGAGAGGAGGTGTCAGGAAGGAGCAACGTGCCCCGGCGCTCTGCCCTCCTCCCCTCGCCTCCGCCAACCACACATAAACAAAGTTACTAAAACAAAGGAACAACAGCGAGTTCCTAGGTTGAAAATAGCCCTACACTCATTCAGGAAAAATTCCCACTGGGGTTGCTGATGGATGGCACTGCTGTTGCTGGGGGGGTTGCCGTTCCCCAGGGCAGCTGAGCATCTCCCTCTGACCTGGAGCCCCACGGCTCTCCCAGATTTGGTGCCTAAACCTTCTTTCCAAAACAGTTTCTGACGTCCATGGTTTCTGCACTGTTGCTGGAGGATTATCCAGCAATATACTGTGTTACAGAGTGTCTGAGAATTCAGGAAAAAAGTTAACAAAAAGTAGCAGCAGTGAAAATCGGAAAATCAACACTTCCTCTCTCATTATCCACGAGTTCTGCCTTGCCTGCCAACAGACTTGCAGGTATCATTACACCTTCCTGATTAAAGCAAGGATACCACTGTCTTGTTGTCCAAAATTTAAATTTAGATTGTGAATTTTACACTGGCTGGGACTGAAGAAAAAAATGCATTGCCTAAATAATATTTCAAAGATGCCATTTTCCCCCTTGGACTTCAAAGAGGTGAGGTGGATAAGATCTCTTTTCCTCATATCTGTCTTTCAGGGGCTTATTATCAGGTGCAATTTTAACAAATGTTTGTCATTTATTCACAGTCACAGTGACACTCTTGTTTCTAAAACTGCGTCTTACACCTCTTATTGGGTGGTGTTCCTAATTTAGGTGGGTTTAGTTCCCAGAAATAAACAGGGCTTGGAGAGCCCGTTTACAAGGGGTGTCTGCTTCCTATGGCATTCCCTCACATCAGCCTGTTCCCAAGCCCATCCCTGACCCCTCTGGGCACCATCCCCGACCCCTCTGGGCACCATCCCCAGGGATAAAGAGCAAGCCCAGGGAGCTGATTCAGCCAAGGAGTCTCCCACTGGTCACAGGAGAGAAGAAAGAGATGTTTGCATCTGTGTTGCATGAGCTCAGACTGCCATAAAGGATGTAACTTAAAAGCCTGAGAGATATTATTTATTTTAAATTGAAAGCAAACAAAGCAAACATTATTTAACCATGCCTGTTTTCCCAGTATCCCCCTAGACTTGCCGAGGGACCCTGGAACTATGGCAGGCATTTTATCTTTCCCTCTTCTAAATAGCAAGTTAAAAATTAACTGCTTCATCTTCACATTGCTCACTCCTTAAGTAGTTTAAACTTACTTTTAACTGTTACATGCCAACAAAACAGGTTGCTTAATTGATTTGACCTTTCACAGTATTTTTTAATTTTCAATCTTAGTTTCATTGTTCCATCTGGCACTTTAAAACGGCATCTGGTTAACTGTACTTAACCAGCTGATCACTGTACAGTTATTTTTAAATGTAATGTATGCTTAAACAGATGTTATTTTTATAGATGTAGATCTAAACTGCACTTGTATACGTGCTATGTCTGCATAAGCTCTTTCTGCAATTCAAATGTTGACACCAAAAATTACAAGCCAGAATGCTTATGAACTTCACTATTATGTTACTGCACTTTTTTGCAGCTTGTTAGGTAAACATCAATTCAGTTCTTTTTTCTCTGTTCATTGCACATAAATAAAACATTAGCATTTAGTTTATAAAGTGATGAACATTTTGCTGTGTTGGATTTAGCTTTATAAATACAACTGCTGTCAGCAAGAAAAAAAAAGGATTTATTGAATAAATAATAAGAAAGCTAGAGGAAAATAAAAGTATACATATTATGCAAAACACTGTGTCTGTCCACAGGTCATATAAGGGTCTTATAGAATCATAGATATCTCATGTGAGAATATTTAATAATGGTGCATTTTTGCAAGATACACTTTTTCTCCTGAAGCAAGAGCAGATTGGTAAAACACAGTCCAACTATGATGGCTGTAATTGTTAGCAACAAATGGGGGCTCCATTTTTATGTTTTTATTACCATGGAAAGCCCAAATTCAAAGGCTCTGTGAAGTCAGGAGTTTTACAGAAGTGATAAAAATGAAGAGTAAGACATGACTAGTCTAATCAAACTAGCACTGGCGGTCTATTAAATAAATACAGCTGTATAATAATTACTAAATTTTACTGGATATTGCCTGATTCTGCAATTGCAAGTAAATTCATCTTTATTCACTAAGATTAAGACCTCATACTTCCAAACACCCTACTGAAATCAGTGTTAATTACCAGGTCTTGAACACAGGTTAGCCAGAATACATATTTTTTTCCAATGATTTAACACCTATGATTTGCTTAGTAAATGACAATTTTTGAATCCATGTATTCCTTAGGCAGGTCTGGGAAGCACAAAACAGAGTATATAAGCACCCAATCTTAAAAACTCAGCTTAATTTTGAGATCAGCAAATAGAAAAAGTTTTTCAGTCAGGCCACCAATTTCTTTTTTTTCAGGGAATAATGTGTTCTACAGAATATAATATATTTTCTCTGAAAGAACCTAAAATGCAATATCAAAATGAATTTGGGCAATAGGCAAGGGTGTGTGTTACTGTGCACAAAGGAGGTGGTTGCGGCACTGAATATTTCACAGAGAACTTTAAAGTATCATTCTCAAGGTTAAAAATTGCTGTTATACATAATACCTCAGTAATTGATAGACATTTTCTCTCTCCAGAGCCCATTTTCTGTGAAAAACACCACATAACATCTGTTCATAAACAGTCCTTCTGTGAGAACACTGACACAGGTCTTGAGCTTCTACTGGCTCAATTCCCCTGCCATACACAGATGGCACGAGGTATTTATACAGCTGAATTCTTTGTAATACAAGCTCAACTATATCTTCAGGTAAGACTATGGGCAAACATGTGCTTATACTATTCTGCTGACTTACCTCAAGTCATTTAAACAGTTCCCTCTGACACAAAGACAAATTGTATCCTACCGTTCTGCAAGTGTTTTGTCTCAAAATCACCTTCAGCAATCAGCACAGAGCTCTGCAGAGATAAAGACATTTTGGGACTTAGAAAACCCACCGAGTTTCGTGTTAATGAGCTAACAGTTATATTAAGATTCAAGGCTCAGAGCTATTCTCCTTGATTTTGATGTATCTGTTCTCCTTCCATAAAAAATATTTGTTTTGATGGTACAATACCTTGTTCTTTTGCATGCAAAATGTTAAATAAAGAGACAAACTCTGGCATTCAACTTTCACATACACAGCAAGGCAGAGTGTAGGTTACCCACAGTTTTTTATGTGCTATGCTAGTTATTCCTTCTAAGCAATTCTAAGTGAATAACACTTTATAATGCATTCAGAAATCGCTTTCCTATTTATCTCCATGAAATGATGGAAGGCTTCAGTTGACTTCTGAAGAAATCTAGGTGCCATGGCACCATCTGCCAGACGACATCCTAGTCCTACGCACACATATGCCCAAGCTTTGGCTGTGGTCTGTGTACACTTAAGAAATAAAGCACATACGTAGAGATTTGCAAGGTGAGAGCCTTGAGAATGAGACGCTCCAAAAGCAAGGACAGCCTGTTGGTGTTTTGAAATGGGGGGGGAGGAGGGGGAGCAAGGGTAAAGTAAACTTGGCCCAAAATTTCAAACGCACGTTGAAATCTCCTTCAATTGTTCTTTTCATACCTTGACCCCTATTACTGAAGTTACTGGAGTCCATGGTGTTTACAGAGAATATCATCTACATAAAGGCATGGGAAAAAAAAATCTGAATTCTTGACAAGAGAACCTTTTTATGAGGATACATCCTGATAAAATTTTGGGGAAATAAAGACGTTTTAGGTCATTCTTTCAAGCAGAAGTAGTATATACCTGCAGGGGTCTGGCAACCAACAGCTTCAACTATACACGAATTCTGATTTTTCCCATGGAACATTCAATAAAAAGGTTTTTTCTGGAACTATTCATCCTGCAGAATAAATCAGAATACACTTTCCCTGTTCAGGGGAAGTATGGGACATGTTTCAGGATACCTGTGTCTCTGCTGGCTGGGTGACCCCACAATGGTGGGGTCCATCATGCACAGGAAGGGTAAAGCAATAGTCCTCGGGGAGAGGAGCAAAGCTCCTGTTGTGTGTAGTGGGACTGGGGAACCCTCCAACAGGAACAACACAACTCTGCTACTCCCAGAGCTCCACTCGTAGGTACGTCTCCGTCAGCATTTTCAAATATGAAGGAGTATGAATTTGTCTATTGGCACTCAGAGCTACAGGGACTCGATGGATAGATGGATTTCACAGGGCAAGAGGCGTCCCTTAGCAGGGGAACAAAACCAATTAAAAAATTTAAGAGTGGCAGTTAAAACAGTAAAAGAAAGGTGGTTCTGTTTTCAGCTGCACCTCAGACTCCCCGCAGGGTGCAGGCATGCCACTGCATTGCTTTGGTCTCTGCAAATGGGAATATTACTGATGCCTCCTGGTCTCAGGAAGATGTGAAATAAGCCCATTTCTGTTTGTGATGTGCTTAAACACTATAGCCATCAAAAAGCCAATAAATAGCATGTCCTCACTAAATGTCTTTGTAATACCCTTTTTAAATTTGGTGGCTTCTCAGTTATATTTGCTTTTTTTAAGCTGACGGGGAAAATACAGTCAAATACAGATAAGTTTGAAGAGAGATTATGTGGAAATGGATGCTACTTGCTTTTTTTATACTTTATTATATAAGAATTAACACAGAATGATATTGGTATCATTCAATTTAAATACAGTGCTTGCTTATGGCCTGTAAGATGATCCGACACATTGTAAGCAATGCCTTGACACAGCGTATGTGATGAATACAACTCAGTGTATCAAACACCAACTGTACTAAATCCACGGTAATGCTGCCTTTTTGTAAGTTCTTTATGCTCCAGTAGTTTTCATTTTTATGATAAGTATGAACCAGACCAGCTCAGAATACGTTCCACCAAGTGCTTGCTCTTTTGCAAGAATCAGTCACCTAATATTTATCAATTAAGGCTTGTAGAATAAATAATGCAGGGAATAATTTTATAACAGGGATGTTAAGAAAACATAATTCTCCAAATATAATTTGGCCTGCTTAACACTGAGTGATTTTAATTTTTCCTTCTCCATAAATTCTCCTCCCTGTTACCCAGCATTATTTTACTCAAATGATGTTTCAACTGCACTTAATGCACATTACAATGATCATGTCTTTAGCTTTTTTCTTTTGAAGTTGTGTTGAATTACAAAATAATATCCTGTTTGAAGAACACTGCTTTGATATGTCTCTCTGCATTTAGTAATTATAAGCTTGTTCTCATTATCAATATGTATTGCATGCTGTTATTTTGTTGTGTTTGCCTGTTTTTTGTTTTTAAACCCAGGAAATATGACTTGGGTAACAAGACGTTTTGATTGTAGATTACATGGGAAGTAGAACTCCATTTCAGAGCCCTGATGTCCACAGCCAAGACTCAGTAGTCCATGACTGTCATCAGGATAAAATTCCTGGATCAAAAATGTGAGAAACGGATCAGTGGCTGGGACGTGACTGTGGGGATCAAGGAAGCCAGCATGGTCCATCAGCCCACTGCATCGATCTGTTGATGGGACAGCATTATAACTAGCAGGATAAAAACCCAGCAAGAGGCATAGCCAAAGCTAAACCAAAAAATAATCTGAAAGAGGAATTTACATTCCTCTCTCATCAGCATCTGAAAAGGGATTGGCAATCCCTAAGCTTCATGTGTCCAAAACGGAGAGATTTAAGTTATTCACATTTGCTAGCATTTTTGGGACTTCTGAAAAAAGATGTTTCACAAATGAAAGCTATTACAACATCCAAAAACATGCAACAAAACCATACATTTATAGGCAATGCAGATTAACAGAGCTGACACACTTGTAATGAAATCTGCTGAATAATTTTACTGAGAAGTGAACCTATCTGCTGATATCTCTGGATGATTTTACTGCAGAGAACAAGGTGCCAGCTGCTGCCCTGATAGACCTCAGCAGCACAGCCAGAAATGCTGGGGATGCTCTGCAAGACCTCCTTGTTACGTTGGAAGCGAACACACAAACACAGAAGGGTTAAACGAGTGAAGTCTTAGGGAGGTCTGGGCAAAACTTACTTTAGTTTGGATTTAGACCAGAATTTGCCATTTGAGTAACCCTAACATATACATGACAGAGTATAATGTATGTCCTTTTTCTGAGCTGGTTTACATAACTGCCTCTGTAGACTCTGGTCCAATAGTGGTGCCTTTCGGGAATTTCACTGTGGTCAGTAAGATCTTTGTTTTAATAAAGCTGCATAACAAAATATGGCTTTTGCTGGCTGTAAAATATTAAGTGGGAAATACAGTGTAGGGAAATAAGAGGCAGCTAGTGAAAAGAGGTGGTGTTTTTTTAATAAAACTTCCATACAATCATAAGGCACTGGAGGAGCTTGATCCTTTCCCCTTTATGTATTCACATTCTCTGGGATGCAGAGGGGAAACGTTAAGTTTAATTAGAGCTGTGGACCCTGCGGGAATGCCTAGTACATAAGAAAAAAAACCTTAAATATGTGAGCTAGAAAGATTTCATGCTTATATAGTTGGCCATCTCTTTAAGTGTTTGCAAGATCACCCTGGAGATTGAAGCCACTCCAGGACAAGGACCTCATCCTCCTCCTGGTGTCTAATGCACCTCCCTGCTGTTACTGCTATAATAAATAATAATAATCTGTTAGCATTAGGTGAGCATCTCTCACATGATCAATTTCCTGCTGTTGCAGGAGGGTGAATGTTGGTGGACTTTGATCCTTCCAAGATTTTATGTTTCTATCGTAAGAGAATCATAGCACATAAGCACATTTTTTACTAATGCAGTAAGTAAGGTGGCAATATATATTGCACTGACATTAAATGAATATTAAAAGGAATTGAAACCATTTTCACATCATGAGGGGAAAAAACCTCCAAGAATTAGATATACAGTAGCTATTCAACAAAGATACCACTTTTAACCTTCTTCATGGATTAAAAAAGTCAAATCCATTAGACAAGGAAAACCTAGTGTTCAAGCTATACACTGATGTATCTTAAAATATCACTGTTGTTTTTATGTCTGTTTTTGCCTCCACTTTGCCTCTCATACACAAACACCCTGCACACCACCCCCATCGCTTCCCTGCTCCCCACTCTCATCTCATTGTAACATCTCAATAATGTATTACAGTACAAATCCTACATGCATAAGGACTTAGTTTGAAGAAAAAAGTGAGATACAGCACTTCTGTGTATAAATAATACAGGCAGATGTTTCAAAGAGGGATATACATAGCAAAACATCTTATTTGTTGGAGGGTATCAATTCTGTGTACATTACACACTTGTAATTTACATTACTTTTTTATTTTTGTAACATCTCTGCACAGCCATATATTAAATTAGAGATTTCAATCCAGACTGAACAGTCCTCTTTTTACCCCTATTTTGTTGCATCTTGCCAATTCAATGTTTTATTATGTTTTCTGTCATAATATTACTCTTGTCCTTAGAAAACATGTATTTATTCCCACTTGGAATATCACGTAACTACTGTAAAGCACTGCTAAAAAGATGACTACAAATTCTGTCTGAGAATAGAAAACTTGAACTCTTCTATTATCCAAATATTTTTCAAAGATTTCTCTTTTGTATGCATGTCTGTTGCTGACACACATAATGAGATCATGGGAAAAACCACACAGCTGACCTGAACTTCTGGGTATAGAAGTATAAAACTATGAGATCTAAACCCAGTGCATGACCCCGTGCAGTTTTTGGACTTAAAGAACTAAATGCTATTGTGAGAGGAATGAGAGCCTACATATTTTTTTCCTGTAGCATGGCAGAGTTCAGCTGTATTATATTTACAGTTGTCAATAAATGTAACGACATAACATGAAGCATATAGACATCTCTGGTCTCCAGCCTCACCAAGAGAATATCCCGACACCTTCTTGTCACACACAAGGCAGATATTATTTTTATGCACCAAACAGTAGGCAGGATGCAGCAACAGACTGACTCTGTGCTACCACAGTGTGTCTGAGAGGCTGTCAGCACATACTTTGCCTACTTAACGTTGCTCTTTCAAATAATATAAAAATACTTTGGGCTCTGAGTTTCAACCTAGCTCCTGCTATGCCTGACTAGTAAACGGGGAGCCAAAGTTTGGTGCAGCATCTGAGAAATACCTTTATATATAGAAAGGGTGCTCTAGGAGATGGAGGTTATGTATCTCAGCTGTTGAGCTCTGCATACAAGACTGGTTATTAAATTTAAGGGAAAATTTAAGATCTCCTAAAGATTATAAACTACCCTTAATTAACCCCCACGGATCCCATCGACACTGGAATGAGCATAGCTAAATGAAAGGCATCACTGTATATAATCTGGAAGCTGTGGAAACCAGAACTTTAGCATATAAGTATATAGGACTAACTCTGTCCTCTGAGACCCAAGGATTATTTTGGTTTTTAGGATTTAGGTGAGCACTTCAGAAGAGCACTAAATTCTGAGGGAAATGCAGGAGTCTGTTACTGCTTTAAAACTAGATTTTTTCAAACATACGTAGACAGAAAAATCCTTTTCCCCCACAGTACAAGTGCTATTAACTTAGAAAGGAAGCCTTCTCATTATATGAAAAAAATCAAGCACCAAAACTTCATATAAAGTACAACAACCTAAGGCATGATTGTTACAGTAAGACAAAAAAAGATTTTTTTTTTAAATTTTGTTAGTTCTTGAAGATGTTAAAACATTTTTGTTCATCTTTCACTTTTTATATTCCATTAGCTTCCCATTTAACTATAAATAAAGGATGAGTGAATAGTTGGTAATGCAGACATGCTACAGCATAATCAAAATGTTTATTTCTTTTAAAATCTTACCCCTGTATACCTGGCTTTGATTAAATAAATGTCAGAGTGTGAAATAACAAAACATAAATACCCACCTAAATTATAAGTTATATATTAATTTTAAATCATGGAAAATTCTCCTCAGCCCTGTGTTAGCTGGTAGCTGCACTCAACGTTGGAACATTGTTTATTCTTTACTAACTAATCATCCTTCATGGTCTTTCAAAAGTTCCTGGCATTTCACTAGTTTACACATTGATTGAATACTGTTCCCAGAACTGCTTGTGGCACTGTGCCAAATGCTGTGATAATCAGCTGGAAGATTTATTCCAGTTGAGGAGTGTTATAAACATGAGGATTCATAAGGCTCGGCATCAAAAATGAATACTGATGCTTTCTTTGAGAAGGCTGAAAACTTTCTGTGAGCCTTCAACGAGACACACTAATAGTCTTTGCAGTCTCCTTCAATACACAGGCTTTGATTTGAAAAACATAGTCATTTAACTTGATTTGATTTAAATATTAATAACTATCAGAGGTTTTAACAAATTAAAATATAATTTTACAGTGGCATGTGCAGAGCAAATCGTTCATGAAAAAACCTTAAGGAAATTCACAGATTAACTACTGTGCACAGGATCAGACACATTTGCTGCAACAGGATATATTATTATACCGGGAGATGGGTGGAGAAAGAATACAAAGGAAGCTGAAAAAATTCAAAGGGAAGCAGCTGGCAGGTAAATGCACTGAGCCAGAAAGAAATAATAAGGAGAGAGGCAGTGAGTGGAAACGGAAAGGATAGTAATTTCTTAAATAAAGCAACAAGAAGTAGAGAGAAATGTAAGCTACAGATGAGAACCCTGAATAAAATACAGAATAACAAACATTCCCAGTTAGAAAGAGGGAATTGCAGTTTGTCTACTGGCCTAACTGTAACAGTAAATTAGTATTACAGAGACTGAAAAGGTGATACTGAGAGACTATCAGATTAATTAAGAGCCAATGAAACCACAGAGCGTGGCTGACTGGCATGTCCAAACTCTACAAGGCTAAGAAGTGCTTACACAGAAATTAAAAGTAGTAAAATGGATGAAGCAACTTCATTGCTTTGTATGGCTGCTGCATCAGTGAAATGATGCTGGTATCAGCTTAGGGCATGGTAAATATCAAAGCCGAGACACTCAAAACTTGCAGTTGTGGGTGTCCAACTTGATGCATCTGAGAGGTGCCTTATGGTCTTCCAAATTTGTTTGCCAAATATAGAAATTACATTTCTCAGTGCATGCACTCGTGCTAAACTACTCCTTGCTGATCAGTTCCTCAACACCATCTTCAAAACTCATTTGAGCTCACTCTGGAGCACTGAGGTGTCCCCCTGCACCTTATAAAAACACTGCCTCTTGCACATGTGTTCACAGTCCCCCACACACACAACACTCAAATCACTGTGCACTGAATTAAACCTCCAAGAAGTCAACAAGGCCTGCTGCACTACAGGCATCTCTCTATGAAATATGGCAAATGCCATAGATTGAACTCCACAAATATTATGCTTCCTTTGGGAAAAAAAAATTGTCACAGAGAAGTTTTCTGGAACTTATTTATGCCTTGTCTTTTTTACAAGCAACAATTAAGTATTTCATAGATTGGTAGAATGGAGATGTCACTAATATCTAAAGCTACCAAAGCATTATGACAACATAATCTTGACTTCCAAAACTCTCAGTATATTGTACATCTCCCCTTGGATTAGACCAAGGTACAATATTAATGGTGAAAGGGAACAAGGGAACTTGTGGTTTCCTCTGTGTTGCATGAAAGATTTTCAGTCAACAAGGCAGTTTTGGGCAGTCAGTGGCTCTTTACAGCAATGCTGGAGCCAGGGATCAGGTGTTTAGTGCTTGTTCCTGTGGACAAAGATGACGTTTTCTCACAATAACAGAAGTAAACATTTTAAAAGCTGCCAAAATATCACTCAGCAGTAGGAAAAACAGTAAATACTCAATAGAGGAGCTCAGTATTTTAATGAGTGCATATTTTGAATCATTTGAAGAAATAAGACATAAGCAAAGACTTGCATGTTCTGACAGGGAATGTCTAGATGTTTGCAGCAAGAAGAGAAATTGAAGAGGGAATGAGGAGATGTGAATTACGATGTTTATAAGAAAATAGTTTCTTGGCAATGTTTCATCTCCTTTCTAACATGATTGCTGTTAGAATGAATTAGTGTTTTGCTTTTCAAAATAGAAAAAAAACATTTTTAACAACAAAAACAAAGTCTCCCCAGTCCATTTTGCAAAAGAGGTTTGATGCAGACCTCTTACTGACCAGTCCTGAGCCACGAGATTCTTATGACAAAGCCTCTTATGAAAGCAGGAAATGCCGATCAAGAATCCACTCCTAAACAGTGACTTAAAGGATAAAGAAATAGTGATAACATGTCTGATTTTCCTAATAACCTAAAATTGTGGTTTTGGGGATTTTCTCAGATGCCAAAGGGAGGTTTCTTGGTAGAATTTAAGAGTGAGAACATGAGCCAGACAGCAGCAGTATGCTGTTGACAGCATGGCCCTCTGAAAGTACCCTAAATACCACTAATACAGAGACAAGTACTGAAGATGAGTGACTGAAAACTGGTCCCTCTCCATTGGAGTCCCCATAAATAGGCCAAAAAACAGGAGCAAGATTTGTCAAAGAGAATTATGCTTGACTATTGTCTTTGTGCTGCACTGATGAGGACCACTTCTTGTTTGAAAGCCCTGTAGGTGTACAAATGTGCCCAAAAACATGGAATAGAAAAAGCTGCACCATTTCTCATGGAAAAATGAGATTCTTCTTGGAATCTCATGGGTATTCCCCATCCTCTTTGAGGTGTGGATCCCAGAATAAGGTGTGTTACTCTGTTTGTGGTCTTGACACTGCACATGAGTCAAGACCTCTACTTTTCTACCATTTCATATTCCTCTTTTTCTACTTTGCATTGCTGCTTTTTTCTCCACATTGTCTTTGGCACAGTTTATGGAGAATACTGCTGAAGACTTGCTCCTGGATTGGTAGTGTAAGGTACATGCTAAAATAGAGGAGTGCATTTGATTTCTATTCTGACAGAACATGGATGAGGTACTCTGGATGTGGAGCCAGTTGGGGAGGAAGGGGAAATGTCTATGACTCCAGTCAGCATTCAGTTTTAGGTTTAAAATATTGATTATACCAAGGAGAGAGGAACTGTCAATGTCAACAAGACTGTTCAGCAAACGAGATGTCCAGAAGGGAACAACACAAACAGATCTATGACTTTTGATGCCAGGAAAGGGTTTTCAGATTCTATTGGCTTTGCTTATACTACATACCAAGATAATTCTGCTGGGCTAGTGAACAGTGCATTTATTATTGTTATTCAGTGCTTTGTTAGGAAACAGTTCAGGAACTATTTGAAGATTCTTAACAAACATTCACAGGTCATTATACTTGAAGATGACAGATATTTTTTACTCTTTACTTGCACCATAGTAAATTTGGTGTGCCAGGGTTAAAAATATGCCCTTAGTTTAAAAGGTAAGGTGGGATAAAGCTGCCTGTGAAGAATGTACCACACATAAAATAAAAACAATACCCCTGTTCTTCCTCTGCAACTGGACTTGAAGGTAGTTGAAATAGTTATCAGCTTCATAAAATCAGATTTTCCCCCCCTTATCAGACAGTTTAATACAGATTGTAGAAAGGCTTTCTTGCTATCATTTACAAATTCATGAAATATAACATTCTAAATTAAAGACTAAGACTGGCCTGTTTCTAAATGAGAGATTGCAAATAGCCATCATGATGGCTCCCAGCACATAGGTAATGCTGTAGGGGGTGGCTCCTTGACCCTTATTCCATCATGCAGCACATTGTGACCTCAGAACTTAATTTTGCCTCTTCTGCAGCTGGAAAGGTCAATGTTTTTACTTCTCAACCCTCCCTTCTTCTCCACACTTATGCAGATATTGACACAGAAGGGGAACAATCTGATTTCTGTGTTTTTATCAGTCTTTTGCCCAATTTATCTTTTGGGCAAAATAGCACATATATACTAAAAGGGAGTTGGATGAGAAAAGACAAGTTCATATTTAGATAAAAGTGGAGGGAATTTTTGGTTTTGTTTTAAACATATCAAGGCTATTTGGCAGGTATTCTTGATGTCTGAACAGTAACTGTTCCTGTTCCAAAAGCAGCCCTGACAGGATGAAATAGGCTGCTATTTAGCTATCTATAGTCAAAGTATAGATTAGTGAAAATTTTTGCTTGGCAGCATTTTAAAAGAGAGGAGCTGGGACCTCCGTCAAAACTAAATCCACAACGACGCAGAGGACAATGCTGGTCATATCTAAAAGGTGCTGTCCTTCCCCTCTACTCATACTCCTGTATTTTCCAAGCTGACATTTGTCTAAATAATCTTGTCCATGCACCGAGAGCAGCAGTTTCCACAGGAGGTGAAGGACATGTATTGCTGAGAGCAATCATGAATTGCTCCCCTACAAGGGCTGTGCATCTGACAATCAATCCATAAACACGGGAGAGCGAGAGCAAAAGAGACCCTTTAAGTTATTTCCCCACATTTCAAATCTACTTGACAACAAATCTGAAAGTCAACTGTAATTTTAATCATCCGGTAATGTTTTATGTTAGCCAATTACAGGGCTCCAAGAGATTAGCTGAATGTTTCATGTCTGAAAAATATGTGACTGGGACTAATTCACTGGACCCTTCTCTAACCTGAGGTAGGTATAAATGAGTAGAGCTTCACTAAAATCAATCGAGCTGTATCCAGTTATACTGTCACAGAAATTGGTGCTTTAGACTTAGGATAATTTTCCTAATAAAAATAAATTTTAACCAGTGGATTTTCTTGACTCATACTTGTAATCTAATATTTCAGGCAATATACAGACCTACTAAATCATCCGCTTTCCCTGCATGCATTCCAGATGAGCTTTGCTTTTTACATCCCTACCTACTAGAAAGAATGCTCATGAAACAACCCATAATTCAATTATAAGTACCTCCAGGAACCTTCTAATTATATGTTAGGCAGGTCAGAAATGAAATAGCCATGCTACCCTTTAGTCTTGGATAACAGACTTGAAACGGTGAAAAGAAAAGTTCATCTGTTCATTAAGAGGCCAATTGTAATACAGTTAAGGGCTCCAGCAAGCTGTTTTGTCGAGATCTGAATATCCGTGAAACAAGCCCCTCCAAAGCTGGAAGTTTAGCCAGCCTTTGCTTTTCAGCAAAGAATGGGGAGTTGCTCTGGAGAGTAGGTAGTGTTCATTAGTCATTTGCTTTCTCTTACACTAAATTTGGTTGTAGGAGTTCAGGGGACCGGAATGAAAAACAGCTACAGGTACTTAAAGGTGCTATTCTTTTCTTCGAGATTTCTGCACTTGGTCTTAATTAAATCTCCCATAGGATTGCAGGGCTTTAAAAAAAATTAATACAAAACAAGAACGTGTCCATCAGGCAGGTTTTTCTAAGCTCTGACAGCTCTAAATGCAGGCAGCTGCAATACAAGCTTGTCCTCAAATCCTTGACAATGACCTCAACCTCAGGGTGAAAGATAATGTAGTTGCTATGCTCATTCTGTGTGGAGTGTCTACTGATCAGAGGCTTGTGGCAAAATATGTATATTTTTTTCTTATGATATAGACTATTGTTCACTGGCAACTCAAGTGATACCACAACATTATCTCTGTGACAGTTTATTTTTTCATTTTTAAATAGGAAGGAATGGCACAAATTCAAGCAGACTTCTACTTCAAAAGCTATAGAGAAATGACTTTGTAATGCCTTCCAAATTAACCCCTCCACAGCCACAAGGCTGAAGGTGAAAAGAAAAATTAAGCAAACAAACAGTCTAATCCCAGGTACTTTATAAGGGACTTCACAGACACCTATGCCAACAAAAGGAAGATTTCCCAGTAGAGTGGTTCCTGTTACATTTAACAAGGTATCATTTGGGAGCAGTATCCTCCAGTGGTGAAAAGTGTCACTTAACTGATTTCATTGGAGTAATGACAATTTACATCCTAAGGATCTTCCTTGAAGTGAGAATCTGCCTTCAGTATTTAAAGGCAGATAAATTTTGAGCTGAGAATCAAGCCAGCCATACAGGAACACTGTAGGAATCATAAATGACAAAGGAAAATTCCTACAGTAAGACTTCAATATTAACATTTTTTTAAATTAGTTCTTAATTATCATTCATATTTCAATAATGTATTAAATACATTTAGGAACAGCTATGGGAATATATTCTGATTTAATCTGGGGGTGCAGTTGCCCCAGAGCTGAGGAGGGGATGGATGGTTTCGGCTCGGCATGGGGGCAGCAGCAGTGCCTGTGCTCCACAAGGACAGAACATATGGAAATCTGAGCTGCTAAATATCAAAGTCTTTGTCGCTCAAGTGCAAACTGCAATTTCTGTCAGTGTATAACCTGGCTGGATTTTGAAGGTTTTCACAATAAAAGGCATGTTATGACATAAAGGCTGTCCCCTCACCAACCTTCAAGTCCCTGTTCTGAAGCCTGGGCAGAGCAGACCTGTTCAAAAAGAGCAGCACGATTGCACTACTTGCAAATATTTCTCACAGGAGCATACAAAAATAGTAATTTCAAGTGACACTTCTTAAGCACGGTATTTCTCACAAAGAGGAAAACCTTTTTTCAAAGGCATTCTGAACAAAAATAGGAAGAGACATGGATAGCACAGAATGCACTTAGACTACACATACCTTTTGGTGGGTGTGTACTCTGAACATGTCTCTTCTTATTCAAAGAGCTGGGATTTTTTACATTACATTAGTCAGCTAAGAAGTTAAGGGGGAAAAAATCGTTTTCATGTGGGAGCCAAAATTAAATAATTTAATGCTTAAACGAAAACAAAAAAAGTTTCTTCTGGATTTATTAAAATACTTTACCATAGAAGGGTTTGATTTGAATATGAGATTCCTTAAAAATATTAACATGAAAATAAGCTAAATTTGACCTTGAAAAAATATGTAATTTTTTAAATGAAATACACAGGAAATATTTTTGTATGTCAAAAACTAAGATGTTATTAAAATGGCCAAAAATCACTTAGCAATTTTGACTCAGATGTGCATAGAGATTTAATTGTTTTTTTACAGCTTAATATTTTTCCAAAATCAGTCCAACCTGCCTTTAATACTGGTGGGATTATGAGAAACCATCATTTTATCATAATATTTGAGCTGATTTCACAAACCAATGCCAACCTAGAAAATACTTCATCATATACAATATGATAGCAATAACTTGAGCTTTATTTTACATATAATAAGTATGCAAAGATGTGGTTGTTTCTTTTCTTTTCTTATGAGAAGCTGGAGGCAGAGACACAGTTTGTATTTACACAGGGAAAATCTGTGTAAATCCATTCAGTTTTTAAAAAAATTGGTCCAATAACAAGAGTTAGTGTGTAATATTAACCATATTTATCTGTTCCCTTCTCTTGGTTATCATCACTACTGAAAGAAAAGACTGGCCTTCAAACACAAATGGAAAAAATTGGAGATAGAGTCCTGGTCTTCATTCATTTTCTGCCCGTGTTTATTTCAGGTGAACAACATCAGACAGATCCATAATCCTCATCTGTGGGATATGAACTACAGATTAAAATAATCCTGCAGAAATCTATAGCTCCTCTTTTGTCAAGTGCCTCATGCTTTTTCATGCCATTTTTCCACTTCAAGTGTGTGTTTCTGCTTTTTTCCAAAATGCTATTTACTTGTGATTGCTATTTGGTCCATTTTAATGATGTTTTTAGAATATGTCTCACTAGATCCTGCCAAAATATTTCACTGCTCCATTAAATTCTCTTCCAAATATTTCAAGAGTTTAGTTTTTAGTTTTATGATTTTTTTTCCTATTAACTTTAAATCCCACAGTAAAATAGGAAGAAAAATAGAATAGAAAAAAAATACCAACTAGAAAGGTATATGGAGAACGTGTTAACATGATATTGTCAGACATTTATAAACTTCTTCCAATGAACTTTGAATTACCCTGATCCTTTCATATTTTCCAGTTAACATACATACATCTGCTCTGCCATGTAATCAACTGATTGTTACACAAGCATTTGCTGAAGCTATGACAAACCCAGATTTATGAGGTCAAGCAGTTCAAACTTAATCCATTCAATAGCTGCAATTTATCGTCTGATGATAATTGTATACACAAACATTGTAATGATTTAGATGACATAGTGTAAAGATGAAATCCGTTTATTTTAAAAGGGTTTCTAACCCCTAAAACATGTTGCCATGAACACCTTTCTGGGTCCACTTTTAACAACATCGTTATTATTGTTTTATTGATCAGGATTTTATTACTGATTTGACACTTATATTTCACACTAATCGAAAAAGATGTCATTCTTCTGCACATATAAGACCGTAATTAATTATATCATTATTGTGTTTTCAATTCCTTCCATTTAAAGGGGCCCAGAAAAGAGTGCTTAATTTATCATACATGTATTATAAGGAATATGTAAACCTCTTAAACAGACAGAGAGCATGATCCTTTTGGAGATGATGGGATATGACACAGGCACTATATTTATAGATTCTTACCTCTATAGTGACCTGATTTTAGAGTGACATCTATTGCGGAATGGGAGAGTAAATTAACAGCTTCGAAAGCTTGAGTATCTAAAACAATTACTATTCATTACTTTTATAACACTTATTAGTGGCCATTCTATAATGCTTTCAACAGATAAGGAAACAACCTGCAGAGAATTATGTGGCAGAAGAACAGTGTTATGTATATCATATGTGTAATTTTATATGTGCATTTATATATTTTCAGTTCACAGATTTAGGAAACAATTGCTACAAATGGGCAGCAGCTGCATTCATCTATTTCTTCTAAACATAAAACATGTTAGTGACTGTAAATTTCAGAGAAACTCTAAAACAAGTATCTAAATGTGAAATTTAAATTGATCTTTGGTTTACTGCCATTGATTTTGTCAATTTTCTAAATGTAACAGTGTTCACCACTGGGAACAGAAACCTGTATATATATCAGCAAAATTTATGCTTTCAACCAACATAAACTTCACAGGAGGAATGACAGTCCTTGCTGCATAAAATAAAATGCATGTGAAATGAAGGATTTTCTTCTCTAATTAGATACTGTATATTTTTTCAACATCATGTTAGTAAATTTGCCACATAAATTTAAATGCTATTAGCAATATTGCCTGCTCATATTCAGTTCAATTTCCTTACTACAGATTTCCACAAGTAATTTGTGATAACGGTACTAACCCATATGATTAATTCACACGTACAAAAACCATTATGGGTACTCATAGAGAAACACCTCTAAAGTGTTTCATAAAAATGTCAACATAAGCATAGCCTAAACTAGCTGATACTTGCATAACTCTAATATTACTTATTGTTTTCACAGCTAAAATGCAGTAGATTTATACTTCATACTGTGGTACCCCCTTAGCCCATGAATCCCTAAACACTATTCCAGTGTGCAAATTCCACCTGCAAGACGGGGTTGTTAAAACTGATGTAAGAGAAGATATCCCACATTTTTCAGGCTGCTTCTCTGAGTGACAAGTGTGGGATTTTGCTCACTGGTGAAGCTGAAACACAGTTTCAGTTAGCATTAGGAACCCGCCCTCACCCAACCCAGCGTGATCACTTGGGGAGAACATCACAACTGTCACAGAATGGGATCCCAAGTGCATTTATTTCCTCAGGAGTCAAACCAAACTGCTTGCAAACTTGCGTCACGGACATCAAATATGTGGTGTGGGAAGCAGGCATACAACCTACTTTAAAACACTAAGTGAAATAAAATCAATGGCTGAGCTCATTTTGTGCTAATAGTCTTCAAATGCCTTCATTGTTTCACTGTTCTTAAGCAACACTCAAGACAGGCACATGCATAAGGCTTTATATTATCTACCTCAGAAAAGGAACTTTTTTTTGCTGGTATGATGTCTGATAAGGTATTAGTACACAAAAACATTTGCCTTAAAAGATTACATCACTTATCTGAGTATTGTAATTCACTGGGTGGTGAAAAGATTCCCCTCATATTAATCTATCTGCTACATAAGCACATGCAGTCAGTTCAGAGAAAGCATATTTGTTTCCTTGAAAAGTGATTTTTAAACAGCATTATGAGCCTTACTTTGTTTTAAGTGCATTATGAGCCAAGCTGTAAAATGAACACGATGATGGAGCAAAGCACCAGCCACACTTTCTGCTGTCCATAGGCACATGACGGCTGAACCCCTAAGGATGAGGCAGCAGCCAGGGACACTGCTCATCATTGCTGCACCTCCAAACTGCTCCAGGGACACTGACCCAGCACCTCACCTGGGGAGCCAGCAATGCTCCCCTCTGGAGCTTCACTTGGAGGCACACCAGTTCCTCCTGAGGATGGAGCAGCACGTGTTCATGCCCTAAAAATGCGAGACAAGGTGAGGGGATGGTGGTGTTGCCTCCTGCTCTGGAGATGACACTTGAGAAGTACTTCCAGCACTGCCCAGGTGTGACCTGTTCCACATGGCCCTCGACACTCCCAGCCAGCACACCAAGGATCTGACAGGCTGCAGGGGAGGATGGCTGGGGTGCAGTTCCCCCAGGCAGAGAAGGCATTTCCTGGGTGTAGCTCATTAGCACGGAGAGGTTTTGCCAGTGCCGGCTTGTGCTGTGACTCACTGCTCTGCTCTCCTGCAAACCAAAGCACTGACTCTGTAAAATGATTTGCAAACAAATGCTCACAGGTAGGATGATAAATCCAATGCAATTCCAAACTATACTTAGCAAAGAAAGACTTTTCTGACTGTGTCACAGACAGTGCTTGACCTGTCCTTGTGGCATTCACCCAGGAGCACACACGGAAATTGTGGAGTCCATCATGTTTAGGTCAGCTCTTGGTATCTGCAGAGGCAAAACTGGCTCTTCACAGCACCCAGCTTTCTGCATTAGGTAGAAGGGAGTAGGATTTTTAGGTTATACTGCTTTAAACTCCTCCTTCCATCGTCTGTAAGTACTTGAGTCCATTACTGGAAGAAACTAGCAGATTTCTCCGATTATGGTGCTTTTCCCACTTCTGGCCATGCAAGGGCAAGCAGCCCAGCTCCCTCCAGCCCAGCCTTTGAGTGAGGGTTGCTTTGAAAACAGATTTTTTTTTTTTTTAATTGCTTTCAAAATTCTCCAAGTAGAAACTGCCTTACAGTGCAACGGGGTACAAAATGTTCCTCTGGTCCTTTGAAAGGGCAGGGGAGAGTCTCCCAGATAACGACACTTGTGCTTGGACAGATGGACAGACACCACCATTACCTCTGACTCCTCCTGGGTGGGCCACTGCCACCTCCTCTGCACTTGTGGATACGCACATTTCCCTGGAACACAAACCCAGCCACTCCTGTGTTTTACAGGGCAGCTGCAAGGGCCCGTCTGGCTGGAGGTCTGTGCTTCAGAAGGGACAGTTACAATGCAGCCAGAAGATAAACAAGCTCTAATATCTTGTTTTTGCTACTGAACTCCTGTTATCAGCAGTGACTGACATTTGGTGGGAGCTCTCGTTTTCGTACACTCAAGTGCTATTGTGCATTTTCTGATAAGAAACCTCAGTAACAGAAGTGTACATCTGTGAGTGATAGAAAAATCTCCTTCTTTCATAGAAGTCTGACTGAATTCCCACTTTCACCAGTGCTACAGCAGCTTAGGAGCTCCTTCCAGTTTGCACTGGAAAATGGGAGGACCAGAGTCACACAGTGTCTAAAAAGAAGTCAGTTGAAGAATCTGGCAGAAACATTAGAGATAAAGTTTTCATTTTGCCAAAGGAAAATGAATTTTTTTACTTATTTTCTAAAGATAAATGTATCTGTTTGGATACAATCTCTTCTCACCTGCTCTGCAGCAGATGTGGTCACCTTTGGCTTTGAAAGCACCACACTCATCCTAGCAGCAAAGTTCTGTTTTTCTAGTTTTAAATATATATAACAAATCCCTCCACTCTGAGTAAGCATGAGGCCATGGGACCATGGTTGTCATTTCTGCAGCAGCAGAGCCAAGGTGGGAATCAAATCTTCAGTGGAAGGAGCCTGCACCCTATCTGTTTTCTTTTATTTCACCCTCCAACATTTTCAGGAACTTCTTTCGTGAGGTTTTTCTATCTAAGTACTGTCTCACTACCCAGATCCTGCATTGCTGAGGATATTTTCCTCTCCCCTACCCTGAGCACTGTTGTGGGCACTCAGGGAGAGCATCACACATCTATCACTAAAGTATCAGCCCAGATAATGCCATAAGGCATCCTGGAGCTTCAGCAGCCTGAAGAAAAGCAGTGAAGAGGTTTTCTTTCTGCCAGCTTGCTTTGTTAAGGCAGTGGTGAAGGTCTCATCCCTGGGTGCAGGGTCTGTTCAGAAACTGGGTGCTGTAGTGACAGCCCAGGCAAAGGGAGAGGGATGCAGAGCTACCCTGAGCTACCAAGGGGTGCTCTGCCTGGTGCCACACAGCCAGAAGGTATTCCTGGTCCCTGTGCCGCAGCACTGCCTCGCTGCTCTCACTGGGCAGGCCAGAATGGATGAAGAATTTGAGGTGGCAGCAAGGCTGAGTCATTCCCGGTACGTGCCAGGGCAGGCAGGGTGCTGAGCTCAGCTTTCTGTTGTTCTCAGGTACAAGTCACAGCTGCTTGGCCCTTTTTTTCCATCCTCTCCTCCCTAGAGGGTTGTTTGAGGGAGGGAGTTTGAGCTGTGCTTACCTGGAACTTATGTTAGCAGAAGGGAAAATGCCACTTACTTATATTTCAAAGCAGGCTGAAAGAACATCCTTTCCCTGGTTTTGTGTTTTTTATTTTTCTTTTCATTGCTGGTTTCCTGATGGTACTGGCTGAGAGAAAAATCAAAACACCATTACTGATTCATCAAATATTCAAGGTTTGCTTGTGTTTGGTAGCAATCTGGAGATGGAATGAGATGCAACCTGGTGACAAAGGGAACGTACACCCTACCACATCCCAGGCACAGGGCACGCTGCTCCCTCCCAACAGCAGGAATTGGAAAAGCACCAGGTGGAGTTTAACAAATGTTACCATTTTACTAGAAAGTTCCATATGCTCTACACACAGATTTCCCATGTCAATGAGGATTGGAGCCCTTAGTGCAGCAAACAGGAATGAAACAGAGCCCACAACGTCACAGCCGCCTGTTGCACAGCTCCCCATGGTGAAGTGACCTTCACTTGTCTGAAGAGAGACCAAAATGCTCTAAAGCTACTTTACAAAACACACCAGTGACCATGTCATTGGCCACAGGTGAGCAAACAAGGCAAATTTAGAAACATCCAACAATTCCCTCAAAGTTTAGCTCTGATGAGAGAAGAATCCTTTGCTCACATGAAGGATGTCACATCTGCCTGGGGAACAGGCGTCCAGAGAACACAACTGAGCTCCTTGGCTCATATTCAATGGAAAATCTTTGGACTTCGAACACTTCAGCCATCAGAAGTGGGTGCCTCTGAGATAAATCTAGTTCCCTTTTCATTTTGTTTCATCTTTTGAAGCACATTTGAATAGTTCAATTTTACAGCAGTCAGGGAGGAGTGCTAGGACAGGGCCATGCTTGCTATCTCCATGTCTTCAGATATATTTTAGGAGCAATGGGAATTTTAGGAAGGAATTCATAAACTATATGAAAGAAAGGCTTATGGGCTTTTCAGTCACTGTGTTTATTAAAATATGCTTTGTTTTCTTCACACATGGTAGAAGCTTTATAAATTATTCTTATGGAGATGATTCCTCGTTTCAATGACTGAGAAGCCCTAAAGTTAGATGACACTTTGATTACTGCTTTCTCTGGGTGAGTAGCAACAATATCTCTGCTTCTTAGGAAGATGAATATTTCCATATTTTCCCCAAACCAACCACTGTAGATATGAAGACAACACCAGAATTTCTCTTTGTTTTTCAAAATGTGTTCAGAGAGCAACCCACCAAAATACACCAATACACCAAAGTGCAAGGGAACTACTGTTGAAAGATGGTGAATGGAACTGTTCAAAATACCCAGAAAATAAGTTGTTTAACATGCTAAATTATTTTCTGTAGGTGGTTGTGCTCTGCCTGCATGCAGTCTGCTCAGGCTATAGAGGAAGAGACAGAAAAAATCGACACATCCTTGCCTTTCTGACTCAGAAGACATGTCAAAGGTCTATTATTGAGGACTAAACTGGCATCTTGCAACATTTCTTGGACTTAAGGACTATCTGCTCTGCTCCTGAGCCAGCCATGGAAGATGGAACATCTTGGGACATCCAGGGATTATTAGGAAAACTGTCAGTGCTTTACTTCTTGCATTGGCACCAGCACAGCCATGCAGAGGGAGAGAGCAGAGAGAAAATAGGGACCTTCCTCCCCTGGGACCACCAATGTGTCACACACAGGTTGGGTTAGGAATGAAAGTGACATTTCCATCACTGCTGCCAGTGGCACACGTAACCTCTGCAGGATATGGGGACATCTCCAGGATCAGAATGACAGAGCATCCAACTTTGGGCTCAAGAATCTTGTCTAATCTTAAGGGATTTGAAAATAAAAGGAAGATGGTTTGGGGCTTGCTTTTCCTTCCAATCTTCCCGAAAATGTGATAAGAAAAACAGCACACACATACAGACACATGGGCTAGGGGTGTCTTTCCCAAACACTTTTTAAATGTTTCTATATTACGGTGACTCTTTGATACTTGTATTGTCTCTTCTAGGAATTCTGGCCATTAAGGAAAAAAATAGAAAGTAAAGTATTTTGGAGAAAGAACTATGAGTACCTCAGTATCTGTAACAGATTCTAAAGAACTTATCCTGCCAAAAATCAGGTATAAGATTTTGAACATAAAAACACAATGGTGGATTTTTAATGATAGAAAATATTTTCTTCTTAAAGTAATAGGAATAAACTACTTTGTAGCGCATACTAATTAAAAAAGTGTTTGTAAAATGGCTCATATGGATGGTTTTTCATCAGTTTGCAACAGGACATTAGTAAAGCTAAACTTATTTTTTCAGAAACTTGCAGAGCAACAGTAAATTTAAACTATAAGTTATTCTCAATGCACTATGGAGTGCCTCACCACTGAACAGGGCTGGCAGATGCATATGTACATTGGATGATTTTGAGAGATAAAAGCACATGTTTGGGGGTTTGGTTTGAGGCATACTTTCCACAGGATGAGATGTCTGATACCCATTATTTGTTTTGCTCTTGCCAAGTTAGAGAAGTTTCAAACACAATAACAATTGTTTAATCTGTTAAAAACATTTACTTAATATTAGCAATACAGAGTGCTACTGAAGGCTGATTCTAATGCAAAAATACTATGATATTTCCTATAAGACTTATATAAGTTTCATTAGGCTCTTTACACAAAAATATATAATTAAGAAAGTTATTTAGCTAATCATCTCTACATGAGTATCACTAATGTAGAATTTTGTTCAGGTCCAATATACACCAGGACCAGGGCAGGTCAGGTCTTAGTTGAATCCTGTGGCTTTCCATTGCAAAACTGGTCACTGAAACCATACATGGACAGTCCAGTATTCAATGGCATCAACCTAATGGTATCTGTCTCAGCCTTTCCTGTCATGACATATAAGGATCCACTGAGCAACCTCGAATTACAGGATGTTGGGGCTGTGGTGGGGTGTTCTTTGTGGTTTTGTTTAGTGGTTGGTTCAGTTTTTATTCAGATTTTTATCAACTAGCTGTCTTTTTAAAAACTTATCTATAGATTTTATAGGGTATATTTATCCAAGTTGTTATGGCAATGGTACATTAGAAATCAAATGAAGTATTTGTTGGCATGACAAAATTAATTGCTGCCTAGGGTCTGGAACAAACAACAATAGAGATAACATGCCACTAATATGGCTTGTTTGAAGTGACAGTACTGTATCAATTAAATTGGGGCTATGGTACACAGCCTGCCTAAGCTATTTAGCTGATGCTTGGGGATGTGAAACTTTACATTCTATGTCAGGGGAAAAAGGATAGACTTACTGTGTTAATGAGGAGCTGGAATTTACCATTTTCTGTAACACACACTCACTTTCTTGTCCAGTGTTTTGTAATCTTGTTTCCTTCCTCAGTTGGGAATATGAACAGTATTTCTGTCTGTGCCTCCCATAGAAACAGCATTACGGGTGTCTATTTTTCTTCCAGGTGTATAGTGGACTAAATTAAATTTTGTCTCAACTTAAGATAAGCTTAAGTCACAGTGTTCTAACATCCAGGCATCAAACTCACAGGAAAGGCTGGAGCTGTAGGGTTTCAGGCCATTGCCTAAAGCCCTTTTTTTAGGATTCCTGATCATGTCTCCACTTTGGTAGTGCTTATAATCAAAAATTTGTGGCAAGGTGATCTCCTGACTAAGGGATACAGAATCACTGAAGTTCAACTCTGCAAAGAGGAAACAAAGGCCAGGACAGCCCTCTTTTGGAGGGATTTAGTCGGTGTATTAGCCTCAGCACAGATCTTTGGAAAGGAATTAATTTCATCTGCAGAATAGGACATAAATCTCTCTGTAAGGAACATCAGTAACACCACTCACAGATGCTATGGAAGCTTTTAACCCTTCACACTCAACACAGTCAGTGGACAAACTCGAGTCCCAAAACTCATGAGGTGAATTGTGCTCATCAGGTGGAGCATCCAGGGTCTGGCAGTGTGAGCCACATCGACAGGAGAGAGCATTTCAGTCCCGCTTTCCCTGAGTTTTAACCCTTGGTCCTGTGCAGTAAAGGTATATATGTGACCCATGTACTTGTTCCAGTGTGCTATCTTAGCTGACACTGACAGATGTTGGCATGAGATGGATTTTGATATGAAAACACCAAGGGTCTTATCTGTTGCCCAGAGAAAACAACTTTTACTCGCAAAATGCAATTTTTTTTTTTATTTGTCTTACCAGGGTGCAGCTGAGCCTTGTGAAGGAATGCGCTTTTCAAACCATACACTCAAAACCAGAAATCGGCTGCTAGAAAGACCAGCACACATAACATAATAGAAAAGATTTTGGCCCACAAGTGTAGCCAAGAAACAAAACAAAAGCAAGAGTAGCTGTACACAATTGTATTCCATCCTGTCCTAGTAAAATGCATGTTTCATCTCGATTCTTTTGCATGCAGCCAATTTTTCCATACAGCTGTACTTACAGCATAATGCAGCCACTGAATGCAGCTATGATACCTTATAGGAACCTTTAATAAGACATCCTAACTTTTGTGTCCATCCACCAGGAACGTGCTGCCAGGAGATATCATATTTACAATATAAAAGGGGACGTATTTTAGATTTGTCCCAATTAACCTTGTAATGAGATGTATTGGAGTGCTTATTAATGACAGTAATGAGATGCAGACAAGACAATGTATTAAACATCATTGGCATATAAATTGAATTCATATACACAGATACCTTTATGCACTGGACATGGAGGGAAAATATGAAGGGGCAATTTTGTAAGGAAAAAAAGGCTAATTAGAAAAAAATTCAATACTTTTCCTAGCTTGTATCCATCAATGTTAGAAAACCTGTTTGCCCACTGACTGAGGAATTGTTTCCACTGCTTTTACTGTACAAGTCACAAAACTAATTTTATGATGGTTCTCTTGGAAGTATTTACTACAAACAGCAAATATCCATTATCCTTGAACTATGTATTGTTCTGTTTAATTTACTTTGGTATAAATACATGATTTAGAAATACATCTGTCTCTTTTGAAAGCTACTCTAAATATAAGTTTATTTCTCATTGACACAAGTTTCAATGACCTTGTTTACAAAGATCCCACAAGTCTAGATTTTGTAAGGCAGCATAAGAGCCCTAATTCCCTGCCTTAAAAACTAGCATTCTCAAATTATGTGAAAAATGTCCACTTAAAAATGTAGATCTACTCATGTGAGTAAACTTATTCACAAACTCAAGTGCCCTGTTCTACCATCACATATCTTCATTAAAGTTGTGGCTAAATCCCATCCAACTTGGAAAAAATCTAAGGTGTGCCATTAACAAAATGGAGACTTAAGAATGATTGTCATGGCCAGCAATAACAACAAACTGATTACCATGCTGAGCTTCATAATAGCATTTCCCTTTCTTTTCATTACTGGAATTATAATAAACAGATAAATTACATCCACACATACACAAACAGCTAGGTAAGCATGGCTGAAAAAGTCAGAAAATCACTTTATCAGGGGAGTGATTGGATCTCAAAGGATAACAGAAATTATGTACAGTAAAAGCAATAGCTCATGCATGACTTATAGTGATCAGGAGAGGCAGGAGGCAACAGAATAAAGCTTCAGATACCTCAGAGTTTTTCATATTATTGCAATTGTATCCTGCCGTGTTACTTATTACTTCTTTAAAATACTAAATGAAGGGAAAGTATTTTTTTCAGTGTTGTTTAACTCTGAAAATCATCACACCTCCCCAATAACTTTAATCCCAACCCCCCCCTTTTTTTTTTTTTTAATTATTTGGAAGGAGAGAAAGAATAAAGGAGAAAAGAATGAGTGGGAAGATGAGGGAAAGGCAGCAACCGTCTGGGAAGGAGTTCATGCAGTGAGTCAGACAAGTTGCAGAGGTGAAGGACAGGCCTCCAAAACATCAGAGCCTGTCCTCTGCCCCATCCCTCTCTGCAGAGCTGCCTGTCCCTGTGCAAGGGAAGGGACCAGGTGCCCAGACACCAGGTGCCACCAATCCTGCCATCACTCAGCCAGCACTGTGGAGGTCAGGGCTGCTCAGCACCCCAGAGGCAGACCCCAAAGGGGGTTTCCCCAGGATCTGTACAATATTTGGCAGAAGGGTCCCAGACATGGGTGTGGAACCACCCTTGCCCAAGGAGACTATAATCCACATGGACAAACAATGGACAAGGGCACCCTGGAGCCTCACTGAAGGGAAAAGGTCAAGTCTTCTGGTCAGTGCACTATAATAAGCCAGTTATCTTCACTTTCACCAGATGGGTTTAAGCTAAACTCATGCAAAATCAGTATTTTTCCCCTAATGCAACAGCTTCTGCTCAGCACAGGTTTGAAATCTGTGCTGTGAAGGGAGGGGAACCCATTCCCACAAACTCTTATCTCAGACTGGTGCCTCTTTTCTAAACTGCCGTGGAGTTTTTAAAGTCTACAAAACTTAGCACGTGACCACGTGAAATGTTCAATATCACACCATGTGCTGTTAGTTTCAAGTTCATCCTTTGAGCTGCCACAGACAGGTTTAGGGGAAGCTGTCTGGGTTTTACACTCCTAGAAGATTTTACCGCTCCTTCGCTTAGGGCTTTAAATATGAGCTGATGGCTACTGTGCACAGTATCTTAACTTCTCCATTTTATTATACAATATTACTCTGGTGAAGTGATAAATGCAAAGCAAGGCATGACTGAGTGACCAAAGTACTGGGTTGGGACTACCTAAGCCGCCAGATCCACAGGAGTGTACCAGCAGTGTCAAACCAGCTCTTCTGCCTCAGATAAATTAAGCTCCACGTAAACTACTATATGGGGTCTTTCACACTTGTCTTTGGAAAGAACTTGTTCATATGGCCAAATCTATTACCACTTTTAATTTTTTTTTGCAAGAGAAACATTTATTTTAGTGCTCTTGCTTCAAGTGTCACAGCCGTATGTTACTTTGTAGAAAGCTGTAGGTTTCCTTTATCTGGACTACTACAGACCTGGGCCTGGCACCTTGACATACAGCAGGCCCCATGCTGAGAATCAAGTGGGTACTAAAGTCTACAGGTATTTCCTTTACTTTGTACTCAGGGTTTGTGGAAGTTTTGCTCATTTCTTCTCATTTAGCAGAACAGAAAGCTCTGACTGCCATCACCACCTCCCCTTAATATGCAGTTATGACTGAAAACAGGAGATCCAGAAAAACAATTAGCAAGCAGTCTAATTGCAATTGATACACGAAATGCCAGGAGATGAGTGGCATCAGGAACGAAAATATGCGTTTCATAAATTCTAGTTTTTAATTCAGGGATTTGTTTGTTCTTTGCTGATGAAAAATCTCAGCTAAGGGAACTAGGCACAAAAATCTTGCTGCTGAACAACAAAAGAGCTAAATTAGCTATTGAGTACCCATTGCCAAGGGCAATACATTCAACAGAGGATATGATAATGACAGATGAATCCTCACTAAACTCTCACTCTGCAAAATAAATGTACAGTGTCTTAGATAGTTTCACTCATGCTCGAGTCACCTTCCTTCCACAGCAGCTGCTTGCAGCTCTGCCAGTGAAAGCCAATAGAGGTATGGTTTCCTGTCATTAATATGACAGAATCACTCCAGTTTTCAGCTGACAGCACTGGATTTTTATGGCTGTTCATGCCTCTTTCTTTCCTGCTCCTCCTTTGTATTTATTTTTTTCCCTGGGAGCTTCATTCTCTTCCTTTCCCTGTTTCCCCTATTACTATCCCTTGAGCCAACACAGATTCCTACCCCTTCTACATCCCTTTTTCACCTTTCACAAAGGTTGTTTTTTGTGCCAGACAACAACAGAAATGAGGTAATGACAGCACAAGGTGACTTCATTCAGTCCAGCATCTTTCAAACAGATCCAAAACACAATCTGGTGATGAGCAACACAATTTCAGCACTAAGAAACAAGAAAAGACTGGTCGGAGTGGGTAAGACTCATTCCTGAGTATTCAAAAGCCCTACAGGAGGACAAGTTTGTGAACCTTGTGGTGGTGGGTCCTCCTGGAAGAGTTGATTTGCCATGAAGTGAGAAGCTCAGGTAATCCATAGCTGCCCTAACAGCACCCTCAAATGGACATTTCTGTTGTCAGTCCTTGTTGTCAGGGATCCAGCATCTATCAGCCACTCTCAGCCAAAAAATGCCATCCATTATGTACACGGAAACACCATAAATTTAACCTCTCTCCTTGTTTTTGCTTGGGATGTAAAAGTCCTGAAGCTGCTTGTGGGCTTGGCATGGGGACTTGTTATAAAAACACAGCATCGAGGTCATCCTCACACTGTCACAAACTTTGTTGCCTTCTCACAAGCACAGCCCCAGCCACAGCCATGCCCCCATGGAGCAATTACTCACTGTGCTCCAAGATTCAAATAAAACTTTCCCTTTAAGCTAAGCAAGCACATTCTTAACAAAGCCATCAAACCCATCAACATGCTTGCTAATTATTAGGAAATAAAACCATGGCCCATGCTCCCAGGATTCTGAAATTACCAGAGACCAATAGGAAGATCCAGCAGGAAGTGCATGAAAGTACCTTTGTTAACGTTCTTTTTATTCCTTCATCAAATTCATTTTGTTTAGAAAGAATATTTCTCCTTATTTTCTTTTGCCAGATAAGCCCAGAACTGGGGAGCTTTTTTAACAAGGGGTAGCAAACAACGTAGAGCTTTGGAAAAAAACCATGTTTAGACAGGCAAACCACGGATAACAGCGATATTGTGTGTGTCAGGCAAGAGAAAGGAGGGACTACAAACTAATAATGACAGGGCTATTTATTACTGAATAACCAGCCTCTAATTTTAGAAACATAAGATCTCCTATTTTCTATTGTTCATTTTAATTAGTATTTTCCCTAAATAGCCTCCCTCTTCCTATATGCTATTTATACAATTGCAGAGAAAATATAAAGTACATGCAATGTTAGCAGAATGGCAACAAAATGTGCTGTGAGTGGTATGGGAGCTGTGCATTGTCTGCAGCAGGGACAATCCAGGGAATGATTTTGTCTTTTGCAACAGGACATTTTTATTTCCTCGTAGAGAAAATATTTGGCCTTGAGGATCCCACCATAGCACCCCATCCCACAGACAGAGTTACATGAAGTACTTGAACCCTGTAAATAGGGTGAAGTAGGTAAATATTTCTGTGAAGAACAGCCTGGAGCAGCTGGAGGGATCAGCCCTGAAGTGGGCTCTCTCTCTTTAAAATTCTTTTAGGTTTTTTTCCTTACCAAGCTGACAAAATGCTTGGCAGTGGCTCAGAGGCTGGTGCACTGCAAGATATCCTGCCTTGCTGTTTCCTTGCACTTCCCTCATCTGCTGTAACCACTTGTTTCTTGACATAAGTAGGTGAGAAACCTGTGATTTAATATGCAGGGGCCCTCAGCTACGCCCTTCACTCACACGATGAAGGGCATTTGGCAAAGGGATATTTTCATCATGGGCAGACAGGGTTTGTTTACCCTCAGAGTACCTAAATATGATATTCAGAATGATGTTGTATTTCTCCTTTTTTTTTCCTGTAGGATGGCACAAAATTTTCTGCCTGGCAGCAAAGAAGTCAAACAACCATAAAAATGGCTGCACTGGGCAAAAGTCCTTCTCAGCCTGGGTCTGCCTTCACCTCCAGACACAAGTAGATGCCTGGGCAGTAAACAGTGACAGGTCAAGCTTAAATAAAACTTCTTCCCTTAAATGCTACTTAACTCTGGTTTTCAGTCGTGCGATTTCCTTCTTTTGACAGCAATCTGTGGATTCCTCCTCTAAGAACTTGACCAGTCTCCACCTGGACTCATGGAAACCCTTTCTGCAAGGAGCTTCTCTTATGCAAAAATCCTACAAAATTTTTGTATGCTTGAACTCAACTCTGCTAAATTATTTTGATCTTCACCTATGATGCTCTTGCATACAGGGACTTGAGAGCAGATTTTCTTTTGACTAGAGCACATATTTTCTAGGCACTCTCCAAAAGTTCCAATGCCCTCACTCTTATTAGTGCTAACTTAAAATCCAAAATAAAGGAAAGTAAAGGAAACAGAAGTGGCAAATCTAAAGGTGAACACAAAAAAGATCAAACTGGCTTCCTATAGGAAAGTGGTGCTGCAGGGTTTGTGTGCCTCTGCTCATTCGTGCCATCTCCCCACCACACACAGCATTTCCATGGGGAATGCATGTGTATTTGACACTGTCAGCTCTTACAAATAGGAATGGGAAAGGTGCATTTGGTTCTAATGCAGGGGCTCTGAAAAAAGGGTCCAGCTAGAACCAAATTATACAGATCAATGTAAAATGCTACTTGTTTCTGAAAAGGATTCAAACTCAAATATTTAAATTTAGTGCATCTCCAAGTACTATAAATGCATATCCCAGGAGGGGAAAACAAATAAATAAGCAAAATCTGTCAGAGCAGTGTAGATCTCACCATAAAAGACAAGGGGAAATGGGTTTAAACTGAAAGAAAAGAAATTTAGAATAACACGAGGAAGAAATTCTTCTCTGGCACAGGGTGCCCAGAGAAGCTGTGGCTGCCCCAGCCCTGGAAGTGTCCAAGGACAGGTTGAATGGGGCTTGGAACAACCTGGGATAGTGGAAGGTGTCCCTGCCCACGGCAGGGGGTGGAACAAGATGATCTTTAGTGCCCCTTCAACCCCAAACCATTCTGTACTTCTGGGATAGAGTATTCTTCCCTGGCTGCTCAACCCCCAGGACCCCTGTGCCTGCCTGCACTCCTGAGGGTTTTCAAGAGAGCATTTCGCACCGCCAGGACCAACTGCAGTTGGCTGCTCCGCCCAAAGTGACAAGAAAGCAGACAAAGGCAGTCCATGCTGGGATGTTTTGCCCTTGGGCAGGACTGAAGCTCGTATGAGGACTCAGGCATTTCCTTCATTGACAGACTCGCTTCAGCCCTCGCCAAAAGTGCAGTGAGAGAGCTGGCATAAACCAGCTGAAATTCAGTTTCTGTTGTGTTGTGCCATGATCCTCCACGAACTATTGGTGCCAAGTTTTAAGCAACTCCATGTGCAGCGTTTTGTAAATCACTTCCAGATATGCAAATAGCATCATTAAAACATTTGCATATACCCGTAAGTTTCTGCTTCAGGTCCATATGCCCAGGCTGTAGGAGAGGGCAGAAAATAACACCTCAGCATGGCATGAGGCAGGTACGTGCATGGAGGGTGGGGAGCAATGGGAGCAGGGAGGTGCAGAACGTCCCTGGAAGCCCTGTGAGAGCTGCTCCAGGAGCCCCAGGAGCTAAAACCTATTTTGCAAAGGAGAAAAATGCAAAATACACCCCCCTCTGCTCTAGGCAAGGAGCAACTGGCCTGAGTGAATGGTCTGTGACATCTGCAGTAATGGGGACACCTGTCCGCAGACTTGCACAAAGGTGGGGATTTTTAACCACTTATCCCACTCACTTCAATACTCTCCCACTCTGCAAGCCCTTGTAGCATCAAGGCTTCCTCAGCTAATGACATGCAGCACTAAAACTTGAGAAGTGTGTTTGGAGGAAGAAGAAAACCACCCATGTGCAATCTGGAGAGTCATTGCAGGGGTACAGACCACAGGGACCTCTGGGGAAGTGAGGACTGTGGTGGCTTAGCTTTAAGAAAACAAGTCAGGCAGGGCATTGGAGAGCAGAGTCAAACACATAAAAAGCTGCTGCAAAGAACAGGGTGGAATCTATTTTCCATGCCCATGGCAGAGAGGAGAGGCAGTAATAGGATTAAATTGAAGGAAGAAAGATTAAGGTTAAACATTAGGGAAAATTACCAAACAATGAGGCTAAGGAAGCACTAGAATAGATTGCTTGGGGAGGATGGAGAGACTGACCCTGGAGGTCTTAAATAGATTAGACAAGTGTCCATCAGATGTGACAAGTACAGGTGGTAGTGCCTTAAGGTGGAGAGAGGGGGAAGATGGGACTGATACCTGTCCTGCAGCCTGGGGAAACAGGCAACACACAAATCGTATCTATCATATCCCAACCTGCAAAACTATTTTAAATAACATTTTTAAACTACTAAAAGTCAAAATTGTAGCCCTCCTGGGGGAAAAAAACCCAAACATCACATACATTTTACTCATAATGCTCTTCTAATTGTATCAGCCCTGATTTTAGTCTTCACTGGTTTAGGTTTTTGTATCATCAGTCATGCTCTGATGAAATCACTGGGATTTCTCAAAGCTATATAAAGGTAATTTTGAAAGATTCCAGTTTATAACAGGAACATTTTCATTATTACTTTTCCTAAAAGGAAAAGTATCAGGAAAAGAAATAATTTCATTGACTAATGCAACTGGATTTTTTTTTTCATGTTCTCCCTCAATTATCTTCAATAAACACCAGTTGCATACTTCATTCACTGAAGTCATGAAATATAAAGACAAGCTGAAACTGCCAAATTATTTGTTGAAAAACTATCTTTTAACCCAGCTCTATAATGAAATGCAAATACTCATCCTGTAAACCCTTCAACACATGCCTAAATCCATAGCAACTACAATTACCTGGTCATAATGCCATATCCCTAAATTTTCTATAACATGCATATTTGACAAAACAAAGTGGGCAAACCCATTGTCCAGAAAAGGCAAACCAAACTGCACTGCATTTGTTCACAGAAAAAAAAACCCCAAACTTTTCCAGCTTCTTATTCTCCCCGATTCCAGAGCTGTTGCAGAGCTGAGGATTACTGGCCATATTTTTGAAGGATAAACCAAGCATGTGCAGCTCACCCCGTCCCACACAAGGAAGCCGAGTCTGGAGAAGAAGCTGTCAGAGATTTTGGATGTGTTTAATTCAATGAGAATTTTCCATCCACTCCCATGAAGCCAAGTTTTCTCCCCAGATCTGCTGTTGCTCCAACAAGTGAGGCGTGCTGTCATGTGGCTTCCCTTACTCAGACATACAGACCTAACACAGATGAGTCTATTTATGGATGATTAGAAATAAATCTACAGAACAGAGTCCTAGAAAAAAGTAGAGGAGAGATTTGCCAGTGCAAACAGGTGCAGAACGTCGTCTGGAGGGGACCTGTGCTGCAAAATGAAGCATTTTGCAGGATGGTATTTGAGATAAAAGTGTAAAACAGTTTACACTTTAAGTGTAAATGATCAAAGGATCCTAAACAGGCTAGTGAGGCTAATTTGTGGCTTGGACATCCACATGGAAAACACCGTCAGGTTTACTGCAATCCTAGTTAAACGAGCAGTGACTGGCATGGCTTCTGCAGACCACCACTCCTGCCTGTGCAGAAAGCACTGAGCATACATTGGTTTCCTTACACAAAATCACTTTTATTGTTCAATTGTAACAACTGAACTAATAAGATATAAACAGACACACAATTCACACTGCCAGCTTCATAAACAAATCTTTGCCCTTGGCCACAAAACATCCACAAAAGCAGCACTCCTGCCTGGCACTAACTCATTCACAACAGCCTGTTGAAGAAAACCTTTCTAACACCTTGCATTAAAGAACATCTGCTCAAAACCAAACCATTGCCCTCAGAATAATAAACCCACAACTGCCAAGGTGAAGATCCCAGCCCACTGCCTCGTGGCAGCATTTCTGCCCAGGGGGCACACTCTGTAGACAGGCACATTTTTCTTAAGAGTCCCAGACAATGGGAAGGTGCATAAGTGATAACATGCCAAGAAAGATAAGACTGAATTCTGAAAGAGGGGATTTCAGAAAGCTGGGCATCCCCCTTCTCTATCCCTGCAAGAACAGGGAAAAGTGCACAGCCCCCCAGCTGACCTGCCATGCCTCTCCTCTTTAATCAGACCAAAATATTTAAACAAGGGCATAGCAAAAAAGCATCATTAAAAAAGCAGGGCACTCTAATTCTTGAACAAAAATACATAATTCATAACGAAAGTTCCCAGTTTGTCAAAAACCTTAAATTCCTAATGCTCCAAATTCTTTGTGAGCCGTGTCCTATATGACAGGTTCAATATGACACATCCCTGCAGGCCAGCACAGCCTTCTGCCTGCACTAACAGGTCTAGTGGATAGCAAAAGGGACTTAGGATTGGCCTTTTAAAAGAAAACACGATTCAGATTACTCATCTAAGAGCACTAGTTATGCAAGTTTCTGTGTCAAAAGAGTTTCTGGAGAAAGAGTGATCTGTGAAAACAACATTATAATTTGTTCTCCAATTAAAGTAACTGTAGGAGTAGGCATGTTCTGTTAGAGCTTGGTTTTGGTAGGAAACATGGTCAGCTAGCAGGAGAGTTGGCTGTGAAGGTCTGACCAAGCCATTCCAAAGCTGCTATAATGTGCAAATAGTCTATAGGAAACTTTTATACATATTCCTGACTGATTCCTTCGCTGAGAAGTCAACATTCAGATCCTGAGGTGTTTGCTAGTGCTTGGCAGGGGGGAAATATCAGTGTTGTGCTGGTTTTAAAAGAATCAACAGATTGTCGTTGTGTGCAGAATGGAACCACCACTGCTGCGTCTCTGTGGTGTGACAGAGAGGAAAAAAGCAAGTGCCAGATATCCAGTCAGGATATGGACCATCTTCAGGGTTCAGCTTGCCTTTGATTGCAGAAAGAAACAAAAAATGGGCCCTTGAGAGTGATAAAGTAAAACATGATAAAAATGAAACAAGATGAATCACTGAAGACCTCATAGAAAAAGATATCAGAACAGGTGGCCATCCAAAGCTATGGAAAGATGAATTTCCAGCATGGAAAAAAGTGCTAAGTGAAGCATAACTATACCAGGAAAAAAATTTTATTAGAAACAGATTTGTTAAAATAAAAACCACCCCAAACTATTTTAAAAACCAGTTTTCAACAGGGCTGCAAACATCTCAAAAGTTTAAAAGGATGATTCTTCTTATCCTCCATATATTATCATATCATTTGCACAGAATAAAGACCCATCAGTTTAATTATACAACTAAAGACAGGTGGTTGTTGTTGTTTGCTTTGATGGTGATGCACTGCAACAATAAACAGGCCTGTTATTTCTATATTAGCATATGGGTTCTTTCTTTGATGATACAACACCTGTGGTTACAGTGTATGTTGAACTGGAGAAAATACCTCCTGGAAACATCTCCACAGACTTAAGATTTCAAATTTAGAACAACAAAAGCCCCGCTTGAGTCCCCTGTTGTTGGAAGGAACAGCAATTAATTATCAAAAAAGGAACCAAAACATTACCATCAATCCTGCTGACAAGAGGTGCTGGTGGTTGCAGTGGACAGGGACAATTAAGCACATATCACGGGGCTACAGACAACTTCTGAATTACAATTACACCAGGAAAATAACTACAAATACCACAGATGAATACCACTGAAAAACATTATCAGGACTGGCTTGAAACATGTGTTGTACTAGTGCTGGGGGGAAATAAAACATACCCCAACTTTGGAAGAGGTGCCTGTCCAGGCAAAATACATGTTTTAAAATTCCTGTGCAAAGAAAACACACACACAAAAAAATCTTATGCTGCAGTAACTATTTTTATTTAAGATATTTAGCATCACATGTTGTTAATATTACTAATATTTAGTAAGAAAGTGTCCAGTTAGAATTTTTTCAAGTGCAAGAAGAAATGCACCCTTGAAGGTTTTTCTGATGGAGGTAGTCACGACCATGCTGATGAATTCATCAAAAGAGGATGATCAAAGGGACTTAGCAAGATGTGCTTCAGCTTGAGCAGGCATCACTAGGGTAGATGGGCAGGCCAAGACAGCTCATCATCTACATCATTCTCAGACTCTCTTACTGGCAATGCCATTTGCCCAGGATTCTCTTCATATAAGCTCATTGAGAAAAATAGAGGTAGAAGAACAAGGAAAATAAAATCAAAGCAGAGAAATTATAAACTGGGGAAAAAAACCTCTTTCCTTTGAGGTGGACCCTGAAATAAGACACTGTGTGTTATTTTCGTATCAATATTTAATATCAAGCAGGATACATGTCCTGGGTGTTTGCTATAATGGGTTAAATTGTCTTTAGAAAGAGGTAGAGGAGATGGAAAATGCCAACTGAGCACACCTGTAAGAACAATTGAAGTGACCTGGCCCTTCTTGGTTTTAAAAAAACCTTGGGTGAGCAGAAAAATGACTAAAGAACAATCTGTACACAGGAAATGGGGAAGAAATAAAGAGGGATAAAATTGGAAGGTGATAATTAAAGAGATGTTAAGAAATCCTATAAATATAGATTCAAAGATGGAAAATTCAGCAAACAAACTTCAGTAGTTGGCATTTCTTATTCTCAGTCCAGGTTTCTTTCCATCAGTGGATCTCAAAGCAGTTTACAAATATTAACTGATGAAATTTGTTCTTCTGCCAAGTTCCCATTGACAAAAATCACATCTGTTAATGCAACTAAGTAATGGAATATAGTTTTAGTCATGAAGATTTGAAAAGCATTTGGATGTTCGGTGTCAAAATATCATCTCTAAAGTTTTCTAAAGTAGCTGGCCTGGGAAGGGAAGGTTTTCAGGCTGCTCTTAACATGTACAATTTCCATCAGCAGGGAGTTTTTAGCAATCCTCCAGTGTCCCAGTAAAAAAAGTACTGATCAGTGAGAATAACTACATGACACAGACCTAATGGTGCTTTAATTCAGTCCTTACTTGTTAGATATGAAGTAGCTGAGCTTGGAATTACAGAGTGCTTTAGGTTCTTTGGTCACATCCTCATCTGCTGTAAATTGGCATCTTTAGTGATTTCAACAGGGTTCTAATACTTTATTCCAGTTGAATAACAGGACAAATATCACTTATGAATGTCCCCACTGTGGTCTCATAGCACACAAAATTTAAAAGTCACTCTATTTTAGATAGCCACTGTTAAAACAACAAAAAAAGACACAATATAGCCTAGAGTGGCGTAATAGCATTCTGTGATTCTGCTGTCTTGACATCATTTACCACTTCTACTACAACCTCTTTTTTTCTTTGCCATGTTCCAATTCTTCCAGAAAATAAAATCTATAATACGTAATAATTTAGAATTAATATCTTGATTCCCTAGATCCTTTAATGAATTCAAATGCACCTAGGGAATCCAACCAAAGACATCTGTTCATGAATAGTGAGAATTATTACCAAGTCCTGGTGGAGACGGCAAGATGCCATCTCTTCCTGAAGTACCTCCCAGCTGAGAAATCAGCTGTCTCCTGGCTGAATTTCCCTGTGTCAAGGTTTTACCGTGTTATGTCTCTTGGGATTACTTACTAACAAGAGCTCCCTCCCAAACTTTTACAACCCCCAGAAAGAAGGAAGACGAGCCTGGCATTCTTTTGTTGTCCAACTACACCTGCATAGTACCTTTACCATATAAAATAATGATGGCCTCAATTAATACTAATTACTACTCCAAACTTTCACAAATCCCTTTTTAATCATCTTTGGGTTTAACTGATTTACCCTAAACCCCTCTGACTGCCAAAAAATTAACATTTCATTAGACAAATCATAACCTACTCCCTATTCTCCAAAATCCAACCCATCTGGAAATATTCTACCTCATCAAATGTCAGACTTGCACAGTATAATGGGAAACTATTTTTATTTAAAAACCACACATACATACACATAGCAAGTGTGATGCATCTATAAGTATAGATGCAGATCCAGAAATATCACCACACCCACATCCCACCCACCACTCACTACATTCCAGAAGATGTCCACTGCCTTTACCAGTTACCATCTTACTTCTTCCTCACTCTTTGCAAATTTCTCTCCCCCTTCCAAACATCCATCAGAGATTAATTTACCTCTACTGTCAGAAATGTAAACCATCAGCAGCTTGTTATATTGAAGAGGTTAAATGAAACATTTGACATGACTTGTGTTTAAAATCCATCTTTAGCTGATGGGATGTCATCAGCTAGAAAATGTGTAATCAGGAGAGCAGACCTGAAAGTCTGAAAAGTCAGAGAATGCAAAGTTCTGCTGGAGGCTTTTCTTTCCTCTTTTTTTTTTTTTTTCCTTTAATTTAACAAGTTCTAAAATATATTTTCTATTTTTGGCTTCAAGTGTGGCTATGGTCTGAACAGTGACTGTGTAAAAATGGCACCTTCCTACTCAAAAGATCTGCTCCTTCTATGCATTCTGAGAAAAAAAAAAAATAAAGCTGCTTCAGAAAAACTATGGACCCAATCTCCAGATGGATAATCAAGGTATGGGAATGCAACATCCATTCGAGACCTGCCCCTTAGTTTTCCTGCTTTGTAATTTGTTAGGCCCACATAAATAATAACACATAGCGATGCATATGTTTTAATCTTTCTCTAAATTGTCAGTTTGTCTTTTGTTGGTTCATTTTTGTCTTTTACAAGTTCCTGTTTGCAGCTGTCAACAGCACATCTGATGGTACAGGAGATATGGGACAGTTACAGCATGTTTTGTTCACATCCAGCATTACCCACCAGGTTAAGGAGCATCTCTTGTGCCTTCCAGCACCCAAAGTGCTCAGACTCACATAGCCATGGGGGTTTTACCCAAATTCTGCTTGAAATCCTATTATCTGACCATGCATCTTGGCTGGACCTTTATGTCCCAAATGCCTGTCTCAGACCAGTCTTGTGGACAAAAGGTTGAGGAACAAACTGCGGTGAGCTTCTCTACCTTCAGGTCACAGTCGAACCAATACAGCATGTGCACCTACCCCCTCAGCATCAACACCCCTCTGCATCCCTCACACTGATAAGATCATACATGAAGGAAGATGATCATGCAGGAGGGCACTGCAGGGCCACAGAGACCAGTGTATCTGCTTTTGTATCTTCTTTACCCTCAGTTTGCAAAGCCCCTTATTTTAACTCAGTCCACAGTGGTCCTTATGAAGACACTGAGGGCCCTGTTTCACAGTCAGTACAATTCTATGGGCTCACACTTACCAAACACCAACTCGTCACATCTCCCCACTCCAGGAGCTCTCCCTGCACGATTTCTAAAGAACCAGCGAGACACAGCGACCACAGAATCCCAAAAGACCAGTTCCCATTGATTCCCAGACTACAGCCATCATTTAACTCCTGCACCAGCTTCTCCCTGACACCACTGGCTCACAGCCAAATCACCTCCAATTCATCCCCTGACCTGTGAAGCACAGATTTGGGATGTTCAACCCCTGTTTGATATTGTACATGTTCTGATCTGTTCAGTGTTTTTTCATGCTTTCTGATTCACTTTTATCCATAGTACTTTCATTCCCCACTAAATTATCCCAATGCATTTCATTAAAATATCTCATCATCAGAGGTATTATTCTCCACTTTCTACCTCTTTTACCTCGTGTGGATTGATTAAATCAGCATGATGGTAGCTGAGTAGTGTTTAGGACTCAGTGTGACCACATCTGATTTGTTCATAAAGGATTTTCCTTTCTCTGGATGCCAGGGGGGTGCAACTTGATGTTCACTTATTAGTGCCTTTTCTATTTAGAAAATCAGTTACTGAAATTGTTCCAGGTTAGTTTGTTTAATCAAAAGCACCTGATAAAATTAACACAATATTGACAGAGAGAGAACTTTAAACTCTGCAACTGTGCCAGTATTAGCTGCTCCAAGGTAATTCTTGCAGTCTCGTTCTAACTTGCGGCAAACTTGGGATAATAATACCTTAATAATAATAATACCTTAAATTTATATAGCAGTTGTTCTCCAGAACTATCCAAAGGCACTTTAGTGACTATATATAGTCATTACTTCACCTACCACCAAACTGCGGCTACCTTAGGATGGAACAAAGCACTCCCAGCTCCCTGCGTCTTTTAGAGTGGGATTGCAAAAGACAGAGAAATTCTCTGTCCTTTCAGGTAAGCAGTTAAGTACACAGAGGGCTGATCTCCAGGAGAACATTCACAGGACAGCTTGCCCCAGTCCTGGGCAGTGTTTCCATGCTTGGTTAGATGCCCCAAGTGCCTGGGGTATTTGTGTTTTCTATGCACATAAAATGCCTGTGTCTCTCTTAGTGGGGATGTCTCAACCTGCAGCAAACCCATGAAGGGAGGATAGTACCCAGAAGACTAAATTACACCTCAAAGCCCTTAGAATGGATCTATTTTCCATCTTGTCAGTCCACAAAGCCATGGCTTCCCGATATTTGCAATTCCAAATTTTCTGTGTGTTCAGTTATTTGCATGGTAATTTGCACCAGAATTTGAGCCTTTCACCATGTGCTTGTCACTAACTGCCTTGCTGATAAAAGTGGGAAGATTTCATCTTGTTCCTAAGTCCCTGCTTGCAAAAATACCTCTTTTTCTGCATGCAAACAGCAGAATTTGTTGAGTGAGAAGCCTTATTTCTACATGTGCTCTTCTCTCTCTCTCTCCCGCCCGCCACAGTCCCTACATGGCTACTCGGTTTCTTGGCTACAGCAGCCACCAGCAAGTTAACAACATGTCCCCCTACATGCTTGGCGAGGCTCCACGACGTATCTGCTGGCCCATTCTCTTGCTTGAGAAATGCTAAAAAGCATTGCTGGCATTTACATGTCTCATTGCTGCACTGCCATCGGCCCAAACACTCCCCCTTCCCTTCCCTTCCCTTCCCTTCCCTTCCCTTCCCTTCCCTTCCCTTCCCTTCCCTTCCCTTCCCTTCCCTTCCCTTCCCTTCCCTTCCCTTCCCTTCCCTTCCCTTCCCTTCCCTTCCCTTCCCTTCCCTTCCCTTCCCTTCCCTTCCCACCGGGTACCCAAGCAGCAGGAGCAGATGACAAGCATCCTAACCTGGCCTCGTGGTAATCCCAGCCTCGGGATTGAACAGCCAGGCTTGCTGGAAGCCTGCTTCTGGACACAGGGATTTGCAGAGTAGAAGGATGGCCTGTGCTGGAGAGACCCGTGGCAAAAATATGGGATGCGCCATGATTTACAGCACTGGCAACTGGTGATCTGCCACAAGAAACTGCTTCAACCATATGGTCTCACTCCAGAAATAAACTCATTACACCAGATAAATACTGTTTCTGGGCATAGTGGAAGCATTTATCCTCTCTGGAAAGATGCAACATGCCTCGGGACATGGCAAGAAGCCTGGGATGAGATGACCCAGCTGTTCCTACCAAGTGGTGACACCCTGAGCTGGTTGGTCCTTGTAAAATCTCCGGTTCCTGTTGCCTCCCCACAACCAGAAGGTCTTGCTGCCTAAACCTTAATCCCATTTGGATATGGGCAACCAATGGAGCTGGAGCAAGGCAATATTTAGCCTTTTATGGTCAGACTGAACCAGAGAACAGCCTACTTAAGGCATCTTTCCCCACAATTGAGGCACATGCAATTAGATGACGGCAACAGCATTACAGCATTGGGAAAATGCTTGATCAGAGCTCTCATACCTGTTGGAGCAAAGTCCCCATGGGATGTTTACAAATGGCTTGTCAAAGCAGAGCCCTAAGCATTCACATGGTACCCTTTGGAGACACCGCCAGCACCAGTTCAGGTGATGGCTGCCTTTGTAATACACAATTTTCGCACTTTGCGTTCTGTGGAGTGTGTGAGGTGGCACCAGGCTCTGGTGGCATTGGGTCCCACAGAGGTGCTATGAGTGTGTCGGGGCACCTGATGTTGGCAGCGAGCTGTGAGTGTCACTGCAGGGCCAGCACTTCCTCCGAACGGAGTGGGACCTGGATGATTAACTCTTAAAGGAAGGCTGCATTGTGCTCCGAGGTAATTTTACTCTGGCATTGATTTGAGGTGCAATTTGAAATTCATGACAATCTATGTAAACGTGCTTTTGACACTGAAGAGACACACAGTGCGGATTATGCGTGACATCTTAAGAGCACACAGATTTTTTCATAAATACTTATACAGTGTCTGCCTTTTAGACATCCTGGACATTCTCTGCTCTCGGATTACATCCATCACATTTTAAATAACCCCCATGATTATATCAATACAAAAGAATTTAGTTTGGCTTCTAATTCTATCTGCAGATTTAATAATCTTCTCTGTGTAAATGTAGCAGAGAGTAAGATATTTAAGGGTCACAGGTACTGATCGTCCATCTTTTAAAGTGGGAAATGTAAGAGGAAATGGAAACGGTGAGGAGGGGAAAGGAAATGCTGGACAAAGGAGGAGAACGCAGCACTCCCTCCCTTTATTTTCCCCATGCATTGATAAGGCTGCTTGACCACAATGTGGACACCGGTGATATTCTACTGTTTCTTAACACAGGATGGCCTCCCAAATGTCAATAAAACAGCCATGAAGAATTAGGGACAGACAGTGATGTCCTAAAGCAGACAGTGTGCTGACACTGTAGATAACCCTAAAGGGGTTAAATCCAAAACGAGTTAGAGAAGGAGGCTCTTCATGAGTGAGATAAATATGACTAATGCACTTTTACTAGAGACAGTTAAAAATAAAACCTTAAAGAAGAAAAACCTGCATTCATTTTACCCGACAGACACTATTATTTCTAGATATTTCAGATTCATTTGCAACTTAGGAAAATTGCAGCTGGGGAAAAAAAATAATGTTAGCAATCCCATTTACAAGCAGAAATTCTACTGTGTTGAGTCATAAACTGCCCCCTTGCCTCAGCTGTATTCGGCTCCAGAGTTAAATCTATCCTTGTGCTCTTTCCTCACCTCATTTAGCAGTGGGGATATCTCTTGGATTAATTAGAGCAATCTTCTCACTCAGTAACAACCAATTGTTTCCTGGTCAACCATTCTGCGTAATTGTTTTCTTTGATCCATACAGACTCAGGTTATTTTTCACGCGCAACTATCGCGGCCGCCCCCGGGGCGCTGCGCGGGGCGCGGAGCCGGGCGCGGGGCCGCTTCTCGGCTTTGCACCGTTCGGCGATGCCGGCAGAGGGCAGCCAAGCAGGAATAATCCCAGCCGAGCAGGGATACTGGCTCCAGGTATTCCTCAGATCGAACAATTGGCCTCAACCCCCTTTTTTTTTCTATCCCCCTCTCCAGTTTTTCCCTCCCCTCCCTCCCTTCCCGACGCGCGCATCCCTGGCAGGGCAGCTCGCTGCTTCCTCACCCTGCTCTCTCCACCTGAAGAAGAGGCACTGCCCTGGCCAGATAACTGGTGAGATTTTTAAAAGGCATGTTTACTAGAGGAAAAAAACCTCCATCCTGAAAAAGTGACCACCAGAGTGGTAACTGGTGTTTGCACAAGCTTCCAGTCTTACTGCGTGATCTCGTTCTAACGAACAGCAGGAATAAAGCCGTGCTTTTTGTCTTCAAATTATAACAGCAAACAAAGGCAAATGTGTTTTGCAGTGGAAGAACTGCTAGCTAAATCCTCACAGGAGGGCAAAGACCTAGGGGTCAATCTCGAAAACATTCATTCATGGAAAACTTGAGGCTTCTATGACCATCCTCCATGAGTTTAACATGGATATCTTCTACAGATATTTATAAATACCAACATACATATAAAATATATGTAAACACAAAATTTCTTAATACTTCTTACTAAATAAAAATTTCTAGTTCCTTACAATTTGTGTGTGCATATGTATTTATAGTTGCTTGGATCCTTTTAAGGACATATTTCCTTTTTTAATGAAAAATCATACTTGAAATAGGATTTCAGCCATCAGAAAAGAATGTGACATACACAAGAGCAAAATAACACCCAAACATCCTCTGTCTTAGGGAATAGCATTCAGACTACTCCCAGGAAGGTACAGGGATCAAGCTGAAAGGCTCTAAACTACTGGGAATGTTCAGCATAGTTAGGAGCCAATGTGTATTCCAACCTATTTCACTTCATTATTGCTTATGAAAATTCCTTACTCTTCCCTCCAGCTTGAATAGAAAATAATTCTATTTTCTAGAATTATTATATATAAAAAAAAAAATTGGTTTGAGCAACCAATTATTTAAGAGTGTAAACATGACCAAGTTGCTCACTTTAAGTTGGACATTTTACTCCCTCTGACCACAATTTCCTCCTGCTGAGAGCATGGGAGGGACAATAGGGATGCTGCTGGATCTCCTGTTCTCCAAGGCCAGATCCTGTTCCCTTTCTCATCCCTACAGCCCGGGAAGCAGAGCAGGGCCAGGATGTGTCCCATGATGAGCTGCCCTGGCTTGGGTCCAGCCTCAGCAAACAACTTCCACCTCTTCCCAAGATTTCTGCTCCCCAGGCTTCTTCTGGCCCTGTGGTCCTGTCCCATCATTTTTTCTTTAGTCAACCAGATCCTTCAACCAATTCCTTCTCCTTGGGATGTGTTTGAAGGCACTAAGGGTTTTTGGGGAACAATAACAAGACCTCACCTCTAACCCTGCTTTAAAGTGTCACCTATCAGGATGTGTAAATGGAGGCATTCACAACCTCTCTGGGATTCAGTGGCCACGGGGAGAAACCCCCACATCCCTCCTGCAACCCACAGAAGCAGAGATGCGCCATCATCACCCCTCAAATACCAGCCATGGATGTGGCCCTGGTCTTGCAACACCACAAAGTTATTTAAAATTATAATTTTGGAGAGAATATCTACTAGTTTTAGGTTACTTTACAGGTCCATCACTAGGTGCATCCCTCTATCAGCTCACAAAGGACAGTGATTGTTTTCTCCTTTTTATAAGCAGCAGGCAATGCTACTGTCAAAAGAATGTTTTTATAGTAGTGGAAATAATCAGTGCAAGGCTAGTTTTTAAAACCTGCTCCTAAAGTGCTTGGAACATTAAACAATTATTTATGAACACTTGAAACATTAGCTGTTCCACTTGAAACCATTGGCAGGGCTTTAATAACAGCCCAAGCAATGCTCTGGAAGCAACACCAAGGACTCTTGCTAGTCACAAACCCTTTATTTCATTTTTAAAGCTGCTGTTACTGTGCACCAAAATTAAAAGGTTTATCACTATGATTAAAACAAAATCTCATCACCAGCATGAGCATCTATTCCCTTCAATGCTCCACTGAGACATTCCCTTCATTTTTTGACTGTTTGGCATGCCTTTGCTTTCCCTTTGCTTCTTCCTAAAACTAGTTCTTCCTGGGGAAAGCTTGACTGGGGCACTGCCTGCCCTCTCTCCCAGGATTTGGGTGTATTTTCACATCAAGGAGGCCAATTGACACCAGGTTAAATAGATTTTCTAATCAGGATTGCAAACTCTTTGATAATGCAAGTACCCTAAACTTTTACTAAAATGAAACTCTTTCTGGTAAGAGAGGAAAAGGGGAATTCAATGACAGATTTCTCAGCATAGACCACATTTACTGAAGTTTGCAGGTATGCCTGTTCCTGCAGCCCATGTTGCCCAGGGAAACAAAAGCATTCAACCTTCTTAATTTAATTTATTAACATCAAGATGTTCCAACCCAAAGCAGAATCCCATTACATGGGCTGCAGCCCAGGCACATGGTCCCACCGCTAGGATGGCACCTCTGAAGAGACAGGAAAGTAAGAGGCTTTCCTGCTTTGCAGTGAGGAAATCGAGGTGCAAAGAGACTGAGATACAGTTAGGGAGGGGCTGCCTGTCCCCTGGAAGGGAAACTCAGTCCTTCATCAACCTACCTGTGCTCCTGGGTCTGGTACTTCCAAGCAATACACACCCCAGCTTGAACCCATTCTCTATCCAGCATCCTAAACCTGCCCTACACAAAGACCCAAGGAGGGAGGCATTTCACAACCGCCTTTTAAATTTAAACTCGTATTTCAGTTAAACAGTTTTTGTCCAGAATGTGAAAAAGCCCTGGACCTGCTCCTGGGAGAACATAGCAGACATTGCTCAGCTGTAACCAAGTACCCAACAGGGCTCCTTTGTCATTCCTCATCTTGTGGCTATGATGCTGATCTAAACAATTAGATTTATTGATTAATTTTTACACAGAGGAGGATGGAGGCAGGCAGGGTGTTTCCCACCTTGACACAAAGTTGTTGGCTGTTCAGTGGAGGAATCAAGCAGTGGTCGCTTGACCCTGTGTGATAAACCCAAGCCTTACCAGAAAGGCCACTTTCTAGTGGATCGAAGGGAAAGCAGGCAGCATGGTGTTAAGAAATAACTGAGGCAGAAAAAGCAGCATAAAGAATCTGAAAGACATGAATGCCTGAGGAAATGCAGATTTTGGGGAATCTGTGAGTAAACAGGCATATGACTGACTGAGCCAAAATATATACAGGATTTCACAATATTTAAATCATGGATCTTTGTGTTCTTAAAAATAAATTAAAACTATACCAATGCTTACACATGGGGATCTGACGCACGCTGGGTGCTACCAAACCTGCAGCCAAGGGCCTCATCCTGCAGCCTCCACAGGGGCAGGGCTGGGAGCTGTGCACAGCCCCTGGGGAGCTCACACCGACACCAGTGGGAGCAGAGGCAAACCAGTGGTGAGTGGCTTTAATCTCCCACATGAAGAGCCCTAACAGCATTTGAGAATCACACAACAGAACGTGCATTATCTGCCGTGGACCCTGTGCCCTCTTTTTAAGGTGGCTGTTAACTTGGGGAAGGTACTGTGCCAAAGAAGCGGAAAAATGATTTGATCACATTCAGTGATATTGCTGAGAGCAACAGGGAAAGACATTTGAAAAGTGGCTTGCAGTCATTTATATACCTCCTTCCACATGTTAACCATTTTTACTTTCAATAACCATGCACCAGCGCTCTTGCTGCATTACCTTATAACTCCTTTTCTTCTTTATGGTCCTTTGTGGACACATTTTCACCTGTTTAAATCTCTGCATATCTACTAGGAAAAAAATGAGAGACATACACACAGGTACTCTGTCCTGAGTTATAAATATATTAGGGACATACAAATGTCATCACAGCCCTCAAATGCAGCTTCACTGGCTGCCACTACAGAGACACATCGTTACCTGCTAGAAATGCACCAGCCAAAATCTGGGAGTGTTTCTAGGTCTGCTGCCTCTCTTTCACCAGGTAATTTCTCACTCAGTGTGTCTTGATCTTATTAAAAGAGCTATTCCTTCCTTTACAACTCTTTGCTGCTCTGCTAGTTTTCCCTAAAGGGATGTAAAGCCTGCTTTGCTTGTATTGACAAAGCAAGAGTAATTATCTTGTCACAATTCTGGAGTGGAAATCTTGGACTTACAGGGCTGCCAACAACTTCTAAAAACTTACCAGAAGTTTGGCCACCTAGATCAAGGGCAACATTCTCGTAAACCATGCATTTGCAAACAAAAGACAGAAGCTACCTGTGTTTCCTCTCTCTTCCTATCTTAGGTCCACTCACTCCTCCTCTCTAAACTCCTCTGTCATCTCCTGGAGGTGTTGGACCCAGCTCATCTTGCTCATCCCTGACACAATTATATGAATAACAGAAGTATCTGCAAAACCCCTCAGGCTCTTAGTGACTTGCCATTATTCTTGTTGACTTGGAAGAGATTTTGGATCCTCCCTGAATTATATTTTCAGAAAGATTTTGACCCTTCTCTAGACACCTGTGATCACCATATGTTCAGGAGGGCTCAGCATCTGGAAATGTTGGCTTTTTGGGAGTGTGGCTGAAACTGCCACTCCTGGAGATGCTGACTCTTGTGATGGTCCCTACCCCAGCTTTAGACATGGAAAAGGAAGTGGATAGACCTGGAATAGGTTCAGATTGAAAAGGCAGCTTATAGCTCATGTAGGACTCTTCCCAGGTGCCTCTGGGATCCCTGGTACATGCATCTTATGCAAGGTACTTCTGAGTTTAAAGATACTCCTTTTAACATGGCAAACAGCATCACACTGCATTTTCATGATGTCTCTCTAGTCACACTCTCACATTGGGTAGAAACATTGCTTCAGATTTCAGCAAAACCTTCAGAAAAACACCTTGAAAAAAGGGGATGGATTCTTTACCATTTTCTGTATCCTTTCTGATGCAATTCCTGCAAGCAGATAAAGCTGGGAAATCTTTGCACCTATAAGCAGTCCAGTTAGAAGAGCTGAGATCTATGCAGATATTGAAAAGATTGGGTAAAGCTTGGGTGAAGCATCTAGACAGCAGCCAGAACCACCTTCTGTCTCCTCAAGTTCCATGTCCTTAGCACTGCCTTCAGTAGAAGATTTTCCTAAAGGGGTGGACTGAAAATGCATACAAGTGGCTGTGCAGCAAATAGCTTTATCAATGATTTCATTTGCAGTCTGGAAATACCAAACAGCTTTGCAATTCAAACTGTTAACACACAATCTCAGACCCGGGGAACTTGCCACTTAGAACTGAAAGTATATGACAAAGAAAAGGAATTAATAAGATGCTCAGGGTGAAGATGTAGAGAATAAATTTAAATTAATCTATATTTTAGGACCCCAAGCTCTAGCTATGGTTCATCTCTTTCCCAGTTATTGATCAAGTTGCAACTTACTAGTTCTTTATGAAGGAGACAAGACCATTATACTACTACGAATGCTTGAGAAATCAAAATATCACCAGCATATGAAGTAGTTGGATTTCCAGTTATGAAACACACGTTTGACTCCTAAGAATGCTGGAGGCTGAATAAAGGTTAAAAACTCAGAAATAATATTGTTCCTGCAACTTTTGCAAAAATCTTTGAGAGATGAATTTAGCAATATGTGGCTTTTAATGGTGTTACATTAAACAGCAGGATTTCCATATGGCGTGAATCTGCTGAATTGTATCGAAGATGGGGATTTTGTTCCAAATTTCTATGGCATTCTGTGATTGTGTCATTAGATACCCGCAAGCCTTTGCTACAATGAAGAATACAGAATGTGCCAAGTAAAACAATCTTGAGTGTGCCTTCCAAGGGAAAATACTGAGACTAACGTTTAAAATTCCCCAGCCCCATTTTCTTTGAAACGCAGCGAGTTCTTTTTGTTAGAAAAGGGTTAAATGGAAATGTGTCATTTTCATAATAATAATGTGTTTTATATTGAAATTTGTTCTTCGCGTCTTTTCAGTATAAGTGTTGGTGTGTATGAGTGATATGAGGATAAGTTTGTGAGGGCAATTACCCATTATTGTTGAGTAGCTGAGTAGTCCCCTGAGCAAACTCATGCATAATTTGTTTGTTCATAAGATACTGTAGAGCTGAGGCTGCAGTATCTTCTATGCCCCAGCTTATGGGAAAATGGAAGCATTTTCCCACTACTCTGCATTTCTTACCCTATTGTTTGAACTCTGATCATCCTTCTTGCCCCTCTATTATGGGCACCTTCGCTGAATAGGAATCACATATCAAGAGGGTAAAGGTCAGAAATACATCATATAAAAGGGGAAACAGCAAATTCCTTTTACAAGATTCATTATGATAATCATGTCCAAATACATTATCAGAAGCACTAAAGAAATCCTTTTCTAATTTATTTTTGTGCTTCTTACTATCTGCATATCCCTGTTATCTAGGAGAAACAGTGTGGTGTGCAAAGTTGAGGTTACAAACGTGCAGTGGTCTTGGGATAGACAGGACTGGCTTGAGATACAACTTCAATGTTAAACAATTTTCCACTTTTTAAAAAATTCTAATCTTTCCTTACATGGTTTTCTCCTCTTACAGCTCTCTCTTCCTTTATCTGTGAGAAGACTTGCCCTTTTCCTCAGGTAGCAGCATCCCTATTACCTCCTTCCCCTGCACACACTACAGCAGTGATTTCCTGCTTTACTGATCAGCTCTTGTGCAGCTTCACCCTGGAGAAGCCCCACAATTCAAATGTTGCTGTCTGCAGCCCTTCTACTCTAAAGAGCTGCACACATTTAACATCAGGCTGTCTGGGCAATGTGTTTTGTTATTAAAATTGCTGTAATAGGAATGTGAGCTTTTCAAAGTGATTCATAAGTGCACTAAGACAACTGTGTGCCTTCATTTGCAAGGGTTTTCCACCCACCTTTTTTTGTTTTTAAGCCAAGGCAGTTCTATCCTGTACCACAAGGAGGGAGGCAGGCTGATAAACAAGACATCTTAACAGGAGATACAGGTATTTTTGTCGAGACATCAGTTTCTTACAGGAGTTAACACTTACTGTTACCCAAAGCCCCCCACTTATTTTTGCACAGGGGTCACAAATTTTTTATCAGTAGTTGTTCAGAAGTTGGAGACAGCACCAGAAGAAGAAACAGGGATGTACCAAACTGTGTGCCTATTTGGCATTGCTGCCATGCCATTATTTTGGAAACTTCCGGTTTAGGACAGAGACATTTAAAGGGTTTCTACTAATGCTGCTAAGACATGTCATACAAAAACCATACCTACAATTTTTGGAGTACATTTCGCTAATTCCGTAACTGATTTGGGGTGAGGTTTTCACAAGAGACTAGATTTACCAAACCAACAGAAAATTTAACCCTAGGTTTATCCTTCTTTAGGAGCATTACTAGGCCAACACAAAGCACTAGACAATCCCAGAGTTACGTTTTCCTGTTTGGACAAAGAATTATCATTTAAAATGAATTATATTTATATTCCACCTGTACCAAGCACTTTTTTTTCATGACAAAATGCTTCTTTCTGAAAGTAATAGTACAGACAGGACAATGAAGCATCAATATCCAGATGTCAAAATTATGTATTTTCAAATTGTTTTAAGTAAGACAACTGATTGGAGAAGATCCTCATTTCTTCATTAGACGCTTTCTGAGCATTCCCTCCTATTGGTAAAGCAGATCAGAATCTAGTTGAAGCAAGATCATAGTATCTCTAATATAATTTGCATCAAGTCCTAATGCTTCAGTTTAGAAGAAATGCTGGACCAACAATGATGCATCTGTCCCTATGTAACTCTCCTTGGGGAAGTCCAGCATAAGGCATTTGTCAAAGCATCTCCCAAACTCACTCACACCTGGACAGAATGAGCTGAAAATTGAACAACATAATTCCATACAAGAAAGAGAAAAAAATCCATTATGTGCCTGAATTCAGTTATCAGCCTCTGCTTGTAACTTATGAAGACACACTAAGTATCCTCGTTCTAGCTCCAGAGAAATTAAATACTCCAAGAAGTTCCAATGTAGGACTCTCAGACTCACTTTTTCCTGATGAAATTTCCCAATAAATACATTGGGGTTCCAGAGGGATTTAGATGACAAAGGCAGTCATTAATTTTGGTACAAACTTTAGACCAGCCCTCCAAGACTTTATGACACCTTCCTTCACACATGGAACTCTGCCACCAGAGCTTTTATCTCCTCTTTTGCTCTGGCTCATGTTATTAGTACCAGAAATGCTGTTTGGATGGAAAGAGGAAATGGAGGTATAGCTAATTTCTTAAAAGGTGAGGCCATTAATCCTATCAGAGGAATATTTGGATCTCAAGAATGTAGATCCTCTCAAGCTGGTGGCTCTCAGTTATAGATGAGCCTGAGCACACAGTCTCTGAAGCCAGTTCCATCACTGCACAGCCCTCGAGTGCAAGATGAAGTCTTTGTGAAAAGGATTATAAAAAGATAAAATATATTTAAAAGAAAAATATCCTGGGAACACATGGCACACCCAGTACTGCTGTAAGAACAGCCTATACTGGACAAGACTTATCACCATAAATGGTTAAGAAAGTAGGAGATTGTAGAACCTGATGTATTTGAAAAGCAGTTTCAGTGGTGTTGATCTTCTGGGGTCAGGACAGCCTGTCTGTGACCCAAGAAGAACTGCCCCTCCTTGAGGTTGGCATCAGCCGACCATGAGCTGCCAATATCAAATGTCAATATAGTTATGGGTAGGAAAATATAAAACACATTGGTTACAGATAACAAAGCAACTTGTGCCAAGAACTGAGAGATCCATTGAGATCACCAGCAAGGAACAGGGAAGTGGTGGGACAAAAAGGCCTTAAACAGCTAATTAACTACTGAGAAAATGTACATTTTTTCCCCACCATCCTCTGGTGACCCTAAAGATGATTCTGGGAAGGGACCTGATCTTTTCTTCAAAAGGGAGTCAGTAAAAGAGCTGTGCTGCATTTCGTGTTTCTCATGACCATAGCTCTCTAAGGCTTTGTATTTCTTGGGACAGCAAATTTACTGACAGAAGAACAGACCCTGAAGTTCATAAGACCATCCTGTTCATTGTCCCTTCAGCTTTTCTTTTCACTCTCGTAGAGTTTTAATTTAAATTAAATACTCAACAGCCTGAAAACAGACATGGTGCTAGTTGTGATCGTCCTCAGGTCTCTATAGGGGATTTACACAGATCCCTCATAAAACAAGGGACTGACCCTTTCTTTTCAAGGTAGCTGGTACTTGCAATACCACATTTTAGCTCTAAATCATTATTAGTTACTTGAATTTTTAGTGTACTTTAGTGCAATCTTTATCATCATAAGTCTCAGAGAGTGAAAGGAACACACTCCAAAATACATGCTATGAAGAACTGTTACTGGGGAAAAGAAAAATGTTTAGATCACATCGCTCAAAGCCACATGTAAGGACTAGAAATTTCTGTGCAATGGCTCCAGGGGCTAAACAGCAGCAGGACCATCCTGACATAGAAGATGTAGTATTTGAAAACTTGAAAGTAGCTCTTGGTGTCCAAGACAGTTCTACTCCTCAGCAAGAACTCATAAGAGCTGAGAAGACACTGGGGAATCACTTAGAAAATATGACTTGCAGTTAAGCCTTGATCAATCAGTGTAGTGAAAGGAGCAGTATCACTCTTCGGAAGTTAATTAGACACTAAGAGTAATACTCTAGAAAGCTTTGAGAGCAGATTGTGTAAAGACAGCTCCCCATATAAATCATTACTATACCTCAACTCTGAGTTTCCATTAATTATTAAAGCTTTCTAGGCAAGCTAAGCAGATATTTCAAGATGCATATTTCAGAAATTTCCACATGTTAAAAATTAAGTACTGTCAAACAAGCTGGGCCAGGCAATGAGAGCCTTTGGAGCTCCCCATCCCAATGTACTCATGTCACTCATCCCATCTCTGAGGGATGTGTCAGGCTCCACTGTGCCACTGCCCCATCCAACCAACGCTTTTGGGGCTCTTCTCCCTGTATTTGGGCATATCTGAGGATGTTCAGAAACTCTCCCTGGTTCATCAGAGTACTTTGGGTCAGCAGAGTTCTTATATTGTGGCACAAACTAAAGGAAAAGGGGGTGTGAAACAAAGGATTAGGCAGAATGGGACTATGGAGAGCAGCTTGTGTGAAGAACCAAAGCCTGGCTGGATGCTAGGGATCGAGGCACTTCCCCTCATCTTCAAATTTCTCTGTGATATTTTCCTTGCTTTTGTGATCAGACTTGGAAAGAAACAGATCTGGACCAAAGATGTAATTTGAACAAACCCTCCTGGCATACTCAAATGTTGAGAGAACTCAGACTAAGCTGATCCATGGCTTTTTTTCGGAGTTTAAGTAGAAACAAAAATCCACTAAAATGCTCTCATTTGGGATGACGGCATTAAGTTCTCTCTAAGTCCAGCTTCCCAGTAAAGTATTGGAGCAGGGGTGTTGTTGCTGGTTTTACTTAGATTTCCATTATTTCCATCTAACAAAAATACGGTTTAAGGTATTCTGAAATAGATCTGCTTCCTATGTAGGTATCTCTTGAACTTCTGCAGTTAAAAAAAAAAGAAGAAAATCAAGGTATTTTTAGTCGTTGCAAATATGTGGGAATACACCCCTATTCTATTTGGTGGGTCATTTTTTTTGCATTAAATACAAGGTAACTTTACTTGTAAATAAAAAGTAGGCTTGGCTTTTTTCTTGTTTTTTTGGGTTTTGGTGGGTTTTGTTTGTTTTTTTATACAAACAAAATAGAAAAAGATTGGCAACAAAAATATTTCAAGGATTTGGAGGGAATAGCATGGTTTGGATTTGCATGCAAAGCTTTCAATGTGATGAAATGTACCCAAATAGAGTGTCGCAATTTTCGATTATTCAAATCAAGATACTGCAATATTTTTGGACACTCAAGGCTTTGAGCTGTTTATTTATTCATTTTCTTTCCTTACTGCCTTTTTCCCCTGAGAAACCTAACAACTGAAATGCAGCAACAGCGCAGAATATTTATCGGAGAATACAGGCACTTAACAGGATTGCAAAATTCCAAGTTCTCAAGAAGAAAAAGCAGCAGGCATTAAACCAAAAGCTGCTGATACTGTACAACTTTTCACTTCTACAGATAAGAGACATCTTCTGCTTTCAAGAAGACGACTAAGCTAGCTGAATTGGAGTGTGGAGTGCTTGGAGTGCTTGTCATCCAAACCACACAGCAGAAGGAGAGCCTTGCAAAAGTGTATAAACCCTGTGTGTTACCACCCAGGTAATATTTGAAAACAGAGTCACTGTTGGATTAGCTAAGAGCTAATGACTACTGAGGTAGCAAACCAGTTGTGGAAATAGAGCAGCCATGGTGAGTGGTTTGAAAGATTGCAGGCAGCGACATCAACAGTATTTTCAGTTGCAGTGTTGGCAAGGATAGGTGGTGCTCTACAAGAGATAAAGAGCTGCCTGGTCCCTGGAAGTCCGTGGATACCTGTCTGGGCAGAAGGATGCTGCCTAATGTGAGAACCACAGCTAAAAGAAATGGGCACATGGGGCTGTAGATACAGAGGCTGGACTGCATGGGCTGCCCTTGGGTAAGAGAGCAGAGGGTGAAGTGTTGTCCCCAAGAAGGCAGAGGGTCTCCATGCCAGGACCTCACAGAAGCACAGTTCTCCTCAAAGATTTTATTCACATTTGACAGATTTTTTTTCAGATTGGCCACAGGCCTCCTGCTTGCTCCTCACACTTTCCAGCAAATCATGTGAAGTGTTTGAAAAACTGAGACCCTGTCCTCAGACTTTCCGTGGCAGGACAAGTGGTTTTGCATGAATCCTTGTCTGAACCCAAGATACAACAAGAAATAAGAATTAGCAGCTTCAATCATATGATCACCTCATATGTTAATGGATGAGGGAGTAGAAATAAGGTTGCCTGAGCAACCTCAGTTCTGGCATTGCTTAATATCAGAGTATTTGGCTAAGCAACAGGAATCATTTCCTTTTGCTGCTGAGTGGGTTTCTTGGACAAGTCTAGAGAGCACATTGCCTACTTACACTGCTGGGAGTGAGGATACAGATGAACATCTCACTTCCACTACCTCAGCAGAAAAGGGAAGGATCATCCCAGTTTAGGGTTTGAGGCTGTCCATAGGGCAAAATGACACATGCAAGTTCTGCCTGAACTTGCACCCAGGCAAGTTGTTCCCCAAAATAAAGCACGTTTCCACTCTGCTCTGCCCTTCCATGATTACTCTCACTAGAAGCCAACTGTACCTCCAACAACTCGAACAAATTCCTTTCAAGCACAGGATGGAAAGCAATGCCATCCTCAAAACAAAACAGGGAAAAAGGAGACAGTTTCAAATACAAACATGAATTTGATACTATTTCACCTGTGGTACACCTTTCTCCACCTCATTTCAGCCTGCTACATATTGGAAAGATTTTGATACTTAAAAGTACAATACAACAAATACAATACAACAAATAATTAAATATTATGATTGTGTTTGAAGTATCATGGTACATTGAATCAGAAAATTCTCCCCTTTTATCTACAGTCCAGAGAACTGCATTTTTTTCTTGAAATTCTGTAGTATTTGAAAAGAAACGGTCCCGGTTTAGAATGACAGTGCTCCAAACAGTTCTTGTGTTTTCCATTAATTTTCGGTTGTATTGGTATTCTGTTCCAATTAGCCTCTGTTAGTGCTTCAAAGCTCTATCTTATCTGCAGATAACATCAAAGATGAGAGCTTCCAGTTTTAAATTTGGTTTGTAGTTATTTTAAAGATACAAAGGCATCATTTGTGAATAGCTGATCAAATAGAATAAATACGTCTTTATTTTGGCTCCAAAAGGGCCAGAAAACTACTTTTCTTTTTGAAGTTCAATTTAGTTTAGACATCAGGCCTTATTTTCAGGGTGCTGAACTCCTGGAGCTCATGTTTTCTTCAGCTGCAATTGCATGTGCTCAGGCAGGAAACGTATCTCCTCTTACACAAAACTTTGAGGCTTCACAATTTTCACCTTTCCATAAAATCGTAGGATGGTTTGGGTCAGAAGGAATCTCAAAGATCATCTGGTTCCAGCCCCTCTTCCATGGAGAGGAACAACTTCCCTAAGACCAGGTTGCTCAGAACCCCATCCAACCCAGCCTTTAATGCTTCCAGGCCAACTTTTCATTAGTCCAAATCACAGATCTTTACAAAGCATCTCATAGAGGCATTACCAAGAAAGACTCCAAGTAACCCCCTTGATCACCAACCTGTTGGCTCCCTTAGGACAAGCTCTTAATCTCTCCTGCCAGACCTGTTTCCCTCCAGCTGGAAGGACACATAATCATGCAGAAGGAGCTTGACCTGAGGTTTCTTATACCCCAGGGAGAGCCTACCTAAGAGTTCACGAAGTTGCTGATTTGTCATTATTGCTGCCTTCATCTGGCCTGAGCAGGGTTTAAACAAGCCAAACAAACTTAGAAAAAACCCCCCAAAACTCATTTCAGTAGTGGTTAGTGTCATGGTTTAGTAGAACCAAACCACTACAGTTAGCTAAGTAGTAATAGTGCTGACTTCAAGACAACTACAAATTCCTTTGACACCTTCCTGAAATAATGTAGAGATCTAATTTTGTCTTTTTCTTATAAGAGTAATTTAGACAAAACCCCTCCTTCTCAGCTCTACTCAGCACCTCCGAGAAGCGACCACATTTCAACCACTGTTGGGAAGCAGCTTATTTAAAAGCATGAGGGGAAAACACTCAAGTCAGTTTTCTCTCTGTTTAAAAAGCACAGTGATTTCACTGACATCTTTTCTGGGATAGTGCTGTTTAGGGAGCAGCTGTCAAGCTTTGCCAGTCAGCAAAGAAGTCCGTAAGTGCTCAGGTACCTCTTCATTAGAAAATACTTGCCACCAGCTTTTTACATTTGATGGAAGATGAAACAAATCACTCTTGTGCCTACCTGGCTCACAAATAATGTTAAAGACAGGGTGATCTGCCTGTCAGTGTTCCCAGTATGCATTTGCTGAAAACATGAGGGATTTTTCTCTGTGTTCCCACATGGGTCATACTGATGCTCAGGAAGCTGCCTCTGTAGTTTATCAGACTATGAAGAGTCAGAGATTAAAGATATGCATGGATTCCTGAAAGGGAATAAACTGTGGTGGCACATGTGCAGTTTGGGAAGCACAGAGCTTCATTTCTGGCCTGCTCCAAGCACCTATAAGGCAGAGGCAAGGGATTTCCACAGAAATTCTGCAAATGTCCACCTAATGATGGTGGGACCACAACTGGTCAGGGCTAATGAGCACTTTAGAGGACAGGATGAAAGTTCAAAATGACCTTCACAAACCAGGAAAACAGTATGAAGAAGATTAGGGTGAAATTCAGGAAGCACTGCTGCACAATCCTATGCTTAGGTAGGAATAAACAGTTGCATTAAAAAGGAAAACAACTGGTTACATTGCTGTGCTGCAGAAGAGAATCTGGGGAACAGTGTCAATTATAAACCAAACATAAGTCAACAATTTCATGCCGTCATGAGAAAGGCAAACATCATTCTGGGAAGTGCAAACAGGAAGAAAGCTTGTAAAACCTGCCAGTAACCTCACTGCTCTATTCCACCTGGGCAAGGCCTTAGGAGGAATGTGACCACTTCTGGACACCTCACTACCAGAAAGGTGACACTCCAACAAAAGTCATGACCACAGGCAAAAAAATTTGATCTAAATGTACGCAGAGATAAATAGGGCACATGTGATAACATTGCTTCATATGCTGTAAGGATTGTTGTAGAGGGACAGGAAACTCAGCTTTGCATGAGCACTATAGAAAGGACAAGAGTTATGGGTTGAACTTACAGTGAAGGAAGAGTTAGGACAGACATCATGAGAAGTTTATGTATTTGTTACCAGGACTGAAAAGCACTGGACTGCCTGGAAGGGGCATGTGCCTGAGTGTCTTCATGGGACTTCAAGAACAGCTTGTCTGAGCGTTGGCAAGACAATCCTGCATTGAGCTAAACAAGAAGGTGACTGTAAAAATACTCAGCTAGGGGCTTTGCAATAATCCAAGATATCCAGCTCCTAGACAGCAGTACAGAATTGTTTCAATGAAGACATTACCTTCATTTTTGCACATATTACACCTGTAAACTCCCATATAAGTCATGTAACTATTGTTGGTTGCACCAATCTGCCAAAGGATACAACACCTCCATGACATGGTCACATTCTTGTCTCACTTATACCAGTAAGTACGGTGATACAGCAGCAATCATTCAGTTTATTTTCCATCTCATCATAACAAGTCTTTCCCAATTTTTGCTGTAATGCCCAAGAGGCTTTCAGTTATTTGTCCAGAAGGTCTCCTGTAGCAGGGATGGATCCCTCCAGGCCAAGGGACATGGGGGGCCTGTTTCACCTGCCTTTCCAAATGCACCAAACTGAGCCTCTAAAAGATCAAATCACCCCATAACCCCAATGTTTTGAAAACCTCTTGAGTTTAAGATGCTTTCTACCCAAATGACAGGGCAATGCAGAAGCACCTGTAAAGACAGCACATACAGAGGTCATGGGGAATGTGGCCCGATGGGCAAAACATGACACAGTGTGGGAGGATTTCCTGCTACAGGCCAGGATGTACAGAGGCACACATAGCTCGTGTGTTACTACAAACTCATTATAACCTCTGGGCTTTAATTTTGACGGGGGCTTCTGGAGGGAGAGAGAGACCCTCTCTCAGTCTGCATGGGGCTTTCATGGCTCCAGGGCTAGTGACTGGGTCTTTCTGCCTTCCCCAGCCCAGCACCACACTCATCCTCAACTTTATTTCACTCTGGACCTTCATCCTCTTTTCCTAGCAGTGTCCCAATTGTCACTTTTTCACACAGAAACAAAGAAAACTCCCTGCCCTCTTGGGCAATGAAAGAGGTGCACTCTCTCTCTTTTCTTTACTGTTCAGTGGAAATATGGACCATTCTTAATTTCACTTGTTTGGGCTTTCTCCATATTATTAGTGACCTCTATACTAACCTGCCTTTGCAATCCTTTTCAAGGTTTTATTCCATTCTCCAGCCTGAACATATTCCCAGGCTTTCACTGACCTACAGTGGCACCGAGTGGAAAAGTGAAATAAAGCCCTGTGTCTCCTTTTGCAGGACACAGAATTATTGAAAAATTATCTGGAGTGTCTACAAGGCAGAGTGATGAGGAATAAAATCCGGTCTTCATACTGCTCTGGGTCTCTGCAGCATGTAGATCATTTGTCAGTGCCAGTTTGAGGTAGCCTCTCCAAACAGCCTGTTTTGCATTTGAAGCACTCACAGGACATGATGGTTCGGCTAAAAAACCATGCATTTTACATGAAATCACCAGGATAATTTGGCTGTATATCGTGTTCCCACAACTTAATATTCTACCTACAGATGCATGATCAAGAAGAGATTCCTTAACTTTGACAGGGCACATCACATTATACTCACTTTATTATTGGAAATGATCACCCCAGGGTGCAAAATGGAGCAAAGACATAGTTTCATCATACTTTTTTTTTTTAAATAAACCACATTTACTGCAGTGTGGGGTATTCCAAAGCTACAGAGCGCCACTTGCCCGTGGACAAGTGGCTATATTTTACCTGGATTGTGCAAGAAAGAAGTAACTGCTTAATTCAATACTGAGATGTATAAAATTCACGCTGGAAAATTCAACTTTTAGGCACACTGTTCATATCCTCCAGTAAAAAGTCATTTTAGGGCATGAAATTAAATGTTTTAAATGCTGTACCCACAGATGTAACCAAAAACTCTCCTCACTGTGGCTACAAATCCTTGTACTCAGGATAGGATCCAGTACTGGACTCCTGACCTTAACATTAAGGAAACTTTAACAGTTTTGATGCTTGCTAGGACCAACGACAAGATTTTTCCTCTGCTTTGATAGTTATTACAACGAATTAAAGTTTCTTATTCTCCAAATCTGCAAAGACTTGACTGCAGTCCCAGTTGAGCAGACCAGAAAAATATACTCTTGAATCTCAACAAGCACTTGATACAGTACATTTATCTGGGAACTGATTGATACCACATCTATTTTGGCATTATGATTTTTATTTTTAATCCTCCATTTAAATACCCTATTTCACAATCTGGAAGGACAAGGAACATGGGATGGCCCATAGATATTTAGTAGCTATAAAATAAAACCTATGAAATGAAAATGAAATGAATTATCAAACCATAAACTAAAGTTCGGTGTTTAAAATGGGCCAGGGCTTTAAAAATTCAATTACAGCTTTAACAGAAACAAGTTTACTCAATATCTTAATAACCTTCTCTCATAACATTTTTTTCTTCCTTTGCAAAGCCCAGCATTACTGAGGATGTATGGCAAGGTTGCCTTTCCTCTAACTACTTTAAGATTGATTAGGAAACAGAAATATTGATGCATTTATCCAAAATAATTAAATGAAGCAAAAAATAGCACACAGGAACATGTCTCAGTAGAAAACTGGAGCTGATCAAGATTATGAAAGGCTACATTTGATATTCCTGGACTGAAAACATTAGGACCATTAATGGAGAATACAAAGAGTAGGAAAGTTATTTAATGTTTTCTTAACTCACTGGTGGGTTATTTCATGTTCATTAATTTCTGCAGCTTTACAAGCTACCAACACCTGGGGGTCCTGCAGGGCATCTCAGGACAGCAGGTGGAGAGAACATCTCAGAGCACTAATCTGCATTACCTTTGTTAAAGCTCAAAGTCAGGTGTAAGGTCAAATACGAAGGTATAAAACCCGATATAAAGTCAGGTTTGTGTTTGCCTGGTGTTGTCAAATTGGCATTGTCATGGTTTGGGGACACATTCAGCAATGGGCTGCCTTCAAGCACCACTGGCTGCTCACATTCCTGGAGGTTGAGTCCAGGCTCGGTCCTTGCTCCTGTTGGCTTCAAAGAGAGTTTAAGTGACAAAATCCCTGAAGGACAAGACACTGGGGGCTGCTATTTCAAGCAACAGCAGCTTTCAGGTCTGTGGTTTTAGAAGGGCTTTCTCCTCATCTGTTTTACTTTCTTCGGGAGATTTTGAAAAAACCTTTAGAAAAACAGCGAGAATGTGCCAGATGAACTAGAGAATTGTCACTCTAGTTTAGTTTGGAAACCACCCATATCTTCATTTTAAACAGTGGCTTCTGAAATGCAGAGAAGCACCAGGTCCAAGTTACAATCAGACAGGTCTAGACAGCTCTGTGTGGAGCGCAGATGATTTTATTAGGACCCACCAGGAGCTCCATAGCCTGACAAATCCAGCTGAAGAACCAGCATCACTGATAAATTTAAAGCATTGCAGATGCAAGAACATGAAAAATAGGTGTTTCTGGGAGAAAGAGGAACTGCAGTTGAAAAGATATGATTCTCAAAGCTGCATCCAAGGAGAACGGAACAAAGATCTTAAAATACTACCCCTAGAGTTTTCCCCCCTGTGGTTGTAATTGTTTCTGAAGTACCCTGCTTAAAATAGGTTTTCAAACTATGCAAGACTAATCATTGCTATTTGGAGATGTAAGTAGGCACTTAGCATGCAATTCACAATTAGCTAAAGATGATAGAAGAATCTCAGTCATGTTGGCACAGGAGATTTTAAAAAAAAGAAAGAAAACATTTTTTTTTCTTTCAAGAATGACATGTGATGGGAGAATAGAGGAAGATAATTGTCATAACAAAGGGAGTATGTTATTATTTATTGGCCACACTTAAGCACTGGAATCCTGGATTATAGTATCTGGTGACAAATGATGCTTGAAATTTTGTAAATATCACTTAAAAAGTATGATAAATGACTTATTCTGCACCTACTTCACAATCAACCCTTTCAAAATTCAGTTCTGGGAAGCAGAGTGACTTTTTTTGTCCTATATGAAAAGATGAAATGCCTGAGCACCCTAAAATCTTTCTCTCTTTAGGCTTCACCCTACTCCTACTAGCAATATTGCTGGTAACTATGGCAAGAGAATTTTTAAAAACAGCTAACAACCTTAACTTTGTAGTGCCTTCAAGGCATGGCATAGTCCAGGCTGTGCTGCTGTCAAGCCCACCCAGCCCTTGTGCTGTCCCCAGCAGGGACCACTCAGCCCCGTGGCACTGGAGGTAAGGGCTGAGCTGCCCTTCGGGGTGAGGATGGATTGCACCCTCCTGAGCTGGGGAGAGTCAGCATTCAGCTCCCCATGGGCTGAGACCATTTCTTTGCCAAAGTGACAGCTGTAAATAGATATTTAGTGTCTAATTTCTGTATCCCTCAGTATCTTAACTTATATTTAGCCAAAACCATGACACATTTATCTGATTTGTTGCTATTAATTTCCTGGTTCCCTTTCTATTTTCTTCCTCCTCTCACAGATTCACTGGGTTATGAACTGCAGTAATAACATTTCCAAACCAATTTTTTTCTATTTGAAAAGCTTCTGATTTTTTTTTTTTTTAGAACTCCACTAGTGCTGGGATGCTGATTACCCTCCTCCTTCCCTACCCTCCCCAGCTCTAGAAGTGCATGCAAACAACAACGGAAGGGGGAGAAAAAAACCCCAAACCCTCAGCAGTAAGTTGGCTGATGCTGGCAGCAAGACAAATCTGGCACCACACAGCAGGCAGGCAGAGAGTGCACTGCTCATCCTCTCGGTTTGCCGGTGTGTGGGAATGCTGGACACCAACACCCAGCGAGGGATTCAGCCAAAAGCTCCTCTCCTCAGCGCCTGAACCCTGCTGCTCTCTGCCCCGGGTGAGAGATACAGGTAAAAATAGAGAAATGCTTGAGCTAACTGCATTCAGTAGCAATATAAAGCAGTTAGGAGAAGCCCAGACTGCCTAATCTTATTCCTAGCAGGCAGTGGAAGTAAACCACAGTGCAGGGGCTGTGCACGTAATGCCCTCAGGTACCGGGACTTGTTCGGGATTCTTTGCATTACAGCAAATAAATTGGTGCAAGTGCGGTAAAGATTTTTTTTTTGGGGGGGGTACACTTTGTTCAAGTCTCCTTTATAAATATTTATTACTATTTATATAATTATACCTCTCTGACAGCAGGCTTTACAGCAACTTTGAGCCACAATAAACAGGCAGCCTGGATGCCTCCTCCTCAGCCTGACCGTACCTATTCTATGTTATGTGTTTATCTATTACCACCATGCTTTGAGCTTATAATTCATTTCATAATGTAATTTATAGTTACATTACAAAAGCCTCCCTCTACAAATAGCAACTATGTAATATTGATAAAGCATTTAGGGACAGAACATAAATTCAATGGCTCAGATATTATATAGTATCAATAATCTGCAGGAAAAAAAAATGTCTGTGTAAGTATGCACAATTTATTATGGCAGGAATCTAAACAGAGAACATTTTTCTCTGTCAAACTTTCTTTAAGAGAACTTGACATCCCCAAATTCTTTTCTCTCCCACAGATGTCAGAGGATAAGACAGACAAGGTAAAAATCAAACCAGCTGAAAGTTTTGAACATGACAAGCAAAATATTTCTTGGCTGAGAAAAGGTAAGTTACATTGAGTTATTAGTTACTGGTTTGTGTTCAGACATTTCTCATTTTTAAATTTTTTTTAAAGAAAAATGCAGAAAAATACCTTATAGGCTAAAACATGGCCTGAAATTTCTACCATAAAAATTCCATAGCTTGACTTCGCTGTAAAATGCATGTACAATCTCTTTTGGTACAGAAAGGCCTAAATTACCAAATTTTAGGGTAACCTGAGAGCTCATTTTTCCAATGTCCTTGCATTCCTGGGTAAGTTTTTTTTCGACCTGAACTATAAGAAGTATTGGTGATCATCTTAATTCTGATGAAAAGTTTTTATTAACTGAAATGTTTAATTAATGTTTTTATTAATATTACCTGTTACTGAATTGGATTAATATTAATTTCATTTTCTCAAACTTGAGTAAAGATCAAGCCTGAATCTTTGGATTTGGCAGTGCATTATCTTAGAATAAAGTAACTTCAGTTGTCAGCGGTTTGTATGTACAAAACCACGGACCCTCAAATGTGGAGAAGTCATAAAAGACAAGTAAGGGGACCATTCAGGTTTTAAAGGCTGAAAAATAAAGGGCATTAAGTAACTAGTTTGCAACAAATACCAGTATTTCAAATACTACATTCTACTTGTTAAGCTACTTTTTTTAAAAAAACGAAAAAAATTGGAAATATTTCCTTACTGTTTGTACACATAAAGAAGGAAGGTTCTTAGGATGTATTTCTTGCTGAAAAAAAATTGATTTGCCAAGTTAGGACACAGCTTATTACATCTTTATGCATATTTGTTGGTCATAGCAGAATCACTTTATTGCATTTCATACAGACAAGTAGGATTTGAATTAAATAGAATTTCCAAGAGTAGACTTTCAAGATGCACAGGATGGACGTTAAATGTCCATGGTTAGGTGCAAATTACGGCTTTTAATGAGAATGGTTGTATTCTAATCCTAAAAAAATTATTTTGTAAAGACTCAACAGGTGACCTCATATTTTGAAAACACCAGCTATGGGGGTATTGGGCAAAAGGCACATTTTTAGCCACTTTTATGTTGTCTGCAAGATGTGCATCACTGTTTTAAGCTCATGTAGTTAATTGTACATTTGATCTTTTAGTTGCAGTGGGGGTTGCAGCAAAGTAGGCCTGAATTAATGCCCCTGCCTTGCAGCATTCCATGTTTACACAGCATTTGAACAGGATGAAAAGCTCCTGCTGGAGCAGGGCTCACTGACCACCAGGGCTCACTGACCAAGATGCAGACTTGGCTTGGCTGGACATCCAAAGTCCTTTGCTTGCAAGGGGTCAGTTAACTTCAATAACAACTCTGCAAGCAGAAACTTTGTAGTTTGAGTGTCCCAGAGAGGGATACAGCTGAATGGGCAAACAACAAACACATAACTGAATTGAGTATCTATTCCATCGCTAGAGAGTAGAACACAAGAGATTTGCAACATTATAAGGGGATTTAAAAGTCCAGAGGACTTTTCTCTGAACAGAGTAAGATGGATGGCAGGGCTCTCAGAGTCCCATATTGTTATTTACCCTCTGGGCCAGACCTCCTCCAGGAGCCAGGTACAGCCCTCACAGCTGTACATTACCTGAGCTCATTTCACTTAGTGATGCTGCTTCACAAGGTTTTATTTCTCCAGTTTCTAAGGAGACTCCATGCACAGTTTCAGGATCATTAGCAACGTTTTGATTGTTCTGTACTTGGAGGAGCTACAGTCTCTCAGAAAGAGCCAAGTGTTGGCTATTGGCAACTCTCTTTTCCAAAGTGCCACAGAGCAGAATTGGGCCTTGAAGGTCTTCTACAGCAATTGAGTCAATAAATGATTGTGTCTCACAAGGAAAGAAAATATTCCTTGAAATAAGAATATGGAAATTATTTTGTCTTAAATTGAAGTTCGTTTCTTTAAAAAAAATGTTGTTGTTTCTTTGCTTTAAGCACTTCTGTGGTAGGCACTGGGATTTTAGAATATGGTGAAACAAATTGTCTGGAGCAGAAGCTTAACTTCTATGTTTAAATGTTTTAAAAATACCTCATGTATAGATTTCAGGCATTCCAATAAACAAAGAATTGTGGAGAACAGACTTGTACTGTTTCCATCAGGCACAGTAAGAAGACTATATGTTCTTTTAGCATCCAGTGTTAAAGAAAAGTTATTTTTATTCATGGTTTTGTATTGATTATTTGTTCCTTCTAAAGAAACAATCATGAACCACATAGTATCAGAAATAAACAACTAGGCTGTGGTTTTAGTTTCTTTCCTAGACTTCATTTTTTTCTAATGCTTTGCAAAGTAAAAGCTCATGGACTGGTAGTACAGTGGGTCAACAGCAAAATAAGGTATCTATAAATTTTTGTTGTCTTTCAGCATTAGAACCTGTTTAATCAGGGCAGGGGGGATTTTGGACTGGCTACCAGTTATTTATCTTCCACTTTTTCTTGGAATAAGATAGTTTACTTCTGTCTTGAACCCTCTAACAGCAGAAATCAAAGCCTCATTCTGAGGGAAAACTTCCCCAAAGCAAAACAAGCCAAATCAGCCTTGTGAAAAGTGTTAGAGAAAAAGAGTAGCTGGGCATCTAGGGTTGTATCTTATCAGCAGGAAGAGCATAAACAGTTCAGCTCACGCCTCTGTCTCTCAATAAGTCATTTTTACTCACTGATGTGCCCTCACAACCCTGCCACAAGTGCACCAGGAAACTGATAGGAGTTAAAGATGACACAGGGACATAAATGTTGCACAAGTTAGCACAGTCTGGGACAGAAACACATACATAATCATTGCCTTGGTCTGTATTTTTTTTTAAAGGACAATGACACATCTATCTTTTCCTTTTCTTTCTTGATTGTACTACAAGGCTTTTTCTGGTGAAGGGTCCTCTGGAGCACCTGCAGGTTGTAGAACCATAATGAAATAATAATCAAAATGTGAACAGGGGAGAAAGTGTTAAATGTGTTTCCTAGGTTTGCTTAGACTTTAAAAAAGTCCCAAAACATCTCTATCTCTTGAGGCATTTAGCAGGGAAGTCTAGATGTGGACAACATGAAAGACTCCCAGGGCTGAAAGTGAGAACAAGGATGGTGAAATGTTTACAATTCTATTCCAAGATGTCTCAGGGTAAAGAATATATACACCAACAAAGTTTTCTGGTAGTATGGAATATTCTTCAGGACTATTATTTCTAAAGATCACACAACAGATGAGAAACTTTGCATCTGGAGGGTATGCATCAGACCATCACATGCAAATCAACCAGAACCAGTATGAACGAGCATGGAGAAAAGGCAGTTCTGCTTGTCTGACCTTAGCAGTGATGTGAACCAACCCAAGGAAAGCCTGGGATATAGCAGCAAAACCAGACAATGACCCCTACTTTACATAGGGGTGGAGACAGCTATTACTGGTGGAGACAGCTATTACTTTCTTCCTCCCATGGGGAAGAGCTCGTTGCTGGAGATGGGAGTCACTTTTGGATGGAGCTATAGAGATCCCTGTGTTAGTGCTTACAAAACATCAGGGCAGAGTGAAGCATTGGATTCATTAGCAAAGAAGGACTTCAAAAGTTATCTGCCATGAAAAACTAGAGCAGGAATCCCCAGTGCATGTGTTGTCTCCACTTATCTTGCCCTGACATGCACAACATAGAATGTGAATGTACATGTATAAATAAAGAACAGCCAATATAACTTGAAGATAATATTAGAGAAATGTCCTCTGGAAGGCCTTGAGTCCCCACCTGCTTCATGCACTCACAACATTCCATGGAGACAGAGTGACAAGAAAAGTGGGAAGTGTTTTAAAGTGAAAAAAAAAAAAAAAAAAGGAGATATTTGAATTAAATGTTAGGAAGAAATTCTTCCATGGAAGGGTGTCCATGGCCCGGTTGGATGGGGCTGAGATAGTGGGAGGTGACCCTGCCCGTGGCAAGGAATGGAACTGGATGACCTTAGAGGTCCCTTCCAACCCAAACCACTCTGTGATTGAATGCGCAACAAGCAGATCCTCACACTCCAACAAGAAGCATCTCTGGGCCCCTAACCAAACATGGTCATTAGAGGGTCCTGTAAAATCTGGAAGCTACACAAGACCTGCCTTTAGAAAGGCAACGCTCAAGGATGAGCAGCACTCCCAGGAGCTGACTCTGGGATGGTCCCACCTTGCACAGCACGGCCACGGCGCTGCCTCTTCCACAAGGGCCAGGGGCTCTTTCCACCGTGGCAGTGATTTAGTGCCAGATTAGCAGCCATCTGGTGGGAAAGGAGGGAGGTCAAAGCAGAGCTAAATTCACACCAGCCTCAGCATGTGGCTTTTGGAGTTCCTTACAAACAAATCTCTTGGTATCACTCGATGATTACAGCCATATGGATACGTGGGAGCAGGCAGGAGCTTATCTGACGGACATAAAGCTATAAAAGGTGACACTGATTTTGCACAGGGACCACAGTGGTCTGTTCACTATTTCTGCATCCATTGCAAACGCAGGGGAAAACAATGTGTGAGGGCCTCACACTGCCCTCCCATGGTTTCATCCCAAACTGGCCACGGCAGCCCAGGAACGCAGATCCAAGTCACACAGAAATGAAATTTCATTTCAGGATATTTTCACACAAAGCCCTCCTGTTTTATGCTGCCCAGCTGTGTACACAAATGCCCTCCATATATAACTTCCAGTGAAAAGTTAATGAAATGGCTTCCTTGCTCTCCTGCCAAAAATATAACTGAAATTCTAATCTCAAGACTTTCTCAAAAATAGCCCCTTTTTGCACTAAAATTCCCATAAATCAGAAACATTTTTGTCTAAAATAAGCCTGTTTTCATTGTCTTGCAAATAGTAAAAAATCTAGCCCCAATTTCTTTAATCCACTTCTCCAGCCAGCAGATTTTCGCTGTAGGGTGAAATTCAGCCCTGTACTGAGGGTCAGTGCAAGGTCAGCACTTAAACCATAAAATAGGGCTTAAGTGGTAAATAGAGCCTCTGTTCAGGATTATATTTCACCCCTTAAAAGGACTACATTTCATATGAAAAGAGAGATTTACTCATATCATAGACCTGGCTGTAGTGACATTATTCAAATAATACCTTATTCCAGTATTAATCCCATTGGGTGAGACTGGGCCACATTTCTTCGTGGTACATCCCAGAAATCTGACACAGGAGCAGACTATTCCTGACTTCATCAAAACTTCCCACAGCCTGGTCCTGGGATAAGAGGAAAACCTTTCTATATGGCAGCACTCAAAAATGCCTTTTTCCCAGAGCACTCCTCTCCCATTTACCCAGGGGCTTCAAGAGACTTTTACAAGCATTAATAAAATGGGAAGGACATAATGCCACAAGACTGGTTTTGCAGAAGGAGAGTTGTCCTGGAGATACTCAGGGAATTTCCCAGTTTTTACAACCTTCCAGTTTTATCCCTGGTTTGGGAGGACTGGAGTAAAAGTACAAGGCTTGTACTTTTGCTGAGACTATTCCCAGCAGAGTGTTTTGATCTGAATTGGATCCCTTCTTTTAGGGAGCTAAATGACATTTTTAGAATTTCTTCCTAAAATTTCACAAGTCAGTGAATGCAATTTTACATACAAGCTTGGACACTTGTTTCCTGAATTTTGCTGACTTGGGTCCAGAAGCTTTTTTCACTCTCTTCTTTCAGCCTGAATTAAGTCATTGCATTAAAAAGCTTTACAGAAGACTGATAGCAAAGAAAGACTTCTCAGTTTCATGTAACAGAAAATGCCAAATGCCTCTCAGATGAATGTTCTAATCCAAGCAGACTGTTTCCAGATAAGAACACCACACACACAAAAAGAGTGCATTTAAAAACTGATGACAAGGATCCCAGGGGGCTCAAATTCCTGAAAGATGCCTTGTCAGCTTCAGGACTATGACCAAATGAATTAATGAAGACAACCTTTCCTTTAAGTTGTAAACCAGCAGATTTAAAGACTCTTCCAATGGAGAGGGAGTATATGAAACCTGCAATGGGCCCAGCTCACCACTCCTAATTACAATGTTATAAACTGAGGGGTCCTTGACCTTTGAGCTGGAAGATCCTTGAAGATGTAAGACTTTGGATGTACAGTAAAGACAGGGGTATTTCTCTGGGTGATAAAGTTTTTAAGGCTTAAAGTCATGCTTCTATGTGTGGATATCCTGGATATCTATTATAAAAATATAGGTGAGTGTTTATTTAGGTTTGATTTCCTGAAGTAAACTTGTTCTACAAAGGAAAAGTTTATTTAATTTAACTGTTAGTGCTGGGGAAGACCTGAACACATTGTTTCATTCACTACTGGAAATTTTCCAGACCAATTCTATGCTTTGCTGTACTTGGGCAAAATATTCAGAATTTTGCCCATAGTTGTGTCAGTAGCACAAAACACGAAATAACAGTACAGACACTCTTGAGTTGTTGAGTATCTCAGCAACATAAACATTAAAGCAGAACCCACACGTCCAAGGGCCTCCATAGCACTTCCTACTTAAGATGGCAAACTGGTGCATGGAAAATCTTAGCCTAAGGGTCAGTGTCAAAGCAATGAGTAATTCCATTAAAGCAACAGAGCTGCACTGGCTTGCAAAAAATCTAATTTGTCCCAATATGCTTAAGAATAGATACCACTAATCATCCCAGGGCATCACTGCAGCAGGAGGAACAAAGCCATGGCTCATTTTACCACCTCATTTCATAGAGGGAAGGGTCAAATGCCAAACTGGTCTGCTAGATCTGAGACCATCCCAAGTACAGGCCCATCCCAACAAAAACTATGCAGGCCTGATTGAGTTAGAAGGCAGAATAATCATGGATTATTCAGAGCCAGGTTTTAGAAGATGTTTTATAGGCCTGAAAGATTACACACTGGTATGTAGAGCCAAACTGGCTGTCACAGTCATACAGAGGTGTAGCAAAATCCTTATTATTGGAGGAGTTCAATGAAATATTCAGATTAAATATAATTAGGTTATGAAAAAAATAGATCTCCCCTCATCTCACTGAAGATTTGCAATCATTCTCTAAAATAAAACTGCCTCCAAGTACTCAAGACAAATTGCTGTGAGGATGGACTAAATACTGGACAGGCTGGTGGTCTATTGCTTTTGAAAGATATTACAGGAAAAAAGATCAGACATGAAATTAGTTTAAACATTTCTTGTTAGCTGAGATTCAACAGAATTATTTTCCAACTATTTTTAAAATAAGTATTTAGAACTAAGTCCAAATGGAGAGAGACATTAATAGTGACTGCTCTAAATGACCAGTAATAAAATCCTGGACACAAACCCCTTCTCCAAACAGCTTGGTGATTAGATCTGTGACTTCAGATCAGGGCTCAGAGCACATGAACATATGAAAATACTCAAATTCCCTCCTTCCAGAAGAAAACTCTCATCCCCAGCTATCAGATACTCTATGGAGTATCAGGGCTTGGAGATTCCCAAGTGGCTCTGTCTGGATTGACCACTTAAAGCTAATTGCTCCAGAGAGACAAAGGACACCTGAGTGAAGGGCAGGAGATGAGTTCTGACTCCTGTCAGGGAGAGTATTCAGCTATCAGTAAAAAGTGGAAAATCCTTGAGATTCAACACCCCAACCTCTCCCCTCACTTTATTTGTCCCAGTTGCCCAACCCTCTGCGTGCACTGTATAGAAGGTTGAACCTGCTGCCTTCTGGACAGAAGGGCACATGCAAAAATTAGGTGCTGAAGCCCTCAGTGTCAGCTGAGTTCCTTAATAACTCTACTACTCCTGAGATTCATCTCTTTGAAGAGAATTGCACAGGCCCTCTTCACCCCCTAAGTGATATTTCAGTGTTGCAGGGATCTTTGTTATCCCCCTAAACTAAATTAATTTTTATTTTATAGGAGTCAAACAGTCTCTTAGGGTCTCTTGATTATATAGTCTCATTCTAATTTCAGTCTTTAATCTGAATAAACACATTAGAAAAACACAGACACAATTAACTTAATCATAAATTCAGATGGATTGTTTATTATCTGTCTACTTAATGTGCTTATGATTGCAGCAGTTAAACATGATAACGTTGTCTTCTCTCACGTATAAATGAATACACACAGCATAGAAATACGCCCAGGAAGAAAAACTTCTGCCTGAATACATCAGTGGGCTCCAGAGATAGAGAAGTAGATGCACCACTCACTGCTGTGCTCTACAGAAAAACAAACATTGCCATGATATTGTTGAGACATGAGAGAGCTGACTACTGACAGATTATGTTCTTCTTGCTGAAATATGTCTACAAACAGCTTCAAAAGAAAGAAGATGCTACTGCAGCAGAGATGCAACTAGGAACACTCTTTGCTTCTACCACTGCACCTGTAATTTAAAGGAAGTGTAGATTTTGGGTAAATAAGACCACTTGAGTTCTTCAGTGTAAGACACAGGCCAAATCAGTGTCTTCCAATTGAAGAAAATTCAGACATCAGACTTAGAGAACTTTCTGCTTTGTGATCTTTGTAAAGATAGTTGTCTTAAATAGAAGTTAAAACCATTCTAGCACCAAAAATTTTGTTTAGTTACACGCCCATGGCAACTAAAACTTGTGCCAAAATGCTTTCATGTATCCGCAAATGCTTGGATGCCAAAATTTAAATTGGAATATGATTCTTCCTGTTCCTACAGCATATTGAATATGAATAATTATTTCAAACATGCATCCAAGTTAAGCTGACGACTATTACTCAGACTTCTCTGTCACTAGACTACTTTTTTAATAACCACACAGTATACCATGATGAAGTTTTATTTGCCTTCAGAATATTCAAGTTTTAACTAAATTTAAAACACACTACACTTTTTCCCCTCAAACAAGAAGCTCTGAAAAGTATTCACTATGAAATTTCACAGGCAAAGGGGAAGAAAGGGGAAGATAAAAGAATGGAAACTCAAAAGTCAATTCAAGTGTCTTCAGTTTCACTTTCTGAACAGTTTCCCTTGTCTATAAATATTTTTAAAAATATCAAATTTCCTTATTAAAAAAAGAAGAAGTTGTAGGTTAATTTTAAATCTCTGAAATCCGTGTTTATATTCCAGGAGTGAGCAAAACAATAAAAGAGATGATGAGATTAGGGGAAGAAAGCCAAGGGAGGGAATCGTAGGAAATAGCAATTATGGCACCTGGTAGTCATTCTGGCTAGGTGATGTGGTGATCAAATTTAATGTCAGCAGATATTTTAAGTGCTTACTATTTAAAAGAATACTATTGCTATTATAAAACAAGGCATATAACGTATTGAAACTTATCCAATTCAGCTTCCAGCTAAGCAATATTTTTTCTTTTCCTAGTTTATTTATGATTTAAATAAATAAATAGCCCATGAGCTTCAGGAAGATATTCACTCACACTCCTGGTCCCCAACTTTATGACCAACCCTGTTCCACCAGAGGTGATAATCACTGAGCAAAGAAATTCCAAACAGCAGTGGAAGCTTCCCCAGCTCTGGCTTGGATGGAACCACCAATACCTGTAGAAGGATAGTACAGTCCCCATGCCTTGAAATTTTTTCATGAAAAATAAATAAAATACAAAAACTAAGCAGTGGTTTTTACAGTATGACACAGCAGTATTACTTGCATTAGGCCAATTTACCACTTACGATAGCAGTAATAGCACTAAAAGCCAATAAAAGCGGTCTGTTCGTTCAGAGATTGGCTTTTATGGCTTATTCTAAATATTATCAAGTGAATCAAAAGCTGTCATTATAGTGTCTAAAAAGCCTTCGTACCTTGTAAGCAAACAGTGTGACTTTGACAAATAATCATTAATATGCCTGTGTGAGACCAAGGCTAAAAGAGAAAGAAAAAGGAAAACCCAATATTTCACTTTACATAAATCATTAAGATCATTTCAGTTAAATTTCACACGAAATAAAGCAGATTTATATGCAAAATGCCATAGTTTTCCCAAGTTGTTTTTTTTTTTAATCTCTGTACATTTTCATAAAACAAAAACTTGTCAGAACACTGAGCAATGGGTGATTGGACTGTAATGATGCATCCTCATCAGCTCTGGGAAAACAAATGATGCACGTGTCTAGGTAGTGTCTTTTGGGCCACATCTAAACTAATCTTCCCTTGACTCTCATCCTGCCTGCCAAAAATTTTCTTTTCCATGTTCTCCTGCTGCACAGCCTGATGAACCTTACAGGGTGGTATTCAAGGTCACACCTCCCATGGCCAGATATCCCTGCTGGCTGGCTCTGTAGTGCCTTCATTTCTTATTGGATTATCTTGCATAGGCATTGCCTGGGCTACCTGGAGACAGGAAGAAAGATGGACAGGGTAGGAATGCAGCAGGAGCTTCAGGCCATCATGTGGGAAGGGTGAGCACAACACCACATAAGAGCATAGGTATTGGAAAGGCTGGGCATGGATTGTAAAAGAGTTTGACTACATAGTCCAGACTTTTCTCAATTAAAAAAATTAATTAAAGCATAAAATAAAATAAAATAAAATAAAATAAAATAAAATAACAGTAAAATCTTAGCTGCACACACACCATGTGCCACTTCTGCTCATAGAATGATTTTTCAGTGCAATGTCAGCAAGAGCATTTGGGAGTCCCAGCTATTCTGAGCACCTTACAAGGAGCCTGCCCTTAGGTCTGCAGGGCATAGCACCTCCTCCACCTCCCCTCGGCCCCCCAAGCCACCCCAAGTGACCTCTTAGCCACTCTGGCAGACATCCAGGCTCTGGGCATGTGACTGTGGCCAAGAGCCTGGGACAAATTAAGCGCCCTGAGCCAGGCACGGCCACCTGTCAAGTGGCCTTGACTACAAGGCTTGGGCAGCTGGATCAAGCATTCCTTCTCCCACAGGTAGTGCTGTGCCTCCGGGAGGTTTTTTTGCCCACTCTATTTACAGTTTTGGGGGCCCCCAGGGATGGCCAGCTGGCACTGACAGCGTTATGTGATCCACTGTCCAGCTGCACGGAGCACATGGACAAGCAGGAACATGTGGTGCTGCTCTGCCAGGGGAATTATCGCCCCAACACGGCCCTTGAACAGCCACGTGTGTTTTGCAGGCAATTTATGGGAGCAGAAAACCAATAGACCTCCAATTCCAAGCTTCTAATTTCTTTGTCTGTTCTTTCTTTTTTTTTTCCCGAAAAAGAACTTTCCAGAAACACTACATTAACAGTGAGTTAGTTACCAGGTTTTGCCTAAGGTATCCTAAGCCATGGTAGGAAACCTGTTAGGATTTACTACATGCTTGTGTTTATCCAAGAGGTGGTGTATTATATCCTTGAAATTGACACCAAATAGAGCTGCTTCCATTAAAAAAAAACCCCACCCACTGAATTACGGGTTAGATTATTTCAACCCAAAAAGTAAAAAAAGCAAGTAAGAGCTGCTTATCTATTTAGAATCATAGAACATTTTGGGATGGAATGGAACTTAAAAAGACCATCTTGTTCCCACCCCCCTACCATGGGCACAACCTTACAAGGATAAAAGGACTTCAGTCCATCTGAACCTCCTCTTCCAGGCAGAGTCCAGCAACTAACAAGGTTCCTCCCAGACCCAAAACACAAATTAAATATCTGCTTTCCTATGCCCAGGCTTAGGTGGTTTAACAGAGGGTCAGCCATGAAGACCTAGAGACCAGAATCTGCTCACTGAAATTAATTATGTCAGTGTTCCTCTCCCATTCCCAACAGCATTTTGCAGTGCTGATTTCAGTCTCCAGCATTCCTATAAAATGGGAGAAAAAGATTTTGGCATTCAAAGATTTGGGTGATTTGGTCTGTTTGGTTTTCAGGCCGCGGGTCTGCAATGCATGTATTCATCGCACACAGTTTTCCTGTATTATTTTTCCCAAGTGTTCAATCCCCTCATACTTTAGCCCCACCTTCATTTCTGTCACACTCAAGTTCTCTATTACTGCTGAAGAAAATCAGAGCACAGGACACTGCAGGTTGCTGTGCAACCCAAAACAACCTGCACATGCTGACAAAATGAAAACATCAGATACGATTCTTTAGGCCAAGATTTCAAGAGCAAAGTCACCAGAATTACTCATATGTCTGAAGTTAGACTTGTGCTTAGGTCTGTTGCTGAATCTGCTTCTGATAGAAGATGAAGAATGCCTTGGTTTTGATTAGAGGCCACATCTTGGCTATAGTGTTGCCCTGTTTCTAATTGTTGGTGTAGTCAAGAAACTCTATCCTTCCACTTGAGACCACCTGGAGAAATACATTCCCCACCCCACCCCCCTGAACTTCTCCCAAGACCCCAAAACTTGGCTTTAATATAATACATATTTTCCATTTTCCCCCCCACTAATGAGATGCATTGATATTTTTACCTGCTTGTGCTGTATTTTGTTAATGGGAAATGTTTCAAACACTGTGTGGTAATGGGATATGGGATTATATACTTATTAATCTCAAGAGCACAGTGTAGACCATACCAATAAGTTACAAGCAAACTGGCAGCACAGGGTTTGAGTTCTGGCAGGGAAACTCTTCCAAGCCTTCCCTGTTAGGCTGCATTTGGCTCTGCTTTAAAACTTTATGCTGAGCTAAAGCTGCTTGGGTCAACTGTGCTGCAAACAGGCTGCACTGACCCCTCTGCTCTGGGTCAGTCGTGTCACAACCAGGGTGACCTGGTGGCCAAGGAGATGCACTTTGAGCAGCTGATCCTTATGGTTTGCTGCATAATACAGAAAACCTTGTTACATGCAGAGAAAACAAAAAACTGTTAGTCATGGTGTGTTTCCGTTGACAGAAAAAAGCTCTTTCCACCCGTGGAGATTATATTTATATGCAGTGAAGTCTAAATCTATCTGTATGTGAGTTTACACCAGATGCTGCAGTCAAATACACGCTCCACCTTCTCTCCTGCCCCAGTAGGTCAGCCTAGAGTTCTCAGTTTGGTGGCTTCTACAGAATTAAAGACATTTTTTGCACAACTGAAAGACTGTCACTTGAAGATGAAGCCTGATTCACTCCCCGAGGGAAACTTGGAGAAAACTTCATGGATTTGCCCTTTGTAATATTCAAGTTTGTGTGCAGCAAGAGGAGGAAATAAAAACTAATGGAAAGAGACATTTCCTCTAGGATCAAAGCTGAATTCTTCCAAGAGTGCATTCCCAGACTTTACTCAGAAGAAACAGCTGTGAGGTCAAATGATTCACAAAGTCCAGCTCTGCTCAGGCACCTTATTTTCCATTATGAGGTAAAAAAACCTGTCAAATTTTTACTTTTCATTTGAGAGTCTCAAATCCTTTTCAGCCATTAACCACTAAAGCAGCCTATGTGCTCCATGAAGGTGATTAATAGGAGTGGAGGTGAAGCAATTACTTAGAAGTGTGATTACTTTAGGTACATGTAATACTTAGATATTCTAAATACCCAGCTTTATGGGTATCTGAGACCCTTGACTGCAGTTTCCAGTGCCCAGCACTTCTTAAGGAAGATGAACTCTCAAGATGAACTCTGCATGTAGCCAAGAAATAAACAGAAATAATTTTAGCACCCAAAATTATTAGCTGCAGGTGAGGTAAAAATCACAAAGGACTGACATTGGTTTTAACAAGAGAAATGAGCCCTTAATAAAAATGCCAGTACCGAATTGTTAGAATCTGGCTTTCCCTGATTTCTCAGTCTCATTTTCTGTTATTTGTTTTATCACTCTTCACACACACACAAAAAAAAAGTGGCAACACCTACTTTTCTGGCCTCTGATAACCTTGTTTGTGCAATACCAGTTCAAAATCTTATATTTAATTTTATCAGCTCTGAACTGAAGCCCTAGAATTGGTTTTAAAACTAAACTTTCGCTCCAGAAAATAAATATTTTTGAGGCAGATGCTCACAGCTTTGTACATAAATTTTAAGAGGTGTCTCTCGAGGTCACTGTGACCTCCTTCTCCCATCAGTGTCCCCACTGGAATGCAGGTTTTGTTAAAAATTAGATCTGAATCCTGTAAGTACCTCCAAATCCTGGATTCCCTTGGACTGCCAGGAAAGAGACAGCAGTCACCATTAGCCAGGTACAACACTGGAGTTGTTGGCATGGCTCATGTCTTGGAATGTATGTAAATTTACACTACAGTTATTTAAGCAGCTGATTTCAAACTGCTTTCTTCATCTACATTGTCCATAATGTACATTATAAAAATCCTTATTTTCACTATGGTGAGGACTGCCTAAACTCCAGCTGGATAAAGACTCTATTTGCTTTGTCTAAACAGTGCAAGCTCTCCCATATTCAATGACTACTGGAATTATTGTGTGATCTTTTCAGCTTCTAATGCATATTAATTTGTAATATACAAAACCCTTCAATAAATAATTGTGCAGACTGAATAAAAAAGCAATTTAAACTTTTTCCCCCCCTAACTGGAGACACTTTTTACAAATAGTTCTTTTAAGTAGTCTTAATAGTATCTCTTTAATATTGCCATTAAAATTCACCAGAGTTCAAGAGCAGAGCAAATTTACATCTGTTAAAATAATGGAATTGACACTGATATTACATCATTGCTATTTTAAATAATCATTCTTCATAATTCTAACCTACTTGCTTTAAGTTGCAAATAAAGGGCTTGTTCCTACTTTCATCAAAGTCGATGGCAAAACTCCCTTTGGCTTTCAGGGAGCAGCACCTAGATTTAGAGACAGAGTCTCTGCTGATGTGTTGGGGTTTGACTGTGTTCCCTAATGCAGCAAAGAATAAATCCCTCTGAAAGAAAAATTACTGAGGAGAGTTCTGTGAGCTCCAGACAGAGAGGATAACTGTACTGGGCTAGCCTGTTCCCAAAAATCACAGAACTCTATAGACCACTCTGAATTCCAAGGTAGTTACAGTTCTTTTGCTTATTTTCACAAGAAAGCAACATTTTATATAGGTGTTTTATGCCATTTTAGTGCAATTTTGTGGTTTTCCTTCCTTAAAATTTTGGGAGAGATTGTTTGAAAAGAAGCGCAATGACAACCCTCATGAATTCACCTTCTCTTGGGAGAACATTAAAACTTTCACTGAAGTTACATTAAGTGTTCTATGAACAATTCAAACTGAACCTATAGGAATTAAAAATATACACTGTACACAGCTGGAAAGCCACCTAGAAGGTGAATCAACGTAGTTCTTTCCCTGATGACAGCAGAAAATGAAGCAAGGATTTTTAAGATATAGAGAATAAATGCTATAGCTGAGACTATTTAAAACTGGAGAAGAAATAGACTTTTCATTATCCATTTAGCACTCAAATGAACACAGTTTTGTGCCTGACTTTACCTGAGCTGCTTTTGTGTTCTTCAGAAAAAATAAATCTGTGTCCACATTGCCAGTTATCATCTGTAAAATCACCATAATTCTGCTGTCTATGTAGACCTTAAGTTTTCAGGGACAGAAACATTTCACCTGTGTCTGCACTGTGCATTTAGTGTGACAGATTTCTGGCCATGGCAGAAATCACCAGTCACTCCTGACTGCTAATGCACCACTGAAATATGCTGAACATTTACAGGACAATAACCACCAGCTGAGTCTTAACCATAATTTTGCACTGCAGTAACGGGGCTGTTACATGTTATCTAGGAACCAGAGAACTTTATTAGCGCTGTCATAAAAGCTAAAGCAGAATCAACCCCTTTTCCTAGCACCACTGACACTGCCTATTACAAATAAGATATCCATCAAGCATACTTAGATCCTAACTGAAATGGCAATTGCCTTGGGTGTCTTTAAGGGTAATTTGATTTAAAAGAAAACCACATGAGAGAACAAATATGACCCTTTGCTGTGAAGAAAAGCACAAGTAAGCAGCACCACCAAGACCAGGAGGAAACAAATTATTCCAGAAATATCAAGTTTTCAAGAATCTGCAGTGCTGACTTCTTTACTCCACTTGGAATTACCTACCCGTTATATAACTTTCCACTTTCTCAGTGAGACACCTGTCCTTATGCTTATTTGGGGAAAGGAATGAAACAGCTTGAATGTCAGGGAAATATTTTCCAAGCAAGGATGAATAGGCAATGCTCTGCCCTAGGAACTGTTTCAGGCACCATCACTTGACGATGTTTAAGGAGAAATGAGAGGGAAAACACCTAAGGATTTAGCCCACAGAGATTTTCATGTCATGAAGACTGGGTCAAGCTGAACTAAGAGGTCCTTTGCAGCTGCATGACCTGTAATTCTTTTTGGCATCATTCCTCAGCTTTAAAATATTCCATCTTCCCCCATGCCAGTGGCCCTAACACAAGATGATGTCTGGTGCAACCCAGCCTTCAGGATAGTCCTGAATAAGACAGCAAACCAGGGAAGGGCAAAGGAAATATATTACAAATATGGCTTTAGGAAGAAACTTATTTTGTTGCTTTCCAACCATTCTAATAAGGGGAAACATACACCTGACATGGAAGACCAGCTGTTGGCCCCAATTCTTCACCACTGAAAGGAGGAATATTCAAATACGCCTATCCCTATCTAATTAAGCATATATTACACAGACTATTTTTATATTATAAATGTACAGTCTAGATTCTTCATTCCAACACTATTCTCTTCCAACACTAAAACCTGCTTATCTGAAGACTTCATGTAGCTGCAAAAATTTTTATTGGAAGAAATATGTTCTCATGTCATCTATTTTTGGCTTTCCATGCTGCGACAACAGAGGCTGGCCTGGTGTTTCTATATCTGAACATTTCTCAGGTAGCAGAAGAGCTGCCGCAGATTGCCTGGCACCTGCTTGAGGATGAGGTGAACAGAAAGCAAAGCAAAAGTATTTTTATTTCATCAAGAACGTTTTGGCCAAGCCATATTTGAAGAAGATAAAAATTGAGGAAAGTGTAAACCAATGGGGAATGTAATCTCTTAATATTTTGGGAGCATGAAATGGTGAAATCAGAGTTCAGAACTAGAGCAGGTTTAAGATGGAGTGAAACAAAAGTGGCAGGTGCTGGGGAGAAATATCTTTTTCAGGATTAGTGTTTTCATGACCTGGTAGTTATATTTTGGTAGTTCTAATCTTCCTTAAACAAAATAATTTCTGAGAAGGCAATATAAAAAGTATGGAACACAAGTGCCAATAGAAACCTATTGCAAGTATGAATCATCAGCAACAAGCCTATGGCTGCTGAGTTAGGAAAAAAACCCCAATGTACTTAGATGCATCGTCTTTTGCTAATATATTTTTTGAAGATCTGACTCTTTTTAATAGAGCAGCTATTAAGAGAAACTAATTATGATTTTATTTTTAAGGGCCTGGATTTTCTCTTACATGTATCATTCTAACTCAGGAGAAAAACCATTCAAGCAAATGAGATGAGGTTGGTGTGAACAAGTTTAAATGATCACACAAAGGCCTCAAGATATTTATGGATAGAATGAGTCATTCCTGTTCTGGTTGGATGATTGCATCAGTGGAGAATTAGTCTCTCATCATGCAGGGCTGGAGCCTCCTTTCTCTTACATCACCATACATCAGGAAAAACTGTGTCTCGGTTTTTGAGACAAAACTTCAGGAGGAAGCACTCTAGAATGAGTGTCTCCTCCGAAGGGAAAAGGGCCTCCCCTTTTCCTCCATCAATGAGACAAATGGGTCACAAGAAGTGACAGTGGAGAAAAGAAACTGTTTATAAACACACGAACAAAACAGGGCAGAACAGGATACAAAAAAACCTCAAAATACAACAAATTCCTGGAAAGGGAACAGACACGCGGGCTCAGACCAGCCAGGGCCACCTCGTGGGCCCGCCGAGGCCACCTGCAGGCTGCCCGGACCAGCGAGGAGGGAAGGGAGACAGTGAGGCAAGAGGAAGGAAAGGGAAAAAAGAACAAGAGAAAAACCCGAAGAACCTTTTCCCAGCTAGCTGGAACACAAAGGAAACCCAGAAAAGCAGCACACTGCTCTCGGTGCACTCCCTCCTGAGCCCTGCCCAGACCCTGGAGCCGTTGGGCTGAACCGTTCAACCGCCCCCTCGGGTCCGTGGCTCCGGCCCCGCCCCCGGGTCCATCCTGAAGAAACAGTGTCCTTGGGCATTGAGTAGACAGTTAAGGAATAATGAGGCTTCATAACATCATCCCAGGACATACTGTGTGAAGTTAGTCAGTGTTTCAGTAGCCTAAAACCAACAAGCTGGTAGAACTGAGCCCACAGCCCCAGTTCCACAAAGTAGTTGTGCACAGAGTCTAAAGAAGCTGCCCCATCTAAATCAGGAGATCATCTGGTCTTTCTTCCTTAGTCTGTTTACCTAAAGTGACTTACTAAAGTTTAGTAAGACCTGTTCCTCATTTAAAATGTAAAGTAAATGTGGTCAAACAACATTCTTTTTTCTAGCAACACATCCAAAAAAGTAGCTTTTCTTCCATCAGTCTTCTGCAACATGTCTACAAAGAAGGAGACATTAAATAGATAACACAAGCTGGACTACTCAAACTCCCTCCACACCAAATGCAGATCTGTGAGAAATCTTCAGCAATCCAAGTCTTGGAGTATTTTGCGGTGATTTCTGGGTCAAAGTAAAACAACTATGCCAGAATCGACAGGATTATTGCCATTTTAGGCACACACCAGGTTTGGTGGTGCTAGAGCAACATGAGATCCATCCATTTTAGCTCTAAGAACAAGCAATGCCAGGTATTCAAGAAGCCAGCTCACAAAGTGTTGTGGTGGGCTGCTGGGACTATCTAGAATAGAATATGGGAGAAAGAAGTGGCTGGAATATCTCCAGCAACTGTTGGAGTTCCCAAGAAGTTTTTTCCTCACAGTAATGACTTTAAGGCTAATTAGAGGCAGAAAACCAAAATGGCAAATTCCCCAGGCACCAGGTGTTTACCAGAAAAATCTGTTCCCCAGCCAGACACCATCCCTGCTCTCAATGGTTTCCATGAGCCTCTCCCCTACCAGACAGGAGGTGTTCTGCCTCCCCGGTATGTCTGTGCACTTCTCACTTTGGAGAATTGGGAAGACTTAAAATCACCTTCAAGGTGGAGAAAACCAAGCGTGGATGCTGCTTGGATCCATCTCAGCAACCCCAGGAACTGTCTGAGAACCAGAGTGAGGTTTTTCATGCTGTAGGCAACCAGAGCATCATGTCTTGCTGCTCTCCTGTCCCTGCCCAGCCAGTAGTCCACCACGAACATAACCTGGATAACGCTGGATTTAAACAATTTCCCATGCAGTTTTAATTCCTACTATTCCACCTTTTTCTCAAGATATTTAAGCACCAAGCATTGCAAGTATGATGGTTTCATATTCATGTTATATTTTTTAGTACCGTGTTTATCTGCATTGTGGTGTTTTTTCTCTTTTCCCACAAATAAGAGATGTCTGCATATAACAAATCCTATGGGCAGCTCTATTCAATGTCTAAAGCCTGAGGATTTTTGGGAGGGGGAAAAAAAAGAAGATTTATGTATTTATTCAGAAATTAAATGAGATTAATAATTTTGAAAGCAATTTACAAATAGCAATCAGCCACTGCAATGAAGGTCAAAAGAAAAAGGACACATTAGCAATTGAATCTCTTCCCTTCCTTTAAAGTTTTAATACTGCATACCTGTTAATAATGGGAAATATCCTTCTTCAAGAGTAGCATTTTCAAAAATTGGTAGAATCCTTTTGCTAATTCTAATCTTCTTTTAATAAAATAATTTGCTAAAAAGGATTATAAAAAAGCATGAAAATTAAATGCCAATAGAAATATTGCCTATACAATAAATAGTTAATGTATTTTCTAAATGAATGATTTAAAATAGCTATTAAAGTAAAGAGAATGAGCTTATGTTTCTAGTAATGACTTCTCTGCCTCAGAATGAAATCTGTAAATCCCTGATTGCAATTTCACATCCCAAAAGAACAAGCAGTCCTGGGACTGATGCTTATTGCCTTTATCATTAATACTAGCACACTACATATGTGATTTTTATATCACTGGTTTGAATATTTAGATTTATACTTGTGTATGCTTTATATTTTAAATCCCACACAACCATTCTGTCACAAAAATAAAGCTCTCCTTCAACAAGGCTTTTTTGTACGTACATGCATACATGTATACACAGACTTTCAGTATAACTACAATTTTATTCATAAGAGTGCATAATGATTCAGGCTGTGATTGTTAATAAAAATGCATTTCTAACCATCAAATTTGAGTCTATTATTCTAAGTTAATTGCATTTGCCCTAAAGAGACTTGCGACTGGCTGTCAGCCTATTTGTGTCAGTTCCATTTTATTCATCAGTCAATCTTGTCTCCTCTTTTTTCACATCCCATATATTGATCAAATAGATTTGTTAGCATGCCTCTGCAGCTTTAAAAAAGTTTTTGTTATTTGTCAGGTTTATTTGATTACTATATTAGTTGAGTGTTATCTTAATTGTTATTTCAATAGAAAATAAATGCCCTTTGATAGTCCCCCAAGATTCACTTTAAATATAATCCATATAACAAGTCAGTGGATGAAGCGAATGTGGTAAGAAAATAAACACATTAAACCTATTTTAAAAGGTGGTATTAATCTGCAGCTGTATTGTACTTGATCCAAAAGACAGGAATAGAAATAAGTACAGTGTAAAACAATTTTGATAAACATCAGTGCCGTATCATTGCATATTATGCTATGTATAAAATACCTTAACAAAAAGACATGTGATATAAAATAAACTGAGGTCATATCTGGAAGAATGGGGTTTGCGGTTATGTGTGAAATTGAACTGTATTAAATATGGCTTTCGACACTAAAAATTAGGCTAGAGAGGCAGTAAGCAAAGGCAGGTGGAAGTGCTGTTATATGGGGCAAATTTTGGGTAGGGAGAGAAAAAGAGGAAACCAGCTTTCAGGAAAGTATTTATTGCAGCAAAAATAAGCATGTATGCAGGTAGCTTCTTCCTCCACAAAGCTATGATACACTGTTTAGTGAAATAAATGGGAGATAGATTAATATTTTGTAACAGCGTCTTGTGCACATCAGTCACTCAGTTTTGGTAATGAAGTCACAATAGCAAAATTTTTACCTCAACCTTATCAAAGGGGAAGGTGATGCAACCAGTTTTCCTATGTGAATGTCCCAGAATCCTGTCTCTCATGTCTTCATTATCAGCAAGGCTACATAACCCTGGCTCCTTGCCTAACCTTAAATCTGGGATCTGCCCAGCTGGTACCTGAACTTACATAGTGTCAGAAATACCGTCCATATGTTTTAAGTCCATATGTTTTAAGATAGCTACTCAAGATATAGAAGCATTGATTTAATAAAAATTTTAGGAAGCAAAATCTACTGCTTTACTTGTATTGAAGTACGTTGACTGAACCCATTACTCCCTGAAACTGAGATGAAGAAACTTATGAAAAGCTAAGTTTCTCTCATTTCTTTTGGCCAGGATCATCTGACTTCAGAGAAATTTGGGTTCTCATCTGCATAATTATCTGTAGCCAGCTGCAGGGGGAGGGGATGAGAGTAGGGACAAAACCAGACTTCCAAAAAAGCAATTTTTTCCTGGCTTAATCTCTTCAGTCAAGGTGAGATGATTTGCCAGCAGGATGGGCTTGTCTTTCATTGATTTCTGCAGGAGTTTAGGCCAGACTGAACACCTATCATACCTATGAGGTAGAGCTGGAATGATGAACACCACCCTAAGGAGGACCTCTCTCATTAGAGCTGGAGCATTTTCAAGTGCCTATACCTGGCTGAGGATGCTTGAAAAGTCCAACTCCCAGACTGTTTTTCATCTGGAACCTCTTTATCAGTATTTCATACTAAACTACCATGCTAAATCTTCAGATGCCCTAAAAAAAAAAAAAAAAAGCTCAAATTTGCAGTTGTCCTAGAGCAGTTAGCAACACTCCTGTGATTCAGAAGCACACGGTGTGATGATAGTTTCAAGCTAAACTGTTATGACCAGCTAGTATGGAATATAAACAGGAACAGATGAGAAGAATACAGCCTCAACATTTGAGACAACAAAGAAAGAGTGAAATGATTGCTACATAAAAGACATTTCAAAGACCTCCCAGAAAACCAGGCATAAAAATCCCCAATAAAAAGGCTCAGCAAGAAAACTGTCACACCCCCTAATCCTCAGCAGACTCTAACAAGATGTTCGCATGAGCCAGAGATTGTCTCCTTCCCTAGAAGACAAAAGGCACAGAAATCAATACTGTCTAGCATAGGATTAGGAGGCAAGAGATAGATAAAAAGGATTCCTTAACCTTACAATTAGAAACCCAACTCTCCAGCCAAAAAGATAACCAGAAACAGACTGCAAACCTGTGTCACAATAATTGCTGCATCTTTTACTCTTTGAAAACTGATATTTTTCAGAAGATTTTTTTATAATTTATTGCCACCCCAAGAAAGGTTTTGATGGCCACTTAGCTACAGACAACTGCTGCTACCAAACCACAATTCAGCACATGTGGCAATAGAATTATTTTTCATTCTTTATGTTTTAACCACCTCCAACCAAGCAAAAATTATATTACCAGTACTTGCACCAACCTCCCAGTAAATTGTACCACTAAAAGCAAAATGATAAGTAATGCACTACTTCTAACAAATGATCAGCTTACTGTGCCCTGAACCAAACACTTACACAGATTCTTCATGCCAAACCTGGCATAAGCATGTGCTCTGATTAAAAAGGAAGCAACTTAGTTGTTATAACAAGCGTCTTAAGCTTTATTTGGTATTACTAATGCTTTTAAACAGAAGGCAGGGTACTGGCAAGAGCAAAAAACAGACTTGAAGGGGGAGGAAACCTGCAGGCTGGGAAGAAGCTGCAGTCTCTGAAGTCTGACCCTCCTGCTGTAGATAACGAGTGACCATAAGCTGTGAGAGCTGGAGAAGTTTGCTGAATAGAAATTTCAGATTCTTTCTGAAGCTCAGCAAGGCAACCACAAGACATTGACAATGACATTTACAAAGCCTGTATTAACTTACAGCAATGACTTGAGCACCAAATCACATATGCTTAGGTACTACATATTCCCACTTTATAGGGGGCTAAATAGCACGAGCACTCATTGAGGGACGGTAAGAATTTAAGCAGTTGGCACATCCAGTGTTACGAGTCTTTCCTGGTCTTCCTGGTGCCATCAGGAGAGGAAAAGTCAAATAATGTCTTTTTTCTCCAAGTGCAACACACTTGCAAACCATCACTCCATGCTCTTGTGATCCTACTGTCTACTGAGCCTTATATTTCCTGCCTTAAGCTAACTTTCCATGGTCTTGTTCAGTACAAGTTAGACACTACCTCAGAGCTGCCTCATGTTCTGTGGTAGATGAAATAATCCCTGTAAGTAAACTACTTGAAACCACTTAGAAAGATGTTGGCAGAGATGCAACTTAAACCATTGTCATTTGTCATGGAAAGACAAACAAATCACCCTTCCCAGAAGAATCGCAACTCAAAATAAACATATGGAAAAAGGCATGAATTTCTGTTCCTTTTTTAGCAAGCTCAAAGACAGCATAAAGCTTGTCTTACACATTCTTGGAGAATAAAAGGGAGAAATGTTTTCTACAGATTTCTAAGCAAATTTTCTGGACCTCAGTCCAGATGGGAATAAGTAATTCCCTCAGTCTACCCCCAAAGGCTGCAGTGTACCAGACAGAGCAGCCCAGGATGTGAATCAAACAGGGTGGGAGCAGAGGGCAGTGTGGTCTGCACGGTGGCATAAGCAAATTAATCCCTTCTCAGACAGACAGTTCCCCTGGGACTCCATGTCTGGCTTTTGGCAGAGCGTCAGAGACTCGTGAGCCTTTGCCTACAAGCACACTTGTCCCCAAGCCACAAGAAGCTGCACTGCTGTCCTGCTGATAGGCCAGCTATGCTGGATTTGAGTCTGGGAATAGGACCATGGCATCCTGCCTGTTATCTGAATGTTATTTCCAGATAACATTTTCCTCATTTTATAACAAAGCACGCTACTGGTTAGCACTATTAGAAGCACAACTTGAGATTTACAAGATAGGCTAGTGTTTTCCACAATTTGTGTTCAGATCAAGATTTACCAAAGAAACTGCAAAACATTATTTTAGTGACCCCTGTGTGGCACAAAATCCCACTTCCACTGGGATCACAAGGCCACCCCAGTATTCAGTCATTTAGATAAGGACTACATCTTCCCCTCCAAGCAGGGGAGAAAGGCACAGTGCTACAGAAGCCACCAAGTTTTCAGCTTTGCCACTGTTAGCAATTTTGAGATTGTCAAAGCCCATGGTGGTGAGAGGCAGTGCAAAAGCCTAATACACCTAAAAAGGTAGGAAGCATTGCTGTGCTGAAACAGGGAAATAAAGATGGGTGAGCTAAACTTGAACTTTCAACATATCCTAAGCCCTTGAAAGCTGGACTAGGGTTATGTTTAATAACTTAATCCACTATGTTCAAGAAGTCCAGCATCTTCATCTGTACCATTGGTAGGAGCGGGGATGTGATGAAGCATACAGTTCATTATCCATGGTTGCCTCAGTTGTGATCATTTTAATAAAGATTTTGCATAATTAAGATTTTCATTTTGGTGTAGGAATCAGATACAACACTTGATATGGTTTGCCCTGCAGCCAAACATTACCAGCACCTTTAACAGGCATTGGGATGGTCCCTCATGGATCGAGGCAGACTCATTTCACGGGTACATAAAGAAAACTCAGACACATGCTACCGAGAAAAACCAGCAAAAGACAAACTTTGCTCACTCAGAAGCTCAGGGTTCAATGCTGCATCAGTGAATCAGAATCCTCAAGCAGTCTCTGTCCCTTTGGGTAAGACAAGTTGTGTTGACGGTATGAAAATTGCTGTGTTCCCTGGGGAAAACACAGAATTATAGAATCATTTTGGTTGGAAAACACCTCCAAGATCATCTCAGTGAGAGGCCATAGGACACTAACTAGATCATTAAAGAGAAGGGGTATCTCCTAACTTCTATTAAGAGTTATTTTTAACATACTTGTGAAGTCAGTTAGGGGACATAGCTTGACTTTCCTCTTTCCTCTGATAACAATACGGTTTTGAGGTGTTCACAGAACACCCATGTGGGATAACAAAGGCACATCACCAGCTGAGAAGCTTTTCCTACTTAGTGAAACTTTCTTTTCACGTTCTTATTTTCTCAAACTAGGCAGCCCCTTATAAACTTAGGCTTCATCTTGTCATCTCCTTCTCCCCATAGCACATAGGGCATGGAACCACAGCATTTCAACCACTGACATGGCACCTTCCATGCAAAAAAATTAGCTCCATTAGTGTAATTCCATTGGGGGATGTAAGCAAGAGCTTTTCCTTAATGCTTTTCATCTGTTTCAGCCTACAGCCCATTTTTAAATCAAGATTATTTTTTGCGTTAATCACACTAAAGAAACACTTTAAGGTTTACTCAAAGCAACAGAACAAGCACAGAAATGCTGCACAGGGGGCTAAGCCTAGAAGCTTTAAAGCGTGAGAAGAAGCTCTTTCTTATGAAAATTGAGTAGGAACCCCAAAAGGGTCAGCTTAGGAGCCACACAAAGGCTGCTTGTTCCCATTTGCAGGATCTCAGTTGATTACTTTGGTATCAGACAGCCCTCAAACTGTCTCCTTTCAGGGGCTACTAATTCTGCACATTACCTGGAGAACTGCCATGATGTTGTTTGCCCTTTTTCCTCTATTTATCTGCTAAAGGAGAAGCAAGGCCTGTGGCCCTCTCCCCTCCCAGCTGAGGATGTTTTCCTAACTGAGGCTTCTCATACCAATTAACACCATCTGAAAGCCTTTAGAATGGGAAGATATGCCAATTTATCTGCTTTCTACCCAGCCACTCCAGAAGTGGGTAATGCTTATCTGCTCCAATTACTTCTGAAAATGGCATTTGGAGAGTCCCAGCTGGAGCCAACCCAAGAGACCTTTCAGAATTTGGCAGTGGCCCTCAGTACTCCTCACCATGACCATTAATTGGGGTGTTGCTGATTAAAGGATGAGTACACCAGGCTGGGCAGCACCCACAGGCTGGGCTCTTCCAGTAACAATAAGTTGGCTGTGTTAGAAACCACATCATCCAAAAATTTTAGAAAGCACCATGGCCCCATTAGGACCTTTCTTAATGGGGCACCCAAGACACAGTTGTTGCAACCAAAAAGCCTAAACCCAATGGCTTCAGTACATGATGGGGGCCTACAAGAGAGCTGGGAAGGGGCTTTTGACAAAGGCATGTAGTGATAGACTAGGGAGAATGGCTTATATCGGAAGCAGAGTAGGTTTAGACTAGATATTAGAAAGAAATTCTTTACAGAGAAGACAGCAAGGCACTGGCACTGGTTACCCAGAGAAGTTGTGAATACCCCATCCCTGGAAATGTTCAAGACCAGGCTGGATGGAGCTCTGAGCAGCCTGATCTAGTGGAAGGTGTCCCTGCCCATGGCAGGGTGCTTGGAACAGGAGGTTCTTTAACATCTCCTCCAACCCAAACCATTCTATGATTCTGCTTGTACTGGAAACACACATGATGCAAACTTTCTCTGCTGCTTAGAGGACACTGATGAGGCTTTGGTAGGCAAGGTCAAGATGTTCGCCTGCTCTGATAAAGCATGAAGAGGTAAATCATCCTGTGCAACTCAAGTGATTCAGATGGTACTTTTGGCATTTTTCCCCCCTCCTGCTTTTGTTCTGTCAGTCTGAAGAGAACAGCTCGTGTGATGTAATTTAGAATGGAGCTTTTTTAAAGCTTTCACTCAGGAAAAGCTTCAGGAGCTCTGGGGGTATAGCTTAGCTCGGAGAAACAGAAAGAAAGCAAGTTTGCATTGACAGCTTGATCCCAGAGAGAGGTGGCTGCCTGCTTGTCTAACAGGTCCTCTGGGTCTGGATGAGGCAGAGACAGAGGAGCAGTCATATTAAGTGAACGCGCGCTGCCAATGTTAAAGGAACAATTACCATTATTCTGCATAGTTCACTGTTTGCTACTGCTATTTCCTTCAATAAAACCTCTTTTCACTTGGCAATTGGAGCTTGTCATGTAACAATATTTCTTATGCACAATACACATACTAAAATGCCCCTGTGTTTTTAATACATTTATAGTTGTTAACAATAGCGGTATAGCGACAGAAAAAACTGTACTTGCTTTGAATACAGAGCAGATTGAAAAAAGAACAAACCAGTGGCCCTGATCTGAAGGATTAATGGGGGTTAGATTTTGCCTAAACTGTGTTAAAACAGTGATACCTCTTCCATTTCTTTGACACCCACTTCTTCCTCTCAGGGCCTGGGCTGTGACCTCCTTGCTTGGAAGGCGTTGTACACCTGAGCCTTGTGCAAAATTTCAGTCATGGTTTTGATGTCAGGGAGTGTTGAGGAGAGGGTTGGGCTCTCACCTGCCCCTGTGCCTGGGCAGCCCCGAGTGGGGTGGACAAGGGGTGCCACTCCGAGGTCCTTGGCAAGCCCAGCCTGCTGAAGGTTGCCCAACAACCCTTCGATCCTTGTGCATGGTGCACAGACAGGTGGGAGCAGTGTTACTGTCCAACAACACCTGAAACTCTGGTGTTCAACTGCCCACATCAGACTAACAAAACTCCTTGTGAATGCAGCTCCTGGTGAAGCAGGACAAACAGACAGCTCTGGGCATCTCCCCGGGGCTGTGGAGCTCTCCAGCTCTCCTCCAAAAGCTCACACAATGGAGACATTGTGTTACTACTGAGCTTGCCAGCATCACAAAGCCAGGTGGAAATGACCGCAGTGAAGGTGCCACGGTGAGAAGAAATTACGTGTTTGCACTTCTGAGCAGGCTGAACCTCATATTTCATGCACCCAAAGGAACAAGCAGCTGTTCGGAAACCTTTGTAGCACAATCATGAAGGAAACTTTCTTCTGCCATTAGATTCGTGTTTTCTAAGAACTCTATTTTCTTCAGAACAAGTTAATATACACAGGAAAAGACATCTTGAGTGTTCCTGACTCTCCTACACTATCCAGGAATAGTGATAGACTGCGAGTTTAAACACATTCTTCCACTGCACAGTGAGAGAAGTGTGTTTAATGCTGTGAGCAGAACACTTACCATGTTTGCCTTTGCCAGAGCCGGCAAGACTACACTGTTTTAAGAGTACTTATTACATACATAAGTAACAGTGGATGTCATCTGTCTGCCCCCAGAATAGATGTTCTGCATCTTCAGTGCAGGTTAAAAAAAGGATTTGTGAAAAGATGCACAGCATGATACATCTTCTGCTTCAGATATTCCTAATTGCTTTGTCTATGGCTTTTTCTGAGGAAAAGAGAGAAGACACCCAGAGAAGGCCACCATATTGGAGGCTGATTTGGAGCCTGATCTGAGCTCCCTGGAATTGTTTTCTCTGACATCTGGTGATACAGGATCAAGCCCTTGCGAAGATAAATAAATGGTTTTCCAGCATGGTCCAGCACAGGCTGTTCTGCAACACCTGGGGAGGTGCTCAGATGGCAATAAGATTAATAATGTTTATTACAGTGTGCAAGTCCAGCTCCCAGTTGTGTTCCAGCGTGGCATGCAGGCAAGAGAGAAACAAATGGAAGTGTTTGCTAGGAAAGTCTCATAGAAGATGTAAGACTCTCGCAGACTACCACTCACCATTGGGTTCAAATCAAAGAAAAGCTTTTATACCTTATTAGAAGACATGCAGGGCTGTAGTCATATATTATCATGAGTCAATTTACCACCAGTACAGCTCTGAGGACAATCAGCGAGAAATGCTGCATCTTCTGTGATTTGCAGTTCTATTTCACAGCGTTTAAAGTGTTTGAATGTATTTTAAGAATATATATGGGTTTGATGGTGTTAATATAGATGGGTTTGTTGGTGTTTCCCCCCACCAAATGAAAATGCTGACAGTCTTGGAGCTGCTCTGGCATTAATGCCATCCAGGGATATCTTTGTGACCATAACTGTGTGTAATGCCTGCTTTGGGAATAAACATAACTTCAGTGCCATTCAGAGAGTGGCACAGTTGTCAAGGACCTTGGGACATGAAAGGAAGACACTGTGCTGTCTTTTCATTGGAAAGTTCACAAATTCTGCCTAGAGATCCCTCTGATATTTTCACTTTTCAATATATAGTGCTTACCAAAAATAAAACTGAGAATTTTAAGTGCCTTCCAAATTTAATGACACAGAGTTTTACATGGAAAAAAAATTCTGTTGTAATAAACTCAGCATTTTCTGTTTTACATTACCTATAAATTTCCCCAGCTAAAGAGTGAACAATTACACAAGGATGTCCATGGGTGTGACCTACCTTTAGGTACTGTACCAGGGTATTAAATAAAGCCCCGTCCACTTCTGGCTACTCTGCTCTGGTTAGGATTTTGTTTCTGGAACTTGATCATATCGACAGACAACCTTAACCTTATTGTGGGGGGAGTCATTAACCATGAGAGGAAGGAAGAGTGAAATAATGCAGCAGGGAAATCGAGGCAACAACAACAACAACAACAATAGTAATGTTTGTTTTTTCTTTGCTTTGAAAACAACAAAGTCAATTCAGATGAGACAATGCATCAAAACCTCCAGTTTCACACTGTGCAGTGAGGAATAAAGAGAATTTGAGAGGTTTGAGTTAACCCTGCAAAACAACAAGCAGCTGCCCATGAGCACTGGGATGGACCTGCTCCAGCACCCGTGGGATGTGCAGGCAGCCCCATCAGAGGGTAGCCTCAGGGGAACTGTGTGGTGTTGTGCATCCCAGATCCCAGCCCAGGGAAGAGGACAGGGGCTGGCACAGCCATATGGTGACTGGGGTGGCCTACTGACATTAATAAAAACAAACATTGCTAAGCCCTCCACTTGGAGGGGGAAAGACAGGGCTGTGTGTTTTCAGTTCAAGTTCAGTTTGTGACTTACTTGTTCTGAGTTTTTTTAATTATCCCTTTTAGCAAATATCAGCAGAGTGCAGTCTTAAACAACAAGAAACAAAAGAACCTGGAAAGCAGACTTTAGCTTTCTTTACAACACTTCTTAGGGCTGTTTCATATAATAGGGCCACCACACACCAAAAGTTCTTCCCCATCCCTGGGGTGTTCAAGGCCAGGTTCCACAAGGCTTGGAGCAACCTGGTCCAGTGGAAAGTGTCCCTGCCCATGGTGGCTGGTTGGAACTAGCTGGGCTTTCAGTCCCTTCCAACCCAAACCACTCCATAATTCCATAAGACCAAAAAAATCCAGTCTGGGGCTTAAATACAACTTCAGGTATAGCCACTCCATCACAGTGACTCCCAGAGAGGACGATTCTCTTTCAAGACCTGCTGGAATAACAACAGGGTGCCAGGATGCTGTGATCATAAAATTCAAAAGAGGCAAAACATAAAAAAACGACCTAACAGCAAGAAGCATGTGAAATACCATGAGATCCTGCTGCTCCCTGGACTAACCCCAATTCCTGTAATAGATTTATCTCATGGAAGCCATTTCACAAAGGCACAACCGCCAGGACAGAAATACGGACCTAAAGAAAAATGTGATAGGGGAAGAAAACAGTGGGTGAAGGAAAATTTAGGAGATCCAATCTACAAACAAGTCCTGGGGGCTCAGATAAGGCTCTCCTGAAGGATGCACAGCTGTATCCCACATCCAGCCCCTTGGGTTTCAGGGATTGCCTTGCCTGTTGACCAGCTGAGGTTGTGTTTCTGCTGCAGTTAACACTTGATACCAAAGCTGTGAGGTTCCTGCGAAAATTCAGTGATTTATCTCGGCACTTATCAGCCTAGGGCTCCCAAGGACCTCTCGCCAAGAGAGCGATGGACAGGGAGGGCTCTGGGCAGGCCCTGCAAACCACCCAGTGAACAAAAACCCACTGTGGATTTTGCTGTTGTGGTCATTTAGGGCATGAATTATGTCCAGCCTTTAACATAGATGATGATGTCTGATGCAACAGGGACTTTGGACTTAGCACATAAAAACCTTTTCATAAAGTGTTTGGCCCCCCTTCTTGCAAAGTTGTTACAACTCCAAGGTGTAAGAGAGAAGCATAAAATTCACACTAATCCCTTCAATTCTTTTTTAAGCATCCTTAAATCCAGCTTTTTTTTTCCCCTGCTATACATCTTACTTTTTATAGTTAAAAGTAATTTTAAAGCAAAAAAGAACATAAACAATATACACTGACTCTTGACACTCCATTGCTTTTTTAAACTAGAATAATAAAAATTTGCAAATGAACAAAAGAGTGGGAGGAAGATATCTGATTTACAATGTTTTTGAGATAAAGAACACTATAAAAAAAGATCAATGTGAATAATAAAGCATTGTTAACTGAGTCATGACATTTCTATTCTCAGTGAAGATTTGAACAGTAGAGCTCTGCAAATGAGCACCTTGTGCCATTTTCAAAGTGGGAGGAAGACATATAATTATAATTTTTAAAGTGAAGAGAATTAAAAAAAAAAATCTCTGTGAAAAAGTTTATTGAAAAACATATCGACATATCAATATGACATAAATTACTTTAATTTTATTAAACTAGGATGGGGGAAAACCTCTTTTTGAAGACTGGCTGCAGAAAGCATTCCTTGAAAAGAATTTTCTTTATTAAAAACTCTTTGCTAAGATGAAACAGCACTGAATGTCAGCACTACCGTATATTTATTCTGTAACTCTTCCAACAGCCGAGATCTATAAAAGAAACATATTTTCAAAACAGTTTTAACCTCCATTGTCTTGATCATTCGTATTAGCATTTTTCATGTCACCTATTGAAATCCCTTAAAGGAACCTTTTATTCAGTCAAAATTAATGAAGCCGTTTTCTTAAAACAGCCTCCAAAAAGCAAAAAGGACGTAATGTTGTGCATTTTATTTGACATACGTTCTCTGCCATTTCACTTATTTGTGTGATGAGAGCAATACTTCATATTTATGCTATCAAATCTGCAGAGAAAAGTGATTTTGAGAGAGAAGAAAACCAACTCTGCTCTTGCTGTGTGTGCAATTTAAATCCACAGTGAAAATACAGCATTGATCAGATTACTCCAATTGAGTCATTTAGTGCTTTGGCATTCCTGAAGTTAGGGCCCAGCTGTGAAATCATAGTTGGGGCCAAACATTGCTGTTAGGTGAGTGCACATGGCTCCCATTTTCTTCAAAGGGAATGACACACATGGCCAATATTTAGCTTTCACCTCTTCCATTCTTCAGCTAGCAAAGCCAGAACCAATGGAGTATACGCAGGCAATTTAACAGAATTAAGAATACAATCAAGATTTTCCAGGACTTAGTAGTGATTTGGGATATATAATTCAATATACCTCAAAACGCAGATGCTCAGCATATTCTGAAAATCAGGCCATCTCAAATGTCTTGCTTTAAGCAGGTAAAATCATAAATTACTCTGAGTATTTTGGCCATTAGATCCTAACAAACTGGGTGTAGTACACCTCTTCAAAATTATAAGCTCCAATTTCTGGCTTGGCTGGGATGCCTGAGAGAATTACGACATCCCAACCCATTTTTATTCCTGTGCTGGCACACAATTCTCCCCTTCTATTACCATTATGGGACTTGAACACAGTGCAGGTGCCCTTCTGCAGCAGGTGACCCCTAGGGAAAATCCAAGTCCTGGCTCTGTAGGTCCCCTGGGATGGACTGGGCTGCTTAGGATGGCCCACAAGACCTTGCAGCATAAGTGCCATGGAGAGAAAAAAGGATGCATCCCAAAAATCTAGCTGCCCCATGCCGCCTGCAGATCTTCATTTCAACTCAAGGTCAAGTGGAAAACTTTTCTACCATCCTTGCTGACTCTCCTCTTCACTTTCTCCTGACTCCATCTGTTCCTCACCCATCTCCTTCGTTCCGCACTCGCCTCCCTCTTCTTCCTGTGTCCATCTGTTCCCTCCTTCCTCGACACAAGCCGGGGAAGGGAAGTAAATTCAGTCATTCACTGAACAGATTTCAAGATGAACCCCCTCCCTCTCCAGTTCTAACTTCATTCATCATGGCAAAAATTATAATGAATAGAAATGTTGAAGGTGAAAATTTATTAGGGATTGTGTTTCTTTCTTATATGAAAAGCAGTTAAAGCGGCATATAAACATTGGCTTCATTCATTTTTTCTTAATATATGGTATAATTAGTGAGAAATATTAGTGGAAGTGCTTGCTATGCAGTCCATCAACACATGCCTGTCAGAGCTTAGGATCTGGGCCAAAAGTTTTTGCCAGTCCTGTGATAGATTTATAATAAGCCTATAGAAGGCTTTACAGTTAGCTGGGTCACTAATTCATGAAGTTAAAATGTATGCAATGAGGTCAAAAATACACTATTGATAAAATACCCCCTCCCGGGATTGCACCATTAGCTTTGTTACTGCAACAGCAAAATAAAGTAAACCCAAAGCTCCTGTGAATTACCAGTCTATCATCGTAAATCAGCAGTGAAGCACTTGCACGAGTTCATGATGTCATCTGAAGCCCGGGATGTATTTATAGCCTTGTGTACTATTTCCTGTTTCCTTATGACAAAAATAAACAGTCTCTAAATCCCCTGCATCCTTATGCCTGAGCTCAGCAGAATGTAATGGGCATGAATCTCTGAAAGGCCCTGTGATATATTGGTCTAGAGCAGCTCCCTTCTGATGGGCCGTGGCGCCCACGCTCCCTCCATCCTCTCCCATGTGGGCAACAGCAGTTCCCATGGATTTTGCTCCATCTGCTGCACTCACTGCTGGGATAGTCCCACACCCCCTCCTGCTTTCCCCCCCTGACACTTAGGAGGAAAGAAGATTTAAGCCCAGGCCTTAGGCATGGAGTGAAGGGCCTGGCAGGCACAGCCAAGGTGGAGGAGCATTGCTCCATATGGGGGCCTGGGCTTGCCACCACGGGGACCTTGGGCATCTTGTCCACCAAGACTGCCAGGCCATGAAGGTTGGAGTTTGGGCTGGAATTTCCTCTCTCCTCCTTTGTTAATGACTTGGGAACCTCATCTAAGGTTTCTGGGGTCTGTGGGCATGGATGATGCCCCATATTACATCTCAGACCTCCCAGCTCTCAAATTTTCTGTACCTACCTGAATTTCTGTGTTTGCCAGTGGTCCTCTTCACCTCTTCTCAAGTGAAACTTTCTCTCTTAGCAACTTGTTTGATTTTTTGCTTCCTTTCCAGCTGTGAGACAGAGGGTAACACAAACAGCACACCATCCCATGTAACCTCCCTTTGCAAGGAAGCGCACTTGCTTCTGTTTGACCTCAGAGCAACAACTGCTGAAGTCAATGACTGTCACTAAGTGGCTGAGAGTGATAGCTGTGCCAAACCACATTTATTTGATATTTATCCCTCTTCAATTTTGGTTTTTTTTTCTCCACCAAGACCGTCGCACCAGCTCCCTGCCTCTGCTGGCCCTCCCTGGGGTGACATCAAGCAGTGAGGACCATCCAGGTAAGCTGCTGGCCCCGTGCATGCAGATACTGCCTCCCTGATAGAGAATTATATCCTTTAAACTAGCAAGAAAAAGTGTTTTGTTTTTCTTTTTACTTCTGCTTTTTTGAAGCACTGCCATCAAACCCTGAGGTTTGTGTTTCATTGTTCTGTGAGTCCTTTCAAACCAAGTGAGTTCAGAGCAAGCCTTTATATGTACAAGTTATCATCCATCAGGTCTGATGTGGCTCTGCCTGTGTCATCTCAAGACTGAAAGGACATGGCACACAGCTCTTTCAGTGATGAGCATGTGATACATTAAACAGACAGGTAGCAAGAGCAGTGCATGGGATAGCGAATGGCAGGGGGAGCAGCCAGGCGTTCTTTGGTGCTTTCGCTGCACTGATACACAAAGATGCCTCGGGGGAAATTAAAAAGTTACAGGTCCTAAACTGCTACAGTTTTCCACACAGTTTAGCATTAACCCTTGGGATTCCTTGTGACAGAGGTGTGAGGCAAAGGGCCATTGCCAGGATGGATTGGAACAAATGCCAGTGTCGAGTAGAGCCACAGGCTCCCTCGTCCTTTGCTTGTAAGATGTGGATGAGCCCTTTCAATTCTCCTTCTCTTTCAGTGGCATCTCCCCCTAAACAGTTGCTCCAAGAGCTGCTTTGGATTACCTGCACTTCTGCAGTCCCTGTCCAGCAGAACAGAGCACCTCTAAAATCCTCTGTCCTTTATCAAAAATAGGCTTAGAGCCCTTGTATGCCTCTATATTAAATCTAATTTCAGAAGCATGCAGGGAAACTGCAGACTCCTCTTCTCCAGGACTGCAAGATGCTGGTTTGTGCCTAAAGTCAATGAAGAGAAACAGAGGTCAGGGGACATACTGCAAATGCAAGTCTTGGTATCACTGCTCCTCCCTATTAACCAGAGGGATCTGGGGCTGGCATCAGTGGAAAGTAAGTGATTTACTTTCTGCTTTCATGAATTTAGACACTGTAGTCAGCCATCTGAATCACCCAACTCCAAAAAGAAAAAGAAAAAAGAAATTCCATGCGAGTATTGAGACTATCTTTAATACAAACATGGGTGAACGATCCCAGTCTTCTTCTGCAACAGCCAAGGCAAGTCCCAGCTTCCCCATGTGAGGAAGAAAAGTTGCTACTTCATACTATTTAAAAATGGCACATTGTGGGGGTGTACCTTTAGCAGCCTCTGCCTAACAGTCTAACACTGAATAATCTGAGATTTCTTCATCATGATACACTTATTTTTCCCTTCAAGTTCACTTCAGTGGTTGATTTCTATATGTTAAAAACACAGACATATGTGGACATCTGAAGTTGAATACAGGCTCTTAAAAGAGAGTTGGAAAGTTTGACCCTCTTCCCATCTCTAATTGTAATTTAGTTTTCTTTTTATATTGTCATTTAACAGTAATCATAAATAGTATCAGTGGTATGTAATATATTTTTAAAGCCTATTTGGCTACATCTATTTGTTCCAAACTCTCAAACTACTGCTGTTCCACCCAGCAACAAACTATAATAGAAAAAAAAAAACCTGCTAGCCACCTTTTTTTTTTTTTTCTGCTGGTCTAGCACAATCTTTATTTCTTCAGACACTTTGTGCAAACATTAAATTGATAAAGGACATAATGTAGATGGACCCACAGCTGAAATGAAGGTAATTGCATAAAAATGAAATGGAGACCTATAATTGTACACTGCTTTAGCCTCTCCCGCAGTGTTTTCTGGAAGCAAGGATCTCGCTTGTCATAGCAAGTTGCTTGTTACAGTGATTGCATGAAGACTTGATCTAGCTGTACAAGACAAGTATAACATTACTGAAAGGGAGCTTTTCAAACTAAGAGTCTGACACTAAAATGTACTGTATTTTCCAAGATGTAGTATGCTTTAACAAACAGAAGAGTCCCTGAGTGACAGCTTTTGTTACCCTTTTGTTTGATGGTGCTGTATTGAAAAATTCAGGTTATGTCTATGCCTTTCTATTTCTGGTTTTGATTTCTCTTCAACGGCACTTCAAGAATAAAAATTGACTCAAAGTATGAATAGTAGAAGTCGGTGGATACAGTAAATGTTAGTCTGGCATTTACTGATTACTTCTGTCAGACTTTTTGCAGTCTCGCTCTTGAATGCTTAAATGCATTCAGTGGGCCATTGTATTGTTGCAGAATTGGGGAACTCAACAGATATATTGTTAATTAACAATATGTCTAGTTTAGATTTTTGGGCAGATTTTGAAAGTGGAAAATAATAGTTATTGTTGCCTAAGCCTTTTGATCTGATCCATGTGTATCCAAAGGCCCAGCCTGGGGGTAGCTCTCAGTGCGGACACACAGGATCCATTTGTAATATTGGCACCTGAATAAAAGCTGAGGCTTGTGTTTTTTGGACTCAGAAATAAATTATTGTCCAATAAATCCAATGCATAAGCAGGACATCGCTTCCTCCTGAGCCCTGCTGCTTCAATTAGCACAACTTTTCCTGGAGGTGGTTTGTTATTGAATGGAAGTGCAGGCAAACTTGTGGAATGTCATTGATTCGTGAACACTGGAAAACAGTCATTACTGTACAAGTAAGGACATCCAAAATACATGAGTTTTCACATTCTGGATTGAAGAGGCTGGCCAAGAAGTCAGAGAGGGAAAAAAACCCCTTTATTTGCTTATTCTGGGGGGAAAACCATCAATAAATCATCACAGATGGGCAAACCCAGACATGCATAGCCCAGGATGCTGATTTCCTCCGACCAAAGGTACAACCTCAGGGGAGAATTGCTGTGCTTTGCACTGCTGGGTCACACCCAGCAGAGCCACTGCCTCTTCTGCCCTTCCCATCTCACCTGCGGCTTTCCTTTATCTTAATGCTCACAAAACCTGACAGTTATAGGTTTCTGAGACTCCTCTCTGTGCCACTTCTCTCTTACTGCCTCCATCCCATCGTTCACTCCCTGCCCAAGGCCAACCTGTAAACTCTCCAGGACAGGGAAACTCCACATTTCCATCACAGTAGACTTTGTTGTCATTAAGACTTCAAAATCAAGGCAATACCTCTGCCACACAACTTTAAAGCAGTGATTTAAAATGAAAATGATAGCCTAGTTTTTATGCTTACCTTATCCCAAGGTCTTACTCTACTAACCTCTACCCAGATTTTCTGCTTCTACATATTTCGCCAGGTAAAAATTATCTAAAATGGCATGAGACCCTACTACGAGCAGAAATTTAAATGAATTGCTCACTCATTCTGTAAGTAAATTGAGTCATAGAAATCACAGAAAGATTAGTTTGGAAGGGACTTCTAGAATCACATTGTTTGGCCTCTGTCAGAAACCTGCAGTAAGAGCAGGTTGCTGGGGTCCATGCCCAGGTGAGCTCTTCACACAACCACAGCCTTGCTGAGGTCTGCTCTGGTGCTTTACACCTCCCATGATGAGGAATTCATTCCCTAGGCAGCTCCAGCTGCCCTTGCTGCAGCTTCTGACTGTGCCCTCCTTTTTCCTCTGCACACTGCTGGGAGGAGTTGGGGTGTGGCTTCTCCGTCACCCTGGCTCTGGAGGGGAGCGCAGCATCCAGCACCCTTCTTTGCCTTCTCCTCCAGGCCAACCAAGCCCAGCTACCTCAGCCTCTGCTCACACAGAAGGTCTTCCAGACCCCTCACCACTTCAGTAGCCTTCAATGGGTTTGTGCCAGATGCCACTTAGCCCTCAAATCCTTGCTTCCCCCCTCTTCAGGCCTTATGGTTCCCCTGTTTTTTCACTTACCCTGCAATCCATCCATCCCATCCACACTTCCTCCTCTCGGCCACAAGGATACTGGGGGAACAACTACAGTCTCATCAAGGTTTCACTCTCTGTGAGCCTTTCCTTGGCTTTTCTTTAATATATGTCAGAAGTCAAAGGTACCTAAAACCCAAGAGATGTGCAGGGTCTCTCTTCAGGCTCCTTGCAGCTGAGTGTAAACAAACCACTTTAGAGCACTTACTTACTGATCTTCTCAGAAAGTAGCATTTGCAAAACTGAGGTGTTTGTAAAGATTGATTTTCTGTATATAGCTCAAGAGCAAGCATATCACAAGATTTAAGTAAGATAAAAAGTGAGGCTGTGCTTGATGTGAGGTGCAGGAGTTAATCAGCTGTAGATAAGAACTGATGAGGTTTTATCATCCCTGCCATGGAGAGAATGACTGTGTTTCTTGGCCTCTTGATCACTTCAGAGAGTGAGTGAAACTATATATCAACCCGTGTTTATCTGTGCCTGAGAAGTTCTTCAGGAATAAATTGAACTCAGAACTCTTCTTAACCTTTCCCGTAGTTGGGGCTTAAAATTAAGCTCTCCCTCTGGTTTTTGAGCTGCCTCTCTGGCACGCTGACAGCATGTGAAGTATCCCATCTCCTAGTTGACTTCCAGGCCAACAACGTAAGTGGGGATGAAGTTATGAAATAAGGAATCTGGATGCTAAACAGAGACCATCTGGCTTTCTTTGCTACAAGATTATGAGCCACAGTGAGCTGGCACATCTGCATCCAGATACCGCCCACGTGCACATTGTTGGCTGTTAATTTAGGGACACAAAGTTGCAGCTGAAAAATAACAAGATAATTGTTTTGCCTTCTTTTATGTCACAAATTGAAGTTAGGATATCAAACTCAAAATCGATGTCAACTGAGGCAATAGTTCTGTTTTCTTTCCAAACCTAATCCCACGAACTGGAAGTGAATTATTACTTAGCCTCTGAGTCCTCTGGGTTTGAGAGAAAACCTTAGAAGGCAAATTCACAAATACCTTTACTATGAATAAGCCTCTGTAAAGGACTGAAATCACTAGGTACGAAGGGTTAGGCCTTGGAAGTAAACAACTGTAGGTTTGAAAATTCTGCATATGTTATTCTTTCAGATCTCTGCCTTGGTATCACAGTCTTTTTTTCCCTAATCCCACCAGATAACCAGCTTACAAATGAAAAACACACAGATGAAAAGCCTATGAAAGGTATTGTTATGAGTTCTGTCGCAGAATTCAGCATCACAGACGCTTCATCAAAGGGTACCAAAAATGAGAAGAAATTGTCAGATGCAAGCAGACCATCCATTGCTTCCCTGGAGAAATGCAGAGAATTCACTTACATTGAAGATGATGCATCAGTACATCAGAGAGACAGTGATGGTATGTTTTATAAAACAGATCACATTTGAGCTGATTTCTAAATAATGCCCACTGCAAAAGAACTATGTATAACCAACTCGAAATTAAATGTTGAACAGGAGGTACAAGAACATCGCCAAAAGCAATGTTAAGTTGCCCTGCAGACATTTGTGTGATAGATGAGAATTTCTAGAAGATGATCTTAAATTGTCAGTGATATTAAAGTCATAGAAGAGGAGCTTAGAGCCTATTGTGCCACAGAGCATTTGTACTTTAGTAATGAGTGTTTGCACAGAGGCACCAGTGTCAGTGTCAGATAAATGCTATTCCTGCTTATTCCAGTGGATGTTGAAAAAAAGGCTCTGTGAAGCATTTTAGAAGTTTCTTTTGAGTGCCTTTCACAATAATGGATTGGTGTGTTATATCCGATGGAGCTGGCATCTATCGTGCATATCATTTAACAATTCCTAAATTGAGCATTTCTAAATACAGATCAACACAATAAAGTGCCATGTTCTACAGGAATCCTTAACATCTCTATTGTGTCACTGATCCTCATAAAAGGGATGTCTCTGATATATCTATTGGAATACACTTAATTTCAAGGAAGGATCTGAAGTATTTATTTTATTTAGGGGACTTGTCCTCTTGTCCAGATACTCCCTGTTTGTGAGTTTGAGGACTATCTCAACCATTACTGGCACACAGGTGTGTCCCATGTGATGCAAATAACAGATTTCATACTCCTTAAAAAAGCTGAACATGAAGGAAATTAACAACAAAAAAAAAAACCCAATCTGTGCTTAATTAATAATGTTAAGGGCTGGATAGAAGCCAAGAAAACCAAAGGAAGCCAGATTTGTGGTTGTCACTGCATACTCAGCTCACTCCACTCTGACAACTTACTGCTTATTCCACATAGACGAGGCCAAATCCTGTTTGCTGGTGCTTGGAGAACCTCTGAAGGCAGAGCAATAGATGAGGAAATTGGTGATTATTTTGTTCCCTGTGCTCAGACAAGAGCAAATCCAAAACTCATTGGTTTCTCCAAGGATGACCACCAAGTCTCCAGCAAGCTTTGGACCAGGGTTGTTCTGAGCCTCATCTGTGTGGGCAGATGCCAGCAAACAAGAGCAGGAAAGATTAGAGATGAGGCATGCTAGAAAAATTATTATAAATTCTTCTTTTGTGCTAATTAATCTACTAATGTAGAGAACAAGAGTTGAGGTCATTGTTCTCACTGAGATAAACATTGTAAAGCCGTTTGGCAAACAGCAGGGAAAACAGAGGGGAAAACAAGAGATTGCATCTTCTTTTATGCAGTTTGTGGCTAATTTATTTTCAAATATATAAATGAATGCATAGGAATGGATGTCTAATTGCTAATATCTATTATTTATATACATTACCCCACTTAAAACAGGACCAAAAAGCCTCACGCATGCAGATTTTTTGAAATGTGTTACATCCATTATCACAGTTCATGGTGTGTGCTCTGATGGGAATTTAAAAGCATCTTTACTGCACATCACAGAGTCGGTGCTGAAACATTACTTTATTATTAAAATCTTGTGCTTTTTGTGTGCTCTCTTTCCTGGATGAAGCCCTACGAATCGTATCTATTCTTTCCAGATTACATAAGCACCATTATGGTTAACACATTCAAGAAAAAAAACCTGTTATTAAAAAAATGGATCTTTGGAGAGGGAGAAAAAAAATTGCCAAATCCTTAATTAAGACATAATTTTGAATTCTGTCTCTCACATCTATGTATAGGAAGGAAATTTCAAAAACATAAGAGATCTAAAAAGAATTGTCTTAATTACACCAAGGACTACTGGATAAAATGATTACATTTTCTACACTGTAAATTTCATACAATTAAATGCAGTGGTGTCACCTTATTAAATGTTTCAATTTTATAATTATTTCAGTTCATTTAGCTAGAAAAAAATATAAGAATGAATTTACTAAGTATCACTGAAATCTAGTCATTCTTATTCAACAGAACTGACTTAGAAGTTAGTTGTGCTTGTCTGAACCTAAATAGATCTTGACATATTTAAATAAGTATTAAAATTGATAACATTGGTGATGATATGCCACTTAGAAAGAAGTTCAATCATATGCTATTTATTCTTGCTTCCTGCTTTAACTGCCGTTGTTTTTTTTTTCTTAATAAAGAAGTTGGAATGTTTTTTTTTTAATTTTGTTTTTCATCAAGAAAGCTTTCTAAAAAAAAAAAAAAAAAAAAAAAGAGCATAATTCTGGAAACTTCCTGGCAGTGAACTTAATGTTACGTGAGATAGAAAATGCCACAACAGAACCAATGCAGTTGAATGAGTTCACAGTTAGTCATCCTAGGGCAAGAAATGTGGTTATAACCATATGCTTTCCTGAAAGAACCAATGAAAAGACATTCATATTGTTGAAGGCATTTTTCCTTTCCAAAAACAAGAAGGGAAAAAAAAAAAGGAAAGGTCTGGGTCTGTGCTCCAACTGGATTCACACAGTTGGAATCTCACACCTGCTGCACCCGAGCAGTCTCCCCAGATGCTGGAGGCTGAGGGATGGGGAGTTAATTAGTTGATTTTTGGAGGGCACAAACATAGCACAGAGTTTTAGTCATGGTGACCAAGTTTTCAGGAATATTCACTGGCTCCAGACACACATCCTACATGATCTATTTTCCAAACTTTTGACTCCTTTGAAAAATTGACATTTGTGAACAAAAAAATGAGAACCACATTTAGTGGGTAGTTGGCAGGACCCTGAGCTGAGACTCGACCAGCACACTGCCCTGTCTGAATGCTCTTCTCCAGACCTGCTCTCCCTTCCTGTCCTTGGTGGTCATTAAACTTTTTTAGTGTAAACTCTTGTGAAAATGAAAATAAACTGCAGCGTCACCTGTGCTGGCGTCATGGTTTAATCCTGGGCAGCAGCCCAGCCCCATGCAACCCCTCACTCACTGCCCCTCTGCAGAATGGGGGAGTCAGAAGGGTAAAAGGAAGAAAACTCATGGATTGAGATAAATACAGTTTAATAGGACAGAAAAGTAAGAAAATAATAATAATAATAATAATAGTGATAAAATAATTAGAATACACAAACATTGCAATTGCTCACCACTCACCAACTGATGCCCAGTCAGTTTTCAAGCAGAAACTCATGCTTGTTTTCTCCCTAATTTAAATTGATGCCGTATGGTCTGCCATATCCCTCTGGCCAGTTAGGGTCAGCTGTCCTGGCTGTGTCCCCTCCCAGGTCCTTGTGCCTCTCCAGCCTCCTTGCTGTCCGAGCATGAGAAGATAAAATTTGGTTTAAAGGGCTTGTTCTTCTGGATGTCACTGCCACAGGATATTTTCATTCAAATTATTTTCATGCAGCTGTTGCTTTTCCAGAGCAAACAAAATAGAAAATAAACTTTTCACTTGTCTCTATAGAAGTATTTATCATCAGTGTATTTTTAGCTCACCCCTCTCACTTCTGTGTAGCTACACTGGCCTAAAACTGGGTAATCTCAGCTCACCCTTGTTCTTACATCTCCCTGCTTTTCCTTTCTCTTAGATGAATGCGCAACACTTATCCTGGCCTGCTTGTTCTGCCAATTTTGGGACTTTCTTATAATGCTGCCTGATACCTGTGAACATTGGCTGACAGATACCTGTTGTCCATCCAATAGATATTACCAGACCTCCGACGAAGACCACGGCAACAACGACTGCAACTGTGACTGTGACATTGATTGCAGCCTCTTTGAGTCCTGCCACGAGACTGGGGAGTGCCTGGAACTCGCCATGGAGATTTCGGAAGTCTGCTATCGCTAATAGGAAAATAATTGACAAAATTCCTCGAAACAACCTGACAAATTACAAAGGAGGTTTTGGTTTTTTTTTTTTTTTAAATATTAATCATAACCAGAGGTTTTGCCAATGAGGACTATGTGCATCTTGCTGCTCCCTCCCTGGAGGTCTCTATATCTGTACCATTCTGGTGGCATGATATCACAAACTGCTGAAGCCAATAAAGGACAAAAAAAGGTCTTCTCTGCCATAGATGACAACAGAATTCCTAAGTGCCAAGCGTGCTCGCTGCTTTAGCCGCTGTAAATCCAAGGCTTTTATAAACCTTTAATTCCTTTAAACACGGATTTCCCCATTCATAAACACAGAACAAATTACGATATTATTTTAGGACTGATATATATATTAGTTCATCTTCCTAATGGTTTCATACCTAAACATGTATTACACATTGTTGGTTATTATAAATAATTTATGATATAGCATCATTTTATAATTAAAAATTTATTTATTCAATCTCTTGAAACACTCTTATATGCCAGTATAGGTAGAAAAAAAAATTAAATTAATTAGAAACCATGCTACTGGTAATTACAGCAAATGTCACTAAAAATCTCCAGCGAATTTTGTGGAGGAAGCATTTTCATGGGGTAGTGCAATTCAACAGTGTATTAATGTGCTGGCCCTGTTATTACATAACAGGTTATGCCTATTGTTCATTAGTTATAGGAAAGGGCTCCTTAAGTGTAATTAGCCTAAATGGGAATTGACTGCAGACTTCCAGAGGAGAATTACCCCGTGGATAGCCAGTAACTCCTTTGCTTGATTTTCATTTGTAAGACTTCTGCAAGAAACAGAATATTGCCACCTATTCTAGTGCAAACAGGCATCTCCACCTGTGCACCAAAGATTACAAAACGACAGTATCTATCCTGGTTGTGCTTTCAAACTCCCTCTGTCTCTTTTCTGATGGCAGGTCTGATTGATAAAAAGGAAATACATGTTGCACATTACACATGACAACGAAAGCATGTAAATTCTGCTGCCTGAGGGTGCAAAACACAGGTATTAAGCACAGAGAAAAATACAGAGTTGCTTGCTCCCATTCGGTATTTATAGACTAACACCAAAATCAGTGTTTGCTTTGTATAAGCACTAAAATTTCTCCCAAACCCCCCACTGATCTCAGTGCAGAAGTGCCTGTGGAATCCCAAACAAGGATCCTGGGCAAGATACTGGGATATTAAGCATTTCTAAAATAATTGAAGCCACTTGCTTATTAATCAGAGTAGTCCTGATGCACGAATATTTAATAGGAAAAAAATAATAATGAGATTTTCCTTTCTTTCTGTAAAACTCACATTTTCAAAAAATCAGAAAGTAAGAAGTAGAACCACTAACAACCTTTGTCCAGGTGTCTTACAAAACCTAGTGACCAGAAGACAGCAAACCTCAGCAATGCAGTGAGCAGCCCAGAACACCTCGTTTCAGTGCTCCTTCCAGGACATTGGTGGGGAATAGAAGAGATTTGTTTATCTTACATTGTCACATCATGAGCTGTAGTCACCTAAAGGAAAAAAATCATTAGTCCTTCATCACCACACCAGTACCAGCCTGCTGGCTGTGTCTGGACCCAAACCCCAAAGCATAGCCCACTGCCCTCCAGGAGGCACTGGTTTGGGTCACCCACCCCAGGATGGGCAGTGCTGAGTTTTAATGCTTCAATTTGCATTCTCCCACAGACTTTTGATCTTAAATCTTCCAAAGCTAAGCTAAACTCTCACTGCTACATACCAGGCCACGGACGCTTGCATCATTCCATCCTTTCTACCACAAGTTGTCCTTGACAAAGTGGCATGTGAGTATTTGTGAATAAAAACTCTGACTCGAGGCATTTAGGAGTCAGAAAAGCAGAAAGCTTGTTCCACATACCATTTCCTAGAGAAGTACCAATAAAGATGCACATTGGCAGTCCTTGCTCTTGATGCCACTCTCCAAAAGGGGAGATTTCATGTCCAATGGCTGGAAGGAGCCCAAGAGGGGAAACCAGAGGGTGGCATACCCCAAAATGTTGTCAGTGAGGGAATCAGAGATAGGGAACTTGCCTTTCAAGCCAGGATGTCTTGTTCCAGTTCTGAGTCTGCAAGAAAAAACACATTGGCCACACTGGGATAACTCATGGCAACTGAAGTCTCATTCAGGTGTGGAACTGTACTGGGGACTTTTGGCTGAAATGTGGAATTTTTTTCAACTCTTTTCCTAGGAATCATTATTCAAAAGATTTTTTCGTGTTGTAATCCATAAATTAAGGCCTACTGAGGTCATGTCTACTATAGGACACAGGTAAGGTCAAAGACAGAATTACAATGGTCACAGGTATAGCCATGATTAGACAGGATGTCCCAGCTGCTGTTGTAGTGAACGGTGGTGTTTTAAATAACACAGCAACATCTCCCTCCCTGAGGTGTACAATGGCACATTGCTCAGTTCCCTGCTTTAGGAAGTAGGTTTTTTGAGACCTTTTTAAGCAATGAAACCTTGAAAAACATGTTTTTTTCATACAACACAGTAGAATCAGCAGCTTATGATAACTTTGTTTTCTCTCATAAAGTTGTTAATTCCAACATTGAACATTTAATTATATTGACACCAGAGAAAGTCAATCAGACTTTTCCATTACCTATTCCAGAAACTGTGTTTCCTCTTTGAAATGCCATCCTATTCCCAAACTAAACTGACTTCCTGGTGCAGAAAAATACCCATTTATCAGATCTGAACATGGGTAGATACTCCAGTGCAACCGAAACATTTGGAACAATTCGGGGCTGTCTCTGTATTTTTTATTTACTGGGAAGGAAGGTCTGGGTGCTTGAGTAGGAGGCGTTTGGGTGGATGGCTGTTGGGAACATGTTGGACTCAGCTGTGCTCCCGGGGAGATGTCAGCGTGTGAAACCAGCTCCTGAGAACAACAAATAGAAGTTCCCATTTTGCAAACGGGAACATCGCTCCGACACGACGCCTCTCCCCAGCACCAGAAATGCGCTGACAGATTGCTTGGGGGAAGAGAGAGACAGAGAGAATAACGGAGAGCTGCATTGCTACCTTCCACAGGAAAGGACCATGGGATGCTGTCTAAGGATCTCCTCTTGGAAATGACCCAGCAGTCTCATCCTTGAGACAAAAATGTCTTTTCACCTCCTTTCACTCTGTTCTCAGAACACAATATGGATTAGGATGTAAACTTTAGAGGAATTGATGTTTGCTAAATATTGGAAAAGCCTCTGGGGGCTTGCAAAAGTTTAAAGATGAGTTATCTCAGAGGATATTAAGTTGTCTGACTGACCATGAGCCCTTCCATAATGTCGTTCCGGTGCCTTACTCTCCATGTACAATATGAGTCCCATGTACACCCCCAAGTATAGGAATGGAACATATTATATTACCTCATTCAACTTTCCTCTGCTTCCTAAAGCACTTTGATCATTCATACTCTCTCAAGCAATCATCAACCTCTTCCAAATGTCCAGACAATGCACAATTCTGCCTTAACTCCAATGCTGCTTAGGGATTCAGGCTGAGTGCTACAGCTGAGCTCTAGAAGACTTTGGTTCTCAGGAAGAAAGCAAAATACAGGAACAATTAAGATGTTTGCAATTGTATTTCTCCTGTTATGCTTGTACAGTATCAAGAAAAGTTCAGTAGTGTCGAAACTAAGAATGTATGTATCTATTAAATTTTTCTTTTAATTATATGAAATGGGTGGTTCCATCGCTTTCATCTTTATCTCTTTGGGCTCTCTTAAATGCAAGGTAAGTTTCCTATTATGCAAGAAAATGAGTTTACCAAGCAGACTGGGATTTCCAGGCACTGCTCCACTATAATTCACTGTAACTGAGCATTAATCATGATTAATAATCTATCATTCCTGTGGCTTAGGAAAAAAAAAGGAGGAGTTCATTGAGAAACTGCCCTTTCTCTTAGCATACCTCATATAATTGCACAGTGGAACAATTCTATGGAATTCATTATTCTGCTGGTAATGATCTAGATTTCCTTAACATTGCACATGAATGGGAATCGTTGCCATCTGATGGATGTTCCATGGCCTGTGCAAAATGAGTTGGTGGGTGCAAGCCAATTCATAATGGATGTGTGCCCATATCACAAAAAACACCATTATAATTGGTACCCTTAGGAAAAATGCCAAGGTCTGAGTGTAAACAGAGCACTTTCTGTCCCAAGAGCTCGTGCTTCCATGGTCAGAGTTGAAGCACAACAGAATGAGCAATGCCGAACTGCATCTGCTACCTCTGTAAAGGGCTTCACTCTCCTGAGGTAGCACTTGGCATCTTGGATGCTCGGTAAAATTAGAAGAAAACTCACTCTGAGGGGCCACACTTGTGTCTCTTCCTCCCACAGTCACTACAGTCATCATGGGGGCTGTGCAAGTATAAAATGGAGTGGAGACGGTCATTGTTACAGTCCATAATTTGTCCTCTTTCTAAGTGTATCCAGAAAAAAGATACTGTCACTATATGAGAAGAGTCTGTTCACTAATTGTTGTTTGAAATCTGAAAAATCTTTCTATCAGAAAATGCTGAAAGTCACTGGCTTACCATCTCCTAGTGCTTTCCAGTGGGAGACACCATTTCCCTTGTATTGAAGAGGGACCAGAGACTTCCCACAGAGAAGTTCACAGGTCGCTGGAGTACATTGCTTATAAAATGAAGAAAGAAGAATGAAGATATCTCATGGACATCCTATTGGTGGCCTGCATGAACAGAGCAGTTTAAGCAGCAAAGTAATATTGGAAAAGTTTTCTTCCTTATTAGAGAATCCTGCAAATCAACCAGTCATTCACACGCTCACACCACAGTATATTGAAATGACCATGGTACAAAAAGAGGGAAAAAAACCCCACCTTATCCAAATGCATGCAAAAATCACCATCAATGTCATTAAAATGCAGACTCAATTTATATTGCCAGTTTTGCCACGCTTCCTACAAAGTAAAAAATAATGCCAGAGAGCAGTGAAGAAAATATTATTAGATCAACTGTATAAAAAGCATGAATGATTCCATTAGCAAGCACAGCTGAGAAAAGACAGGATTTAAATCAAATCTAAATATGATAAGATTATACAGCCAAAGTGACATGTCCATTTTAGAAAACATACAGAAGAAGCAAAACAAAAGCAGAATTTTGGTTTTATGCTGTAAAACATGTTCCATCTCACACAGCATTTAAAAACCTGATGGAAGCACCCTGTCAGCTCCTCAATTTTATACTGCATTTGTTCTAGGTGAGTCACAAATGTGCAGATAATTTAGAAGAACACCCTTCATCTCTGTTGCAGTATATTTGCATCATTCTTTCCTTCAGAGAGTCACTGTGCTGCATCACTTGATACAGTCATCACACAAACCCTTCTAACGGAACAGCAAAGCTGCCCACAGAACCATAATTCTACTTCATAAAAGCTTTTGGGGTATTGTAACCTGGTGTTGCTCCATGTGGAGAGTGAAGCAAAATGTACCAAATTTTGGTGTTAAATGGGACAGCCAATAGTTTTAAATAAAATGATCAGGTTTTCTAAGGAGTTCTCTTCTGGAACAGGAGAGTTCAGCCTCCGCTTCACAAGGCTTTCAATCAAAAATACAGCTGGAAAAATCTTTCTCCAATAAGCATTTTTTGGATACTACTGTGTCAAACAAAGTCTCCCATATATGTGTATGGAGATAGAGCTAGAGAGAGAGAGGTAGAGGATTAAGAAGCAGAAGGAGATGGGTATCTTTGGGCAATGTAATTGAGAGCAGTTTTTTCTCACTTGTGATCTCCAATCGCTCTGTGAAGTTTTCTCTTGTCGGGGTAATCCTTGTGATTTCTGCTGCGCCAGAGGCAAATGAGCCATGGGATGAAAGCAGCATGAGCCTTTGCCCCAGGTCCCAAAGGTTTCTGCTTCCTCCTGTGCTGCTCACTCCTGTTCTTGTTTACATCCAGGTGGTCTCTCTCATATAAGTTTTGCTTGTAAGGGATTTCCCCACAGTTCAAAATCAGGAGTGGAGAAGGACACACATCAGTATTCATCTTCTCAAAGATATAATCAAATATTAATCCATTTTAAACCCCTTGATTTTACTATGCATTTCAATTTTTCCTGTAATCTATAACCTGTACACACCATAAAGTCATCACTGAGAGGGGAAGCTGGAAAAATCCAGCTACCTTTCCAAATAGAAATCAGAATATATATTTTTAGCTACATTAAGCCAACTGCATGCAGCTCTGCACACTTATGTAATTCCCACATAAAAATAATCCATAATATTCCAGAGGAACAAATCCAATTCTTAGTCATATAAATTTTCATATAAGTCCATCAAAACCTATTCCAAAAATGTCTCCGTCTTTTTGAGTGCTAGAGTTGGAACAAAAGAGCGAGTCCTTTAAAATGGCTTTGGAGCTTCCAGGGATGTTAAATCTAATTGCCCTTAGCATAGCACCGATCCACAAAGGTTTAAGTCATGGAAAATGTATTTTACCTTTATACAAGGTATACTATGCAAAGTTTATCGTGGCACAGTAAAGCCATGTCTAACTTGCTTCGTGCAAATTTCAGACAGAAAGAAATTAACCTTTGATGCTTCACTTTGACTAACCAGGACAGAAAAATGTGTCTTCTCACTACAGACACACAATATTATATTAAATGATATGACGCAGCATGGTATGACATGATAAAATGTCCATTTGTGCACTTAGGTCTATATGTGCAAATAGAAATCCATATTTAGACTCACAGATATTAATAGCAATGTCTCTATGTTCCAAGAAACAAAAAAGGATGGAGACTAGGCAAAGATTAATTGTGATAGAAACCTTCTTAAGACAAAGCCAGAACCAATGCTATTTGTTAATACCCTTAGAAGCTGTATAATCATCCCAGATGAGGCTGAGGATAAATTTTCCAGTGAAAGGGTTATTCATGACAGAGGGATCACTTGCTAAAACAGACCTTGCAGCACCATGGGCATTGGGAACTGCTCAGTTCCCTGGAGAGTTCCACAGATCTTTGGCAGCCCACAGAAAAAGGAATGACCCAAGCCCTTGCCTGGAAGCCTGGAAAGTCCTGGAGATTCAGGTCAACCCTCTGTTCCATTCCATTAAAATATTAAAACATAACTAGAAGAGAAACCTTCCTTTTTTATTCCAGAAAGAGTTGTCTTTGATAATCCTCCTGCATGAGGTTTTTAATTTTCTAAAATCTATCTGAACAAATATTTTTCCCCAAACTCCAGAATCTCTGGTGGAATAAATCACTCTGGTTTTGCGCATAGTGGCTCTGTCACAACCCCTGTTTATAGGCATGGGAGAGACAACGTCTGAGCCAGAGAGCTCCTAATTTTACAGACAAGAGAGGGAACGCTACAAGACTGCACAGTCTGCCACAGAAAAGCAGAACAAAGAGACCAAGGATGGATTTTTTCCCCCTCAGAAAACTTTATTTCTCAGCTAGAAACCTGATCTGCAGCAAGGGGAGCCAAGGGACAAGCCGTGTTTATAACACAGCCAAGGATGCCGTTCCCTCGGTTCAGTCCCCCAGCGCACTCAACACTCCTAAGCTACATCTGCTCTATAAAGGCCCAAGAAAACTTAGGCAGCCTTAAAAAAAAAAAAAAATTTGCAATGGCACGTCTTCTTAACCAGCATCATGGAAAAGTCATGCTGCTCTGCATATAGCCTTCAGGATTGTGTCTGTAACACTTGAAATCCTGCCCAAGTCTGGCTCCGCTCGCGCTAACAGGTACTCTGTGTGCTTCTGCATCTTTTCCTACAAGCAAATGTTGCAACTTTCCCATTGCGACAGCTGTAAGAGGCATTCACTTTACTCTGTTTTTCCTTAACACTCCCGATTCCTTTTATATCTAGTTGGGAATACACTCAAGCGCTAATGGCACTTGTTCAGCCATCCAGGGAAGGCGCAGCGTCGCCTTTCTAGCTATTTGTATTTCTTCATTTTGGCAATCTGAACTTTGCCAAGATCCAAATGCTTGATATTTAACTTAAGATTCCTCCCTCTTAAGGTCAGAAGGCACCAGTAATATTATATGGCAACACAAAATCGGCATCCACTTGGAGAAAGGAGGTTTTAAATCAGTCATTTCTCCCTCTTACTCGGGTAAGTAAGAGGATTCCAGGTGCCAGTTAATTAAGTCACCACTGACAGATGAGCCAAGTGATAGACCTGCATCCCCATGCTATCACTGCTAGTTTGGTAACCTCAAGGCTGCTGCTGCACAATAGGGATCTACAGCTGCTGGTGTTTGCTAATCAGTCAGGCTCCTTCTGCCACCACCTGATGGAAAAGTCCCAAGGGGACTAGCAGAAATGTAGCTTTTAAGGTTCCAAAGACACTGGTTCATGGAAAAGGACCTGCTCTGGGGTTTCAGACCATAAACACTTTCAGCTGTAAGCCCTGTGGGGTAGTTCAAAGCTTAGGGAACAGCATCAGTGCAGCCCTGCACAATGGAAACTAGTCCAAACCACCTTGCAAGCCACTTCCAAATCTTTGAATCCATGTGGAGAAAGTGGCTTGAGCGGTATGAGAGGAAATGGCATTAAAAGCCCTATGAAAGCCATTGGTAAGGCAAAGCCAGCAGAGCTGCAGGGGAGCTAAAGGAGCATGGCAACAGCCAAAAAATTCAGAGACTCCTTCAGCAACCAGGAGAGAGACAAACCACCACCCAGGCGGGTCTGACATCAGGGTTTTGAACAGGAGCCTTCAAAGTTTTATTATGAGGCTCCTTTTCGTGAGGCAGGGCACAGCAAATACTCCATTTAAGGCTTCCATGGAGTAGAACCAGAAATATCCAGCCTTGCAAATATCCTCCCCAGCCAAGCGCGGAGCCGAGACATGCAAAATGAGCGCCCGTCAGCTCCGTGCCAGCGCAACAGAAGGCAGAAGTGCTTCAAGGAACTTGTGACAGGTTCTCTGGATGCACCAATTCGAGATGGGCCAATCCCTGCTTGAAATGTGCAAACTCTCACACTCCCTGGCATGACCGCACAGCCAAAATGCACATTTTTTAAAGGATTCAAAGAAAACACGACCAAAGGGACAGGAACGCAGAAGAATTTGGCAATGGGGAGCAGATGCTTCCTAGGGAGGAGACAGGACTTAGTTCGAAAAAGGTTTGAGGGAAACTTTATATATAGAAGTTGAATGTAGTTGCTGAAATCTGTTTTATGGAAGAATATCTAACTTACAGGGAGGACTGTACCCTAAACAGTCACACCTAGAGGAGCAGCTCTGTGGAGATTCACTCAGGGGAGTGAGGCAACTTAAATGGTACAAATATCAGAGTTCTGGTTTACCTACAGCAGCTGCTGCTGGCAGCCACCAGCACCATCCATCACAAGCCAGGTTAGCCAGGTTTTGTCATCGTTGCTCTTTAACAACCCCTCTGGAACCCCACGGGTGACGTATCAGGAATGGCTGCAGCCAGAGGGTGAGCTGGTGTGTGGGGTTGGAGTGGGAAAGAGAGGGGATCAAAACACATTTAAGGCACAAAAAGAAAGGGCAGAGACTCCAGATGAACTCCAAAGTTGCTGGCAAGGAAGAGAAGAAACCTGACCAGCAGTCATGAGGAGGGAGGTGGCACAGCCCAGGCTTGTTCCTGGCTAGTGGGATACAGAATTTGGTTGAAATTTGCCTGAGAACTGTAACGGTGCCAAGAACAAAATGGAAAAAAAAGGAAGGACAGGCTGACTTGGGAGAGATGGAGTTTCCTACCCAAGAAAAATAGCAGGTTTGAGGGAAAATGTCCCAGGATAGAATAGAAAGTCCTACAAGCGAAGGAAGAGAAAGAGCATCACTATTCTCCTTTACTGCACTAAAAAAGTGTTTGCATCCATAGGCAAGAATGAAATACTTTATTCCAAATGGACCTCAGTTACATCTTGAGCTGAGCTTTTGCATCCTTTCGTTAAAAAAAAATAAGACATTTGAGGTTCTCTGGGGCTCAGCCCTTTTCATACTGGCGTTAATTTTATTTTTCAGGCTGAACAAGATCACTCCTCATTCACATTTTAGGGCCTCCTCATAAAATTAGCCTGGGAAAGCAAGACAATTGGACTGAAAAGTTTTGGACTTGCCTTGGCTTTGGGACACTGTAAAAAAACTTATGTTTCCTTGGAAATGCTCCCCATTTGATCAAACTAAACCTGCTATATTTCCACTAAGTGTCACAAGACCATACCTCCTTCCAGCGGGACCAGAAAATTTCCTTCCTATAAAGCTGGTTTTAAAGACCAGCTGCACTCTTGAGGCTCCAGCACAGCCTGCAGCCTCCAGCACACCCCATGCCAGAAACCAGCCTCTCTACAGACTCACAAAGGCTGTAAAATATCTTGTGCAGCATGGAGAAAAAAACCCTAAAAACCTAAAAAATGCCAAGGAGCTTTGCCAAACACTTTCTGCTTCCTCACACCTATGCAAAATGCTTTGCAGTCTTTTTGGGGGGGACATCAGACCCTCATGGGTCAGCCCAGATCTGTCCTTTGCAGAGAACAACTGATTTTGAGTTAGCTGTGCCTCACCCTCAGCTCCTGCAAACTGGCATCTTCAGGCTGGAGTGAGGGTTCCTGCAAGTGACTGCCAGGGAGGACGTGCTCCTCTGCATCAGCAGGTGATACAGAGGATGGACAAGCATCCTGAAGGCACAGGATGGATGGTCCCAGCCATCCCACAGCCAAAGGGTTATCCCTTCCCAGGTCCTGCCTCATCCCTTGCATCACCTCCTGCACCTTGTGCAGGCGTCAGTGCAGGATCTGCCCTGATAAAGGGATCCAGAACCACCACATCTGATGTGGGCCTGACTTTTGTCAAAACCTATCATTACAGCTCTGTTTCCCTGCTGTTTTGAACCTTTGTACCTACAACATTGAAGCCTCAGATTTGTCAAAACACGCAAAGGTGCTGCCAGAGGCTGAGCAACTCATTTTAGTCCCTTTACAAAGCCATTTTAAGGAAAGAAACAACATGTCAGGGCAATGCCAACAACTGACTGTACCAACAAGGAGAGATTTGACGTACCTTTCTCTGCTGCAGTGACTGTTATAATAAAAGACAGCAGTGCATTAGTGAAAGATTTATGCTCGTATTTCAACAATGGAAAACATGAGCTTTGCTGTATTCTCATTCACACCGAGACAGACAGCGAGGGCATGTCATGTAACACTATTTCCAGGAAAGATGTTACAATTGAAGAAATGCTGATTTGCTGGTACAGTAAGACAATTCCTGGAAGCAGGACAGGCTCTTGTGTTATTATCATTGCAGAGGGAGAATTTGACTGAACAGCCTCTTCTCCTGAGCTGTTTAGGAAGGGCGGCTCTCCTGCTCCTGGAGGGTAGGGAGAAAAGGTGAGCCAGGAAGGCTGGGAGAGCTGCCGTGGCCCCCTCTGCGCAGCACCAGCCTCCCTGGCACCGTCAGAGCCCTCCATGCCAGCAGGCACAAGTGCCAGCTAATTGAATTTGCTAATGATACATTCTCTCGAAACCCTTCGCACCGATCCCACCATTTTGCACTTGCAATTAAATTACAAGCACAAAAAAAAAAAAAAAAAAAAAAAGGAAAAAATGCCATGTGGTGTCATTTGACATTTAGATGTCAAAGTAACTGATTGACAGGGAAAAAAATCAACAGCAAAAGGCCCGTTCCTGCCAAAGCCAGTGGGGAGGTTGCCAGCGGCGTTGGGAAGAGCAGGATTGGGGCCCTTACAGGCCAAAGGGATGAGGCAAAGCATGGGGTGAGCAGACAAGCCCCGTGCCAGGCTATCCTGGCCCTGGGAGATGCAGGAGGAAGGAATCAGCCACCTCCTGGAGCATGCTTCCCCATCCCTAGCCCTCCAGCACAGCGGTTGGGACCTTCTAGGGGAGCAGACTCCAATACCTTCATGGAAGGATTGCTCTGGGAAGTTGGGGTTCTCCCACCTTGTCAGAGGTTTTGACCTCACAGTGGTTTTTTTTCTCTCCCTGTTTGGGATGAAGAAAGGAGGGATTGTTTAAAAAAAAGTATTTCTGGGCTGACCACTGGGGAAAAAAAAGCAGAGTTAAACAAATCACTAATTTTGGTAATTTTGAAACCCTTGCTTCAATTTTTTTACCTTACAAATTTTTACTGGTTTTAACCTAAAAAGGAAAGTAATGACTATTTCAAAGAAAACAAAAAATTTAACAGTCAAAACATGGACAGGTTCCATATTTTGAAAAAAGCATTTTTTCACCACAAACCTTTTCAAACAGAAAAAATTCATCAAAATAGGCCCCATCCTGCAAAAAGACTCAGCAATGTTTAATACAACATTTTTCCAATGGGATTAAAGGTTTAGGCATGGAGATTCCTGGTGAACGAGGGAGACCTGCCTTAGGGGCATTGAGGTGGGAAGGGAACTGCATCCATGTCCCAACAGCCTCCATCAGCATCTGGATGTGGTCCAGGAGTGCAAAAGAGAATTTGGGTTGGGAAAGCGAAAAGAGAGGGGGAAAAAAGGGAGTTGCAGGTGCACGTTTCCTCATTCACAGCTCTCACATGGATGTTGGGTAAGTAAATGAGATTTTGGGTCACCACTGCAGGCAGCCCCAGCTCCAACCACACAGTGCCCTGCCTCTGGAGGCGTGCAAGTTCCTATAAGAGAAGAAGAAAAAACAAAATTTATAAGACAAAAATAGAAGCTCTCTCCCCTGCAGGCTCACTTACACACTGTCCGTAGCAAACACAGCACATCAGTGAGCCTCCCTGCCTGTCCCCTTCCTGCCTGCAGCAGTGAAGTCCCACAGATCTTTCAGGATGTGGTTTTGGTGGGTTCCCACTTCCCCCCCCAGACCAGCACTGGACAGGCAGAGGGTGCTGACGTTTGTGTGTTTTAATGGAATGGACAAGGTATGTACGTGGAGTTAAAAATAAAGCTTTGGGGCTTTTTTCCTGCTTTAGATGCAGGTGGGGCTATAAAACCCTGTTAGCATGAGTCAGAGAGCCAGACTTGGCAAAGCTTGGCTTGCCACTTTAAAAACAGAGCACTAATTAAATCAAGTAACAACAAGGGAAAAAAATATCTCTTTTTTTCCAATAACTAATCCAGCCTGAAATGAATTAAAAATATTTTACCTGGACGCTATTCATGTACAGAATAAAGCAAAAAAACATGCCTGAAAAAAAAAAATCGCTTGGCAAAAACCTAATGCAAATTGATCTAGCATGAAAGTGCAGACTCTTTTTTAAGCAGTTTAGATAGACTTAATCATGAAGCTGAAAGCCTCCTCCTTCTCTAAGGAGAGGTCAGATGAGTAGCCCTCCACTAGGTGTTCTTTGCAAAGGAGAGAGGGTGAGACTGTCAGAGTCATTCCAAGTATCCCATTACAATCTGACAGGAAAAAATGTATCCTTTATCTTCCAGTGTATAGTTTACACCCCAATACTGCTGTGAGTGGGTTCATTAAGGTGAGGTTATGGCAGAAGTTTAGAATTTGGGCTGGTCCTGTATCCCCTGTGTAGAGGTCAGCCTTCACTGGGTGACACTCGTTTGCCTCAGAATTGTCCCTGACACAGAGATGCTGGACTGGTCCTTGCAGTACATCATACAGGCACAACCAACCTGGAAGATTTTAATAGTCATTACAGTGATTTCTTTCCCCAAGTGTTCCAGATTCACGCAAACTTCAGGAAAATTAGATCCATTTTCAACCCGCATCAGTGCAGAAAAACATTCATTCTTCCAGCACTTCACAGTTCCTTGGCACTATCCTTACAGATTTTTTTCCAGGGTTGTTTTTTTCTTTCCCCTAATAATATGCTGTTTATAAAAAAAAAAAACCAAAAAACCTTCAGAAATGTCAGTATCAGTGAGACACAGAAAATCAGTGTGAAAAACACTCAGTAAAAATACTGGGATGTGACAGGAAGTAATCTATTTTTAAAACCAGCTAATTCCTCCTGAGCACACCGCACTTGCAGAATAAGTTAGCAACAGCCAGGCTTCACACAGGAGTCATGGGACAAAGCTGTACAGTTGTGCAGGACATCTGATCAGCTCATCATAGGATGCACTTGCCTATAAAATTACTTGGGGCAAAACCCTGTGCAAATCCAGCTCAGTGTACATGACAGCCGTGCCATTAACTCCAATAGAAACCTGCTCGCCCGAATAAAATGGGAAAGACTTGCTGGGGAATTTCTCCCAGCACAGCGAGAGGTAATAGGTACAAAGCACACAGCCTGCAGTTATTCGCTCTGGAAATTTATTTTTATTGGGAGCTATTTACAGAGGTAGCTGCAGCTGCACACTTGTGGATGCTTGGGCCAGCCTGGACCGTGGAGTGCGATCCCGAGGGCCACCAAGTCACACAGGCTCCTCTCCCCAGGGTTTGCTGCTGCAGGCTGTGTTCTTGTGCTCTGTGTGCACCCAAACCTGCCAGTAACCTCAGGGACAAATCTGGCTGCCAAGGAAGGTGATGTCGGGTCTGCTCAGCTGAGTGGGTAGAGGGCACACCATGGGCTGCATCACCCATGAAGCCTAAGCATCAATCCCATTAATGGTCATTAAAATTCCCAGCTGGCTGGAAGGAAAACAGACATTGGTTGGCATGCAGGGAGTTCAGGAGAGGGAGGAGGGAGCACTCCCATGTTTCTCCAGGTCAAACCTGGTTTGGGTACGGGTCACCAAAGCATGGGGACACACAGCCACAGCAGCTCAGTGGGCACCGTGCCGAGCCCCCTCACAATTTGTCCCCTCACTGTCCCAAGCACCTCACGTGAACCTGGCTCCCTGATATTTCTGCAAGGAAAAGAAAACTCAAGGACCATACCTGAAATTACAGAGGAAAGTAGTGTCACCTGAGACTTTCCAAGTCCCATCCTGGAGTCTTTCCACTAAAGGCTTCTTTGGGTTTTTTTCCAAGTACTCATTTAAATTACATTTAATAACATAGGCACGTCACATTTTGTTTATAGAAGTTTACTCTTCAAGTCAGTAGGGAAAATAAAAATCTATCGACTGTGGGTTTTAAACAATAAGAACACAGATTTTTTTTATTAGCACTTCATTTCAGTGCAGACAGAAACATCTCTGACTATCACTGTTGTTTACTGCTAAAGGCACAGCTCCTATTGCCTTTCCACACATAGAATATTCCCATGGCAATCAATGGAAGTTTAGCATAAAGAGCAAAATATACTCCATCGTGTTGTCTCTCTATGTAGTAAATGCTAATTTCTTGCCAAATACAAACCTGAAAATTTCTTGCAGTACATTGCAACACAAACCTCTTCTCAGTGTGTAATTTAGATTTTCAGGATGTGTACATTCCCAGAGGAGAGTCATTTGTGTGTGTGTGCGTGAGCACATGTATAGAAGAAATGAAATGTTAATGATTTCTCCATCTCTGTTTCTTTACTTTTTAGCTTTTCCTGTGAGTTTTCTTCTGCCCTTCAGAGTGCTAATTGTGCCTGTAAAAGTCCAGGAAATTTGTGTCATAAATAGTTTCTGCTTATTATAGCCAATGAAATACATACTGAGACAAATATATGGGACTGAATCACAAGTTATTTCACTGAAGTCAGTGGGGTTACTCTGCATTTTGACTTCGATTTGGCAAAGCATGTGGTCTAAAGTTGGTCTTGGAGACAGGAATAAAATTAAGCACATGCATACATTCTTGTCTGGGGCTTTTTTTTAAAAATTGATTCCATACAGGGAGCAGAATTTAGCTAAATATATTGAATATTGCTTCCTTCTGATTTTCATCACTATAGATAATAGCTTGTATTAGGAAAAGTGTGCCATAAGTATCAAGCATTTGCCAGAGAGTGGGCAAATAAGAAATAATGATGCTGCTTTTGAATCAGTAGTAGTGCTGATTTATGATGGCCAGGTTACTGCCATCTGGCCATTAATTTTTCTGGTATGTTGGAAAATAATTTGCTGTTCTGTGTTAACTAATTAATTTTTTACTCAGGAACAACAAAAAATTCTTTGGATTCTCAGGAGCTCAGAAGTATTACTCTTTCTTTGCCTGTTCCCTGGTTTTCAGGGTGTGTCACTCTCTCTGGTGGGTCTATTCAGCTCTTAAAACTAAGTTGTTCTTTTTTTTTCATGTGGTACAGAACGGTGTGCATGTGTGTTTTTAAACAAGGGCACCTGCATAAAAAATGTCTATCCTCATTAGATCCATTTTCTCAATTAAATTCAAGTTTCTATGTCCAAAAGGCATAAATCTGGGTATCGATTTAGCCATAAAATAATGAAACTCCCAGCAGTCTTCTAAACCCATTTTACTTGGATGAGCGTATAAGCTTTTAAAATATCGAGTTATTCCAGTATTTAATACACATAACTGCTTCCAGAGGTCTGAAGGCAATAAGGCATATCTTCCCCACTCCATTTGAAGCACTGCAGTGAGAGCCAGCCAGTCCCTCACTACTGGTTTTAAGGCTTTTGACAATTTTATTCAGTATGAGTTTGATACTTTCTCAACAGGGGCTATATCCCCCGAAGCCAAAATCAATAACCTATCAAATCAAATCTCTATAAAATACCAATGGGCTCTTGGTGGTTTGGTCCCATAAATACAATTCAGCTTAACTCTACACTTTCAAAACAGGCTGATTCTAGATTTTCTGACCTCTTCCAACAAGTTAACTGTGTCAGCAACAGGCACTTCCAAAAACTTCTTTCTAGGTAACAAATAATGATCTGTTCCTCGTAAAGTAAAGAATTAAAACCAATTCCACTTACTTGTATTCAGGGAGTGTGTCTGGTTTCTTTTTTTTTCCAAATGGGACAGAACTTTGCTCCTCCAGTGCCTTCTTTGCTGGTTCAAAGGACATCCACAGCTGAGCAAGTGCAACCTTTGTGGGGATAGCAGGAGCCTGGTAAGAGACTTATAGTCCTCTTTCAGGTTAAACTGGATTTCACAGTGCACAGATAAATGTTGCTAAACAAGAAGGTACATTGGCCTCTTACTCAGCCCTATCTATGCTCAGGGCAGTTTGAAAATATAGAAAGAACAGTAAATTGAAGCAAAATTTTTTAAATGCCACTTTGTTTTATTTGAATCTTCTCCACTCCTCACACACATGTTGAAGTTGCTGCTTGATAAAGCAGAATCTCACAGAGATGAGCATTTTATGAGCAAAGAAACCGCCTCTCCTACTGCAAAGTTTAGCAGTGCAAGGAGTAACTTACCTTGCTAAATAAAAGCAAATTCTCATGTGGTGTTTTTCCCCAGCTGACAGAGTTTAGCAAACAAGTCTGACCTACCTAATGTAACAAATATTCTTCTAATAACTAGGAGCAACATCTCAAACTCAGTGGGGTTGGAAGGTGTTCACTCTGTTGATGGAAGCTGTGGCTCCTTTGCTTTCCTCACCTTTAGCACCACGAGCTCGGTCCACTGCCACTATCCTGTTATTCCAGGATTTGCACTGATGCACAACTGGGGCAAAGCATCTGTACTGGAGGTTTTCAAGTTATTTCAAAAGAAATTAACTCTCAAGTTTCACTGAAATTACACACACCAAACACTGAAGTAACACAGCAATGAATTAACCTCCAAATACAAGTGTTCTGATTATTAATGAACATGAAATATGCTTATTCCTAGAAGTTCCTTGTATACCACCTTGAGTTCTGCTCAGCAGCAAGATTGGCTTCTAAATATAGTCTTGAGGTCAGCATGTAAAAACTGTAAAGTGTGGCCACATTTCAAATGTGGTTGTATATCATAAATCAAAATTAATGCCTACAACTTTCATTCAAATTAGTGTCTTTTGGCTCTGCCTCTCCTTTCTTCTCTCTGATTAATGCTTTTCACATAAATATAGCAAGGTAGTTGCTCTTTTTTTCTCGGAATGGCATTTACATAGTTCCCTTACAGCAAACATCACAGGATCTTATTTATGTGTTGATCTCTGGTGTCCTGCAAAAAACCAGTTCCCTAATGCAGCACTATTCCAAATGGGTTCTTACATTCTTGACTCTGTTCTGCAGAATTAATAAACATGTTTTCTTTTATGTTAATAATAAAAAAGTTAGAGTGGTTGTTCAGATCGACTGGTATTATCTGGAGTATTTCCTTCCACTACTAATTCCATCTCTGCAGCTAGCAAGGACGATGGTCAGATTTGGAGGGCTGAACAGCTGCCGAGCAGGACCACAACCTTTGTTTCATGCCATCTCTTGTTTTGACCCCTGCTTTCTGGTCACCGGAGAGATGATTGACTAAGTACACAGCAAAGTCCTTTTTTAGTGTGGAGGACTGGAGCACGGCATGACAAACTGTGATGTCTGAGTTTTGTGTTACGCCATCTGGCATGCCACTTCCAGAGCCTCACATCAGAGTCCTGATGATGTATGTTTAAGCCTGGCACTATCATTTATCTCGTATCTTGTGTTTAAACAGATGCAAGCTGAATATAACAGGAAAGGAGACCTTGGTGCAGGAGTTGCTGAAGAAAGCGATGCTGTTGAGCTGTCTACAGACTCCAAGATTAAGTGTAAAATCTGACAGGGAAGATATGTATTAAAAAATATGTGTTGACAGAATGATTTAGCTAATATTTTAAAGGCAAAACATCAACTGAATTTCCATATCACTTATAATGTTAGTGAACAAGGTACTACAAAGCAGGCTATCCCCTTCTGTCACCAGCATCTTATTCACAACTTTATTTTACAGATCAAGAATGTTTTAATAAAAGGAAGCTCTGGAGCTTGATTTTCAGCTGTTGTACATCAACCCAGCTACACTGATAGCACCGGAGTAGCCACATTAATGAAGTGACACAATTTACATCAGCTGAGAATCTGTTTCGTAGTTCTAATACAAGTTTTTATACACAGAGATAACCTGCTGCATTGCCAAGAATAAAAGACCTCCATGATCAAAATGAGCCCATAAAATGCTGTGGGTGGGAATGCATTCAGCCCAGGAGGAGGAGAGGAAAGGAGAGGGGTCTGCCCTGTGCCACAAGGCCGTGTGGTGGTGCTGGGTGTAGGGTTCCCACTGTCCCAATTTTGCTCAGCTCTTTTTTAACTCCATCCCACATTAAAACTATAGAATCAGAGAATGTTTTGGGTTGGAAGAGACCATAAAGACTATCTTGTTCCACTCCCCTGCCATGGGTAGGGACAGCTTTCACTAGACCAGGTTTCTCCAAGCCCTGTCCAACCTGGCCTAGAACACTTCCAGGGATGGGGCAGCCACAGCTTCTCTGGGCATCCTGTGCCAGGGCCCCACCACAAAACACTTCTCCTCCTGGATCTAGCTTACATGAATCAGCAAATCCAATGGAGGAAAGACATTTCACACCAGCTTTGGAGTCATCCTCTGAAGCCTACACAATGTTCAACAAACTGTAGAAATTCAACTAATGGCAATACTTAAATTGGCAGTCCAGGTCTGCGCTCCTAATCCACAGAACGAGGAAGACCTAACCAGATGGGTGTTCAGCCCTTTTTAGGAAATGAAAAATTAATTGAGGGGTGAAAATCTAATTTCACTGACAGCAAAGGGAGTGCTGAGTAACTGCATTGTATCTTGGACAGCTCTGACCCAACACCCAAAAGAGAAAGTATCCCAGGGCAAACAAGCTAATTGATGCAGGAAAATGGGAACTCTGGAGGAGAAACTGGAAGTTGGAAGGGGAAGAAAATGTGGTGAATTGAATAAAAGAAGTAGGTAATTGAGACGTGAGCAGTTTGGGATGACTGAACTGCACAAAACCTGGATATCCCTCTTATTCCCCCAACACTGCTGTAAGTGACAACAGCACTTCCGTGATGTCCGTGGCACATCCCAGTGCTGAAACTGGACAAAGAGCAGCCCCAGTGCCAGGGGAAGGAGGCAGCAGTCCCTGAGTGACATACACCCTGCAGCAGCTCCTGAGCAGACAATTTTCAGCCCTTATTAAAATGTTAGCAGTTTATTTTGTGAATGGAGCAGTACTTTCATTGCATGCACAATTAGCCTTTTCGTATTAGCAACTTCCTAGCAACTCTGTTTCTTAAAATAGGGACTTACAGTGCAAGCTTTTATCTTATATAATCCCTTAGAAAAAGATAGCTCAGACACCTTTTGGGGGTTTTATACATCAAACCTTCAGCTTGAGACCTGTCTTTATCAAAGGAACTAGCAGCTCTATCTAGGGTTTATGTTCTTTAGAGGAATTCTAAATTGCCTGTTTTTTATAGACTACCTACATAACAACCTCCTACAGTATTTAAATTTTTGTAATTTTCTACTCCTAATGTGATCTTCACATTTAAATGCACACAGATTATTTTACATTTATCTATTTAATATCATAGTTATGCCTTTCTTTAAATGCCTGTTATTCAACAACTTATTAATAGCGAGCTGTTTTTTTTGAACAGAAGCCATTTAAATTTAGTTAGTTTATGGTGATTTCTTGTATCTTTTCAGCCAGGAGAAAAGCCTTAATAGCCTAGAAGACTATATTTATAAAACATATTTGTCTATTTAACCCCAGATATATCATGATTATGAGAGGACTAAAGTATTTTTCCTGACTTTTCTCTATACAGATATTCCATGGTGGTGCATTAATAAATGGGTCTCCTCTGAAACAGGCTTGCTGGCTATTACCAATCCATACAAAGAGTTTTGGTATTAAAATAGTCCTTCACAGAGTGTTTAAGCTGTCCTCAGAGACAAAGGTCACAACTAGAGACAAAAATCACAGCAAAGCTGGGCTTACCTTGGCTGTCGCATTATGGGGTCCAAGTGAAACAGTCCCTCAGCCATCAGCTGCCAGATGTGACCCCACCCATGGTGACACAGAGCACCCCAAGGCCTGGGCTGTGCACGGGGGTGAGCGGCTTAAAGAAACATCACCTTGTCTGTGGAGGGTATCTACCATCTCCTGGGCAGGAAAAGATAAGGGAGGAGAAGCGATGTGGGGTCATTTTGCTCCACACTCAGCCCTGCAACCTTCTGACTCATGTGGACTTCATTTTGATGCACAGGTGGGCTGCGGTCTGGAGCAAAGCCTTGGCATGGGCTGTATGTGATGAGCAGAAAAACTCACAGGGTCTCAAGGGTGCCTTTGGCCACTGTTCTGCATGAGTGGAATGTGTGTTTTCCCGGCTCTGTAACACATGGACAGGAAGAGAGGAGGGTTGAGGGAGAAATGGGATCAGCTGAAGTGGCATTTGTAATGACCTGCACAGGACCACCGTGGTAGCTCCAGCTGACAGTGTCGCTGACTTCACCCACACCGTTGACTCCAGAGCATCTCCCAGGCAGGAGGGAGGTGACCCCCTCACTTCTGATGGGTATCTGAACATCATTCCTCTGGAACAGGCTGAACAGGAGGAAATGAAGGGTTTCGCAAATATGGGAACAGCCCTGCGCCCTACATTCCCACCAGATGATTGTGAGAAAGATTTGGCTGTAGGGGTGGCTCTGAATGCAGGAAGGGCCTTGGACAGGGAGCATCTCACCCACCCCTTTGGGTTGTCCTCCTCCCTGCAGGACCTGATCTGCTTGCAGATCATGCAGCTCCTGGATCCTCCCCTGCTGTGGGTACCTAACAGAGAAGCTTCAAGGAGTCCTTTTTCTCCTTTTTATTTATCCACTGAGCATACTTTGCAAGAGCTAATTTATATTTGAGCAGCAGAGTGTATGAAGGTCCACACAAGGCAGCTCAGCCACTAGAAAAGTTAATATGTGCTTTGCATTTGCGGTCTCTAATTACAGAAGGGAAGGAGTGGAGGTGCAGCCATGGCTTTGCACAAGCCACTTTGCCTATTCGAGAGCTAATTAAATATGTCTCCTGTATATAAAATATATCATCTCCAGATAACAGCATACTGTTAAATTCTTCATCTTATTAAAAGCTTGCATTAATGCTTTTCTAACATAAATTTTAACTGTGGACAGGTACTATTTGAGGAGCCTGACAATAGGACTGACCTAGATTAGGCTGACAGTGCCAAAAGATATATCACCTCTAGCTGTCTGGGGGAGAAGAAGGACGAGGAATACATTTCCCATTATTGCCTAATGCTGATGTGCCAGCATTATCTCCAGAAACCCAGTGCTGCTTCTCCTCCTGCTCCCTTGGTGTGGTAGGTGGCTGTACCATACTGAGGAATGATATTCTCTGCTTGCTGCCTCTTATTTCCCATCTTATAACTCAGCTGCGGGGAGATTTAATGGGGCATTGGGTAATGATTTTAAAGCCATTGATAAGTCCCCCTACAGTTTACAGAATTACAGGAGGAGTCAGATAATTCCAGGTGGTTGGGTTTGTGCAGTGAGTTCTTGCAGGCATTTGGGTCAGGGCTGTCTGCAGAGGGGCAGAACGAAGCCTGACTCAACACTCAAGCCTTCACAAATTAAATTCTTCTCTAAAGTTGCTTGGATTCTTGCTTGCAAGGGGCAGTGATGGCAGGTTTAGAGACCTCAGGGTGTTTCACCACACAGGGAACATTTTTTTTTCTTTTAGCATATGTGCACAGAGCTGAGCAGAGATCTTTTCAAGGCATCCTTGTAAAAAAAGGAGACAGCAAGTGGGCTTATAAAAAAACCTTTACTGTCACACAACTTCTAATGCAGAAAACAAGACTGCTGAAGAGCAGCAATATTTCTCACATGCATTACTGAATATTCAAGAGATATGAAAATAGCTTTAAGAGTCTAAGAAAATAGAAATTCCAAATATTAATAGGAACTCTGCCATTGATTTTAGCACAGAGCTTGCACTGACACTGTGAGATTGCTCTGTGTTAGACACTTGATTGACACAGTGATGGCTCATTCAAAGTGTATGCAAAGTCAGTGCAACTGTATTAGGCTTTTCTCTTGACTTTGGATTTTTTAACTTTTACCACTGACATCCCAAGGGCCATTGTATTGACAGAATAATGCTTCTTTCACAAAGCTGCTGTATGAGACACTTTCCATTTTGGGAAGGGGGAAGGGAAGACTTTTCACTGCTGTCCTCCCATATGAAGAGCTCAAGATAGAGTGAATGAGGTGCAGCTGCAGAATCTTCAGCCCACGAAATTCTTTTTGGACTAATTGGTGGGTTGCACATGCAAAAATTCAGTGAAACCCAATGTGAGCTCCCTCTACAAACCAGCACCTCTGAACGTGAGAGCTGATACCTACTCTGCTATGTGGACAATAAGGACAAGGATCAGTTTTGGAGCCACACCTCTTTAAGAGCTGACTGGGCTGTTTCCCAGAGCTGGCTCAAACCTCCTCAGCAGGAGAGCAGAAAACCAGCATTGTCACATTCCAAAAGAGGACAAAACTGCTTCCCAGGACAAGAATGCCATTTGGCATGTTCCTTCCCCATGTACCCAGCCAGTCATCTGCTGAAAGGGATCCATCCCTTCCCCAGGCAGTGAGCACACGGTCCCTCAGTCATTGACCAAGATACCAGTGCAGGCAAAAGTGGCCTACTCAGAGGGGAAAAAGATCCCATTGCCATCTGCTTGTGCTGTACAAGTGAGTGAAAAAGAAAAGGAAGGGAGAAAAACTGATGGAGGGAAGGCCTCTCTGGGGGAAAAGTTATTCCTCGAGCACAAGGACAATAAAGAAAAATTTATTGCATCTAGGGATTCTGTCTGATAAAAAGAAAATTCAGTGCAAAGCAAAACTGAGGATTGGAAACACAAGAAGTAGAGGGTCTCAGGATCACTTCCTAAGCAGTAGTAAATGGCTATAAATGCACTGGATTTAATACCAAACAAGAATATTTCAGCGATCTATCAGTAATATCCTACAGAAACAGATGTTTCCACCTACTCAGAGATATGGACAAGAGTCTCGGTTACCCTAAATCCTTCTCATGCTCTTCTAAATATATACCCATCATATGCCCCTTAGAGTGTGAGAATGATGCAAGACAGACTTCACGTGTATGAAAATTTTATCCTGGATTTTTACAGGGAAAAGCATAGTTTACCATTAAACTTTTTTCTAACAGTTCCAGTGGCTGTGGAAATTCACCTCCTCATTTTGGAAGGTGCATACAAAAATATGTCCAACTCAAGGTAGAAAAATGAAAAGTAACAATGAACTATTACAATCTGCTTGATCAGCTGGAGCACAGAAATAAAAAAATGCTACCTCTTAAAAGAGTAGTTGGAATTATCTTGATTTTTACATAGAAATAAGTGACAACAACCTCCAGATAGCACCACTTCCCACCCGCATATTTAACTTAAAAGTCAAGATTGAGTGAAAAAATATTGCTGCCTTGAAAGATAAATATATTACTTATATTAGCTATATCAGGAATATGTGCTAGAGTATAAATATTTAAATTCAGGTTTGGAAACCATATATTTTGAAGAAACCTAGGCCAATAAATATTGGATTACGAATTCATATTCACAATTTTCTTTAAAAAAAAGTTACAATTTCTGTTTCAGTAAAATGGGGTGATATTAATTTATCTGTGTTGTACAAATGCTTTATTTGCGCTCTGTTCTCCAAGCTAACATTTCCTAATGCCTTTTAACTACTAGAAAAAGTGAAAACATTGCCCTAGAATATTTCCATTCAAATTTCTTAGATTAAATGATATGCTTTTAAAGCTCACTCTGTGATCAAGACTGCTCCTGCAGCACTGCAACCCAGCTAGTTGAGAGGCATGAAAAGCAATAGAGTTGCTTTAACAGAGCAGTACTAGTTTGGAATAGATAAAACAGGAAGGTTTCACAGTCAGCAGCTTACGAAGCCCATAGCCAACAGAAAGATCCTCTTGAAAGGAAGATCTTTGCAAATTTTTGAAAATGAAGAGGTGGGAGGAAGAGACCATTGTACATAATTAGAGCAGAAAGGGCTTGAAATGTCTTAAAATATAAGACGTGCCAGCCTGTAAAGAACATGAGCAAGGAGGAGGCATTTCCTTTGGCCTCCTCTTTCATTCTGACCTACTGTAAAGATTACTGCATTTAGCTCCAGGGCAGCTCTTATGGGTCATTTTTACCTACAAAATTATGCCTCCATAGCCTGGGGTCTCATATGATCTGATGGTTTCTGCATTAATTACTGAAGAGCAGGTTCCTCCCTTCTTGCTCGGATAAGCTGCTGTTGGTCTCTGATGGTGCAGGCTTTGAATCAGAGGATTTGTAGCTGTGTCATGGCAGGAGCTGGGAAATGATAAACCAGGAGTAACAAAGAAAAGACTGAAAATTAACTTGTCTAAAAGCACTAAAAGTTTAAAGTATGCAAAGGACGTTTTTATAAAGTTTAGGAAGAATATAGACTGCAGTCATAGATTGCATGGAATGAAATGCTTGAGTGGTGCTAACAGTAAAACAGTGAAGGAAGAAAATTATCTGATTGTCCCATCCTGCAAATCAACAGCTGCAATTGTTCATGCTAGGTGAGATCCCAGGGGCTGAAATATCATGTCACTGAAGTTAGACTACTGTCCCCTGGGGCTGGACCCCCATTTCATCTCAGGACGGAAGGCAGCACCTCCAGGCAGGCATCCCAGGAATGCAGAAATCCTCCCCAGCACAGCTGATGGTACAAAGAACAGTACATCACTCTGGATTTCAGAACGAGATTGCTGGGTTTAGTTGCTCTTTTTGGGTGGCTGCTCAAGAGAATTGATTGCCAGAGAGCAAAGGCTTAGGCTGACTGTGAATCAGGAGCTAATAAAACGTCCCAAGGGACAGGTGAAGGCAAGCCAATTGTTTTGGAAAGCGTAGGCTTTTAAACATGACATGACTACCAAGAAAACTCAAAAAAAAAGAGAAAGAACCCAAGAAAAAAAGAGAAAAAAGAAACTAGTTTTTGTCATAACTAGCACAATAAAACATATTATTTCAAGGGAAAAAAAGAAAATAAGGGGTTTTTAATGCAAAATCTGACTAGAAAACCATTCAATATTTGAGCATCCACAATGCTGACTCAAATAGGTAAGACTTTTTTTCCTCTGGGAAAACCTCATTATCTTTTACATTCCCCTCCTTTTCTTTCTAGAACTGACTGCTGTGACAATGCAGTGTAACTCTTGTCCATTACTGGACCAATGACAGTAGCAAAGAAAATGCTGTGTACAGTTAGTGCCTTGATCCAGAGGGAAACACTCATGACAAAGGAGTTCAAAGAAGCGTTGGGATAAATTCAGTTTCACTAATTTAAGTTACTTTACCACTCTTTCCACCAAGTTTACCTCAGCACTGATCACCCGCTGCATTCACATGGAGTGTGGCCATTATGTAAAATTAATTTTGACAATTCATCTCTCTCTCTCTGGGACAGAGCAGGCTGACCACTGTGTTTCCAAACCCTCCCCTTCTTGGGAAGTTTTAGCACTTGTTCATTAATACTTAGCTTAAAGGGCAATTTGCTGCCCACTAGAGTGTGGCCAGCATTTTTAATAAATAATGCATATTGTGTAATGAGGACAATAAAAGCCAAGGTAAAAAATGTAAAACATTTTAAAGGGATGTCTTGATAAAATCATCCCATCACCTTCTCTAAATACTTTACTAATGATCTAGCTTGGGGAGATTTTTTTTCCCTTAGGAAAAAGTTCATAATGTACTAATGATACGCTGTTAATTGTTGATGTAGCAAAGTTCAGATGTGTTATTCCAGCTTTTATCACTGAGAAAATGTGTTTGTGTCACACACCAAAATGTTCAGGAGGGTGGAAGAGTTACATATCTGGGATCCTCTGCAGCTCTGCACTGTCTGGGACAACTTCAGCCTCTCAGCACCAGGGTGGATTCCAGTTTTCAGTGGTGGAATATGGAATAATGAAGTGAAATAATAGCATTAACCAATACCTAATTAACACACCATCTATTTAATTTCTAGCTCCACCATTAGGTTACTATTAAAGTATATTTAGTCGGCCTGTGTAAAACCACATTATGGCAGCTTTTCAGAGTCAGGCTATTCACAGGCCATTTACAATGTTCATTTCTCTTCTCTTTAATGTCATAGATTTAACTTCATGAAGGTCTAGTGCAGGTTAGTGCAGAAGATGGACGATTACAGCCTAATAGGTTTTCCTCTTGGCCCCTCCAGAGGGTGTATTAGAAACCTGCACAGATTCAGAGCAGCAATGTGTCTGTCTCCTCCTGGCCTTCCAAACTGAGGGGGAGCTGCATTTTTAGGTAAGAGGAACTGGGATTTTGGACAGAGCTGTATGTTTCTCTGCTGGGCAGCAAAGCATTTAATACTTTTGGAAACTCAGGCATGTAAACACAGCCAGTGCCTGAAAGAAGACTCTATATCCAATGAAATGCACAATGTGTAAGGTCTGGGTCTGCACATTCACAGTTAAACTGTTCTGTCTGCCTCAAGCCTGACTGTGGTCACAGGTATTATGGTCAGCAGCTGAGACCTCGGGGAGTCACAGTCCCATGTTCTTCCCTGCCAAGACACCCTGCAGTGATGGTCCATAACCTCAGCTGGTAACTTTAGTAAATCATTCAAAATACTGCCTAGCCCACAACATAAAGGACAGCTGTGATTTAGTAAGGCTGCAGAGCAGTCTGTCTGTGTTACCTCAACCTAGAAAAGGATGAGTTTTCAACAGACCTCCTCAGGATATTTTAATTTGTGTAAGTGCATTCAAAGCATGAAAGCAGACGGACAATATGTGAATTATGAACTAATTGGGGGAAGATGAAAATGAGAAGGTAAATTTCATTTACATTATCTCCCTTTTTATGCTTGCTAAGGTCTAAGGTAAAGGCATGGTCTCTTTCTGGTCCATAAAATATGGATTGCTATTTTCAAACTACATCAACACTGCTAATAGCCATTCCCATTAGTCAGCCGTATAATAGCATTATGATGCTATGAAATATTGACATGATAAAACAATGTAGCCAGAGGTTACTGACAGTGCACACCCTGATATTGACAAATAAATGCTGATTTTTAATGCACTCCTTTTGCCACCTTTCTACCTGGCTGGCAGTGTATAAAAAACATTTTTCCAGATCCTTCACTCACTACTGTTAATAACGCCAGCTGATGGCAGAGGACCACTGAAATTAATGGGGCTATTCGCCTGGTGTTTTTCAGGGTGGGAAAAAGATTCAGAACTTTGGTTAAAATGGGGCCAGCACTGCAGATTTTATATCCCAGCCAATGTAGTGAGAAAAAAAATCCTGTTTGTGGAGGCAAAACAGGGGTGGAGGTTCAAGGAACCAACAAAGGAGTTGCAAACTTGGTGGACAATGTCTAGCTTTTGGGAAATGTAAGCACACAGAAACAATGAAGGGAGGAAAAAGTGACAGACCTGGTTGCTCCAGCACCTCTTTCTTGCATCCACATGTCTTCTCTGGAAGGGATCTGCCCTGTACTCTGTCTTCTTCAGCTACTCCTTGGATATCTCCTTCAGCTACCTGCAAAGTCATCTTTGTGCAAGACAAATATATATAAACACATATCCAGCTACCCCAAGGGAGTCTTCTGCTGGGAATTTTTAAATATTAAAATCAATTATATCATCTGTTCAATGCCTAATTTTATACCCTAAATCATATTTGCAGTAGTATTTATTTAGTGTTTAGGCAAATTTCATGTAACATTTGATAATACAGTATAGATGAGAGGGAGAAGCCCAGTTTCCAGAAATAATGATTACTAGTCACCTACTAGAATGTATTCCAGAAACATTGAGCCTGAAATTATATCTTTAATTAAATACATATCCTCTGGACCAGAGGCACTGTACCATTCATTAGTGTTTTCTCCTCCTCTTGTTTTTAATTTTACTCAGTTTCACTGTGTTGACTCTTCCTTTGTAACCAAAACATGTCTACATAAAATTTCAGATGTGGCCATCTTTCTCTGTCAGTCATTTAAGTGTTGTTTCTTCATTTACAGCTTTATGTCCCATCAGAATTTGGAATAAAGACTCTTGCTAGGCAATGGTGCTTCACTCACTGATGTTTGTAGGGCAATTGGATGTACCCAGGTGCTAAGGTCCAGAGGACCTCTCCTGCATGTATTTCTGCTTCCTTTACACCCGAGAGGAGCCCAGAACAGTTTTTTGTGTCTCCTGGATGATGTGTCTGCTGGACTCACTCCCCTCCTCCCAGGACTCTACCCTCTCATCCCTCCAAACCCATCTGGTTTAATGATGACTAATTTCCACTGCACATAAATCACCAGCTCCCCCTGGTTTTCCTGGATGAATCCTTATTCTGTGGTACATACCTCCTTATCTGTTTCTGTAACCAGCTGTCCTTCCTTTGATGGTTTCTTCCAGAACTGCTACACAAATCCCCAGACTATATAAATCCCATCCTGTGGAAATGTGGTGGTTTTGCCACCGGGGTGTCCAGCCCACTCCTGAGATGACAGGACCCGAGGAAGGGTCTGTAACAAGCACTGGCTTTGATGTTGTCTTCCCACACACTCTGTCGCCTCGTGTCTGAGGCTGTTTGTCCCGCAGGAGGGTACAACAAGGGCAGCCTGAGGAGAGCTTGTCTGGTGGGGCTCGTTCCAGGAAGATTCGTGTTTCTGGTCTCCATTATCTGCAGGAGTCAAACAGAGGACATGTCAGAGCGAGTTGCTGGGGAGTGCTGAGCTAGGGAGAACACAGCTGCCTCTGAACAAACACAGCTCCTGTGTGCCTTTAACAACTTACACTTCACAGGCAAGGTCTGGCTAAGACAGGAAATTTCCCCACCAGATGCTGCAGCCCCTACCTGCATCACAGACCACACAAGGGAGCGGAGCAGCGCGGGGTGAAGAACAGAGGGATGGAAGGATGGGGTCACTGCTCACCTCCTGTGGTCTGGCACTGGTGGGACAGTGAGATCTCCTCTTGCTTCCAACGTGTGACACACATCTTGCTTAAGATACAAAGAGCGGCTTTTGAGTACAAAGGCACAAGGATGCTCCTAACTTCTGCACAATAAAAACAAGGATGAAAGGAGAAACAGGAGAAATAGGAGAAAAAGGAGAATAGAAGCAATTAAGAGTTTGCAACTGTCACTGTTGTAATGCCATAGGGCTGACAGAAATCCTGGAGGAAGCTTACATCCCTGCAAATCCCAACTGCTTTCTCTGGTTTTATTCAGGAGACAACTCATGAGAACAGGAACTCAAAACCAGACCTTCCTGTACGATATACCATTACCAGATTTTAGCACAGGTCTGAAACCTTGCTCAGACTAGGACTGGATCCTTGGAATATCTTCTCCTGAGTTAGCACTTTCTCTGCTGATCTGGCTCCTTACCTGAGCAGTACTTAATAGCTATGAAGCAGCAGGGAGCATCCCAAGTTTTGTGCTACACTGCTGAGCTGGTGGGTGAAGCATGGGCAACTAAAAATGCAGTCAGAAATAATTTTTCAGTCACAATAGATAAGTGATATGCAAAGAAGTTGCTTGTCCTTACTACTTACCTTGGTTTAGAAGCTGATGGCAACCCTCCAAAGAAATAAGTTTAAACTGAACACTGAACTCAGTTTAATTAGTTTTAAGGTATTGACACCACAGCAAGAGCCATCAGACAAAACTTCAGTGCTGGATCAAACATACGGCTTTATCTACGTCCGATGTGAGGCTTTTGCAGCCTAAACCCAAAAAACTTCTTATCACTTAATGGCTTGGCTCAAAGGAAAGCTGATTTGGGATGGTAAGTGGATTGACTCACCAGTTTGTGTTTTAAGACTAATCCACATGTGCTGCACTTCACAGTGCTCCTTGGTGAACTACTCACCCTGTTCTGAAGCTTTCAGTATAAGCTATCTTCTGTGACAAGTGCAGGGAGATGCAGTGAAGAGTTAAAAGTGAATCTCCTGCCTCTTTGAACTGTTTTCTCAGTACTTCATGTACACAGATACACTTTTGATGTGTTAACTAGAAAATCTGACTGAAAAAGAACAAAGCAGCTGTCACTGAAAGGAAGACACTGACGAAGAACCACACAGCCTTTTATTGAAGAACTGTCAAGATTGATCCTACAGCACTCAGTTTGTCTGTAGTATTTATCAAAGACCTAGATCAGATGAAGGAAATTTAAAAAAAAAATAAAATTCTATCCACTGGACATTTATAAATGGTATCTGAAAATGCATTACACTTAAAACACCTATGAGAATGTTTTCTTTAACAGTTCAGGGACTGGAATATAAGCACACTGGCATTTTTCACAGGTTTTGGAGAATAATAATTTGCCGTTGTTGAGAAACGCCCTTAACTGCTTGCAAAGTTTTAAAATCATTATTAAATGATTAAAAATCATTCTGTGCTAGTAAATAAATAAACTCATAGAAAGTTCAAAATCTCTTGAAAAGAGAAGCAAAGCATTCAATGCACTCTTCTAAGCACTGATATTCACGTCATGGTTGCACTGCAAGAGCTGAAAACAAGATCAAGGCACAAGAGCACCAGGACCTCCCCAAATATCTGGGCAGGGTGCAGATGGCCACATGAGCAGAGGCATTAAGGTGTTTGGCCAAGGTCACACCAGGAGGCCTTTGGACAGTCAAATCTGCATCCCTGAGGGTTTCAATCCAATACTCCACCACAAGGCCAGCTGCTAATTGAACATCCTTGCTGGCCTAGGGATGAAGAGTGTGATGCATTTCTCACAGGACGGTCAACGAATGGCATTGAAAGGATATTGAAAGCCAAAACCCTCTCTGGATCAATACCACAAGTCCTGATCCTGAGCTCCTGGAGAAACCAGTGCTCCACGGTGGGTAGCACAGCAAAACCTGTGGTTACTGCGTGGTGTCTCTTGGCAAATGCTGACAGTTAAGTGGTGTCAGCTCTGAAGTTGTCTCCAACACAGAGACAGTAAGACCTCTACTTAAAAGTAATAAAAATACCTTCCTTTTTTCCAGAAAAAGCAGTTTCTGCACAAGGTGCTCTGAAGTATTATTCAAATGTTAATTAACATTCAGATTCTACTCATCTACACACACATATGCTTCAGGAGAGGAGGACAGGTTAGGGTTTCTGTCAGCCATGGACAGAAATTGCACTAAATGGAAATTGCACTAAGGAGACATGGAAACCTTCATTTAAAAAAGTGCTTTGTGCCATTGCCCTTTGTGAAATGTACCAGTAACTCCTGGAAATTCTGGTGTGGAATTCTGCTTCCTGGGTCTTCTCTGGCACTGTTTCACATGGACTACAAGAGGGGTTGCTGGCCTTTTTTAGCCAAGCCTCGCCTGAAGAAATTGGAAAAAATCTGCACCTCATTGAGTCCAGGTCTTTACACCACCCTCACAGATCTTCACTCATGATGGTTAACACCTCCTAGCTCCCAAGGCTGCCAGCATTCCCACCTCTCCTCCAGAACAGTAAACCCACATCCCTGAGCAGGGTAGGGCGTATGGCCAAGAGAGGCAGATACATGGTGCATCTGAGAGCTGTCCATAGGGGGGTCAGGCACTCTCCTTGCACTGCCAAGAGGAATGTTTGCTAATAAGGTAGTCAGGCCTTCATCAGTAATTCATGTGCCTATGGATGAGCACAGCTCTGGCCTGCCTCTCCCATGAGAAACGGCCCTGGGAGACGTGGCAGTGGGTTAGGCAAAGCAGGGGTTAAGGAGTTGGATTGGGAATAGACGTGTGTCTCAGTTTGACAGTCATACGCTAACTGGGGATGGGTGAACAGATGCTCTCCGAATGCTAATGTCACTCATGGTGTTCTACTTTGGGCAGACTTTCTCCACCAGTACAAGTCATTCGGGAAGCAGCTGAGCTTGGAGGAGCTGGTGGCCATTCTCCTGGGGCACTGGGGCTCTGCCCAGCCAGAGCTCACCCCAGCACTCGTGGCCAGGCTAAAACACTTTGCTCAAACATTGCTTAAGTGCCTTAAGCCAGCATTGCCTCTTTTTGCCAGCCCTTAGCAGGGGGTGTAATTTCTCTAAGTCACTTGGGAATGAGGCCTTAGCCATTCAGATACTCTTGGAGGAATTTAAAAAGTACATTGAACTCGCCATGTATACTGTAAAAAACATTTACAAGTCCTTAGCCAGCATATCTTCATCGATTTAGACACCAGTTCTGTATTCAGACCGGCTCCTACTCAGACTCCACTTCTGAAGCACCTTTTGAAGCTGAAGTGTCTGTGCTATCAAAGCCAGTGCACGGTCAAGACCTCGAATAACGGGCTGCTCAGATCGAGGATGTACCACAGGGACCTGCGACACTGTATAGTGATCATTAACGAGGCTGACTTAAACTGCACTGGGAGAAAATAGAGATTTATATAAACTTTGAGCAGAAGACCCTGAAATTTTAAAATCACATTGGAGCTGTCCATAATAAACAAAATAGCAGAGCCCTTCCCTAGCTCTACCCAAGCGAGAAGCAGGCAGAGGCTTGCTCACATATGATGCTGTCAGTGCAGTAACACTGATTTACACCACTGAGAATCTGTCCCAGAGATTTGACTTTTTCTGAAAAACACTTCCCGCTGTGGCAGACATAACGCCATATCAAAGGCATGTGCTGTAATACACAATAAAGATATAGCTTTCATAATTTTCAATTACACTTCCTCTGCAATGATGTTAGTGAATCTCACCCAAAAGTAAATTATTCAGTGCAGATGATATAGAAATCGTTTGATGAGTGTCACTTTTCCATTTAAAGTTTTACCAAGATCTTCTTGGATAAGGGTCTCGGGTTTTTTTTTTTCACATGACACATTTTATATTTTGTTTCTCTCCCTTACCTTCATTCAGCAGGCTTTTTCAACTTTTTAATATACTTTTCTTACAAAACATTGAGTAGCCATTCAAATAGGTCTATTCAGGAGAAGCGCTCTTTCATTCTGCCAGAAATACTAGTATATATGTTTTATTTAGTTTTAAGAATACTATTTTTTTTCATTTTGAGATCTTTGAAAGCTGGAGCCAAATATGAAAAGGCAACCTTCTTTCAAAGTAGGCTTGGAGGGAGAAGTATTGTGGGCTGCACTGGAAATCCTTTTCTTTCATGTAAATAAATAGTTCATTTACAAGAGCTTTTTAAATGGAAAAAACATATCCAATACACCAATACATTTAAACTCACTCATATGGTAAAATATAGCAAACTGAAAAGCTGAATTCCAGAATGTTTTTATCTTTCTTTTCATGAAGTTACAGTTACATTGAAATCTAATTCCAAACAAATTCAATGTCCCTTCAACTTCACAGGGTTTTTTCCTACTTGCTGTGCTTCAGAGATGTACAACAATTAATCATTTCATTTTTCAGTCTGGTCTTTCTCTTCTACCAAGCTATTCAGAATCCTGCCCATGTGACATGGCCAATAAAGGATGTCCAAGTTAACTTTTTATATGATGCAAACTCTTACTTTTATGTCTGGATGACTAATACATTCCTTATTACCTCAGTCATACCGGTCAAGAAACACCAGGTACTAGTCCTATAAGGGTTCTGTCAATTATTCCTGGTTGGAAATGGGTGGGTACCCTTAACTCCAGCCATAACTATTTTTTCACTCATGGAAGCAAGGGAAGGAGTTGGAGGAAGAAAAGGAAGCTTGTACTTTATTACAGTGTTTAACCAACAGACAAGGAAGCCTCTGTACCACTGTATTAAGTCAGCAAAAAAAGACCCATCTTTATCTACTGATGGAATGGTGGAATTCCGCTGATGAACACGTAGGTCAAGAGAGACCAATAAGAGCCTTGAACAGGAAAAGCAGCAGCTTGTGTCTGACACTAAAAGGGGCAATTGCAAAGGAGATGAAAGGTGATGGAAGCCTGGACAAAAGAGATTTAGCATGTGTTGATGTACAGGAAAGGTTGCATCAGCCATGAGGGGAGGAGAGATGACTTTTTTCACTGTTTTCCTCCTTCTGCCTTGAGCACTGTGCCTGCCTGCATTTCCCTGACTCTAAAAAGGGCCTGGATCTATCTGCAGCTCATGACAGGTGACACATACCCATGAAAACCTCCAGGCTGCAGCATCTGTCACTGAACACATCCAAAGCTTAGCAAAGTATACCTGTTCATCCTGGCTTTTATCCTGCACTTGCCTTATTTTTGTACTGCTCAGGCAGTGCAATGCAAGTCAGGTTCCAGCTTCTTGTAAATAGCCCACAAGCAAAGGTCAAAGACAGACTTCAATCTTGTGCCTTATACTAATGGTGTTTTCCTTGATGCTCTAGAAAAAGCTTCCTGAAGATTAAGAATTCTCACTAGTGCACAGACATGGACAAGATTTTGTCCTCTACAATGATAATCTGGCAGCAGAGACATGCAACACCTTTTGAAAAAAATCGGGGAGTTTTTCAGTTAGAAAATATGCCACTAACGTCTGTAAGTCCAACTGAAGTTCTGCATATGCAAATGATGCACAACTTTGGCAGAAGAAGCCAAAAAAGTAATTTATAGGTGAGTGATAAAGTAATCAAACCTGTGCAATCTTTATGGGAAGAGCTGGAAATGAGTTGGTTTACCTTAAAGGAAGGGATGTACAAGAGAAGCAGGTAATAGAGATCAGCCAGGACTTTTGGTCTCCCTGAGTCAAAACATAAAGGGAACATTAAAAATGGGAAATTGAAAACTGATGGTTACTTGTATTTTCCCAATTTCTTCAAGTGCAACAGAAAGCCCTCAAAGCCTACAACCTTGTGAGAGTCAAGAAGGGACTGGACATCTGAACAGACTTCACTATCCAGAGAAGTTTTAGCTCTCTTAGCAGCCCTCTGGTAAGCACAACGTGCCACCATTTTATCCGTTCTTAGACTGTAAATGGCAGACCAGTCTCCTTGCTGCTGGACTTTCCAATACAAATGTGAGAGTTCCCAGACTTCTGGGGCTCATGGACCACCATAAAACCACTGATGCCCCTACAGATTGCCACCCTAGCAATGGAGAACTGATAGACTTGCTGGTGTTGCCATCCAACACAGATCCATATATCAGCTACAGATCACATCCCCTTGCCATACAACCAGATTGACAGCCCATGCTGGGAAAGCCAGTACAAACTTTGACTACTGTTGGCGTGCTCCTTGTGCAGACTTCAACTCAAATGTGCACAGTACTCAAAGAAACAAGGCCACAGCCCAAAAGACAACGGGACACCCCTTTCCGCAAGCCGGCTTATCTCCCTAAGCCAGTGATCTATCAGGAACGTGATTCCTCCCTACCACAACCCCTCATCTCTGAAAGAGGATTTGTAATTCCCATTCTTGATTTCCTTTCAACCTGTTTCTCTAAAACAATCTTCCCCTCAGGCAACGTGAGTCTCCAGCCTTTGTTTGGCTGAAGATGTAAATATTTGGGCACTCACTGATTTGATATATATACATATTTGTTGGAACATTTACCACCTGCTATTCAAAGTTAAATCCATAGATTACAGAAAACAAGTTCTTTATCACTTTTTGTCTAATGTAAAATTAAAGACAGCTGAAAGCCTACAAGCTTTCTCTTGCTTGTGAATCACTTGTAGCATAATTACCCCTCCAAGGCTTGAATAGCAGTGAAGAGCCAGACCTCTGCAAAGGCCCATCATCCCAGCAAGAGCTTCAGGAGTTTCTCTGCTCCTGAGGACATTAAATCAGAGGTCATTAAAGCTGAGGTCCCAAACTAATGAAAACTCCTCGGCTGTACTCTGTGTGAGCTCTCATCTGCCAGTGCTGAAAGCTCCCTTGTCTCCTGAAGCAGGGAGACCCAGGATCTCCATAAAGCATCATGTGCCTCCTTCTGAGACCAGTGCTGATACCACTGTAGTGTTGCTTTGCACAGGGTTTTCTCAGCCCCATTCTCAAAGCTGAAAGAAATTTATGGAGGTCCATTAGATCTTTAAACAGCCAAACCCTTCCTACGTGTGAGGTCAGGTCTACCAAACTGGCATTGATTTCCCAGGGTGGCTTTTCTTCCATAAGGCACTGAAGCCATTCTAGGAACAAGATCTATCCCTTGCTATGGGCAGGTTTCTCCTCTCTCCAGGTTTTTTGGAAACTGGAGGCAGTGCAGTGAGTTTCTGCCAATGCTCAAAACCAAACTAACAAAACACCACCAACCAAAAATCCAAGAAGATGTGTTTTCCAGGAAAATTGTGCTGTGTTCTTGTGGTTATTGTTTACAGCAGGTTTTCAGATGGTGATCTGGGGTGGTATGAGCAGAAGAGAGCAAATTACGTAGGAGCAGGACATGTGTGTGGAGTGTAGGGTAAACTGATACAAACTGCAGCAATGCCATGACTTCCAGTATCAAACTTGGCTTGATGGTCAGCGCTACACACAGGCCTCTTTAGGCTTATTTCACTCTGGAACGTTTCAAAATATGCTTGAATAAAAAAATTACATCCCTAAAAGGCTTACCAGGCTTACTTCAGTCCCTTGTGACTCCTCCCAGCAAAGAGGTACCAGCTCAGTTTCAACACTCACACCATCCATACTCTAAGCACAAAACCAAACTCATCACCTGGTAACTGCTGTTTTGCACTTAATTGTATGTGTACCAAGATTTTGGAATACCCGGCTGTGTGTATGGGACTGACACGACACACACCTAACGGGACACACAGCAGCACAAGCAATATCCTTCAACCTGGAAGGTTTAGAAATCTGAGAAGCAGAAGAGCTGATGGCTGGTCATTAAACTGACTGCTATAGGAGAAGAAGAGTATGTCTCTGCTCCCTAATGAAAAGGATAGACAGATATTGAAGAGGAGTAAGTTGGACTTTAATTAGTTTTTGATGTCTGATCTATAACTCCCTAAAAGTTTTGTACGGGAGTAATAGGGAAGCATCAGAAAATTCCACTGGGATATAGATGAGGTCCAGTTTGCAAAAATATCCTCTTCATAAAGAAGCTCAATGCCCTCTTTTACTTGGCAAACCATCATGAATTTATGATGCATTACATTTGGAAGGCAACACGGCGCACAGCTGAGGCAAGTAACTGAAACGCCGGGAGAGTAAAAGCAAAATGTTCTGAGAGTGAGGGTGCATATGGGGATGTATTTGAAAAAAATTATATCTGTATAAATATACACACACATTTGCTAGAGAAAATGTATATGTATTTATAAAAAATCTAAACTTCTCACCAGTCAAAAGTTAGAAATGATGCAAAACGCATCTGCTTTGATAAGTCTGTTATAAATCTCTTAGCTTGAAGCTTTTAACTGACCCTTTCCAGTTCATGAATATTTTAAGGGAACCCAGTTTAATTTAAAACAACCCTGGATCAATATATGCATTTATTCTGGCACTGTCCAAATTCCAGATCCTTGTATTATCAAAAATTGTATCATACATCTCTAGTTTGGCTCCAAATATAGGGTTCATTCAAGGCTGGAGCTCAAATTAGGGGTAAACCTAATTGGACTGAAACCTAAAAATGTTTGTATGGAACCTGGACAAGGAAGACAATTTGCCAAACTCTATTTAGAGCAATCCCATGACAAAGTCTCCCCTATTGCCCGATGCTGATGTTCAGAGAAGCACAGAAATGTCCTGGGGAATGGGTGGCTTCCATCATCGCTTTGGGATGGCGTTCAGCTTGGGATAGCAGCACTTCTGCATGCAGAGGAAGGCCATGCTCCCCAGCTTCAGAAACTTGCCTGCTTGTTCCCCAGAGCACTAATGGGGAGAAGAGATGACTGCCCCACCAAGAACTGGCACCTCCAACCTCACTGGGAGCACCCTCCATGCGAAAATAATTTCAACAGCCCCAAACTGCAACTGCCCTGAACACCCTTTGGAAGAAGCCCTCCTGCCTGACATCAAGAACTGCAAGAAAGAGGATGAGAACTGCAAGGCTGACAAATAATTCTTTGAAGATTTTTAGAGTCTTGGAGCACTGGCATGACTTTGCAAAGCTTGCAAAAAGCAGCTATTTATAAGAAGAACTCCAAACGTACTGTCCACTTTAAATATTAATGGCATTAACAACTCTTCACTGTCCCACAGATCAGTGTTCTCCACTTCTCATCTTCACAATAAGAGGCCTTTCTTAATAACTACAGTGAAAATTAAATCCTGCCTTCCTCTAAAAGTCAATGAGAGTTTTGCTCTGACTCATGATTTATTGTGTACTTATGTTTTTCCTTCCTAGTGCTGTTCATTTTTTTAAAAAAGTTCTCTTGAAAGACACTAGCATATATCCTACTGCAATAAATATGTTTTTCATTTTAGAACCTCTCTTTCCGCACATCTCCATCCACTGCAAAATTCATTTGGTGCCACTAACACAACACAGATCCTGTATTAATCCAAGCAGGATTCTGTTATCACCATTAGGTTTTGTAGCAGCGATGGCTGCCTGGCAGTCATCCTCTCACCTGGTGCCAGATCCTGCACTGGGACACCCTTCTGGACACAGCACCCTTCAGAGACTTCCCAAAAGCATGGACACAGATTTACAGGTGTCTCTGGGGAGGGCGGTGGTGTTTTTTTCTTCTCAGGCATCGTTTTGATGCCTGAAAAACAATTCCCATAGGAAGGAGAGCCTGAATCAGCTTCCAGATGCCTTGGTTAAAAGGAAAGCTATTGGTCATTTTAAATCCAATGAATAACAGCTATTAAGTCAAGACTGCATCACAGCACCAACACCTCCAGCCTGATCACACATGCTACTGGTGATAAAAAGGCAGAATGGACTGATCTTGCATTTGAGGTGTATCTATGGGGATTTATTCTGTGCACAGATTGTGTAACCAACCTCTAAGGAAATACCTACATAAACATCCAGCCTGTGACTTCATTAAGCTGCTCCCTGACTCCATGGGAAGTCCGGAATAATCTCTATAGAAAGAGCACGATCAATATGTTATCGAGAAGATAAGTCAGTGTCAACGCTAATGTTTAAATATTCATCTACTTGTACCAACATCTTGTCTGTTACTGAAACAACAGGAATATTCAAAGATTAACTCTACATAAAAGACTCGGTAATTTTTTTCTCCAATTCCTTGTTTTTCTCTCGTCAGTTCTACGAACAGTTGTTAAGTAGAACAGGTTGGCATTTTTTCATCAAAACGTTACTTATTTGAAAAATGGGTCTTGGAACAAACCAAGACTTTTGCAGGAAATTTTCATTTGGGGAAATTTTTCAGCTTGTTGTCAAGAAAAGTGAAAACTGAAAAGAATTCCTTTTCCAGGATACACAATAGTTCTGAATATATAATCAAAAGAGCTAAAAGAACCAGACGGTATTTGTTTTAATCCAAAGAATTTGAAGGGAGAGAATATAAAAGGACTCATATTAACTGCAAGCACATTTATGAGGAGCTTCGGAAGAGAGAAGATTTGCTTCTTCATTCAGGACTACTTAAACTAACTCTAGAAAGTACCAGAGGAGAGAAGGAGGGAGGATGACTCCCGAGCATCTGCGACCCACTCAAGCCATTTCTAGCACTGAGAAGAGACTTTCCAACATTTCTGCAGTGAAAGATGTGTTTAAAATTAGAAATTTAAAAAAAAAAAAAATCTTTGTAGACGATTCAGAAGCCTGTGAAATGCTTGGACAGAAAGATGCTGAAGTTCATTGAAGCTTGTGTTCTGCGTGGTGCTGCTTGGAGGATCTAAATATAACCAATGTTTCTGCCACCAGAGGCAACAGTCCCCTGCAAAGGAGGAGAAAAGTGGTCTCCCAGATGATCATCACACTGTCTTGAAAATTCCTGCTGAAAGGCATTGACGTGGTTTCATGCAAGATGCTGAGCACATCTACCTGAGGTCTGGCAAAAGTAATATATAATAGTGAACCCAGTCCTACATCCAATTCCTCTGTTACAGCATAGGCACTTTGCAGCGTGTCAAAAGTAAACCAACAATTCCAACACCTTATTCACAGGTAAGCATTAAAGTAGAGCCTGTTACCATTTCTTAGGTGAGATTTGAACATCAGAATTGTATGAGTGAAATGACAATAAGAGGCGTAACAGAGACAAACCACACTCCCCACAAGGGAGGCTTGTAATGGAACAGCATAGCTTTTGCCATTTTGTTGCTTACCAAAAGCCTTGTTTCAATCAGGGCTGTAATTAAAGCCCTTAATTGTTCTGAACAGTTTCAAGTGAATGGCTTCTCTCATGTGTTAACATATCATGTATGCAACAACTGTACACGTAAGATAGTGTCAGGAGTCTGTCTAGACATTGAAGTAGCCTATGGAAACATAAATCTATTTCTCAGTATTTTAATATAAATCTGAAAATGCCGGTTTACACATCTAAGAAGCTGTTACAAACTGTTAAGAAAAAAAAATATGTATCTTGTGAATTAATGAGGCTTCCTAAAGACACAAAATGTGTCTGTACACAGCATGCTACGCCGGAGAGAGGGGAGCAAATAGAGCATGGCAGAGAGTACTGGCAGCTGCAGTGTGGGGTTGTGTCCCAAAGGACATCTTCCAGGCAAGGGAATATCATCCCCACACCCAGCATATATTCAAGAACATCTTCATGTCTTCAAACAGGAAGGAACTGAGGTAGGAGTTACTTGTACTCAGCCATTGACAAGAGCCTCCCTGCTTTTGCTCTGGCCGATGCAGTCCTGGTACCAGAAGCTACATGGATTGTGATGGAGTCATTTGGGCAAGTAAATGAAGCTTAAATCCAAGCCTTGGCATTGAGAGGCATTTCTGGGCAACCCGCACTCTGCTTTGTCCTTCTCCAGTGTTCTTCTTTTACCTCATGCAATGGGGCAGCAGAAGGAGCACTGGCAGCAGAGCAGGGAAAAGATGTCAGGTAGGACAGGTGGGGAAAGGAGAGCTCTAGAGAAAGAGAAAAGAGGTGTGAATGGAGAAAAGACACCAAGTGGGTGAGAATCGAGCAGCAAACACTCACTGTTATTCAAGAGTTTTGAAGAATTCCAATCTATTGTGGTGAGAAGGCATATGCTGTAAGACTGCATTGGAGTTCTCCAAGGAAGAGCATGTACTTTCCTTCCCTGCTTTAAAGAATTGAAACAGCGTGGAAATTAGTATATAATCAGACTATATATATTATAATTACAGTGTAAAACACTTATGATATTAGGCAAGGTTGGGAAAGTTATCTAATTTTCAGTCCTCAGCTTGCATTTCCCCTCCCAACACCGGTTTAACTCTCTTGAAAGTTCATATCTTTCTTGTACCTTGTACTACTGCTCCATTTTTTTTCCTCTGAAAAGTTGCAGGAAAGGCAACAAGAGCCTCTCAGATTTTCCTGCTCCCTAAAGCAGTGAGAAGGGAAATCCCTTTCTAACTTGCTAGCCAAAGATGTGGGAATTTGCCAAAAAACCTTCTGCCCTAATAAGGGCTAATTTCTTTAAGAAAATGTTCCAAAATAAGTTTTGCTGAACTTCCAGTAAAATACTGGCATGTTTCTGAGGAAGAACTGGTAGACTCACAGTGCTGTGATGGACTTCACAGGGAAGTGCTGGCAATGGGATGGACTCTGCAAGCTGGGCATGTCAGAGCCTGGGCCTCCCAAAAAGCAGAAAACCATGAGAATTTGTGTCCTCACAGCACCTGGTAGGTCCAGTTTCCTTCACAAGCAGCAGCGAGCCCTGAGAGCCACATCTCGCAGTGCAATGTCTCCTCTCCTGCTTCACATTGAAAATTTGAATGGTTCCCAGCACGTGTGCTGCAGTTCTATGCTGGAACAGAAATATAAAATGCACCTGGATGAAACACTTCACTGACCTGCTGCCCTTGGCCTTACACACCCACATCCTTGAGACACCTGTCTCCCAGACATCTTCCAGCACCAGAAACATTATGTTGCACTCCGGGGCGGGGGTACAATCAGCAGGTACTGCAGGTCACTGTCCTTGGGTCACCAAATGCCACCCACAGCACCTCTGCTTTCAGAGGTGCAACCTTCAAACCTTTCTTTCTGGGTGAGCAATGACGGATGGATGAGCTAAAGGTGTAACATCCCCCTTTTTCTCTCAGACAACAGTAACATTCAGCCCCACTTCCATGTCAAGCTCAGGTCTGCATTTTAACATATACGTCGAGGAAACTGTGTAAAAAAAAACCCCTGATATTATGCTTTTGAATAAAGAATTTACCTAAGTAAATAATTATTTTTAAACCCAAGATTTAAGCAGCTTTAGTATTCCACATTATGCTAATGTTTGACAATTACTAAGTGTGGGTATCAGCCAGCATTTTTTTTTAAAGTTTAATTTAAAGCAATTTGACATGGAAAGGTTATTACTTTAGTTGCCAATAAAAGCTGTACTTTTAACATAAGTGTACACCAAGCCCTAGGGTATGTGACTATTATCTTTTCTGCAATTATGTGGTGTTCTACATAAATGTTTTAAAAAAAAAAAAACTTAGAAATATCAAAAGTACTAACTTAGCTGCAATATAAAAGTTGAATAGCAGAGCCGGGAAGCCCGGCTCCCGCAGACACAACACAGGTTGAGGTTTCCTCCTAGAGGTACCACCGGGAACGGCGCCTCCGCCTGCACAGCATCGCATCCCCCGCACTGCATCCCCCGCACCGCATCCCCCACACCACATCCCCCGAACTGCTCCTCCTTGCTCTGCATCCCCCCCCAGACCGCATCCCCTGCACCACATCCCCCGCAGGTCTTCCATGCTAGGAGGCGAAAAGGCTTTTCTCACATTCGTCACAGAATCACAGAATGGTTCTGGCTGGAAGGGGCCACAGGGTGTCTCCTGGTCCCACCTCTATGCTCAAGCAGGGTTATCCTCAAATACATAGCACAGGATTGCAGCCAGACAGTTCTGGAATAGCCCCAGTGAGGGAATCTCCACACTCTCTCTGTGCAATCTGTTCCCATGGTCGGTCACTGCACAGCGATGAAGTTCTTCCTCATGTTCGGGTGGAACTTCCTGGGAATCAGTTTCTGCCCATTGCTTCTTGTCCTAATGCTCAGCATCACCACCATCCTCTCGACACCTTCCTTTTGGATACTTCTAGTCATTGAGTTAAACCTCTTGAACTTTGTTTTTCCCTTTAAAGTGGAAATCGGTGCTTCCACTTGGCTTTAGGGCTGTGTCTCCAGAAGAGACCCCATGGCCGTAGCAATGAGCCTCCCCCTCGGCACAAGGCAGGGTGTGGGGAGCCCCATGCCCAGGGAGCAGCCACCCCACAGCTCCCAACCCAAATGCCAAGTTTGGTGCTATCAGACAGAAGCAGCACTGCATGGTCACAGCCCTGCCTTTGAGTGGAAATCCATCACTTCCCTCAGGAAATCCTGTAGGAGAGGATGAAGGGCCACAATGCCATTGCCAGAGGTCCCAAATGGATGAAGCCCTGGGTTCAAGGCCAGGTTGGATGGGGTTTTGAGCAACCTGGTCTAGGGCAAGGTGTCTCTGCCCATGGCAGGGCGTTGGAACTAGTAGGTCTTTAAGGTGCCTTCCAACCCAAACCATTTTACGACTCAACAGGTGTGGAGGAGATTAAAGTGTTTCCTTAGGAAGAGACAGGCCAGCTCACACATACAGGGGCAAAGACATTCCCCTTCTGACACATGGTCTCCTCCAGGATGTTTCTCTGGCCAAAATGAGGATGCCATGAAAAACAAAAGTGCTATGACAGTATTTGCCAATTAGCTTGGGAACTTGGCACCATCTCTGTGTTCCCTTGGGCTGCTTAGTTCTGGGCCCCTCCTGTGTCATGGAGTGAGAGACAGCCCCTTCCACCAGCCTCACTGGGCCAACATGGGGCAGGGCCAGGGCCCACATGGGCACACAGCAATGTCCCCAAACAGGAGCCAAGCCCCACATCAGCCTGTGCAGGTAAACTCACTCCTCTGCTCTGCCCACTCAGCCCTTCAAAGGCAGAGCCTGGGGGCAAACAGAGCAGGCGAGACAAGCTCTCGTCCAAACACCAGAGGCTGCTTAGTTAAGAGATCATTTTGATTTTTTTTTAAGTCTAGGTGAGGTTTTTTTTAATGTCTGGGTTTTGTTTTTAACTTGAAACTTGTGAAAATAACAGCGTGACCTTTGCTGGCTGAAAGTCTTCCCAAAGCCAGCCAGCACTAGGGCAGTGAAGTTCAGCTTCCTGCAGTGCCCTGCCAGTGCCTTTTGGTGCTGAACTGCAACCATCTCCAGGAAAGGAACAGGGGTTCAGATTCAGCAGTCTGTTCAGCCCCAGCAGCCCGTTCAGCCCTTTGTCTTTCTGCTGAGAAAGTGAAAACACTGCTCGTAGTTGCAGTGCCAACTGCAGTTCGTGTTTCAAATTAACTAAAGTTCATTATTTTGCACTTTAGGTAGAAGCTGCAACAAACCATTCACCAGCAGTCCAAGCAACAGTATACAAGCCCCTCTAGGATCCCTTGGAAAAGCTCCTGATGAGTTCACCAATGTTTGCACATTAACCTCTGGGTGAAAAGCCAGCCAGAGGGATGTGAGAACTCTGCCGAGCCCTCCAGAGCATGACACAAAATGATGCAAGTGTGGGAGCTAGGAGAGAAAAGGTTTTGTGAGCCCAGAAAAATAATAAAACGTTTAAATCCTTAATTGTTTTTCTTGAAGATTTATCCAAAATCAAGCTCTACTTAAGCCTGTGAGTTTGCAGAGCATTGTCAATAAATTAGATCATGCACACAAGGCAAGGATTTCAAGCCAAAAAGCTCTAGCCCTGAGTCGCTTAACAGCAACACTCCCCAGAAAAACGGCTCGAGATGAAACATGAGATATGTATTAATTATCAATGGTCTAATAGAAAATTTAATGAAGACAAGTATCTTCTTGCACTTTATCCACGATAACGATGGTAGTACGTCAGCGAGGCGCATACCTTACAACGTAGCACTGAATGTCAAGTCTGAAGCCATTATAGCAATTCCCCACAATAATGGCCAGCCAATGCATGGGCTTGTAGCACTTAATCAAAGTAATGACATCCATCCACAATTATTTATGTTATGGTAACAAAGAGCTGCCAAATGGAAAACAAATGACATGAGGATTTGTGAGCGAATTTCTTCCCGTAAATTCTCCTTAGGTTATGCTTAAGGGCCCTCAGGATGGAAGTCTGTGTATATCCAGAGCAGTATCAGAACCGTGTGGTTATTGTGCCACATTTTACTGCCTATAAGCAATGAACCCAATGCTATCACCAAAATGAGCTCTTCAGCCAACAGAACTGTATCAATATCATTTGAGCTGGCCTTGGTTTACACCCAACAGTTGTCTTCAGAATGTTACAAGAGGAAAAAAAATTATTTGGAAGACGACCTTTGCTTACTTCTGTCTATCAAGGAAAACAAAGACCCAGTTGTATCAACACTTAAACATGCATTTAACTTAAAGTATATGAGCAGTCCCTACTTACCTCAATGGGTTTGGATTAGAGCCATTATAATTACCAACCATGAATCTCTATTAAGTGCAGCACTGTTCTTTCAGGGGCATTTACGTGGGTGTTTGTATAAAAACACTGTCAAAAACTAAAGAACACCAGTAAATATAAAATGGCAACACTCAAGTTCAAATGTAATGAACTAATTTATTTTTTTTAACACTACATCCAACTGTTTTTCACCACTCACAGATGTCACTGGAACAACTTGAATACAAAAAAATTGCCTAAGAACAATAAACTACACAGACCAGCTAATATTGCTTTAAAAATGCCCCCTGTTAAACTTAAATAATAGCCAAATCTCACTGCAGTAAATGTACTTTTATATCATTAAATACTAATTTAACAGAAATGTGACTGCGCAGTGAAAAACACAAAAATGCTGGGAGTGAAAGATTGCCCCTTTTTTGCCTTATTTTTCCTGTGCATTATACAAGTGTCCAAATTAACACCCAAAAGAAAAAAAACAATATTTTCATATTAGCTGGCCACGTAGTAGCACAAGCCAAAGCTGGGACTAAACTAAACTCTAATATGCCCTTTCCAAAGCTCCTGAGGGGGAGAGACTGGCAGACACCCCTCACCACAGGCTCTGGCCACCCTCGATGACCAGGTTATGGCCCGTCATGTAGTCTGAGGCTTCGGAGGCCAGGTAGACGACGGCAGCCTGCAGGTCGGTGGGCTGGGCCAGCCTCCCGGCGGGAATGTCGGCCAGCCAGCGCTGCACCAGCGGCCGCAGCTCCTGCGAGCGGATGAGCGGCGTGTCAACGATGCCCCTGCAGCGAGCACACGGACCAAGGGTTTAGCAATGGGTCCTGCCCAGAAGGAAAGGCAGCACCTAGAGGTGTTTGAGATGTTAATTCAGAATGAAAACAGTGTAATAGCACAAAGGAGATGAGCACATCCAGCCTGCCGTGCCCTTGCTGAAAGTCATGGTGCGAACTTCCATGACGCTCCTTTCCCATCATCACCTTTCGCTGCTGATGGGCAGCTCAGAGGTTTCCTTTCAAGTAAACACACACAGACACATCTTCTTAGCTAATAGCACAATCCCCTTACTTTTAGGTTGCTCATAATCACCAGTTTGAATTTTTTTTCTAGAAAAGAAGCACAGCATTGGAAGCAAAAGTGCCTTGAATCGGGTCTGTCGTGGCTCTTGGGAACTGTTGAACTTCTACCAATTTCTCATCACTCTACAACTGTCACACACCGTGTTTGTGTACAGCCCAGAGACTGAAAACAGACCAACTCCTCATTGTCAAAAAACAAGCGTAACAAAGGCCAGTGCCCTTCTGGGCACCTGACCCTTTCCACACAAAAAAAGGAGAGGCAGAAATAAGCACAACATGCTCAGTGTGATCTCCCCTAAACCAACACCTGACAAATCACACTGATTTACTTGTCTTGCCTCTTTTACACTAATGAGTGACTCCACCATTTACTAAAACTCTGGTAAATTTGGTTTTTTTCAGGTGCCCTAAAAAATGATGCTGCAGGAAACACAATGCAGGGTGAAGATTTGGCTGGCTTTTATGACTTTAACTGCAACTGATTTGTCATACTCCTCCTTAACAACATATTTGTATTTTGTGAAATGTATAATTTTTTCAGCCCCTGAACAAATATATTTACATAACTGTGTCTAACGAGAAATTGCATTTAACTTCTCAGAAATGACAATAACTAAAACCTGAACTGCCAATTCCACTTCATTAGTGTGGTAGAAATGCATTCCAAATGTTAATAAAAATTCCAACATGCTGATAAATTAGCGCTTCTAAGGAGCATGTGACACCTTGGTTAACATATTCAACCTCAATTATATTTCTCTTCAGCACCCTGTTATCTGGAACCTTTGCTGGCAATCAGAGGTGCTGTTTTTCAGCGGCCAATTTTCTAGATAATGTAGCTTATCAACACTGTGGGTAAACTTGCCAATGAAATCAGGCTGCACTGAACCACACACACGCTAATTGCATCTCTTTTTTATGCATATTTACAGACTGTCACTTCAAAGAAATCAGTGGCCCATTGAGGCAGCCAGTTAGCTGGAAGAATTGCCTCTTGCAAATGAAAATTAGCAAACAAGCTAGTGATAAATATGAAATGAACAAAGTATAAAAATACCCGTTTTGTTCTGAAACTTCATCGGCATCCCAATTTAGACTTCCAAGGAAATAATTTTTTGAGACAGACTGGATTCTGGGTATGAGATTTACCTTTTGTTTTAAATGAAGGCTGAAATCCACTATTCACTCTGTTATGAAGTGGAACTAATTCAAATTTTCCCCCAAATATTTCTGTTTGCACTAATCAGGCAGGATTTAAATATCGGCTTTATATTTTATTGTAATTGTCAATAAAGAGCAGAGCAGTTCAGAAACAGAGCGGTGCAGCTCACTTAAGTTCTGGCAACGTAACAAAATCAAGCACATTCCAGTATAGGACTGCGAATGGTTTATTTATTTCCTTCAAGCACAGCCCCCTGCTCTCCCTCCTTGCATTCCCAAACTCTTCAAGAACTGGTTTTCTTCAGAGAGAAACGTGCTTTGAGCAGCAGACATGAAATACATTGAACTCCTTTCCCTTACATGCCTCTCACTGCGCTTACAAAACCATCACCATCATCATCATTCTGGCTTTACACTATCCAAGAGCAGAACAAGATCCATATGATTTTCTTATTTTTTTCATTTACAGATATACTTTAACCCTGAGGGAATGCAGATTAGGGAATAAAACACACAGTCCTCCATCACAACAGATTTTGCTAAAAAGAGGACGTTTTTCAATCTGTTCAGAAAAATGATCTTTGGTCTGATCAGTGCAGCCTGCGAATCACCACGCTGTGCCTCTTGCTGGACCTTTCTTTAGGTTCACTCCATGTAGCAAAAATTTAAACGTATAACCGAACTTCACTACAAATTTTTGTTATAGAAATGAGAAAAAAATATAAGGCAAAACTTAAAAGTTGCAAACACACATACTGATGGCACTATAAATATTAGGCATGTCATTGATACTACACATCTTCTGGGAAAGCTTTGGTGCCAAGTTGGGCAATTTAATGTTGTCGAACCCTTTTAGGCAGATTTTAGTTGGCTTCTAACCAGTTCCAGCAAAGACAACTGCCAATGCATTAATTCCCTACCTCATCTCGTATGCAGTGCTGAGCCTATCAGTACTTTCTGTTGCATGTCAATGTAATATCAAACTGCTGGTTCCTCAACATTAGAGATGAGCATCAATATTTCATTATTGATACCCAGGACAATTTGAGACATGAGGGTAAAAAAAAGACCGCAAAAAAAAAAAAAAAAAGAGAGGAAAAACAATTGCCTAAAACATTTCCACTTCGAGAGACACATTAGGAAAAATATCACTTACCAGATACTTAACTGGAATTGTTACGTGCACTCAATCCCCAAATGAGAGCAAAAAAAGATTCCATCTGTGTGTAACTTGATTTCTTTCAGATGAGTTATTAATTTGAATGAGTTAAGTACACTCCACTTAATCAGGAAGTGTTTAATCACAAGATCCACTTAATTGGGACATCTCCCAAGGAATTAAGATTTAAGTCCAAAGATACTTACCAGCAACGACTGCTGCTTAATGGGGATAGTAATGCTGCTTAATTGGGATGCCTTCAGGTGATGCTGGGGTGCTCCTTCTCCTGCCAGCTCTGCCTCTCCTTCCCCTTTATGGGTTGTTCCCCAAACCTGCAGTGATCCTGCCCTGCCTGCTTTCTGGGGCCACAAGCCTGGTGCTGTACTGTGTGGCTACCTTCATGCTGCCCCAGAGGAGTAGGGCAGGATGCAGGGCACACAAAACCTCTTTGCTCATCAGCCCAAACCCAAATCCCTGCAGCCCATCAGTGGGGAACTTGGTTTATCCCCCAGGGCTGCTGGCCTGGCTGCAAGTTGACCTTAATACCAACTTCCAGCTGCCCATCCCAAAGGTCATCACATTATGGCATTTCATGTCTTGCTAATCAAGAAGGCAGTAATTAGCCAAAAAAATGAAGACTGATTCAGTGTAATGGCTGCAAAAATGACGTGTTCTAATGCTGCACATGCCAAAAACCAGACACCTTCCAGAATCCCCTCTTCTATCACACCCAACACTCTTCCATGTCCTGGGACCAACAAAGAGACTAAACCCTGTGGGCAGCTGGGCATCAGCCACCAGTCAATATTCTGTAAAAGTCCCTGTCCACATCCCGGTCCCCTCTGCAGTTCAACCCCCCTATCCCTTTCAGGAAGACTCCAGGACCTTCTTCATTCTTTTGGCATCAGTTGTGCAGCAGGCTGTGAGGTGATGGCACTGGACGGTGGCACAAGGACTGAGCACAGTTTCCACGATAGCAACAGCCTAAGCCATCCAAAACACCCAGGGAATCTCTTCTCTCCCTTCTCTCCCAGGCATCAGGTTTGCCTGGCCAGCAAGAGAAGCCTGCATGTTCAATTTTATAAATGCAATAAATCATCCTAAGAACTCTGTCATAATATTTTATGCATTGCTAACTTTTATGCATTGCTCTGCATAAGTTTTATGCACTCATTAAGAAATTAAGTTGATAAAAAGTGACCAGATAGGAAGAGGGGGAAAAGGCCAAAAGGTTTGCATGGTGAAATAATGTTTAAGGCCAGACTGGAGCATTTGGAGCTTCAGACAGAGGCATGCTGAGAGTGCCTTAAAGCTTTAATGCAGCCACGAATGGGAGGGGCAAAGTACTTAAGGACACAGTTATTTTACTTATCCAGAGCTGATCTTGGGTACCATCATGCCCCATATCTACATCTGTGCTCCTCAGACTCCTTAAAATCCCATCCTGTTATGACACTGAGGCTCCTGTTGGTGTTGGGTACTCAGATCAAGTGGGTTGAAGGTGTCCCTGGTCCTCGGTGAGTCCCATCAAGAGACAGTGACACTGGTGGGGTCCACAGTTCGGGGGATGGGTCCAAATGTGCACTGAAATGCAGGTTCACATCTCACACAGACAGAAGTGCAAATGTGAATAGCTATTCACTCAGAATATTTTGCTCATGTGATGAGGGATCTGAGCTCTATGAGCTACTGCAGGCTCCTTCCTCCTGCCCAGAGCTCCCTGTGCAGCCCCACCACAAGGCGCTCAGCCAGAGCTTGGAATCTCTGTGAGGGAAGTTCTGCTGGTCTCCAGAGCAGCTCAGTCCAGGCTCCCACCTGCATTAGGGAAAACTGCTCTGTCCAGAACAGGGAACATAAAAGACAGCAAAATATTTGTTCTCCATGCACCCTTGTTGGCTGTTTCTCCAAAAAAGCAACACATCACCCCTTCCTGTTGTAGGATTTTAAGCTCAGAGCTAGAGTTTAAGACAGGTAGAGATTATCAAAATGCAACCCTGTGTTGCTTTGAAAAGTAGAAAGAGAAGCTGTCTATTTTTTCTCCATGCTCTGACAACTGTTTCCAGGAACATAACTTCTCTAGATGTGAGTGCTTGCTTCCAGCTTGTACAAAACAGTGAGTTTTGATCATTCGGTGCCTGTTTATTAAATTTATGTAAGCCCCTAAGAAACAGGTAATTCCTCCTCTAAGAGCCTTCTCATCCATAATTACTGTGAATCTGGCAAAACCATCCCACCTCTGTTGGTGCAGATTACCCGTATGTTTTCAGATACAATTTCTGCCAGGTCCTGCTGAGCTTCCCTAATTCCCTTCATCTCCCCAGCTCCTGAAAGCCAGTGTAAATTCACTAGCACTAGTTGTGGGAACACCATTACCGTGCTGCTAGCATTGGCATGGGGAAAATTCCATTAGGAAGTCAGATGCTGTTGAAAGAATCTGTGGATCACATAGAGCGACGGCTGGAGTCACTGGTATAATTAGTAATAAATAGTCATAAGGAAGACAGCTAGCACAAGCAAGGGGAGAGCAGACCAGCAGTAAAAACAGAGGCACTTGCCATTAAGCTCTGTGATTTTTTTTTTCCCTCCACTTCGTGGATTAAAATATGTAATTTGTTTTCCCTAATTTGATGTACATTATTATCTTCGTTATTACAATTTAACTCCTGGGTTAAAATCCTGCCCTTCTTACTTACTCTGATTGACTTCAATGGCCTACAGAATTTGACCGCTTCCAATTAACGCTATCCACTTGGGTTTCTACTCAGCACTATCATGCACTGCTAATTGTTTAATAAAATGACTGGTTGGGCATGTGTGTGAGAAACAGGGAGAGACAAAGTGGATCTGGTAGGAAAACTTTTCTGTGTGAATAAGTACCCAAAACATAGAGCTTGAAGTCTCTAAAAATAAGGAAAATGTAATTTGTAATAAATATATATATATATTTACAAAACTGCACCTGGCCTCCTGTGACTGTCAGAGCTGAACAGCAGCTCAATAACAGCAATAAAATGTAGCTTTTAAAGTGCCTATATATTTGTCTCAAGTAAAAAGGGAAAAGAAGTATTGTCTATTAAGTGTCAAAACCCTTTCTTTAACCACAGAAGGCTTGGACAGACTAAGGAAATATTTCATCTGGAAGGGAAATGCTAAAAACTACCCTTCACATTATTGGAAAACCTATTATCAAATGCTAAAACCTCTCCTTAAATCCCTGAGTATACACAGCAACAGAACAGGCTTGGTTCTAAGTATTTAAACCTTTGTAAAGGAAAAGACAACATAAAAAGGGATGCAATCCACCTGCTAATTAGAAACTTTATTTGCTGAGATAGTGTTCATTTGAGCTTTGTAGAACATTTCATTCCCTTTGTACTTTCAAAATGAGACTACATTTTACTTACGGGGAAATGCAGTTGACTTTTACTCCTCTGTCAATCCACTCGGTTCCCAATGTCTGTGTTAATTTTACGACCCCGGCTTTGGAGGCGTTGTACGCCAACTGCTTCTGTGGGTGAGGGACTACAAGGGATTCAGAAGGAGAAAATTATTTATTCTTCCCAAATTAAGATACCTTAGGCACTACACAGACAACTCCCTGCATTGAGATGAGCTATTTGCCCTTTCCCCAGGTACCAGGCAGGGAGCAGCAAGAATTCAGCCACCTACAACACAAATCCCTAAGTAGTATTTTGCCATCTAACAATTTTGTCTCAGCAGATGAGCTATTTGAAAACAGCGGTGAAAAAAAAATAAAGACACTTAAAAGTTACCTTATTTGGGCAAAGACAAAACCAATGTATTGAAGGTATATATTTAAAGATTATATAAATATAAGATATTAAAGATTATTTATTATAAAGATATATATTATAATACAATATTTGACTCCTCTGAAGAAAGATAATCATATACACATATGCACATTCATATATTATACACATATGTATGTTTATATACTTGTACACTGTAACACTAATAAAATATGCTACCATATAATTATAAAATATTATATAATTAACAATATAATCTCTATTATAGATTATGTATTCCAAGTTATGTAATATATTAATATTATTTAAAATATGATATATAATAGATAATATATGATGTGATAACTGAGTGCAACAGTAAATTGTTTGATATGACATTATATGATAAAATATGATATAAGTGCATAACAGATTTTATATAACATATTATATATAGCTTCTTGGAACAAATTATTCTCCCTAATTTTTAAATTATCCCTACTCTGAAGCAAACACATCTTATTATCTAACGGGTGTTTGTGTGCATGTGAACACAGGTGCATCCCAAAAATTCAGAACACCCACCACTTTCAAAATCTGAAGCTTTTGAAAATGTTTCAGAGATGTCACATGTCAGTCAGAGACAGAAAATGATCAGCTTGCTAATTACAATGTTCAAGCTTGTTAGTGCCGTGTGCTCGGGTGGCTCTGCCCCTCTCCAGCTCAGTGAAAGCTACTTAAGGACAAATCCCCTGTGGGTGTAAAGTGCTTTAAACCCACGGGAGTCAATCCAAGTCAGTCCAGGTGTTGGGATTTACACCCACAAAATGTCTCTCCTTGGACTTTTCTGGCTGCCATTCGGACTTCATTAATAAACCCAGTGCAAAGCATCAATCCGTAATTAGCTCTGTATCAGCACCAAGCCTCACTGAACTGCTCACTCTGGTGGAGGGAGAGTGGGGAACATCAGGGCTAAATATCAGCAGTCACAAAGACAGGCAATTCCAGCCTGTGGGGTTGGATAATGCTGAACCCTGGAAGAAAGGGAATCACAGGGTTTGCGCAAGGTTCAGCAGCAAAACCCCAACTCCCAGCATTTTGATAAAAGCACATAAGCAGCACTGGTAGCTGGCATTAAACTGGTCTTAATAAATTAAGCTGATGCATCAGTTCTATATCACTCCCACCCATGGCATCCCAACGCACCCACTACTGATTTTATTGACTTAAAATCTTGGGTTTGAATATATCAATGTAAGGGGTGTAAAGGAGGTGATAACTGAGTTCCCCAACCTCTGAAAGAGCCAAAAGCCGTGCTATGAATTACTGAGCATGTGAACAAGGACCTTTGCCTTGAACAGAGATGTTTGTGAATAGATTTAAAGCACACACTTGATGGGAGCAACGATTAGAGGGGTTTTTTTCTGCATGTGCTGCAGGTTTGCTCAGAATTCAGCGGTCTCTTCCTTGCTACAAAGAGCATTTCATACCATGGCCCTCCTCTGCCAGCATTTATTCTGTGCTCTTTTTTGTTCAATATGAAATGATTTGCATTTTGACCAGCAGAACTGCTTTGCCCTCAGTGTGTGCCTGTTGCCCCCTGACGCAGCACGCCATGGGGGCTCTCAGAAAGATGTGGAACGTAATTTCTTGATTAATTGCCATGCATCAGCTCCAAGTTACATACAACTTCGGTAGTTAACCTTGTAACCTCCCAAAAGCAGTTCTTTGCTAAACTTTCCAAACATGTCTGTCTGTGATAAATCATTTTAGTGATCACTTGCTAAGAGGAGACGAGTTCTGGCACTGGCTCTGCACCTACAGTGCATATGGGTGAGAACAAGTTGCTGCAAGCAACGAGAATCAGCTTCTAACTTGGGGTGGGTGACGAGACAGAGTTATCAAAAGTCCTTCCATGGACTTTTGTCTTTATACGAGTATCTAAGGAAGGTAATTAGGAGGATGAACTTTTCCCCTGCTGAGACACTCAGCCCCTCTCAATAGGAAGAACTCAAGAAGAAGTTAACGGGTGCTGTGAAGCTCTGGCTCTGGATGGGATTTCTGCAGCAAAGCACCCCATGCCACTTCCTCTTCCCTTACCTAAGGCGGTCTCTTACAGAGAGAAGAGTGAGTCTGGAGCCCTCCAAACTCATACAAAATGGGGCTCGTGAATAAATCTATGCCTCCAGCAGTGTCACCAAAAATCTGCATTGCTAAGTCTTGAGGGCAGCAAGGACACTCACTCCTGTTCAGGACGGAGATGATAGAAGAAAGCAGATCAAAATTCTGCCAAGATTAGCTGCATTATGTTTTAAACAGTTCTGACTTTGGCTGGGACAGTTGGTTTTTTTCCCAGTAACTGTTACAGTGCTGTGTTTTAGATTTAGGACAGGAATAACGTTAACACATTGATGGTTTAGTTGTTGCTGAGTGGGTCTTACTTTAAACCAAGGACTTTTCAGGGCATCATGCTGCCCTGCTAGCGAGGAGGCTGGAGGCACAAGAACCTGGAAGGGGACACAGCCAGGACAGCTGACTCCAGCTGGCCAGAAGGATATTCCAAATCACATGGCATCATGCTGAAAAATAAGACTGGAGTGAGCTGGGAGACTGACTGGACATGGGTCAGTGGGTAGTGAGAAACTGCACCGTGCACCACTTGCTTTGCATGTTGTTTTATCCTTATTATTATTTGCCCTTCCTTTTCTGTCATAATAAGCTGTCTTTATCTCAACCCACAAGTTTTACCTTTTTTCCTAGATCCTCTCCTCAGTCCCAGGGGGGAGGGAGGGAAGGGCTGTGGGGTGTTCACTGCTGCTGTGGTTATACCACAACAACCTGGCACTCTGCTTTTGCACCCTTGTTTGGTACATCGGGCTCCCAGCCTGACCTTGAAGCAGCCACACAATGTTAATGAGAGGTGCACACAGACAGAGCAGAGCAGACCACTTCCCACTGAAGATATTCCCTGTAAAAATTACAGCTCTGAGTTACACCTGTGTGAACCGCCGAGCCGCAGCAGCCGAGCCACCGCTGCTGGAGCGTACGCCTGGAATAATTCCAGTGGAATACCAGAATCAAAATGCACATATGCAAAATGTATGCAGCTTATCTTCAATTAATTAAAGCTGATTCTGAGCAGTGTATCTGGAAAAATCACAAACAAAAACCTCCCTATCCTGCTAAGTGTCTCCTCATTTTCCTGTATCTCTGAGGAAGGACTCAACCTACAACAACAACAAAAAAAATATCCCCTAACTATTTCTAGAAACATTTCATACTATGCCAGTTGGCCAACATATTTAAATAACCAACCAACCAACATATTTATTTAACATTCAGCAGATGGACATGATATGAACATCGTGGTTTTCTGTCGTAGTTTCATAACTACTAGATTTTTTCAATGCCAAGATTCAAACAGGTTCAGAAGGTAAACACATCTCTCCATCTCTTAACTTCTGGCCTAGCATGCGCTAACTTTCACTGACATTTAAATGCATCTTGGGATGACCCTTCCAGGCTGCTCTCAGGGCTGCTTTCCAATGTTCCTTCCTGTTCTAGGACTGGTACTGCCCTCAAATGTGATCCCCAGGTGGAGCTCTGGACCTGGCCCGCCAGCCAAGGAGGTGCAGCTCCAAGCTGGGGCTGGGATGGATGCTGTGTTGGAATGGCATCACAACCCAGCTCAGCAGAGCTGTGCCAAGCCCCAATGGAAAAGTTGGAAAATACCTCTCCTTAAGCAGAGCACACCACTGCTGGGCTGCAGCAAGGCTGAGAGTTCTGTGCCAAACCAGCAGATCCCCTGTTTCTGCCAATTCCAAGAGCTTCCTAACTTTCTCCAGGATGGACCACCTCCCAGGAAATTTTGCTTTGTGACAATGATGTGGATGGTGACAGCCCAAGCATAGACCAGAGCCTGACTGCTTAGAGCAGAGCAGAAAAGCCTGAGGTATTTGAAATTTAAAGCCTCACAGTCTTTCCAGAACTACTTTTCTTTGGGGGATTTTGTAACTTTACAAAGCTGGGATGGAGGGATGGTGCCTGTGTTTAAGCATAAGTAAAACAGCTGGTAAAGACATTTCAAAAAAATATTAACAACAACATTATAAATGGATTTTTGAAGAACCATTTAAAGTTACTGTGCAATAAACTGAGTAGAATGTCATAGAATGTCAAACTGGGCACAGTAAAAATAAACATTATTCAGAAGGAAAATAAAAAGACTGCATATTTATGTAACATTCAGCAGATGGACATGATATTAATACAGGGGTTTTCAGTTGTACTTTTATAGCTACTAGATTTTCTTGCCTAACTTGGCAACCCAAGGCACCATTTGATTTTTGGATTTGGACAATACTGCAACAGATGTCCAGACCAATAAAATAAATTCCTAAAGGGCTATGCTTAATTTGTGTAATTGATCAATTTTTGTTACATGGGCTTCAGCTCAGCAGCCTTCCAGATTAGCTCAGCAGTAGGGATTGCATTCCATATGTTACAATGGTTTATTGGTGCTTTTGATGACACTGCTGATTCAGCAGCGTTGGTGCAGGCACCTGTTGGCAATGAGAATGTTATAAAACCCATGGGTACCAGGGCAAATATTGGCACAAAATCTTTTGGGTGGCTTGTAAGCATCTTGTGGGCTCAGCTTCCCACATGCCAAGGAGTTTGCCTGGAACAGCATGGAGGGAAGCAGCACTTCTCCTGTGGTATCCATGCACTGGAGTCAGAGAATGCGACTCCACCTTTTCAATAAAAAGTAATAAGTGCTCTAAAACATTGAGGACAGATAAATGTTGAAAAATTATATCAATAAAAATTTTGTAGTACATTTCCTCTAATATGAAATGTCAGTGATTTACTCCTTCCCAATACAGGTTTAATTGATTCAAATAGCATCGGTAGTAATTAAAATATGGATTCTGAAGCACAACTGTTAGCTCTCATCACTCACCTATTAAACTTGCCATAGATGCTGTGTTAATTATCTTCCCATATCCTTGATTCAGCATAATGCGGCCTGCAGCCTGTGACAGAAATTAAAGGAAAGACCAGTGACCCTTTCTGTGATTGTGCTAATAATGACATGATAATAAATTAGTCTTCACTTTTCAGAAGAGTTGATGTGCTAACACATTTTTTTAAGCACTTGATATAAAAACTTGGTATAAAAATGGCTGATGCAGGAAAAAATTCCATTGCCATTTCACACCTCTTCACTGTTGGCAATATTTTTTCAAAATAATCACTAATGTTGGGATTTCCCCCCTCCAAGCCTTCTGGTTTTCAAATAACCATCCTTCAAAAAAATTTTGGCCATTCTTTAATGCCTGGGCTTGGGTAGCCAACAAGTACCAGCTGCTTTTGAATGTATTGACCGAAATCTGTAATTCATATAAAGCAAATCTCACCTAAACTCCACCAAAACTAGGACCAATTTTATTGTGATAATTATTAATAAAATGTTATTAGATCTTGAGATAAAGTAAATACTTAGAATGTTAATATCCTCTTGCAATACTAACCAGTGCAGTATTTCACACTTACTTGGCAGCACAAAAATAATCCTCGTAAATTAACATTGAAAGTTTTGTCCCATTCCTCCAGGGAAGTCTCTTCACTTGCAGAGTTGAGATTGATTCCTGCATTGTTGCATGCAATGTGGACTGTGCCCCAGCGAGCCACAATTGCATCCACCATCCTTTGCACATCCTCAGGCTTGCTTACATCTGCTGCCAGGGCAAGGCTTTTAATGCCTGCATTGAAACGAGAGTGATGGAGTCAGTACAGGAATTCACAGGGAAAGAAAAAATTCTATTTTATGATTATTTTTTTAATTCATATATAGAGAGATTTTTTACATGGCTGTATTTTAGACATATAAATATATTTTATATGTATATTCCACCTTAATTCATTGCTCCACAAGCAGTAGCAAAACGTGTGTTTGTTGCTGCAGTACCATTGTAAAGTTGCTGACTGGTGCGAGGTTTGCTTGCTGGAGCCCAAGCTGGAGCCCAGGTGTGGGAGCGAAGGCTGCCACTCCGGCAGGACGAAGCTTGGAACACTGCACCATCTTCTGTCCAAACCCTCAACTGCAGCTCCCCCAGCCACCGCCAGCTCTACAGATGCTTTTCCTATGCCAGGTCCCCCCCAAGATGCTACAGAAACCAAATTAATTTATCCCAAAATGCTCTCTGGATGGATTACAGCGCCCAGAGAGCTGGGAGGCTGACAAAACCAAACCAGTTTTAGGTGGGAGTTAAGTGGTAATACCTGCAGCTGCACAGGTATGGTACTCACAGTGCCTTATTAATTGCTAATCACACTGCCAGAATAATGCAAACATTTGGAAGTGAAGAGATTTACAAAATTTGAAACATGCAGAAGTTTTGCTTTTTTCCTAAAATTATCCAGCCAGTGGCTTCTGCACCAGTGCTGATCCGTAAATAACTTCATTTAATTTATTATGAAAATCAGCTTTAAATACCCTTATTATTATACAACTTAAGAAGCCTGCTGAGGCACCCAATGCCACTGGGATTATGCCCATCCTGAAAGCCAAACAAAGCTGCACCAATAAAGGCTGTGGTGAAATTGGTCTTAAGGAAGGAAGGAGGGAGGCAGCCACTGGGGTTGGATCATGGATCAGCAGACTGGGTAGGAAGTTGCAGCTGTTAAAGCAAGATTTTTTTACTTCTGTATAAATGACAAATTTGTTCCACACTGGTCCCTCTTTCAGATCATTCTGATAAAACATTTTAAAAAAGGGATAAGCCTATTCTAGGAGGAGACTCTCCCAAAATGAAGCTGAGATGGAGGCTTCCAGGAAAGCAAGACAAAGCAGGAATTGCCCAGTGGTGTGTGAAGAAAATGGCAGGAAAGAGGCTTTTGCATGGAAAAGCTCCTCCTCATCTGCAGTGCCTTCAGGAGCCTGTCAGAGTGCATAGCCCAAGGTGATGCTGCTTTGGGGTGCCAGGGCGTGGGAGCTCCTGTCCCCTTCAGCGATGACACTGTTCTCTTGATTTCCATGGCAGAGAAAAAATACAGACAACTAAAAAATGGATGCACGCTCTGCCACAAAACAAGATCTCTTCTTTTATTGCAGGTTTTATGCTAAATGTGCTGAAAGAATAAAAATAGCCAGACGGCCCCTGTTGGTCCTCCTAACTGTTATCAAGACATGTAACGCACAGGGAGTTGCTGCAATCTTTCAATTTACAGACAAAATGGGTGCAAGCCTGTTACTAATGGTAACAGAAAGACCCTTCACCTGCCCTCCAACTCTCACCCCATTTAGAGCTTCATCTTATAGGTCAGTTCATAAAAACAAGACAAAAGGTGCCACGTGTGAGTGTCTAGCGAAGAAGCAGTGAAGCCATGCTCACTTCAAACCAGAGTCCCACACTCGACCTTAATCAATTCAGCTGATATCCCTGCACTCTGACAGGGGGGAGGAAACCACTTTCTGTGTCTTCACAGTCCCCACAACCCACCTGTTAAAAATAATAAATAAAACAAACTGTGGAAAAATAGCTTCAAATCTACAGACAAGACCAGAGGCAAGACACCCAGCACAGGATGGCTCTGCTGGGTGCATGATGGGGCCAGTGCATCTCCACAGCACTCAGTTGGGTTTTGTGGGGCTCGTGGAGGCAGGTTTGTGACGAGAGGGGCAGGAGAGTAGCCCAGGGGCTCTGTGCTGGAGGGAATCACTGTGCCAGATCCTCCTGAGGTGTCCTTCTGCAGGGACACACACGTCCCCCTGCCACGGGCTTCATCTCTGGTCTCTCGGTATAAATGGAAGTAACACGTTGCATATAGGCAAGGAGATCAGGAGTGACATTGCACAAGGCATTTGCATAGTTTACAGTGAAAATGCACATTTTAAAAATCCCATCACACTAATTCTTCCCTTAGGGTAGAGGCAGTGATTCCCCCTGAAGACAGAGGTGTGAGTAGTGGAAGGTAACCCTTAGGATTTTTTGGTTATGTTTCATCATTTTTGGTTCTTCTGTCAGGATCCATTAGCAACTGTTGAAAAAGGTATTCACACAGGATCTAAAAACAAAGACCCCTGTAGCCAAGGGATGTACACCCGAGCTGTCTAACAAAGCTAAAACTGAGATCACAGGCGTTCTGATGTTTAAAACTTGTCATGAAATGATGGCACCATCCCAAAAGGCAGGAAAGGGCTCCTTGGTATAAGAAGAAGAGTGGCTCTAAGCAAGCTAAGCAAAATGTTTTTAAAAAGTATCAGTATGGGAATGACTTGGGGCACTGAGCTTCCAACTTTGAGTTAGAGATCTACAGCCATAGAGGAAATATTACAGCCTCTTTGTCCTTATTACAGCAGGAAAAATATGTATTAATGTTATGATTGCTTCAATTTACTCAAGTGAATATTTTGAGAGTAAAGCTAGCTGAACCTTTTTGTCAAAATTTATTTCCAACAGAGCATGATACTTCTTTGAAGGCAAAATATTTCGTGGAAACATTGATTTCAACAAAAAGTTTTCAAGGGAAAGCTTCTGAGGTCCAGGCTAGACTCTCTAGTTACCTCTGGAGAGAAAGAGATTGAAAACCTGACCTTTTAGATCCTTTCCGAAAACGGGCATTTGGATATAATTCCCTTTCACAAAAGCTTTACAAAGTTTGGGGGTTGTTCCAACAGGGAACGACAATAAATTTGAAACCTCAAAACCCATCATGAGATGGAAGAGATGTGCCCTGACTAGCTGCACTGGTCAAATTGATAGATAATATTTGACCTCAAAGGATAAAGATGTGTAAAGAGTGAAAAGTGAGATTTTCTTTACTTTAGACTGCAATAATATTTGCTATGCCTCATGACCTCTCCAACTGCATTTTGGAACAATCCCCCACCTCCTCCAGGCTGGCAGCCCACAGCTGAAGGAGCAGAGATGTAGGGCAGCCATTGAAGGGTGGATGGTCAAACACCTACTGAAAATGCCCTGGAGATGTGCTAAGTTTGTTTCCCAATAGGCTGTTGGCATCCAAAGTCTCATGGCTCTATCAAGTAGCCTACTTCTATCCAAATAGCTCTGCTTGATATGCAGGATGTTTCAGGGAAAAAATGTCCAAAAGGCGAGTTAAGGTGTTGGGCACAGCTACTTTGTGCCAAAACCATATGGCTCCGGTGCATGAGAGAGAAAAGCTTCAGGGAAGGAGTGACTGGATGACCCAAGAATTTGTAATAGGAACTGGACTCTTCCTTCTCGGTCGTTATTTGGGATCAGAGCTTTAACCCTTGCACTGACGCTCGAAATGTCTCCTGCTTGCTGGAGCTGGGATTGTGGAGACAGGGACGTTTTGTTTCAAATGTTCTCTGGAGAGGCTCAGGACAGGATTCAAACCAGAATGACACCATTCCTTGTCCCTTCCTGAGACTGGGTGAGATAAATACATCTGCAGGGGCTGGTTTTGCTGGAGAGTATATGGTTTCTATGGCCCAATCCCTTGCAGAAGTCAGAGTGGAAACAAATACTGGTGACTTTATCCAGATGGCAAAGTGAAAATTTCCTACGTAAATGTCCATCTTTAGAGAGAATGAAGTACTAAACTTTGAAGAAGGCTCAGGAGCAATCTCACAGAAGGAATTATAAAATGAGCAATACATCCTTTCTTTCATCATTAAAATTATATTTCCAGTTTTCTTTTTCCCCTTTACAATTGCAGTTTAGCACGGCTCGAGGGGGAAATTCAATTTTATGTTACATTTTCTGGTTTTACTGCTAAAACAGGAGTGGCTTGTAGAGAATTTTACCTCTTATTTGGGATTTTAGTTATTATTTCTATTAGTTATTTTGTTCCTATATCTGACCTTGTATACATGTTTGAAAGAGGACTTGAAAAATGACTTTTCTTCAGTTTAAAGGGCACAATGGGACATCCAGACTGGCACTACAACTACCTTGTTTTGGTGTTTTGGCTCATGACACAGACATTAGGTCTGGAAGAATGGGTAGGTGAGTTTGTAGGCCATATTCACCCATAGTGAAGGCTGAGGTGCTGCACGATTTACTTTGAGCAGCACCATCTCTGTTCAGTGCCGGTTACACAGATCTCACTTGTACAAGGTGACCCTTCTCTGTTCCTGTCAGCCATGGCTCACCACTTTGGGCACTTTTGGAGAGGAATTTTGTTAGGATCACTTTGCCTCTCTAATAGAGTTTATATTGATAAATAGCTCTCTCAGATAGTGTGGTATGAATGACTGCTGGGACAACACCAACAGGGCAGGAGAAGCTTTGTGCCCATGGCATGAAAATCCTCTGCTCCTCCTCAGTTCCCTACCAGGGCTTGATAAGAGGAGATTGCACAGCAGAGTAGGGTCAGGTTTGAAGAAGGAAAGCCACCCATTACAGTGCCCATCACACTCAGTGCTTACCTTTGAGGCTGAGCTCACACACCACCGCTTCTGCCTTGGCGAGGACCAGATCCACGACAGCGACTTTAGCTCCAGCTTCCCCCAGTGCATGAGCAAAGGCTCTCCCAATTCCCTGCCCTCCTCCTGTGACATAGGCAACCCTGCCATCCAAACGCAGCCGCTCCAGGATGCGACGCCGGTTGCAGCCCCAGAAGACGTCATCTCTCACCACTTCTTTCTGAAACAAGAACATAAACGCCTTGCACAGCAAAGGGCAGAGCTCACCGACCGCTCTGAAGGACTCTGCTGGTGAGAACAAGGTGGGAGCATGAACAGGGATCCATGTCTTCTTGGCCCATTAATTAATATAAAAACTATCACTAATTCAAGCCAAAAAGCCCCCTTATCCATACAGATATTAATCTCAGGTATAGCACTAAGGTGCCAGGCAATGGAGCAGAAGGGCTGTGCTTTGGGGAGATGCTCCAAACACTCCGCTTTCAGGAGAGTAGGGTACGGCATTTCCTTGCCTGGCTCCCCATGGGAGATGGATTGGGAACAAAGTCTTAAAAGCTGACTGGTTAAGTCTTCCCGTTATTTCATCCTCAGGGCCCAATCTTGCCCTTAGGCTCAGCTAAGGGACTAAGAACAAGGTTCCAAAGGCAGGATTTGGGTCAAGCATAGTGCAATAAAAATATCTTCACAAGGCTGGTGCACAAATAAAGATACCAGCCAATAACTTAAACCAAGCTGTCATCTGATCAGCTGCCATACATCATTTCCCCCTGACTGGAATCGAAATGCAAAATACAAGATGTTTAAAATATTGAGTTTGAAATGCCAGGAACTACCAGTGGGTGTAGCTTGGGGAGTGCTCAGAAACCGCAAAACAACCGGGTTGTTTGGTTCTGGGTTTACTGAGTTAGGCCATTATGATTCCAGATGGGAATTTCATTACAGCTGGATGACGCCCACGACAGAAAACAGAGAAAGATACAAGCACCGTTTTTTCCTTAGGACAAGCAAAATGTAAGGCCATGAAAATATCCAGCTCAGAGAGCACAGGAGGGCATCCTGTGCTGCCTTTGGGAAAAAAAATAACTACTTCGGAAATATTGTATTTGAGGACCATTACAGCTGGTCCTCAGCTCCATCTTCCCACACTCCTCTGCATGGGAAGGATGGGAGAGCACCAGGCACTGACACCTGGTGAGCAGCATACCAGTGACTCCAGAGATTCATCACAGGACCAGCTGATCTGGAAGACTTTGAAAGGAATCAGGATTTAACAGCTTTAGTGTAACTCTGGACTAGTGAGGCTAAAAGGTGGCAAGCCCTAAGATGCTAAGTCCATGATCACAGCAGGAAATGTTTGGGTTCTTGCCACCAAACCCCTGAAAATTATTTTGTCCTTGTCTTTGGCAGGACAAAATTTTCCCAGAAATGCTCATAGAGAGGAAATACCCACCTTGGATTCAATCACTGCATCTGGAGGCACAGGGCTCCTTCGAATGAGGCTCAGTCCACTCTGCACAGGTAAAATCACCTGCAAATATAACACAGTTCTCAACTGCTTTGTACCTGGCTTTCTGTCACCCAAATTCCAGTGATGTGAAGGATAGTTCTCAGGCCACAGTACCTTTTCCCCTACTCCTATTCTTTAGCTGAAGTTCCCTCCAACACAAACATGTCAGGCATTTGTATTTGCTCACATTCCTCTTCCAAACTCATTGCTTACACAAATGCCAGGGGGAAAATTGCAATCTTGTCTCTCCAGTTTCTAAAATCACAACATATTGTTTGTGCATCCTATTACTTCTTTTATTTCTCTTCTGCTGGAGTAGGATTTTGCTGACTCCTGTTGTGCTGGTGATGCCCTACAGCCCCCAGAGCCTTTAAAGCAGAGTGGTGATTCTTTAGTTGTGCTGTAGAGCTGATTATTCACTCTTAAGTGCTCTCCTTTTATCTTGCCTTTAACACTCCATAAGATGTAGACAGAGTAGGGACCACTCCTGAATATAGAAACTCATACCTGGAGCTCAAGTGAGGTGAATTATAATAAAATCTGAGTTCATTTTAGGTCCTTTGGATAATGGCACTGACAAAAGAAACATTTTGAAGAGTACTTTGCAAAATCCATAGATACAGCGCCATGGGCACCTTAACCAATGGCATTGCACTAACCTGCTCAACACGAGGATCTGAATTAATCACTGAATTTAATTTTCTGACAGCTAGTACATTTTCATCTGATACGTTCTCCAGGTAGACTTGTCCTTTCATGAGTGTATTCTCTACACAGATCACTGCATCCATGCTCAGCAAGTGGTTATCCATGACAAAGCTGTAGTACTGAACAGCATTCCTTTGATCAGCATCAATAAAGACTATATCAAAGTGCTCATCCTCAGCATGTAATGCCTGGGGAAAAAAATGGTGTTGGAGAAAACACTAATTATTTACCTGAAAGTTTAACATGTTGCCATTAATTTGTCCTTTATATAAACCCCAAACCAGAGGGAAACTTGTTCAAGCTAGACTTGCTTGTTCTGGGAGTTTTCCATGCTTTGCAAACAATTCTTCAGCAATGAATCTCTGAACTTCTCAAGGAAAATGAGGATATAAAAGAGGATGGCTAATCCCAGCTTGTGGTGTTGAGAGTCACAGCAGAAACATCTGCATACCTTGAGTCAAAGCAAATTGATCCATCAGGGTAAGACTGGCATCAAACCCTGCCACTGAGGTGCTGCAATAAGTTCTCTCTTCTCAAAAGAGAAACTATCAACAAATAGAAGAGTGGCAATTATATCAGTCTGGGGAAAAAAGAGGCATAAGGCAGATCTGGGAATTGCAAACTAGTGTGTCCCACTTCAGTAGCAGGAAAAGGGTTGAAATCCCAATTAATAATAGAATTATAAAGCACATGAAAGAACAGGTCATGATAGAGATAAAGCAGCACAGCCCCTGTGAAGGAAAATGATGTTTCTTTAATCTAAAAAAATGCTTTGGATGGCTCAGCAACAGAGAGGATAAAAGAGAACTAGCTGCTATCATCTAATTGGATTTTCAGAAATGTGGCACACCTTCCCTCCAAGCAGGCTGCTGATGATAATGTATAAAAGTGTTGATGGATGACCAGATGGGAGCCTTTACAGCCTTCTCCTGTGGCAGTTAATGCACTCGCTGCCCAAGAGGCTGCTATGGAATATTTCAGATTCCATCTGGGACTATTTAACTGCATCTGTGTGCATTGCAATGAAACAACAGCTCATCCACCTATCTCAGCGAGCAGAAATGCTTTCAAGTCTTTGCATTTCAAGGGAAACGAGAAGCAGTTCTGTTTTCTACCACAACTTTTAACTGTACTTCTTGCGTCCAGATTTTCCTTTTGTGTTTGAAGATATTGTGCACAACAAGTGATGAGCCATCCCTTGGGATGTACCAGCAAAAGCATCAACAATGGCAACAGAATGTGAAAAACTAATTTGGTTTTGGGAGTAAGGTTAATGGCTCCCAAAGAGAGATTTCAGGAGCCTTTCTGAGGCAGGGACTGTGTGGATCAGACAAGGAAATGGAGGAAAGCAGATCATTGAAGCTCTGCACTCTTCTGTTGTGCAAACTGGTGCCATTGTGAGCTTGTTACTGGTGAGGGAATTCAGCTTGGATAGTCATATTTAACTGCAGATGCTTGATAGCGCAGAAGCTCTGCCAAAAGCATTCATGAGTCCACATTTAGGATGCTTTTTGATACTACACTATAATGAAAGAAGACCTTAAGGCCAAATATATGCTGGTTTATAATAAATGTAGAAGAAACTGGGACATCTGGATTCCTGGAATTCATCTTTTCATTGCATGGCCAATAAGAAAACCTTGCCCTGGTTCCCTCTTGAGCCACATTGGTTGAAAGCAGCAGGAACATTTCTGCTACTGTGGAAGAGTATCTTATGTCATGTTGCACCTCAGTCGGTCTGTCCAACGTAGATACTTCAGGAAGGGTCAGAAGATGAAAGCTGGGCAGAGGAGCCCATCAAGAAGAGAGATTAGAGGTCTTATTCCCCAGGGAGAAGAGCCAAAGCCAAATTCAAGTAATTATCATGACTTATCACTACTTTCTGACTTGTAACCTTCCTGGGTGGAGGAGGTGGGGGGCAGACATCCAGAAACAGATGTGGCCATCGCTGAACATATGCTCCTCCTGCTCCGTGGGATGGCTCCCTAATGAAAAAGAATCTCACTTTTATGCATTAACTTCATTAGGTCCATATGGAGTTGTGCAGCTCTCTGGATATTAACTGGATTTCTCATTTCAGCCCTCTTTCTGTACCGCCTACCTGCTGACAGCTTATCTCTTTCTTATCTGTCTTCTGACACAGATAAACCACCTTTCAACATCCCAGCATCCATCCCAGGAGGGTGCCTGGGTTGGATGTGTAACTAGTGCACACCTGGCTTGTCCTTGCACTGCCAGGCCATGGTTTCTAAGGCATTTCTCTTCTGCCACTTCACTGAGTCCTGAATGGCCAATCAGGAAGGTCACTTGGGCACCTTTCCTGTCTTCCAGATACCCAGTGCCTGACACAGGTAAGGAATAGCCTGAGTTTGTACTGGGACCTGCCATCATTTAAGCTTCTTGTTCCCTCAGCTTCCTAATTGCTGCTGGGTTTTCCATATTTAGCTAGAAACAGCTCCAGGGCTATAAGAGGAATCCACGAAATTCCTTGAACCAGCCTTGCCTCTAGAGCAGCCTCTACATAGCAGGATAACAGCCACACGGAGAGGAAACTTCCCTGTTTCCTGGAGCCCCTTGGCTAGCAAAACACAGGTCACCCAGACAGGTGGTCCCCATGGCCAGGGCACCACACAGGAGAGGGTTCCCTCACTGCCAGCACCCGCTGCTGAACCAAGACAGCCAGAAAGGGAAAAATCCGCTCTAACTGCAGAGCCAAGCACTGGAAAGATGGGTGCAGAGGACAATTCCAAGCTGTCCAGCATGGATGAGGAGATTTAAAATGAGGGACTGACCTCCTTGGCCCTCCCAGCACAGACTGGGCCAGGCCCTGCCTGGGACCTCACAGCACTGTGGAGATGCCATTGTCCTTTGCTTGGAGAGGCAAACCCCAAATGCCTCCAACTGTGAGGAAAGCTGAGATCCAGAAGGAAATAATCTGCCTGCAAAATATCCTGCTGAAACTAATTTCCTGAGTGTTTACAGTGCAATCCCTGCTCCTTGCTAAAGAGTCATCATAGATGGTAACATATGGCAATAAGAGTTTTAATTCAGAGCAAACTTGGCTAAAATTAATGCTTTTTCTTACAGTGAGTCATTAACTTCCTTTTGGATTAAAAAAAAAAGAAGTGTAACACTGCATTCCACTGAGGAGATGTACCAAAAGTGACCATGAGAAAGGGCACAGCAAGAGATCAGGGAGAGGACATCCCGAATAAAAACATGAATGAATCTTCTGTCAAAGCTCAGAGAAAACCTGATTGGAGTCCTAATCAGAGACAACACTCTCATAAGGCACATACAAACTCAATCAGAAAAAAAATGACTGCCCAGTTCCTTTGATATGTATCATACAGTCACCATATTTGTAATAAAGATGTACTCAAAACTTGTTACCTTTCCTGTGCCTTGTTCTTGACCTAAATGTAATAGCAATCCATCCTTGGGGTGCACAGAATACATGAAAAAGTACAGTCTCCTTTTAAAACACCATTAGAATATTTTACTGTGTGTAGACATACACTCTTGTTACTCCTAAATGCTATTCTATTGAGTACAGTTTATATTCACCGGCAAAGCGAAATCTCTAGGGAAGCCAGAGAGGGAATGCAATTTCTAGTAATAACAGCTCACAACAGTGAATACTATCCACTTATCCCCACAATTTCCAGCTATTTTGGACTCCTTTCTGAATTAACCTTTCATATCAAAAGGAGCAATTCTAGAGCACACTAGAGACTCCGACACAATTTCATGCATAATTTATTCACTCAGTTCAACATTAAACGCAGAGTCCTTGACTTTGTCAAGGTGGATTCTGTTGGCAGACTTCACAAGCAGCAAAACAGGAGAAATGAGATCTGCAGCTCAACCTCTTCACCTATTCTGCCTGCTAAAAGGAGGGAAAAAAGAAGAAAGCAAACCCTGACATGCTTCCACAATGCCCTACAATCAACAGAATCGGCTGCAAACACCGTGTTATTTTTTGTGTTGCATTTTCAATTTTAAAATAGAAGGATCAAAATAATGGATGGGAATAATTTCCTGATAGTTTGCATTCCCTCCAGACTCAATCCTGCATCCATTGTTCATCAAAAGCCCACTGGGAATTGAAGGAAGCTCTTTGTGCAAGATCAGGCTCTTGCTGGCAGCAGATCCACAGCAAGGCACATTATCCAGGCATGGCTCAACAGAGCTTAGACTTAAGGGAAGATTTGTTGGGAAATGTTTTTAAACGATGGCCCAGGACATGTTGAATAGATAGCTAATTCCCACTGAAGACACCTGTACCTGAGAAGAACCCAAAGAAAGGCTTCGCCTCAGCCCACATTTCAAAATGTTAGGTAAAATTCCTGAGGCCCTTGGGCACAGAGTGTGCTGTGGTGCATGTGGGCTCTGTGCTCTGGTGGGGACCTCCCCCAGCTTGACAGTGTCTGTCCCTCTTGTGGGGGGAAGGTGGGAGTTTATCATCATGCCCTCAGATACCAAATGAACCCTACTGTGTATTTGAGCTCTCTGGCTCCTGTCAGACACTTAGCATCCCTTGGCAGGTCAAAATCCCAGATGTTTTGCACTGGCTGTGATCTGGGACAGGAGGGAAGGAAACAGGCCAACCCCACCAGTGCTGTGTGATAACACAAGGGAGCATCCAGAGGCGTCAGAGAGCCTGGTCAAGGTGCTGCCATGGACTGGTGTGCTGCCTTTGCACTGCCCTCCACTCACTCTCAGCCCTGATGAGCCGTGGATTTAGGAGGAAGAGCCAAAGCCACAGGGGTGACATAACGGCCCCACTGTCTGAGGTGCGCTGGCACCAATGTGTTGCATCCTTGTGGTAAAGCTGCAAGATCTGGCAGCTTCCTTGTAAAGGGCAGCAGCCAAAGATGTGGGGGCAGCACTGGACACATCCTGCAGCGCCTGGATGACATCCCAGGGGCTGGGATGCAACTCCTGAGTAGACTGGTTTTACACCAGAAGGGAGAGATCATACACCTTCTGACAGCTGGGACATGCTGAATCACAGCTTCATGCAGCAGAAGAGGAATTCCGCGACAGGTAGTTAATCTATGGATCATAGGACATTTTCTTGCTTCGAAAGGGCCAGGGCAGTGAGGCAAATCCTGCTTCCAGGAGTTGTATTACTGCAAAAACTTGAGGAGCAGCAGATAAGCAGAAATCCTGCCCTGTTGCACTCAGCTTAGAAGCAGAATTCAGCCACCATCACCAAGCAAGGAAACTGCATCAGACAAAGACCAATTGGTGGGTGACCATCTCTGCCCTCTAATATCTCCAAAGGGACAAGAATAACACCTAAGGATGTAGACACTGTAGGCAACAAGGAAGATCCTTGCCAGAGCTTGTTCCAGCTCTTCTAAACCTCACTGTGCTCTTTAACAAGTGTTAGACTGCTCTGCTCTAGACCAGCCTCCCCACAGACCGCGGGGGACAGAAATGTTCTCCACTTCCTCTGTGAAGCTGAGCTGTGAGAGCCCTGCTGTGCCATCCCTCACCCATCTCCTGCCTCTGACTGCCTTGTCCTCCTGCCTCTCTTTGGGCAGTAAAGGAAGCCTGCTTAGTCTCCAACCTACACTGGTCATCTGGGAAGGAAAAGGCAGCACACTGTCCACAGCCTGAGCCTCTTCCACACACCCAGGCATCCCATGCAGCTGCCACACTCCAGCTGGGCAAGCCTCAAGGAGCCCAAAATGCAAAGCCACCAGAGAGGCCACCGAATTCATTGCTTCAGCATTTACAGCCATTGTGGATTAAACCTGTAGGACAATCCTGATTGTCCTGATACCAATGACAAAACATCTGCCACACTGAATAGCAAAAGTTCAGAGCCCAGTGCAGAAATCATGCACAGAGAGGTGTCCCCATGCTGGGATCTCTCCTGCCAAACACGAGCATCTCTGTTCCCAACAGCTCTAAGAGGTATTTGAAGTTCTGAGCACCTGCAGAACTGGGGTCAGGATGTGCCTTCATGTTGCAATTGGAGGATATAAAATCAATTGCAACATTCTGTTTTAAGGATTTAATTTTCATGTCTTTGCTCCCTTCTTTAATCTCTACACAGCATGTACTCTGCCTGCCTCTAGATATTTTAATTCAGTCACAGTAAGTCAGTTGCACAGAATGGGCACTAGAGAGCAACAGCAATTCAATTAATTTCACACTCACTGCGGGGAGCTGGGATTTTAAATGCTGCACATTGCAGGTGATCTGTAACATTTCGTTTATTCATATACTTGCAAAGCTCTTTGTTTCTTTCTTATCAAACTTGGAGGTCATGAAAACCAGAGGTCAGAAAGCTCCTGGCCATTTCATTTTAGAAATAAATATGGTACCTGCTAATGCAAATAAAGTTACAATTGAGCTCACACTGACACATCCAGATTGAAAATGAAATCAGATCAAATTGATTTGTATTAATAATAGAAAGGCTTTTAAATGAACCTGCTATGGGCACCACCTGTCTCATGCTGGACCAGCAGCAATGTCCTGGAGATCCATAAACTGGAATTAAATGTGAACTGCTGGCAATCATAAGATTTCTCTTTCTTGGGACAAAGGCACCAGTCAGAATGAAACAAGTACAGCTAAGGCATTATTTGTCTGAGGCTTATCACATTGCTCTGGAAGTGAGAAAGCAGGGTCTAATTCCTCTAAGAGTTTGCAGTGGGGAAAAATAGTAAGAGGTTTTGGTAGAATTACAAACATCTCCAGGACTTTCCCAATTCTTGTGAACATTGGGAGCAAGCTGTCCTTCTCAAAAGCTGGCTCAGCAGGGTACAGATACACTCTTCCTGTTTGTTATACTTGGAATTAGGGATCCGCAGCAAAGCCAACCCATGTTGAGTTAAACTGCCATTGAAGCCTATCGACCTACACTGAGAGCCTGTGATCCCTCTGATCAAAAAGCTGCAGGATTTTAGTTAAAAGGGAGAAAAACTCTCTTGTGTGACAGAGCTGCCCCATCATACATCGGAAATAAGAAATAACCTCAGTGTAAGAGTGTGTTCACACATTTGCAAGCACACCAGGGCCACCATCCAGCATCTTGTGGGCAGGAAATAGGACCTGTCTGAAATCCTTTAATGTGCTCTGCACAAGAGATCCCAAACTCCCCTTCCAGCTGACTTTACCTCCAAGATGTCTGCCACTGGTCCCACTCGCATGCTTATCTTTTTGCCATCTGAGGAATAATCAAATGCTTCCTGGCTGTTCACTCCGAGATACGGCACTTCTGCACAGGCAAAGATTTTGCCATTGTCTGGCAATTCTTCTGCAATTGCAAGGATACTGTAACCTTTAAGCTTGCCAATTAATAAAATCTTACTGGCTCTGGTCATATGAACAAACATCCTAAAAATTTGGCCTGTGGAAAGACAAGAATGAAAATTCAAAAATAAGACCCTGAGAAAGACTATACTTTGTTCACAATGAAAATTAGATGTGCCTTTTAAGTGATCATTAAAAAAAAAAAAAAAAAACCCTAATCTTAAAACACTCTCAAATAAAGGTTTAACAACAGAATCTGACAAAATTTCATCTAAAATGCAGCTAAAAGACAACAGAATAAAAGGACTGGTTTTAAATGTAGAACCTTTATCATCAGTGCTGCTATTGTTCAAGTGCTTGTTAAATAGTGCTTGAAATATTGCATATTTTAACATTCCCCCCATATGAAAATGTCTTTAAGATGGTTCCATATTCTTTCTGGAATCCAGTATTAAAAAAAAAAGTCACTACATTACCTTGCATTTGCTCTTAGAGTCATTATCCCTAGACAGCACCATCATTTAAGAAATTTATCATCAGTGGTGTCCTTCGAACAATGTATTAGTGTAATAGATTATAAGAGTACTTCACTGAGATGATATATTACTCCAAAGATGACAACATCTGGGAAGAATGAATCTGGGAATAGATTTAGTGTAATAGGCTTAATAAGGGGATACAAGCCTGGGTATTGCTACTTGTAAAGGTGCAGGGCTTGGCCACAGCCACCTCCACCACAAAAAGCACATAAACCCCTATCAGACACCCCGAACCCAAACCAAAAGTATTTCTCCATCCCTTTTCCTTCTAAGAAGGGTGATGATCTCTGCTGCTCACTAAGGGATGGGGCTGGCTCTGTGAATTACAGCACCTGGGTGCATGGCCATGTGTGGGTGAATACAAGGGTACAAGAGGCAGGATACAGGGAAAACTCGTGCCAAAGGAAGATTAAAGCCTACAGGAAGCTCATCTGTTTCTTTTTAAGTAATTTTCCACATTTTCTGAGCATTTCCATGGCACTCATCCTACCCTTACTCAAGACAAAGTAGAGAATGATAACTTAAACTTCAGTGGCAACCTTTACACCAATCTGGTGCAATTTTACCCTCTTGGCTGACCAACTTGCCATTCAAAGAGCCAGAGGAATGTGTTTCCTGCAGCCTGACTCTGCTTTCGGCTCCTTCAGCATCCCCGGGGATGTGGTCAGGTGAAGTTTTTCTGGAAAAAAAAAGACATTTTGATGTTATGATAACAACCAAAATCTGAGAGCCAAACATAAAAAGCAGCAACCAAGAGGGAACTCCTGGAAAAGCTCCATCGGTGCGTGACCATGAAAAATTAGCCCAGAAGCATTGCAAGTATCCTAAATTCCAATCCTAAGGGGGCCTGCCTTGGCAAAAAGCACATCTCAGTGCTGGGAGCCACCCCAGCCATAGGGGCTTGGGAAGAATGGGGCACGGAACTAAAGGAAAGAATTCCACACTGTTCAACCCCCAAATTTTCCCATTTTCAGCTGGTCCCAGACAGGTACTCTATCTATCTGCTGGTTTGGAGTAAATTACTCTAGTTACCCTGGCCAGGTTTTGTTCAGTTCTACAATGATTATTTTCTTTCAGCCAAAAATAAGGTTTCGTTTCAGAATAGGGAAAAAGATATAAAATCTAAATTTTTTTACAAGACAGGAAAAAGAAATGCTTTTCCTCACAAAGTGCTCAGAAAAGCAGGATGCCTCCAGATGCTATTTCACAGAAGCCAGGCCTGTGACAATGTCCCTGGGTGAAGTGAGATGCTACCTATTACATAGAGAAGGCAATAGATGACTGGAAGAAGTCCATAGCCTCCAGACAGGTTAGATTAGCCTATCTGAAGAAAGTAACAACCAGAAATGAATGGTGATCATTCTTCAGGCCAGAATTTAGAGCCATTTCAGTGGGTTTTTTTCCTCCAGCTCCCCCCTCCACTCCTCAGTAAAATGAGAAAGAATTCATAACCCGTGTCAGCCACACTCAGATAATCCAAGACTTAAAGAGTAGAACATTTCGTATAACCTCTTTTCTGCCCCTCACAAATGCTTTAACAACTTTAATAAGATAATGTATAGCTATTATCCTACAGCAAGTGTAAGTCAAACAACTATCAGCTATTATTTCAGCAACAGAGCGAACGCTCAGCGTTCCCATAATCCACAGCCTGGAACAGTTTACACATTGTCAATTTTAGACAGAACTGGCTTTTTCCACATATCAAAATGTACACTGATAAATGGGAATTGCTTAGCAGACCCCACATGGCTGGGTAATATACTGTAGCTCAAAAAAGAATAATGAGGACTTCTGAATTAATGATACCTTAAATTAGTTTAATTAATTAGTTTAGTTACTAGAGTAATTTAGGTAGCAGATTAATTAATGTTTGTTGAGTGCTTGGAGATAAAAGCCACATGTAAAGCTGTTATTAGAGGGTGGATCCTGAGGTGCAGGTTTTCCTCACTCCTTATTTATCCCAGCACCAACTGGATCCAGGGGCTCGCTCTTCAAGCCTTCCAGCAGGCACTGTGTGGAGGTTGGTGTTCCCCAGGATATGCTCCAGCTCAGACACTGCCATAGACAACAGGCAATTGGGAGAATATCTTCCAAAATTTAGAGCTAAAGCTTTTTGTTCTCACGTCCTCTCCTCCAGGCTGTGGTCTCTCACACACATCCATGCATGCTTTGCTACATGTTTGGGTGCAGTTAAGTCTCACTCCTCTTCCTCCTTCCTCCTCCACATTTCTGGCATGTTCTGGACAGAAAATCTAACAACATATTCATCCAACCACCAACAAAAGCACAAGGCTACAAAGGAGAATCTGTACCTCTTGGAAGTTGCCATTGCATCCAGGTAAGGGTCTAGTCCAAGAGCAACATCAAGAGCTTTTTGTAAGTAATTCCTGAGCTGCTCAGGTACACGAGAGTCATTGAGGGCTATTTCTTTGGCTTTGAGAAGGTTCTCAGCAATGTGCCCAGAGAGGGTTTCTGAAATGGAAATTAAAAGGAAGAATAATGATTTTGTAACTGCTGAAATCAGTGGAAGTGGAATTTAGAGTACATAAACACAAGTGTGCATTTTTTTATACAAAATACAGGATTTTGAAGGACTATGAAAACAATTGTGAAAACCTTTTCAAATTGAAAAAAACTGTATACTTCTAATAGATTTTTGTCACATGTATTCTACCTTTTCCCCCTCAGTGCTGATCAAGCATAAGAATATTTTAAACACATTAATTTTGCTTTTAAATCTCCAAGACAAACATCAAACACCAAACAACCGCACACAAACCCCACTCCTCCAGGTACAATTTTCCTTAGAGGAAAGAGAATGCTTCTGAAACTGCTCCTGCCAAACCAGGCAGGAGATGCAGGCAGTGGGTGACACTTTGTTAAAAGGAGGATCTGTGTCAGTGGGGTGCAGAAGTGTCCCCGAGATGTGTCTGTGCCAGGGAGGCTGCTGTGCACCACACAACATGTCAGGGTTTCACAGGCTGTGGAAACACCTCCAGGATCTAAATCACCCTGCTCTGGGGGCCAAAGCAATGCCGCCCATGGCACTGAACCTGCCCTGAGATCCCAGAAAATCCTTGTGGCAGCAATCCACCATGGATCACAGCCAGCCATGACCCCAGAGAGCAGGCGTGGTTCAGAGAAAGTCCCCCATGCCTCAGGTGTAAGAGCACGTGCTGGGTTATGAAAGCACCTGTGAGACACAGGCCAAGAGGCTGTGAGGGTAACTGGGGTGGAGCAGATCGCCCCTGGCAGGGTTTTATCACCTGTGATAGAAAAGCTGCAGAGAACTAAGTGGAGTGAAGGAAAGGAGGGTTTCCAGTGGCTTTCCCGTACCTGAAGGGAGCCTACACGAAGGATGAAGAGAGGCTATTTAAAAGGTATGTAGTGACAGGACAAGGGGGAACGGCTTCAGGCTGAAAGAGGATAGGTTAAAATTAGCTATAGGAAGAAATTCTACACTGAGAGGGTGGAGAGACTCCAGCACAGGTTGCCCAAAGAAACTGTGGCTGCCCCATCCCTGGAATTGTCCAATGCCAGGCTGGACAGGGCTTGGAGCACCCTGGGATGGTGGAAGGTGTCCCTACCCATGGCAGGAGGTTGGAACGAGATGAATTTAAGGTCCCTTCCAACCCAAACCGTTCAGTGATTCTGTGATACGATGCTATGATTTACTTCTCATCCAAGTCTCCAGCCATCAGGGGCAGGTTGTATCCCTTCCAGCAGTAATACAAATAATTGCAATTGCAGGAATAACCACCCCCTTCCCAAACCGTGTTGGTTTGCTGACCTCAGCCCAGCTACATTTCGAGTGGAGAGGACACACACTCTTCTTGCAGCATTTTCACCACTACATGAGGGAGCATCCCGGGGTTTCCACTGCACAGCTGCAGAATGCTGGAGGTTGGGATCTGCTCATCCTCCCTGCCAAGCACTCTGAGGCTTTTTGTTAATTTAGGGGGAAAAACATATTTATAATCCATGTCGGCTTTTAGTAATCATCACGTTATGCTTCTGGGTAAGTGACAGACAGGGATTGCCTGTCACACAAGGGGAAGGAAACAAGACTTAACTGCAGCTGTTTCGTAACCTGTGTTGTAACACCAAAGGTGAGAGCCAAGAGGTGCTGTGGGGAGAGGGCGCAGGCAGGGCATGTCAGGAGCAACCCTCCATCCCAGATTACACAACCTTTGCAGAGAGTGCTGCATTTTTGCAGCCTGGTGATGCTTTGGGCCAACAGCAGAGGTCAGAATTGCCCTCATTTGTGCAAGCACCAGACAAGTCAGAGCACAGCTCAGGGCTGGCTGCCCAGCCCAAGGCTCTGAGCACTAAGGTGAGCTAAACTTTATGTAACTACACCTTTTTTTAAGGTTATTCCAGGAAAAAGTGCTTCATTTCAGTGCTCAGTTTTACACAACCCCAGCAAAACTGCTGGACTATATTAAGAACTAAACTAGATTGCCCGATTGCTTCCTTATGGCTCTATGCATGCACAGACATCTCTTTCCTTTCCCATCTAGTTGTGCATTATCAACGGGCAAAAAGAAAAAGGGCTTGCTCTGAGGAAGAAAATGCTGAAAATAGCCCTACCATGAAGGAGCAGGAAAGGGCTGCTTTAAGTCTCCAGCAGCTTGAAAAAGAAAGATAAGGTGAGAATTCTTAAAATGGACCATTCTTGCCAGCAGAATGGTTCCCAGCACCTTCCTGGGCAGCTGCTGAGAGCACAGCCACCCTGTTTTACAACCAAGCTGAATAATAAATTGCAGCTTCTGCTCCCTCTGAAATCAGGCACTTTTGATTCACACCAAAGTCAGGAGCCAGGATTGCAAGGTTGAATGCGTGGGATATCAGTGACCCCTGAGCAGAAAGGCAGTGCAGTGCCATGGAGGGACCTGCTGCTCCAGAATCAAAATTAAACTCTGCAGTTTGTGCTCAGATGGCACTTTTTAGGTGGGGAAAAGAGGAGGACACTTTACTGTTTGCAGGGGGCTACCCAGAAGGAGGCACGGAGACAAGACAGTCTGGATTTGGCAAAAACAAAGCAAAGACATGAGATCAAAAAGACCAAATCTTTGGTTCCCATTTCTGAGCTATCCTCATTTCACCTTCCAGCCTCTAGATCTGTTTTTCAGCCCCAGCAATGCCTTCCAAAAGAGCCCCCCTTCCCAGCCAGGGCAGAGCACTGAACCTGATCCACCTGAACACTTTGCTGCCAGACTGGTGCTCCTGTGCCAAGCACTTTGGCAGGAGCTGCTCCATGCTAAGCACTTGGAAATCCAGTCTGCTAAAATCGTCCTGAACAGTTCCAATCATCATATTCAGCAAGGCACCTCAGGCACTGACAGCCTATCCCAACCCTCACCTCTTTGCCTTAGTGTGTAAATACATGTCGGGGCACAGGGCACGTCATGGCCCATGGGGGGACAAGGGTGGGCTGGGAGTGTGGCCAAAACCTGAATGCATGGCCATCAAACATTGCAGGGGTCCCGAGGAGAGCTCAGCCTGCTCAGCATCCACAGTGCCAGAGCCTGCAGCAAAGCCAGCAGCAATAGCCTGGGGACAGGGAGCAGCTTAGGGATGGAGTGGAAGCATGAGGAGAAAGAGTGGGAGGAAGCAGCCAGAGAGGGGAAGCTGCTGCTCATGGCAGGAAACAAGGATCTAAATTCTGAACTTCAGGGGAAAGCAAGGAAAACATACACTAGCTGATGTGTTTTCTACAGGTTCTACTGCTAGAAAATAAGTAGAAAAGCTGAATCTCCCCATTAGGGAGAGAAATTATTTATAACAAAAGCATCACAATCCATCAGATATTAGTCACAGCCAAAGCTCTCTCGACATTGCAAGTGTCCACCACTCCACCATTCCTTTCTCCTGGGATTGTCCTGCTCCCTCCACTCCAGGTTCCTGCAGACCCATCTCCTGTGCTCGCCTCTCTCCTCCTCCTGACAAACTCACCCTCTGCTCCTTGCTGCCAGAGTCTGCAGGTCCCATCTCCATGGGGAAGGTGGGGACCCAGGACTGCGGCATCACACAGTGTTCCCTCCTGTCACACCACTCTCCTGGAGCTCCCCACCCCACACAGGGAGTTTACCTGAAGGGTAATGCATGTTCCTTCTTGTCTCCTGGCCTCAGAGGATGCTGTGGTGAGTCTGCTGCCTCTGCAGAGCAGGAGGTCAGTGCTTGGGTGCCCGGCAAAGGGGCAAAATCTCCTCCCTCAATCACTGGGCAGAGTCCCAGTGCTGGGGAGAGGCTGCACAGGGAGGATGGCCCCGGGCTGGGGCTGCACCCACCTGTCCCACCCAGACACAGGAAGCAGGTGAGATTCAACAGCATCTGACATGAAAAAGCACAACAAAAGAGCCGACTTTCAATGCCTTTGCTTTACATAAGAGTAAGTTCACATCCTGACCATGGGAAGCTGCTGGCTCTCAAGGAAGTAATTGGCAGTTTCATAACCTTCTAGTTACATATCACAGACATGCCCCAGCTAAACCACCAGGTGTGGGGCCAAAAATATCCCAGGACTCTGAACCCCAGGTTATCTATTAGTGGTCCTTAGCCATAACGTCACCACTGCCCCGACAAGCCAAACACTGGGGTAACCCCTGCTCTGGGGTCCGGGCCTCTGCACGGGCTGGGGCAGGTGGTGTCACTTAGGTACCAGTTGATCTGCACCCCAAGGAAGGGTCCCAGGAATGAACTGGCTGAGGGAGGCACCAGGAGCAAGCAGTGGGAACATCCAAACTATCCAAAAGCCTAAGGTGGCCTGCAGCAGATCTGGGCAGAAAGCGCTGGTGAGGAATTAAAGCAAAGTCCTTAAAGAACACGTGATGGAGCTGAGGTGGGCTGGCCAGCTCCTTTTCACTCAGATGAAACACGAACTGAAGCTCATGAGGAAATATGGGCTCTCCCATAACCAGAACAGCATCTTTCCCCTCTGGGATGAACCACCTGGGCTCATTCACTCAAGGACCCACTTGATGTACCTGCAAAGTGTGCAGAGAGAGCCCAGGGCTGGGCAGGGGAGGTGAGCAGGCTCGGGGAGCTCACACAGGGCTCTTGGCAGCCCCTCTGCAGGATGGAAGGTACAGAGACATGGCAAGCAGCTGGACTGTGGAAAGTTAGTTTGTCAACTTCTCAAATGTAACAGAAGATATTTCAGTGCCCCCAGAATAGCACAGGGAAGTATAAATAGAAGATAAGTAAATGCACACGATGAAAGGGTAAAAGAAAAGCAAATAAAAGAAGTCTCAATGCTGAGTGTATTGCTATTAATTAAAACAAATAAACAAGATGAGAAAAACAGACTTCCTGGCATACCTAAGATTATTCTGTTTTATGATTTAGCAAACAACAAACTGCAGTAGAATTGCAGTTCCTGCAGAAAGCAATAAAAATTGTGTTTAGATTGGGAGTTAAAATTTCAGATGAGTATTTGGTAAACAGGCTACAAGCTTTTGTATGCCATCTAATCCACACCCACCACCTTTAAGGTGACTTTGGGCAAGTTGTTTAACTTCTGGGACTCTATTTTCTGCTTCTACAAAATGGGGTTAACAGCCTGTCCTCTTTAAAAAGCACTTTGCCATCTGGAGATGAAGCCCACAGTGAGGACTGGAGTCAGGAGTTAGATACTTCCTGGAGCACGGCTACATGGTTTTGGAGATTGCTCCTGTAGCTCTTTCCCAATATTAATTTTGAGATAGATGGAGGTTCCAAAGTGAGTTTGGCTGCAATTAAGCCTTCAAAGCAATGACACAGTCTTGTCCAGTGGGTTCTTTAAGACCCACTTTTTCCTGCCTCTGCTTTTACGTCTGCATTTGATTTTCTTGATCTTTGTTTCAGAACAAGGACAGCTTTCAGAAACACAGCTGAGAAGGTGGCAAAGACGGGTTTGTGCCTTCAGGCACTGCTGGTGAAATCAAAGGAAGATCTTCCTGTGCTCAGCATACAGAGCTGTATGCCAAGGGAATGCTTCGCGTGGCAACCTGAGCCTGGGGCCCTCCAAAATCCCCAGCTGGAAGATCATATGGAAAAGTGAACTGTGCATCCCCCAGTCACGTGGGGATCAAAAATCAGCTCATGCCCCAAACAGCCCTTCAGGAGATAAATGCTCTCTGATAATTTTTTTAAACCCACCATAAAAGCTAAAATATGTATTATATATATAGTTTTGTTCCTCAATGCAAGAGAATCCCAGGAATGTGAGCTCAAGAGAGGTTCAACCAGCTGGTATTGATCCCCATGCTTCTGCTCCTGTCTCATCCTATAAGAGCAGCTTAGAGCTGCAGCCATATCAGAGGTTCTGCTCAGTAAAGGAGGTTCCTGAATGATGTGAAGAATCACACAAACTGCCTTTCATAACTTCAAATTTGCTGTAGGGCATCATGTTGGAAGTTAACGTATGCACTCCCATTGTACTACTTAAGCATTATAAAACCAGCTGATTACACAACCCCGTCCTGGTAGTCGCACGTGTCTTCAAACGTTCCTGCCACCCCAAATGTGCATCCCAGATTAGGTAATCTCAGTTTTGTAATTAGTCTCTCACATGGAGACGAGACTTCCCCTCCCAATGCCTGGTCACCCTGGAGCCTTTAAAAAGCACCTCAAAGGCACCCAGTGATGGGAGATCTCTGGATAGGGAGATTTCAGCTTCTGGAAGCATGCTGGTGTCAGAGGAGGCCGGTGCTCCAGCAGTCCCAGGAGCCACCATGCCCCAGGAGCTCCAGCAGACGGACTTCCAGCTGGTGCGAGTCAAGAGCACGTGGTGCCGCATCAAGAAAGGAGAAGCTCTTTCCAATGATGAGGATGAGATCACTCTCTCTGAGGCAAAAATGTGAGTATAGGAAGGAGCCCATGTTGCTCTGGCCAGCCAAAGTGGGCAGTCTTCTTGGTGGGATGGAAAAAGCATCTCAGGTGCCATGGCGGCTTCAACCCACAATGACAGAATTGCAGAATAGTTCAGGTGGGAAGGGGTCTTTGAAGGTCAAGTCCAAACCCCTGTGATGGGCAGGGACACCTTCCACTAGACCAGGCTGCTCCAAGCCCCATCCAACCTGACCTGTGGGTACAAACCTGTCAGCATGTCCTTGGGAACACGTTCAGTATGGCACCATGGGGGGTTGCTGTGCTCCTTGGCGCAGCTCGGAGTTGCAGAGGGAATTTTATCAACAGCCTCCATTTTTGTAGATGAGAATTTTCTTTAAACTTCTGAAAAGCTTATGCAGGGACATCTGTGTGCTGCACTTGGGCTCTTTTCCTCCTCTTCTGTGAAACTGCAATCTGTGTGTGCAAAATCTCACATGGAGGCATGGTGGACGGATGGGTTTATGGAGGTGGTTGCAGACAAACGAAATGGGTAGGTAGGAAAAATAAACTGTCACTGACAGGAACAAAACCCTTAACACATCTCTCAAACTGCAGAAGTCACCTAATGCTACTTCAGACAGAGCAGAGACACAAATTTCCCCCAGGGATACATACAGCTCTTTGCTGTTAGTACATCTCTCCAGTTAATTATCTTTTAATTACAGGATACTCCTTTTCACGAGCACATGGAGCCCCATTCATGATGCAGATCTTTCTTAATACAGCTCTCTTTTGCATGTCAGAGGTTTTCTAGCCTTTGTCATACTCAGATTTTAATGGCACAAGTATAATCCTTTTCTCAGTCAGGTCAGAGGGACCTTCACCAGCGCTGGCAGTGGGCAGTGACCGGGCACGAGCATCACCCAGGCAGAGCTGCAGCAGGAAGAGCAGGACTTTGGCAGACCCAAAAACAGCCTGCCGGACCTCAGTCAATACAAAGATGAGCCTAGGGCCCAAGAACACCCAAAAAAATCCTCAGCTGACATATTGTCCTACAAGGGAATGTTCAGCCCCAAATCCACTCATTTTCATGCAGCAGAGGGGTGGCAATGGGTACTGGTTGTACCACCCAGCACCCAAAGCTGATTCCACCAAATAATATTCCAAACCATCCTGTCTCTTAGAAGGGTCACACACCAGAGGTGGATGCACATGGAGTTAAGTACAGCTATAAGATGGTGCATTAAAATGTACACAATGATGCTTTTTTGCAATACCACATTTGAAAAGACCAGAAGAAATTTTCTGGAAGATGTAAATCCTCACTGTTTTTTTTTAACAGCTATGAAGGTTAAGGGCAGACTTAGAGACAATTTGGTAAAGAAAGCAGAGAAACATCTATTTTGACCTCTAAGTGAATGTTCAGGCATGTGAAAAGAAATTGGGCATGTAGGGAAATCTGATTATCCAATGAGCCAGCTACTCACTCAAAAAAAAACAAAACAAAGGCTCACAGAAACTTTCATTTTTTCCCCAACTGCAGCTCAAGAAACAGTCTTATATAAAATACATTTTGCTCTTTTCTTCTGCCTGTTTTTTTTTTCCTTTTTTGATTCCCAGCTTGTTTTTCCCCTGGCTTGCCCATCCCACAGAAGGAAGGCATTGTAGGGCTGTGTTTCTCACTGCTTTAGACAGATAATTAGTTTTGGCTTTTATCTACCCTTGAAAACTCCAGTACAGAAATGTTTCCCAACCCCCGAATTATTTTCTTTCCCTTTCCAGGAGCACTTCCTATTTCTATCACACCTGTTTCAAGGTAGAGATTCACTAATTTGACTAAAGCACTGTAGAAATACTGGTCTGAATGGAGATGAGTGGCTGTGTATAGATTGACAAGAATAAATTAACTCCTATCACCCCGATATACCATCAGAGGATGCGTCTTCCATAAATATGGAAAATTTTGTCAACCTCTTCTCTTCCCCACTCCCTTTTTGGAAGCTGAAATGATTGGGCTGGGTCTTTTTTTATGGGTTTTCAACTTCCAGCATGAAAAACATGTTCCAGCCCTTCCTGGTCCGTGTATTTTCAGTGCTATGTAGGAATTCAGACATTTAACTCTTCACTAAGACCTTGGAGAGCGTCTCCATTAATAAAATTGCTGACCCCTGACACCTGGGAGGGTGTCCCACCCTCACAGCCCCACATTTCTGCAGTGCATGGGCAAGAGACTCCACATTCTTCACCTCCCAGCTACATTCTTAAACTAGTTCAGACACGCAAAGGTCAAAATAGGAATATAGTGATTTCAAATCATGTTTTCTGATCCTTGCTAGAGGTGAGTGCATCTCCAAAGGAGGGATTTCCTGGATAATTGAAGCTCCCATCTATTTTTGCTACAAGGTGGTAGAAACATACAACATTCTGGAACCCTCTAACACCACCCTGCTCTGGGGTCATATCACTGACCCCCAGCAAATAGAGCTCACCACCGCCAGCAAGAGGAAACTGCGGCGCTTTATCGTCATAGACGAAGTTGTCGACAAACTTTATGGCTCCAAAGTCAGAGAATACTTTGAAGAGAACAACGTCCAGCACAAAATCCTCTCCCTGCCAACCACTGAAGAAACAAAATCCATGGACTTGGTCTTGAACATCTTGCACGAGGTCCAGAACTTCAGCCTTGACCGGCGAACGGAGCCCATCATCGCCATCGGCGGGGGCGTGTGCCTGGACATCGTTGGCCTGGCCGCGTCGCTCTACAGGAGACGCACCCCCTACATTCGGGTCCCCACCACCCTCCTGTCCTATGTGGATGCCAGCGTGGGGGCGAAGAATGGGGTGAACTTTCTGCAGTGTAAGAACAAGCTCGGGGGCTACACCCCCCCCGTGGCAAGTTTCCTGGATAGATCCTTCATCCAGAGCATCCCTCGGCGACACATCTCCAATGGCCTCGGGGAAATTTTAAAGGTATGAACTTTTGCAACTGCAGTTTTCAGAACTGAAATCATGCAATGGTTTGGGTTGGAAGGGACCTTTGGAGGTCATCAAATCCAATCCCTCTGCAATGAGCAGGGACACCTTTCACTAGATCAGGTTGCTCAAAGCCCCATCCAACAAGTCCTTGAGTATTTCCAGGAATGGGGCACCTACCAGTCCTGGGTTTCACCACCCCCATCGTAAAAAATTTCTTCCTCACAACTAGCCTGAATCTATCTTCTTTCAGTTCAAACCACTATCCCTTGTTCTATCACAACAGGCCCTACTAAAAAGTCTGTCCTCATCTTTCTTATAAGCCCCTTTTAAGTATTGAAAAGTAAAATGTCCCAGAGTATCCATGGCATTGTATAAACAACTTAGAGAAATCAAGGTGGGCCATCAAGGGTGCATGGGGACTTTCAACTCTCATTGAGTCTATATATATATTTATTTTACAGCTGCTAAATTTGTTAGAACACCCCTTACACTTAGTGTCCAGTGCTAACCCTGTGGAGGAAACTCCAAAACTCACAGTCAGAAGGAGACAGAGGAAAACCAGGGAAGAAAATCCTCATCTTTTCATTGAGACTGATCCATAGCACTCTGTAATGAACTCCTGGCAGAGAATCTGAGGCTCATTTTACTGGGGATTAATAATCTGCAAGATCATTTGCACCTACCTCACTGGGTATGTCGAGTGTGCTCAATCAATCTCCTGCGAGGCAAATACTTCTAAAATTACCTGGAAAGTGCACAGTAAATGGCTTTATGTCTGGAGAGCTTTGGAAAGTTTTGATAAAGCAGAGTTCAAGCTATTAAAGTGTATTAGAGATGAGTTCATCAGCAGCAATTTTCAGTGCTTGCATAGTGAGAAATCCCCAGGATATATGGAGGTTTCTGGCAGGCACTGTGAAACCCTCAGGTCACCATTCCCCACTGCATGGGGGGGATAATGCCTGACTCAGAGAGGGAAAAAATATGTACTTTTAACAAGCAAATCACTTCTAAACCCTCATATTCTCTATACTGCAGTGTTTTCCCACCTTCCATTGCCTGAAGAGCAACCCCAAGGATTAAATGAGACTTGTCCTGGGATTGGCCACCACCCAGTCCCCGTCCTGGGGATGGCCACCATCCAGTCTCGAGTTTCCTTTCAGGCACACAAATAACCAAAGCTCATTACAAGCCACCTGCTGGGCTATGGGAGCACACAACAAACTCCCAGCACAGGCAGAGCTGCCCAGTAGTGGGGGAACTTGCACACCAGTGCTCCCATTTTACCAGAGTCACACTGGGCATTTCCACGCTGCCTTTTGCACACACCTTCACTCAGCACAGCTGACAATGTGTGACACAACCAGGTCACATTCCACAGACACCTGTTAAACATACCCCAAATACATTTGTGCTAACCAGGAGCTGCGTCTACAGAGACACCTTTTCAGGTTACAGAGGTACAACTTGTCCATGTACCACATGTGCAGGTGTTTCTTTGCTAGTGTACAACATGTTATTGCAGTCCAATCCACTGAAACACTCAAGTTTCCAACAGCACATAAAAGTATCAATTATCCTTAATTACCTCTTCTATTCTTTGTCCCAGATGGCCCTCATGAAACACAAAGGGCTGTTTGACTTGCTCAAGAACCATGGAAAATACCTGCTGGACACCAAGTTCCAGTCCTGCAACGGCTTTGCTGACCACAGGGACGCTGCACTGCAGACTACCAGGATTGCCATCGAAACCATGCTGGAAGAGCTGGCTCCCAACCTCTGGGAGGATGATCTGGACAGACTGGTTGACTTTGGCCACCTTATTAGCCCAGAGCTGGAAATGGTGAGTGACAGACTTTATATTGCAACATCCACTTTCAATATAAAATAAAAAAATTCAATAGGCTGCATGAAAATCTTGTGAAAAGGAGCTGAGAAACTCCAGATTTGGACGTGCTATTCCAGGTCACCCAACACACCAGCCTGGTCTTGTTGAAAAAAGGGACCCCTTCCCCTGCTTCATTTCCCCCACACCTCCACTGATTTCCAATCCAGACCTCACTCCAGTTGTTGCTTCTTACTGGGCACTTACTGAAACTCAAAGACAACCAGATTTCAGTGAAGCCACTAGAAATCACCAACATGAACTGTAACAGCACAAAGGCATGGAGACCATAGCCCATATTCCTGGGGAGAAATTGCAGTTGAGGAATGAGAGGCAGACACCTACACTTTATCCAATATTCAGAGTTCATCCCTCCATCTCATGGTGTTCTTTCAGTGATTTAGATGGGAGGAGAATTAGATCCTAGATCCTTGTGGGATATTTTAGCTGCAATTAATCATGTGTAAAACGGATCATCCTAGCAACCCGTAAATCACGAGATGCCAACATCCAGCAACCGCAGTGAGTCAAATGTCGATTTTCAGGGACACTTTTAGAAAGAAACCCTACTTATTTCCTATTTGCCACCCCAAACCTTTTCTGCCACCCACCTTTGCTGTGTTCCAGAGGGTTTTGCCGTCGCTGATGCACGGGGAGGCTGTGAACATCGACATGGCATTCATGACGTACGTGGCCCACGCGCGCGGGCTCCTCGCTGCCGAGGAGAAGGAGCAGATCCTCCAGTGCATGCGGGGCCTGGAGCTGCCGGTCTGGCACAGCGGCTGCAGCTGGGCCCTGATCCAGAGAGCCCTGCGGGAGCGCCTCAAGCACAGCGGGGGACAGCTCCGGATGCCCCTGCCCACCGGCCTCGGCGTGGCAGGTACTGCCTGAGGGACCCCAGGGAACCCCCTCAGAAGGCACTTGGCGGGCAGTGACATCCTGGGAAATGTGCTCTGTGGTTTTCAGTGGTGCATTTCTTGTGCTCTTTTTCACATCTTGATAAACCCATCAAGAGACAGGATCCGTCCTGTGTACAAGCCCCAGAATTCCATTAAGGACTGAGGTCTAATTAATTGCATTATGATTAACCAATTCACCTTGCAAAGGTAAATGCAGTGATCTGGCAGACAAATCAGCAAGGGCAAAAGAGAAAAACAATTCCTTTGCCATACCAGAAAAGATTTGTGAAATAGTCCTTGGCAAAAGAAATTTAATATATTAGTGTGCCTAGAACTAATACCTGCAAACTAAATAATATCTGTTCAATATCTGGGATGAAATACTCGTAAGATTTAAAAATAAAAGCCAACCAACCCCTAACACAGAAGCAGGTTGTGGTCTCTGGCATCTGTTTCCTTTTCACACCACTTCCACGAAGCTCAGTCTCTACACACAAGGCAACAGGCTCCCACAAGCTGGAGGGGCTCTGCCACAGTCAGTGTGTGCAGGCAAGAAGAGCTCCTCTGGATGTCCTATTAACTACAACTCTTATTTTCCAGAGATATTCAATGACACCAGTGAAGAGACCCTGGAGAGAGCATACAAGCTGTGGGTCAGGGACTGCAAGACTGTGCTGGAGGAAGAGCTGCAAGCCCAAGGTGGTGGTCCTGCCCCAAGCCTGACCTATTTGCCACTGTAAGTCGGTGGGCAGAACTGAATTTTGAACAAGATAAATCCAGAACCACCCGTGAAAATGCATACACCCCAGAGCAGTGTGGGTCAAGCAGAATATTGGCATCTGACATGATTTACCTTTTTCAATTGCTTTGTTTGAAAGGGAATCTATTATTGTTCAAGAAGTGATTGCTCACAAGTGAAACCACCAAGTGCCTGTAGTGTAGCTCATAGTAAACTATCTTCTTTCAGGGAAAGTGAGCAGGTTTATTCATTTATTTAGTTAATCCAAGCTGGGAACTGCCATGGCCCTTCCCACTGTCATGCACCATTGCTTGTGCTTGGATCCCTGACATGAGCAGGTGTAGCTGAGTCATAGACCATGGTATGGCACCATGCAAAGTTTCTATGCTGCATAAAATATTTGAAGTGGGTTGTTTCCTTCACTGGTTATTCTTTTCTTCTTGTTTTCTCTCATTCAAAAGAGAGAAAAAAAGAAGCTCATCTGCCAGCCTTTGCACTCAGTGTAAGGGAATGACACACTGATTAGAGGCACCATCACAAGTCACAGATCAGTAAATATCACTGCTGTGAAGCACGTGGGGGCTGTCTCTTGGCAGCATGGCAGCCCTTTGTCTTGGGACTCTCAGATACTGAGGACATGCTGGCAAGTCTCCTCTTGCTGCCCAAATGTATGTGGTGGTTTCACTGTGTAACCCCTGCAAGCCACCAGTGTGACAAACAGGGCACAATTTGCAGCACTGCTGCCTAAGAACAAAGTTGGCCTCCTGGCAATATTGCAGAACCCCCTGGTGTCCCCATATTTGCCACAGGGCTGCTTGTACCTGTCAGTCCTCGGCTCCTTTCCCATCTCATCCCTTTCTGGTTAGATACTAGGCCAGCTGGGGAAAACCAAGAGAAATTAGAGAACTCCAAGCAAGTTCATAATCTTCAAGCAGCCTCAGTGTCATGTCTCAGGATCCTGGCAGACTCAGAGCAGATTATATAATGGATGTTGATGGTGAAAAATGTAAAAGTAATGCCATCCTTCTCCCTGGAGGTCCAATCAAAGGAATTGCAATCAACAAACAGCCTTTGAATTATTTACAACGTTATTTGTTTTTTCCCCTGGTGCTTACTTTTCCTACACCAATTTGTGCTGATGTGCTGGCTTCTGTTTTGCTAAAGTAATAAAAGCTACCAAAATTGAAAAACTTTTGAAATAATGATTGCATTGCTGCCCGCAGTGTGTGCCTGAGTACATTTGCACATGCTTGAGAGACAGAAAGAGACTGCGGAAGCGAGGCATACAGCTGACATAATAAATCCCTTTTCCTCTTGAGCCTGGAGAAGATGTGCTTAAAACTATAGAGAAGGCCCTCCTCAGCCTTCTCCAGAGCAGTGCACCTCTCCAGTTTCAGGACAGGGTTTCACAGAGGTGGTACCATCTTACCAAGAAACTTTAGAGCACATCCTCAGAGCCACAGCTTCTTAGAAATAAACCCATAATTCCCAGAGTTAAATAAGCCTGGGACTGAGGATATCAGTGAACTTGTCTCCTTTTTCCAGACCATCAAACACAGGCTCATTCAGTGGGTTTCTGACAGTAGCTACTGTGTGGGGAGAGTATCACTGCTTCTCTCAGGGATCCACCAGCACCACCAGCTTTGCTAGAACTAACGGGGACAGTGCAACAGGAGAGCAGGTGAGGGCCCATGAGTGTCTGAAGGGAGGGTCAGAGGATGGACCAGGCTCTGCTCAGTGGTGCCCAGCAATAGGACAAGAGGACAGAGGCAGAAACTGATGCACAGAAAGTTCCACCTGAACTTAAGGACGAACTTTGTTGTGCAGTGACTGAGCACTTGAACAGACTGTCCAGAGAGGGTGTGGAATCCCCTCACTGGGGATATTCCAGGACTGTCTGGACACAATCCTGTGCCCTGTGCTCTGGGATGACCCTGCTCGAGCAGGGAGGTTGGACCAGATGACCCACTGTGGTCTCTTCCAGCCAGAAACATCCTGTGACCCCAGCTCTTTAAGAGCATGAGAGAGCCCTAAGGACAGCAGTCTGAAGGGCAAAGGTGCTGAGAGTCATTTAATGTGCTTACAGTGATCACCTGGGCACACTCACACACAAATGGTCCTCCTCCTCTCCAGCAGCTGTGTGGGCCATTTTTCACACCAGATAACCTAGAAATGAATGAAGCACAACAAGGATTATCATCTGCCCAACAGCCAGTGTCCTGCAGCACAGTGTCTTATTCCCATCTACCTCTGAGGAGGAGGTACAATACCAACATCAACTTGAGTTGCTTGTTTTAAATGTCCACAGAGAGACTCTCAGGAGCCCAAAGGCATTTAGCACTCCATTTCCAGGGAAAGCCAAGGTGCAGCTTAGCAGAGTCCAGGTGAACTGAACTAAACAGAGTCACAAAACCACACATGCACATTAAAAGCCCAGCATCCAGCACCAGTGTGTTACTGGTGACAGTGACCTGGCTGTGGGTCACCTGCCAGCCATTCCCCCATGCTGGCTTTGCCTCTGCCTCCAGAAGCCAGTGGTTGTGTCTGTGACAACATATCCAAGGAGCGGCTGCACAATTAGGACTGAAAAGTGAACACATGATTATTGTTATTTTTTGCCCTCCCTTCAAGCTGTGGGTGACAGAACACAATCAGCCCCTGACGAGCTTGGTTGCTTGGTAGCAGACAGGCACATTTTTAATTATATACTAAAATATGCTACAGAACATAAAACGGCTGTGTGACTAATATGTGTGTATCAAGAAAGGCACATGACAGCAGCAAAATTGCTTCAGTGTCTGATAAAAAGTGCCTCTGCCAGGCTTGTCATCAAAAGATCAAGGGAAAGGGGTGGAAAGTATTATTAATAAAACAGTGACTTTTTAAAATACCCCTCATTGTTTGAGGTGCATTTTTTTTTTATGTCTAGCATGAATTTAATTCTTTTCCATTTATTCAGCTTTGATTTCGTTCCTGCTTTTTCAAACAGAACTATTATATTAGACCTAAAATCTTTGCTTAGTCTCTCATGACGCATTGCTCCAAAGAGAAAAGCGGAAAGTCCCAGCTGGGTCCTTGCAGTGCAGGTTCTTCATGGATTTGTTTGAATAAAACTACTTTAGTGGTCAGAGAATAAGAAATTATTTTATTATTTACAAGTGCTGAAGTAATTTCTTTTGCAACAACCTGCTCTATAAACTGCTTTTCAGCAGGGAAAAAAGAAGAGAAATATTAATAAAGTCCCTTCCAACCCAAACCAGTCTATGATTCAGTGGTTCTGGAATTGATAAAGGAATATCTAAGCAGTAATTAGTCATGCCCTGTGAACAGTAGCATTCAGTGTACTCAGTGTAAAATGGGAATCATTTTACAAGGCCAGAGGTCTTGAAGACATTAAAAGATTTTGACTAAACGTATTTAAAGTGGCTAAAGAAACAGCAACTGCCCCGTTCCTCATAAAACACAGCGCCTGCTCCCCTGCTCTGCGCCTGCCCCTCTGGAGCCGACACCTCTGGTGTGAATTACACGCTGCACTCAGAGAAAACAATCTACAAACGACTTAATTAAATCTCAACTCGCCTTGGAGCAGGATGGGTTTGCTGGGCCGTGCCGGGCACCACGGGGAGATGGTGCCGGGTCTGTGCTGGGAAGGACACAGCCCCACAAGAGTGTGCTGTTCCCCACTCTTTTAATTCAAGTCTAACTCCTGCTGCTGTCACAGGCACACAGGAGGAAAGCCAGCGGGAGCAGGGAGCTCTGGAGAGGCACTACTGAATAGCAAGAGAGCAGGCAAAGCGTTTGAGCAAGACCAGAGCCCCCAGAACCGTGTGCCCCATCCACCAAACCCTGCCTTGAGGCAGCTTCCACAATAGGTACATCACCCTCATGGTGACATTTATATACATATTAGAGAACAATCAATATTTAGATACTTTGCATATAAATATTTTTGTGCCCTGGTCCTTCCTGCTGACCACAGCAAGCCTTCTTCTTGCCTTGCACAGCTCTTGGACAGCACTAACACAAAAGGGTCTGTCACATGAACTATCGCTTCCCTCTATGGTTCCAGAGCACAGCTCCTGTTAAGAGATTCACTCCCAAAAACTGAGCTGGAAAAGGAGCAGTTTCAAGGAAGGGTGAACCTCAGGTCACAGGCAAAGACAACAGCGTTGCTCAGAGCACACGCATTGATCTGTGAGCCAGCATCCTGTAAAGCCTCCTTGGTTTTAATAAGTCAGGAACACTTTTTCAAGCCATTCCCCTGCAATTTTAAAGAAGCGTATGTCAAAGGAGATGGAGCTAGAGTGTAGGACAACTTTCAGTGCTGGGACCACCCCCAGATGTGAGAGCAAAAGAAGCAGCACTGCTGAGCCCAGCGAGGGAGAGCAATCACCACCTGCCTCCCGGCATCGGGAGCTGCTGGGCTCCCAGGTCTCCTGGGAAGGAAAGCACAACGAGGTGACACGGTGGCAGTGTCCTGCTGTGCCACCACGCCACACAGCCGAGCCCTGCAGCATCCCCCAGCCCGGCCACGGGGCTTCCCAGCAAAACAGACCACACCGGGCACAGCTGGACTTACTTTTAATATCCACTTTTTTACCCTGCATTGAATTTTTCAAGCTTGTCCAGCACAACTGGAAAAGATTCTAAGCAGAGCTGCCACCAACTCTTTACTGTCACAGAGCTACTGCCTACAGCCAATACCCCCATGATGGGTGTTCTGCTCCTTCTGGGTTCTCCAACACAGACAAAACTTTTAGGTGCTGCCACCCACAGCAAGAAATTCACTCCAAGCTGACCACAAGAAAAACAACTGACCAACAAAAGCAAAGTCAAAATACATCTAAGAACTCAAACTTAAAATAGAAATTATATCCTAGGCTGCTGATAAATAGACTTTTTAATGCAGTACTTCTACATTCTAATATTATGCTTAACTTCTAAAGAAATTACATTACAAAACCTGCTGGAAACACTCATGAGCTTTTACTCAAGTATTTTCTACAAAGAGGGAGTGGGGCTGTTCAGCCGTAGTCCTAGTAGAGTCAGGCATTTTTTGTTGGGTTGGTTTTTAAATTGAGCTAGTAATATTTAATTCAACTGAATTAGGTATTTTCTACTCCAAATAGGTATCAGACTTTCAAGTCACAGGTCAAATTCAATACTTCTGTTTGTACTCAGGGCTCAAGCCCCCTGAGATAACACTCAATAACCCCCAATGCTGCTGCAGCAAGGTCCACAGAGAGCGGGAACTCAATGCTGTGAGCACAGGAAGCAAAAGGCTGTTGAAGAACAAGACCAGAAGGGATGAGAGCATAGAGACAGAGAGAAATAATGAAGATGGGAAGACACAACAAGACCACAGCTGGTTCCTCACCAGCAGAAGCCAGGAGCAGCTGTTTGCATGTTGGGTGAGAGGAGGTTTGGGAGGAGTGGGCAGAGAGAGGACGGGGATCCTGCCATGCACAGGTCAGCTGGAGAAGGGGGTGAGGTGCTCCTGTGCAGGACTGCTGGGGACAGGTGACCCTGCAGGAGTGAGAGCAGGGCAAAGGGGCCAGGTACCCTGAGGCCTCACAGAGCCCATGACCTCACAGGGCAGCTGACGGGCTGCAAGGACAGGGAGGGAGGGAGGCAGGCAAATGACAAGAGCCCATGGGAGGGGACAAAGGCAATGACATTTTTCCACATCCAGCTGTTTTATTCCTTACTCTGGACCGTAAGCCCTGGGTCTTTCTACCTTGGGGTGTATTTGCAAAGCCCAGGTGGGGTCTGGCTTCATTCTCCTGTGTGACTGCCACACAAACACAACTGGACAGCTCTGGTGGAACCAAGGATGCCAACCAACACCAGGTCAGGGACATGGACACATCCATGGCCAAGTCACAGACACGGAAGCACTGCAGGGACTTCAAACACACAGGAAAACAAGATCCACTCACATGGAAAACGAGTGACTTACACAGATGTATGTGAAAAACCAAATGCTTTAATCCATCTATCAAGAACAACAGTTCAAATTATTTCATTGGATACATTAATATTGATCCATAATTTACAGTGCTATGGACCATACACAAATTATTGCTGCAGTCAACAGCAGATGAATATCAACATTACAGTACCAAGCATCATAGCAAGAGGCAGTAATTAATGTCACTTTTTCAAGAAATATAGGTATTTATACTATTATCAACATCAGCTTCCCCCCCAGTGCATTTTATATCAAACAACATAAATGTAAGTGCATTATTTTGTGCTTTGTGCTTTCCTTATGTACCTTCTTTTTGCTTTTACAGGTTGGAAGAGTTAAATATTGCTTTATAGGCCAAAAGCAGTAAGGAAGAACTTCATGGTACTCTGCATGTCCCTGCCTGTTGCATGGCTTTGGCAAAGTGAGAATTGGTCAGTTCCCCACCCACCTGCTCAGGGAAGCCACTGCTGCCCAGTGTCACACAAGTCACCATCACCAGAGCAGGCAACACCTTCCGTCCATCTCACTCCACTGAGCCCATGCCAAACCCTGCCTGTGACTGCTGTCTGTCCTCTGCCACCAACCCCTGCAAAACGTCACAGCCACACCCTCCACGGTGCTCAAACGGGCAAAAGCACCCCCCCATTAGCACCCACTGGGGTCTGTGTCTCCTAGAAGCGTCCCCACTGCAGTGTCACCATTTCAAGGGTGGGCACACCCAGAGGAGGGCTGTAACCTAAGGAAACATGGGGGGAAGAGTGAGCAGAGCATGGCCAGGTTCTGTTATCCCAGAAAATACAAGGTATAGAAGCACACAGCACAGCTGCTGTGGCCACAGAGACTTCTGCCAAGGAATCCAGCTCTTGATGGAATGGTTGGCCTTGAATCCTAACTCACCTCCACACAGCATGTAGCAAAAAAATCAGAAGTCATGGCTGTCAGTGAGTACCAGTGGTTTCACATAAGCTTGAAAAATATTCATATACCACAGTCTAGAGTTGAATTTCTAAATGCCCAGGGCAGGCACCAAACCAAAAGCCTCACTCAATACATTCAGTGGTTCTCAGTTACTACACTCCAGCATGCACACCCCGATTTGTTGTACCAGTGCTGCAGAGCTGTCCCATTTTCTGAGGAAGGGCAACACAGCCCCATGTTACAGCTCAAACATTTTCTACAGCCCTCATTTTCCTACCTGTCACCCCAGCCAAACAGCAGCACCAGAAACCTGCACCCCCATACTCGACTCAGAGCTATGGCACAGCTGCCTTGCTGGGAGCATTCTCTGCCACAGGACCACGGTGACCACAGCACATCCTGCAGCCTCCTGGGTCCTGCCTGGGCCAGAGCTTCTCTATCCTAGGAAAGACACATTCCCAAAAGCTGTCTGGGGTGGGGGGGAGAGGTATCATTACAACCCAACTCCAGCTCCTCCTTCAAAAACTATAAAAGAAAGAAAAAAAGCCACAACCCGGTGGTTGCATCAACGCTAACACATTGCTGGCGGCTCAAGCGGGAAGCGAGGGCCGGACACAGCCACGGGAAGAGTGACAGGAACACAGACCCCGAGTTCCACAGCTGCCACTGCAGCCCTGCTGAGACTGAGCCCCCTGTGCTGGGAGCAGCGGTGCCAGGCAGGGCACACCAGGAGCAGCAGTGCCAGGCAGGGAACACCAGGAAGCCTTCCCCCGGGGAAATGGCCAGGAGAGGGCTCAGCAAGCTGCACCGTGGGAACTCCCATCACTACCCCCTGGCCACCCCATCCTACCCAGTTCACATTTGGTTTCTGAACACCATCTGCTGAGCCCAAGGTTTCCTTGGAAAGCCGGCCAAACTGGCACTCAAGTTACTCACCGTTGCACTCATCCTATGTAATTTCCAGTGTAGCACAAAGGAGAACGGGAAGCTCTGGTTTTCTACATGTAGGCACCATGCTACACCTCAGCGCCCTATACACCACCACCCTAAAGCTCTGTCTACGCCACACTTCAGTCAGTGCTAGTCGAGGAAGACTACAACTAGAGTTTAAGGCACTTCATTCTGAACGAGCTACGCCTGCCAGGCAGCTGTAGGCTGCTGTGGAGAATTCCATTCCCTCCGTCTAGCTCGGAACACCACCTGTCACCTCCGTGGAACACCTAGGCTGGATATAATACAAGGAAAACTACCGTTATTGCATAGGACTACACTTGAGTAGATAATGCACCGAACTACTTTTACAACATGGTTGCATGTTAAAAATTAATAACATTGTTATCAAGTAACAGTTATTTGCAGATACAGTAATTTACTCTTTTTTTTTTTTTGTTGTTTTTTTTTTCTCTTACATCAGCCCCAGTGCTGAAATAGAACACAAATTGCTCTAACGGGTATATTAACTACATAGTTATGTTTCCAAGCATATTACTACTTTTTTTCTGTATCACTAAAAATAAATATGTAAGTTCAGTTTCTCTACAGAGTTGTTTTATTACCTAATCTAAATTTTTACTCTACCTTAAATGCGTTTAAAAACATTTTCAAAGTGAGACTGTAATATACAAAATATTCTCAAAATCTCTCTTAAAACACAGAACCCTGCATAAAAGCTTCCTTTCAAGTGTTTACAAAGAACGCAGAAAACTTCCAATGAGTTTTAAAAATGTCAAAAAATCGCTGCAATATTAAGAGGCAAAAATCTTACAAATGAAATACAAATAAATTTAAAACAAAAAGTTGAGGATAACTAAGGAATCCATGCAAATCAAAAGAAACTGTACAATGCAATTTAAAAAAAATAAAGCCAATTAGATATGTACAACATAATGTGCCCAGCTGATAATATGCATCTTTTTTTTTTGTCCAAAGAGTGTATCCCAACTTACAGTGCTCCTGCTTGGTTTGCCATTGGCAAAGCCATCCATGTGTGTTATGAAACAAAATAAAAATTTAAGAGGAAAAACTTGAACCATGATCAAAAGGAAAACCCAAATCAGCTCAGAGTAAAATTTACACTCTGAGACACTCACATCTCCCTGCAGTTTCAGCAACAGCATTTTATATCACAATCAACACAATCAGGATGTCTTAACACTTGGGTTTAGTTTGTTTTCTGAGTGAAGTCGGGTGGCTATTTTCCCTAAACACTTGTCATGTAAGACCAACATTTGAGGGACACTGTATCTTTAAGGCAGCACTATTCAATTAATACAATTACAAATTGGACTTTTTGTTGTTGTTGTTTCTTTACATTCATTAACTTTACATTTTGTTTCCAAGTAAATAGGTTGCATTTACAATCCTACAATTGCCCCCTCCCCCCCAGTAGAAACAGACTCTTCATCTGTAATTCTATTGCTTTGAGTAGATTTGACCAGTTCAAAGTTCTTGGCGAATCCAGTTCACAGATTCTGTACATATGCTGTACAATATTTTGGAGGCATTGGTAGTTTAAAATAGAATATACAAGTTTCTTCACAAAAATTCTAAAAAAAATCCTATATATATAATATATACACACACGCACACACACTGATGAAGCACAAGGGGGAAAAAAAAAAAATCAAAAAATTCTACAAAAGGTAAATTATTTTCATCTACTGATCAAGAACCAAAGCAGTTTATGAAAGGTGTGCCAACAGATGCTAACAAGCATGGTCAGTGTCCTCCATGCTCACGCTGCTCCGCCTGCTACTCGTCTTTGACGCCCCAGGAGACACGGAGGAGAGTAGTGGGTCAGTCACTCCCACGGGGGAGAGGGTATCGTCCATCAGGATATCTTCCAGTTTGGATCCCATTTTGGCAGGAACACTGTAAGTGCCAGCTGGTTCAGTCACGTTTCCCAGGTTGTCACTGAAGGTGATGGTGCCGTCAGTGAGGTCCAGGGTGGTGGTGCAGGACAGGTCTGTGTGGTGTGACATCATGTCTTGGGTGCAGTTGTCCAGCACAGGCTCCTGTTTGATGACCCTGTTGACCATGTCAGGGGAGCAAAGGCCTGTAGATGGGACAAGGGACAGTCCATGTGCCCGGGCTTGCATCTCAAGTTCCTGTGAGGGAGAATAAAGAGCAAATGAAAAGAAAATCTGGAAGTAAAATCCCTCATCTTATGCTCGTCTTGCAGCTTCCAGTTTCCTTCTCCTGTACACATTTCCTCCCTTTCCCATAGTGACAAGTGCTTGTACCTTGCACACTCCAGCCCTGCAGATTTTCTCCAAAGGTGGGTGAACACCACCCCACACAGGCCCTTCACACTCCTCCTCAGCACCTATACCAGGAGCCAAAACCCAGCACCTCGCAGCACAGACATGATCCCCTCAGGCTTCTTCTCAAACCAGTGCCAGGATAGGCAGGTTTGGCATCAGGTAGAGTGAGGAAAACATTTAAAAATAGGGGAAAAAAACGAAATAGCAGAAGCATGTGTTTAGTACTTTTTAAAAAGTCGTATGTGAAGGCACAGCATGTCTACGTGATCCTTGTCAATCCCCACTGACACAGGAGGGGACATTTCTCACTCTTCAAGTCTGGCAGAGCTGGAAGAGGTCAATCAAAACTGAGCAACAACACTATTCCTGTGCAGAAAAAGTACAAGGAAGTCACAGGAAGGCTTCAGACTTCACACAGAGCCAGGATTCTTCATATCTCCATGGAAAGTTTAAATCCCACCTTCACATTTAATCATACAGATGTACTTGACTGAAGACAGATAATAGAAGAATTCATTTAAATGCCCTCTCACAAATACATCAGTAAAAGAGATGTTTTGCTTCTACTTCTCCATTATATTAGGCAATCACGATCTCTGTTGTGATTGTGCTGTTTCTGGATATTCCTGTCACTGAGGTTGATTAATACCCTCTTCCATCATTTCCAGGCTAAAACAAGCTTGTAATGGCACACTGCAAGATCAGAGGAGAAGGTGGAATGAGCAAGCACTTCTTCCATGAGCTAACGTGCCAGAATCAGGAGTTCCTTATTCCATGCTTAATCAGAATCAACACAAAAAGGGAAAATACACACTTGAGGTTATTTGCTGCCAGATGTATTGCCTGTTACTCAAAGATCTGGGTTTTATGGTATTTTGATTGAAGGAGCCAGAGCAGATGCAACACAAAGCAAGACAAAAGATGTTTAAAAAGTGATCTCACCTAGCTTTGAAACACCACTGCTTGGTGTCACTCTGCAGAAGAGTTGTGTGTTTTTATCATCTCATTCTAGCAGCAGATTGCTCAACTAAGTACAAAACTGTGCTGAGGCTCAACCCGGCCTGTTCTATTTTAAAGCTGTTTACTTCCACACTTGACTCTCAGGTATTTGCAGCTTCATTATCTCCCTGGTGGATTAGCTGGGCTGTTGAGAGGTCTCCTGGCTGGCCACAGCTGCATGCAGAGCTCAGCTGTTTGTGCTGCAGGGCAGCAGCAACACAAGGATATCTGGGATATCACTGTCTCCATGTTAGGTGTTCTTACACCCAGTTCTGGCACAGTTCTTTAATTACCCTTCTATGGAGAGGGGTGGCTATCCAGAAAAAAAACCTGTGTAGGCTTCAGGGTTAAGGTTTCCCATCCAGCTTGAGGTGAAGACAAAGGAATTCGTTAGAGAAATGGAGTTTTCACCCTTAAATTTCTATGTAGCTCAGAACATTGGGAACCTGGGTGAATTTAACAAGGCAACAACCCACGGAGAAAACATATTCATGCCACCTTACTGCTTTTCAGTGCTGAAGAGAACTGTTGTACAGTCCTACAGACTTCAAGGAGAAGGGAAGACTCCCAAACAGCTGAACCTAATTTCCTGACTATCAACATATATGTGATATGTGAAGTCCCAGTTCCTTAGCCCTGGCAAACAGAAGAATGTATCACCATAATAAAATCTTTTTATGGTATGGTTTGGGCCTGGTAGAACAAAAACAGACCACTCTTAAGTGCTTTTACTGGGGTGTTACGATTCTATTTTACCTTTTTTTAAACTAAGGATATCTTTGGCTCTTTCTGGAAGAATCTCTGCAGGCATCTCAGCACTGGCCACCGTTAATTTAAACGCTGCTTCCTTCTAACCCACACCCCACAAGTCACCACTATTTGCAATCACACGCTGCAACACCAAGAGCATTTGCAGCACGTTTCTCAGCAAACCTGTATTCTGAGCAGCAGGTGCCTGTTGGCATGTTCCAGCTTCTTCTGCCTGTTCTCCAGCTCCTTGGTGCGCTGCTGTTCCCTCTGCAGCTTGCGGATGTAATCCACCGACGCCTTCAGGATCGTTCCCTTGTTCCAGCGCATATCCCTTTGGGATCAACACAAAAGGACAAGGTAAGGCTCTGTTTCATAGCTGCTCCCTTCACACCTGTACCTGTGATTGCACCTTCTCTAGACGTGACACCCAGCTACTATTTATTCCAAGTTTGTGGATACAGAAGGCATTTGCAGTGCACTAGAGGGGGCTGGAGCACAGCCCTTGGTTAGCGCATTTGCTTCACAAAGAGAGGCTGCTGCATCACCATCTCCTCACATCATCTTACTTTCTCTAAACAAGCAAAAAAAAAATCTTACTGCAGACTGTCAGAGCAAAGATCCACCTGTCCTGTAGGTTGATACCGAGAGATATTGTCTTGCTGGCCTTGGAGGAGGCTGCAGAGCCTCTCTGCAAAGTAGCTGTAAAGTTGCTCCACGAGCAACTGCCTCAAAACACTGGAAAATCTCCCCAAAAGCATCACAGGGCATTGATGCAGATTTAAGTGGACTTTCAAACTCCAGAGCAAGAAGGTTCCTTGCTACCAAGTCACCATTGGGAAAGTGCAAATACAAGCTAAAAGCAGTAAAATCAGTGCAGAATTATCATAAAGAACATCTGGGAAATTACAACAAACACTGGCAAACAACAGGCACACAGTTACACTCTTTATTTTCCTTCTTTTTTTTCCCTTGGAGGGAATGGGAAATGTGATTGGCTTCCCAGAGAAACTGCCTTCCATTTTCACTGAAAGATGGACCAGTTTCTGTCTTGTCAAGCTGTAACATCTAATTAATTAAAAGAATCATTTAGCAAGACATGCAACCATCTAAGCAGCCAGACCAGTACAAAGGGTTCCCATCCCCACAACTCTGCCTCTGGTATGGCAGTCAGTCACTCCCAGCACCAAACCCGGCTTGAGACAAAAATCATCGAATTAATACAAACACAAGCAGGTTCCAAAAGGGGAAAAATGGACCCCCCCCCAAAAATCTTCAAAAAATGTAACAGCATTTCTACAGTCACAGAGCCCTCAGAGCAAGAAGAAAACATTGAAATTTGGGGGGTTTTTTTTGTAAGTTCTGGTTCTTCCCTAGGATTTTTTACCTCCTCCCTCCCACACTCTCCCTGGGCATGTTATACTTACGGATCATTTGACTTGGGTATCAAGGTGCCCAGTTCTTTTATACGGTCATTAATATTAAATCTTCTTCTTCGTTCAACTTTAGGAAAAACAGCATGAATGTTACAAGCAATATTCACACTTAATTACAACTTATTAAGTGTTTCGTCAAAGATTTCTTTAAGCACCATTGAAATGTCTGCCTGAAGCTTAAAATCCAGTGATAATTTATTTTGCTCTCCTACACATAGACACACTAAGACAGAAGTTCTGTCTATACTGTAAATTTTGGGACTGCGGAAATCAGAGAGTTTAAAACTAAGACTAAAAATCAGGATGACTGAGAAGCAAACATTTTTTCTAGGCGAAAAGCATCACAGATAAATTCTAGAGACAAATACTTGGATGCTCAAGGAAATCCCAAGACAGAAAAAGGGATAAAAGGCACAGTGTCTTTTTTAAAGTACTCTTCCATGTGCAACACTTTGAGGATCCAAAAGTCAGATTTAAATACCAATTTTCCTGCATTACCTTTTCAAGCTATGGAAAAGGCTTCTGAGCGGCTCAAGGCATGAAACAGTTTCTATTTTCTACTACTATAATGTATAAAAAGATAAGTTATGGATCCTTTAAGTCATAAGATGATCATTATTTTAAAATGCTTTTTTTTTTCCAACTTGGAAATGCAAATTCCTTTCAAAAAATGAAATTTATAAAATTGCCACACTCAGGACCCACACTGTTGTTTAAAGTCACAAATTGACCACATATCTAATACAAAACCAAATTAAAATTAAAAGAGCAAAATCGTGCAAGGTGGATTTGTTAAAAGCAATTGGGCCACATATTGCACACAGCAATTCCATTGGATAACAACCACTTGGTTATTGAAAAAAAAAATTAAAATAGAATTAAAATTCAATAGCAGATTTAAGCACACATTTCATAAGAATTTGAGGTATTTGATCTGTGAGCATAACACAATGATCTAATGCTTCATACTATGTGCAGTACCTCATTCAGATTTAAAACATCAGTACTTGAACACTTAATGCCCAAAATCATTCCAAGAATCAGTGCAAAATGTGAGGAACCAAAACTTACTCAAATTGTGATTGTCTTTCTTTTGCCTCTCCTTAGCCAACGCTCTCGCTTCCGACTCTGTAGGAAAAATACATGCTGTGCATGTGAATGAAGTAATTAGAATTAAAAGAATTCAATCACAACGTTTCAGCCTGTGAAATATCTGCACAGGAAGCCTGACGGATATTTGTCACACCAATTATTACCCCCATTCCAAGGAGCAAGAAGGGCCTCTGGATGCCAAAACACATCGCTGGGACTGAGCTTCACCTCTGCACCTGTGGAGCATCTCTTCCCACGCTTCCCAGAGTGACTTCCACAATGGGAACGTTTCCCACGGAGGCCCTGACTCAGCAAGGTGTTTGAGGACAACAAACTGCTGAAATCCAACATACCTTCTCCTACGTCTGCACACGTATCCCACGGGAGCTGAACCTGAGGAACAGCATGCTTATGGCATTGCTGCCTGCTTGGGACGTGACACAGGCAGGAGTCAGAGCCTCTGCTCACCCAAACTAAGGCTACATCCTTCTGTGGCACGTGCACACACATCACCACAACACTCAAGGGATAACTTAAGTGACCTGTTAAAAACAGCGTATTTTCCAGCTACACTAACTGTTCCTACGACATGAACAAAAAAAAAGGGTGAAAAATTCAACACCTTTCTTAGCAATAAAGTTGGAAAACAATGGTTCTTGCTTCAGGAAGAGCAAAAAGGAAAGTAATGGCAGCCATGCCGCACAGAACTTGTCTCCTCAGCTCGGAACTGCCCTTCACTTGGCTCCACACACTTATTATCTATTTTTGATTATTCTATTACTGTTGCTATTAAATCCATATAATTATTAACTATATATAATTATTAACTTCAGCATGCAATAGTATGGGAAACAGCACAACTAAATTTCTTCTTTTCAGTTCTTATTTGATTCTAAGCTTCTCAAGCAATTTAAAATATTTTTCATTTTTTGAAAGGTGAGGTCATTAATCCTTGCCCTGTTGCATTCAAATCCCCAAACCAGCAAGCACTTTGCAGTTCCACAGTAGGAGCAATGAGTGTATCATGTTTTATCACATGTTCCATTGTGGAAACAACCCCTCGCTGTCTCCAATAAGTTTCTTTCCTGTATTATTTTATTTCGATCAGAAAAAGACTCACCTAAATGAATTCTGTGTACAGGTGAGCCTAGCATATAAACATTAAACTTATTTCAGTTCTGTTTTGATGTATTTGATAGATTGAGGACTTCCATAAGACCACTTCACTCACAACTTCCCTTCTCTTTCTGCCTTCTTGGCCTGAAGCCTTAACACAAGCACCTGCAGCAAATCCACCAGTCTGCACATCCAAGCTGGGCTGAGTTTGCAGTCTACAGCCCCTGAAACTTTCTAAACTTGGGGCAATGAAACTGCCTGTAATGCCAAGACTTTGAGCAGCTCTCCTCCCTTCCCACCCTCCTCTTCCACAGTTCCATCTCTGTACAAACTCTGCTATTTTCTAGTAGCCACAAATCATTGTGTGCTCCGTGTGTCTTCTTCCGGTGCTGAGCTCAAATTCTGCGCAGTCTTATAAATGCAAATATCTGCCAGCTCAGAGAGGTGGCATTTCCTCCTGGCCTATTAAAATTGCTCTGCTTAAACTAATTCCTGCCCAGAACCTGCTTTGCAGCTGAGTCAGCCTGTGAGTTTTCACAACAGAAACCCAGAAAGATGACAGACACGAAAGAAACCGGGCCCCTACCCTACTGCATAGTCAGTGACTCTGCTGGGCTTAAGAACAGGCATTTCTGGCCATTAATACGATTTTGCCATCAGTTCTAGAGTGGATCTCCATCTGTTCAGCTGATTCATCTCTTCAACCTTACCTTGTACATGTACCCTATGTGTGGTTATATCCTTCCAAGCAAGCAGAAATAAAACATGCAAGAATATGAAACTTGGCTTCAAACTATCTCACTCCTGTACACATGTGCTTGAGAGAAAGAGGCTTTAGTGTCCCACTCTCCTTCCCCTGCCTCCCACAGCTTGTTCTGAGCATTGCTGCAGGAACCAGCATAAAAAAATTTAAGGAACACATCATTTTCATCTTAATTTAGTGATGCATATTCATAGAATCATAGAATGGCTTGGGTAGGAAGAGACCTTAAAGATCATCAAATTCCAATCCCCCAAGTGCCTAATTTTACATTTTAAAGGATCTACATGTCCAGATTTCACATTATAACAGGTTGTTTGTTCACTACTGCCCACCCCTACTGAAGTAAAGCCCCAGTGTGTATCATTCCTTGACATGAATCCCACAGAGACTCCAGATGTGAAGTTTAGTTAAAGTTTGGTGTTGACAGAGCAAACAGTGACCCCAAACTAGGAAACAGCTCTGGAAGAGATGCATGGAAGCTTCCTGGAACACAGTATTTTCAACGTGCAGGCGGGACGATAACAATTAAGGACTTTTCTGAATTTTTGACAGTGAACACACACATGCCCACACATGAACACAGGCTAAAAGTAATTATTCACCCATATACTCTTTCTCTTAACAGAAATTATGTCCAGTATCACCTGAATTCAAACCAACGATATTATTACTCCAAGGCGGTATTTTGGATGTATTTACCTGTGAGCTCCCTTTTTATATTAGGAAGATTAGCTGGACATGAGTTGCTGATGTTTAGTCCTGGAGGAGGCATGCTTTGGTTGCCATAAAGGTCAATCAAATTGCCAGACACAGGCAACTGGAAAAGATAAACAAGGAAAAGGATCATTTGGTTTGCCTTTATGAATGCCTTTGTACAGAAGAACAGAGTCAGGATGTGCTAAGAAATCTGTGCTCTTTTCCATGTGCAAACAGAGCCTGCAAGAAGGTCAGCAAAATTCACAGATACGCACAGGCATGAGGGATAAAACATCTACACTGGGAAAATTCTGTTCTCTCTCCTCAAAAGTATGCAGACTTAAAATATTAAGAGGTAACAGAAGAGGTAAAATGCTGATGATATTGCTGGATTGTTGCTCCTTATTTTTCACTAAAACTATTACATCGATATCCCCAAAACTTCTCTGGTATCTGAAAGAGCCTACAGAACTCTCCCAGAGAAACCCTCCCCTTTTTCCAGGGATACGTGAGTGGAAGTACTTTGCAAGTTGTCACATGCTGGAGGAAGAACACTGTATTAATTAATCACATTTTTCATGTGATTTGAAAGCTACCTACACAGAAAACATTTCAGTTTACTTTGTTTTTCGCCTTACATAACAAGAACGCGCATCAGTAGGAGGAAGATTATTTTTACAGTAAGTTTCCTCAATTACTTGTTCACTCTGCTGTATTTTTTTAGGTATTTAAGCAAGAAGCTTTATACAGAAATAAGACAGTATTTCAACAAGACCTATCAAACCTACCCCTTTATATTGAAACATATTTAAAGAAGCTTGCAATTATCCTGAGTGGATTATTTTACCTTTATCTCATCTCTTATTTGTTTTTGAAAAGACAGGTATAAAACACTCTGGTATCTTATCTGAGTGGCAACACTTCTTATCATCACTGCTGCAAAGAAAACCAATCCCTCCAAGACACTGATCCTGCAGAGATTAGAGTAAGTATTAACTTTACACCCATGTAAATAATGCTGGTGAATACAATGCAGTGAGTCACAGCCAGGACTATTAAACTCCTACTGATGGGCCTTGCCAGACTGGGACCTAAGAAAATTTCTCTGCCATATGGAAGCAGATGAAATAGGAGTTGATATGTAAAGTACCACCAGCTAGAAGCCATGCTGATAGTTGTTGAGAACAGATAGTGGCCCATGACAACACAAAAGTCCCCTGACTCAATCTTTAAGAGACAGAGGAAAAAATGTAAGTGAATTCTCACTGAGAGTTAGCAAAGAAAGAAAGAAAGAAAGAAAGAAAAAAAAAAAAAGAGTATCAAATAATGCTGCTCAGATCACAGCTGTCCTGGTTGTGACCTGCCCACATCAGTGTCAGGGTGACCACTCAAACTCACTGCTCTACAAGGCTGACCCTTGTCTCTTTGGGTCCCCCAAACACATCCCTGACACCGGCACAGCGAGAGCGTTACACACCCTTCTGTGACTTGGATGTGCTCATCCTATTCATGCTCCTAAGCATGGGGAAAGCACAAAGACCTTGTTTGTAGCCCAAGGACTTGAAGTTCATAACCAGACATGTGAAATGTAATTAGGAATTTCAGGGAATTTAGAAAAAAAAAAAAAAAAGGAGATTTTTTGTTAGAAAACTAGAAACTGGCATCTCAAAGCCTGGGTAAAGCAGCCAGGCTGTAAAGAAACATGGAGAACACCAAGCTGCTTTCTTTACTGCAAGATGGACCCTGATGGCTACAACAGTTTGTGATTGATTTTTTTCCCCAAAGGTGTCCAACACTATGCCAGATTTCCATGTCAATAAACAGGACCAGTGTGAGCAATGACCACAAAAGGGGACAGTGAAGGCAGGCAGCAAGTGCTGAATGTGCACATGTGCCTGGCTGCTAAAGGCTGTCCACAGGAATGCTTATCAGGGAAATTCACATTTGGGGGAGGGAGATGCCAACAGTCTCCACTTGAATCAGTGATCCACGAGCAAAGAGACTGATCAGCTTCTTTCTTTGACTGCTTTCCCCAGCATCCAAACTCCACAGGTCAAAGCTTCAATTGTAACGTTTTCCTACTCGTGGTCCATGCTCGCTATGAGTCTCTGAGAGGCCTCTTCTCCAGGACGGCTGCAAGTCACATCTTTGGGACTAACTCATATTAATTCCTTCCAAATGAAAACATAAAGTACATGCAACACTCTGGGTCACCTCACATAAAATACCTGCAGCTAAAGGTAAGTTAAAATCAAGGCACATCCTCAGTTCACAATTACATAACAGTTCCCAGAGGAATAAAATCAGTTGACTAAGGTAAACCCAATAATCATTAGTGCAGGGTTTAGGGAACTGGCAAAGGGGAGAGGACCCCTGTGCTGAGGGCACTGGCTTGAGATGTACAAGACAGCAGTGTGGTGAGCACACAGAAGCAGCCACTAGACTTAAATGGGGCAAAAAAAATCCCTAAAGGGGTTTATTATGTGCCCATTGCAGTGACACCCGGGCATTTATTTCAAATTATTCTTACTGGAAGAAACTGGAAAAAATTACACATTGTCTGCAAACATTTCAGGTCTAGGACCCTCGAGCCTTTCACCACCATCCTCAAGTACAAGACGGGAAAATGTCAAAACTTCCACAGCCATTTCATAGGGAAGATGGCATCTCACACTTTGAGAAAGACATGGAATTTTCTGGAGCTAAGGATGCTCCTTCCCTGTCTTCTCCAAATTCTAGCATGTTTCCAACCTCAATATAGTTTTTCCTTACAGCTTTCTCAGCTATTTCTGGCTAAGAAGAAATTTAAATACAGCATCAGCCAGATCATCCACCTTTATTCTTCCAAAAAGCAAATGAAGGAAGAGTGGCTTATGCCAGGCTTAGTGTGTTATCTTCATTGAAACAGCATGGTTGAAAATGCTTTCACTTGTGAGATTTCATATTTCAAGGTCTTGGTATCACAAATTGCACAAACACACTAAGTAAAACAAATTTCAATCTTCCTTTCACTTTGCATCTGCTTCTTTTTTTTCTAATAATGGCTTTTATATAACAGAAATTTGAAATATGGTAATTATGACTGCAGATTCATCATAGTGTACATTCATGGGAGTCTGAGGCTTTCATTTCTCCTCCACTACTCCAACAAAACAAGCACCCACATTCTGTCTAAAATCACTGAGACATCATCTGTGTGATCAACAAGGCTGTTTCTAAGGTACCAGTACACACTGGAATGGATTCTGCATCCCAGCTTGCGCAGCCCACAATGTATTGTGATGTTCCCTGACCTACAAGAACATGTTCAGCAGCACTCCCTGTAACAAAACTCCTCTACAGTGGAGTTTGAATTCCAGAAGAAAGCCACATTTAGACAGAGCTTTCTATGCCAGGCTCTGGCTGGAGCTGATTAGCTGGATGAATTAATTGCCATCTCCACAAGAGCACTTTACACAGTACTCATTAATTCAATTACCAGGTCATATCTAGGCAGAAAACCTTCTCTATAAACTAGTCACCATTCTGTGATACTTTCCACCACAGATCTTATTCCACCAAATACCAAAGCTGACAAACACTCTGACAAGCAGTTGGTTGCAATGGGCCATTTTCAACTCGAGGTACTTGGAAACTTCCTTAGATTGCTCTGCACAAAAATCTCTGATTTTGCTTATCAATTAAGTACTGTTATCAACTGTAACAAACTGGTCCTTTTGTTCTTTGTTGGTTATGGAACAACAACTGCCTTTGTCACAGTCTCAGCACAGCTATTTATAGGTTGTGTCTCTTCAGAGACCATTTCCTCCCTTGATTTCTCCCACCTCGATTTAGCTCAGTCTGTAGGCACTAATTCCTTATTAATAAAATGCTGTGTGTTTTAAGAGCTGAGCTCTGTCCCAAAAGAAAAGTGCATGGTTCATTTTTTTCCCTAAACCAATTGTTGAGAAACATGGTTCAATATCCATCTCTTCAGGATTGGTACCAGGCTGATTCAGAGACTGAAATATGCTTTTTTCCCTCCAGTTATTTAAATGTATTAATAAAGAAGTCCTAATTTGTTTCATATCCTTATTTTTCAAACTTCACCACACAGAGTGGGAAAACTTTGAAATTCCACAGTAAATGTGGATCAGGCAGTCTTTACAAGGCTTCTTGCCAGCCAGTGAGCAGGAGGGATGCAGACTACCCTGAACACTGACTACAGGCACTCCTTGCACCAAAAGAGTGCAGAGTATCCTTCTGTCCCTGTCTGGAAGCAAAGAGCCATGCTGGGGTCCCTGTGAAACAAGAGAAAAAGAAAAGCACAAAGATATCCAAGTCCCTTCTGAATTAATCGTCCCAACCCAATGGAACTTCAGAGAAAGGACTCCAGAAGAACCTCATCCCTCAACAAAAAAAAAAAAAAAAAATTGAAAAACAGATTAACTTTTTGAAAGCTATCTTCTGACCGTTTCTTGAGGTTTTCTCTCAAATTCCAGGACAGCTGCACTTTGCAAGTCAGATTAAAGGAAAATTTATTCTCTCTAGCAGGACAGTGCAGCTATTTCCCCGTGTACCCAAAGGGCACTATTTAGAAAGGGAAGCGGGTGGGCCGCTTCCTGCGTCATCCACCACGTCTCTGAGAGGGCTGTGGGAATCTGTGGGAGCACAGGACTAGGTTAACATGACACCAGACAACTACTGTCAGCAAATGTAAACCTATGCCACAAAATCAATGCTCTGTGGTAAGCTGTAAATTTTGGCACTAGATAAAACAGAAGCAGACGCCAGCACTGGCAGACATCTACTCAGCCAGATCTAACAGCATTTAAGCCTAAGGCAAAAAATTCACCAGAGCTACCCTCCACAGAAGATCAAAATCAGATTATGCCAGAAGTACGATCATATTAATTCTCAAAGCAATGTGAACCAAACCAAAAGAGCCACTTGGAGGAAACTTGTGCCTTCCCTCAGTGCTTTCTGCACTTCTGTGTTCTTGGCTTTTATCACAGGCTTCCCATGTCCCCTGCCTTGTTCAGTTTTCAACCTTCTGTATTCCTTCCCCTTTTGTTTGTTTCGAAGATTGCTTTTTAATTTATTTTTTCTCCTGCTAAATTCTGTAACATCTTTGCTGTCATCTAGCTGGGGACTTCTCTCCAATTGAGCACAGGCTGAGCTAAAGCTGTGATGTTAGAGATAACAGAGAGTGTCTCTGGATAGGGATGCTAACACATAGCATACAATTTCTTAGTCAAATATGACAACATTCAGGAACCTGGGATGCCAGAGGTTCCTTCTTTTCTGAAGCCAAGTATAAAGTCCATGGCAATATTTAATATCAGTGGGAATGAACTACTCCTGGTAGCAGTTTACTCCTCTGTTGCAATCCTCTCACCACTAACCGGGAAATAAGAAAAGCAAAATTGTCCTTTGTAGTCTCTCAACCTGACTCCAACTCGTATTTTTAAATTCATGTTTTTCATTGGAACTGTATTACCTTAAGATCTTCAAAGAAAAACCAATTACACTCCATGGAACAATGCAATAACTACTTAATTGCAAGGAAGAAAAGTTCTGCTGCAGTTTTGCTTCCTCTCAAGGAGAAACAATTAGACTTAACAGGGAAACCAGAAGGAAAGGACCATTGTACCGTGTTTGCCATTTGCAGGGCTGGGTCCACTAAGCCGAGGATTTCTTCATTATAACTGGACTCCAAACTGATTATGTCATCAATCACATCATCCATCTGTAGCAGAAAAGGTGGACAAAGAAACAGAACAGTTTTCAGCATCACTGGGACACAGGAGCCTGACAAAGCACTTCAGCTCCACAGCAGAGGCGCCTGTGCAGTTGTACAACCCCTCAGCCATGACTTCTGCTATCCAGGCAGCATACCGGGGTCATGGCAGAGCTGATGCTTCATGGTCCAACTCCCTCCTCCCACCAGCAGTTACCCTGCACTATCTGCCCACGGACACACTGTTCCTCCCAGCAACAGCAGAGGAGGAAGCTGCCCGTGGAATAAGTGACTGTAAGGACACGTCTCCCTCTCCCCACTGCAGCATCGCTGCCTCTCCTCCACTTCTTCCCTGCATGGGACCAAAACCTGGGCACAGACAGGAACAGCCCTGGACACCTGCAGGGAAGGAGAGGGAGCAAAGATTTGCTGCTGGCCCTCAACAGCAGAATCCATTGGATTTGTGTCCCTCATACACCCTCCTGGGAAGCACCACTCAGGGGCAGCTCAGAGCTGATTTTAGGTGGTACAAAACATCTTCTTTCAGAGGCTGGGCTGGAAGGTGCCTCCACAAGCTCCTGCACAGGCAGGAGGAAACAGCCCTTCACAGCACCCACGCACGTGCTCCAAATTGTCCTGCAGAATTGACTATTTCAGGGCAGGACTGACTATTTCCTTTTTGCTCATTATAAAAAAGGAGCTTAAATGACAGAGATCTACAAAATCAATGCATAATGGTGATGGTAAAAGTAGCAGTACATGGGATTTTTTTATCAGCTCCAGAAAGTGTGATCACAACAAATTACATCAACTGGAAGTGAGGGCAAGAAAGGAACTAACAGTTACAGCCCATACCCAAAGTCTTGTTACTGATTCTGGTAAGAAATAAAAACCCCTTAGTTTTAAGAAAAATAATGAAAATACAAAAGGGTCCACCTTTTTCCACCTGAGGATGAGTTACCACAGATGGATTAAAGCCTTCTCATAAAATTTTTTAAAACACAAGTGTGATCTGCACAGAAATGTGGACTTAGAGGTTATCAGGGCAAAGCCACATCCATGCAGTCTTGGAAAATCCAGTTAGAAAAGATTTCCTGATACAAGACCTTAAAGCATGGTTGATGTGCTCTTCTGCTGTGGCGTGACAGTGCTAGAACAGCACGAGCCTTTTCCAGGTATCTTCAAGCAACTTTTAACATCAATGCTAATAAACAACACTGCTGTATTGTACCTTAAATACGTCCTATATTCAACTTCTTAAAGACACTGTGGGGCAAGTTTATTTTTCAACATATCATGAAAGAAACATGCTCATGAGAAAGGGGAACTGTGCTCCACCTCCTGTGTCATCCAGTACCTGCATGCATGATGCTCGTGAGTGTGTATTCAGAGCCGGGCACTCACTCTCAACCCTGCTTTGCTCTTCAAATTTATAAAATCCCTGCAGAAATAAGGGGAAAAAAAAAAAAAACAAAAGAAAAGAAAAAAAAAAGAAAAAAAAAAAAAAAGAAGAAGAAGAAAAAGCAAAGCATGGATCCGAGTTCATGGCACAGTCTCAGTCCCAAAAAGAGCACGAATTAAATAGTGTCATGCACACATGTTCCCGATGACACAGCAAAGTGAAGCTGTAAATATCCTCAAGAAAAAATTGTCTGGGTACACTGGGACAATAGGATGGAAATATCTGATTTTCATTTTTTTTGAAACTATGGAGCACAAGTATTTCCCTTGCATGTGCAAAATACGTTCTGTGATAACTGTTTCTCCGAGCTGCGAAACATTTTGCTCACGGAACGCATCTGTACTAAAAATCTGGCACAAAGGCTTAAAGGAGGGAATGAGGGGACAAGAGGAACTCTACAGTTGCCTCCTACTTTTCATGTTACAAAAATTCGGACATGATTCTTATACTTGTTAATATCTTCCCAACCATTTTCCTTTGAAGCCTGAGCACACATGTAACACCTAACTCAGTTTTTGCCAGCAAAGATTAAGACAAGATTGCAAAGGACTTCTAGGCATAGGCTATTGAAGTCCTGTATTTGCAGCACTGGAACAGCAGTCAGTAACATTTTAGGGCATATTAGCTAGGATAATCTGGCCTTCCAGCTACGCAGGAGACTTACTCAAATTTTACCATAAAAATACCTAAAATATCTCAAAATAGCTTTGTGCAGTTATTTTTGCTATACTCTTTGCACTTTCTAGACGAATGAGCCATAAATAACATTATTGCAGAAAGCTACATCTTACAAAGCTGCTTTGTATTCTCCAAAGGTCAATTATTCACTGTGTGCATCAAGGAATAGGATGGGGAAAAAGAAAAGTAGTTTTAGTAAGTATAAACTAGCTAAAATAATTCAAACAAGAGGAAGCTAGAGGGACATGGGTTTTTTGCCAAAAATATCTATTCATCAGGTGGACACAGAAGTATCAGTTACATTTCCACAATGAACAGAAAAGATAAACAGAACATACAGTGAGCAAATATGGTTTAAAACAACTTAATTAAAGCAGATTACAACTCCATTTTACTGGAAACACCAACAGGAGAGTTCTTACCTCTTTCTCACAGTTGGAGTTGAGGGTGAGCATAGCCATGGGGCTGTTGGGTGCGCTGCTCCCTGTTCCAGGTGGCATGACATGATCCCCAGGCTGGTTTGGACATGGCAAGCTCAGGGCTTGGTTGGCATGTTTATTTGCTAGAGTGGTAGAGAGGTACTGCTTTACCTGCTGCCGCTGGGCCTGCTGAATGTGGTACTTGGTTGGATTCTCAAGGTGAGTCTGCACCTGTACAACACAATTTAAAAAGGATTTTATTGTTTTACGACATCATTGCAGGTGCTATGGACCTGAGCTATACATTTGTGACATAAGGACCAGCTATTTGACAAAGCACAAACCTGTGAAGCTCCAAGAAGTCCACAGTGCTTCACAAACTGGCATTTGGTAGCAAGGAATCAGTTTATGATTCGGTCTTTCAACAACTGACTTATTGTCGCTACACCAAGAAGTTCCAGCTATTTTTCTACAACGTGAGATTTCTCACTTAAGACCAACGCTCGGGTTTTCAGTTCCTACAGACACTCCAGAACAGTCAGTTCTGAGTTCAGACCTTCAGCTATGTGACATTTAGTTTTCACTAAAATATGGAGAAACGAGTAGTATTGCAGGACTCATTTTACTTGTTAGTAGCTAACAATTAAAACCAAGAAGTATGGATTGCTATCCTTAATCCACTATCAAATAACAGAGAGATAACAGGTTTGTTATCAGTGGTTTAGGTTTTGAATGTTTGGGGTTTTTTTAAATTAATACCTTGGTTAAAATAAAAGAAGAAAGGAAGACACCTTTTTCTGCCTACAGATTATTTATATCTCAGATATACAGCATAAATCATATACAAATAAGACAGCCTGTTTATAAACACATCATGCAAATAAGATGCAAGAAAAGAAGTGTTTCAGTTCAGATCAATCACTGCCGTCAGCAACAGCTATTTTTGTATTTAAGATAAGCTTCTCAGTACTTAGAAATTTTTTACATACAAAATATGAAAATCCTCATACTGAACAACTGTTGCACACCCTAAATAAGCAAGAGAAGAAAGGCCATTTTTTTTCCCCATTAAAATTTTCCACCATATCCTGGAAACTCTTTGTTACCATTCATTGATCATTAACGTTGCTTTCGGAAGGTAGAAATCAACCCAAAATATAGCAATACACTGAGAAGTTATTTTGTTTTAGAACAGTTCCATTAGAGTGAACTTTTGCTGTTGCAAGAGACCATGCATGGCCCTCACTTACTGGTGTGAAAGAAATTAAATAAAGAACCCAAGACACCAGAGGAAAAGGGTTTCCTGTACACTGCACACCTTCTTAGCAACAGGTTTTACAACAAGTCTCAAATAACTCACCTGATAATGGTTATACTCAAGCATTTCCAGCATGCTACCTAGAGGTTGCAAGAGAAGAGACTGCAATATCCTTTGTCTATGCTACTCCAGTTTGAGGGATCCACATATGGAAGCACAACAAAACCCAGAAGAGCAGAAGAAACTTGATGGCCACTGCTCAGACTTTTAGTAACCTACACTAATTAGCATGCAAGTGGAGAAACAAACAGTTCACACAAGGCCTCTTCTTGGAAGTTATGCAAGTTTAAGTTAAGCTTTAAGTATTGGTATCTTTTTTTTCCCCCAGCTTTGATGTCATGCTTTTTCATAAACATAAAAGGACCTTTTAAGCAATGTGCTATCAAAGTCAGATTGACAGTTCGCTCAAGGCTAATTCACTATTCAGCTTTCGTTCCAGTCGTACTAACACACAATGGTAGTTTTCTTTAGCAGGAAGGTTAAAAGTTTTTAAGTACAGAGTAAGAAATAACTGAATAAATGCCCTGTGAGCCTAACACATATTCCCTGGCAGTGGCTGCCCTGGATAAACCCACAAGGCTCTGCAGTCCTGTCCTCAGCTTTGCAGCACAACCCAGGACTGGCAGCAGAATGTGAAGCACCCGAAAAGGCTCTACCCCATCTTCAGCTTCCCTGGCACTTCAAAGCCATTAATTCTATCTCAACCTAGAGTTGCAAGAAGTTTTCCAGTTCAGGAATGGCTGACAAAGAGCTAATGCATGTTCCAAGTGCACTTAGCTGCACTTGGGCACAGTCCCTACACCTTCCAGAACTGATTTTTTCATTCTATCCAACTCCTTGACAGAAGTCTGTACTCAAACACAGGTATAAAAACTGCCCAACTGGCATTATCTTCTGAAGCCTCAGCTCCCAGGGAAGCACACTAAGATAGCATTTCTAGAGAGTTTAATCTGCTTTGTTGCACTGTATCAATAGACAACACTGTGCTGTGATAAGTACAGCACTTACTTTGTCAGTCCCAAACTGCATTACCAATTTTCCTATCATCAGTGCTAAGAGCTACACTACCCAGATAAGGCTGGTTTTTACTAAATTTTCCTCTTCCAAGTAGATAAAGTCGGCAATAAACAAGCTATTTATGTAACCCTTATCTTTGAATATGTTATTTTAAAGAACAAGCCCTCCTCGCCTGACAAAATCTGCACACTCCTTTTCCTCCACAGGCATCAGGTGTCACTGCTGTTCTCCATCCCAGGATGGGGCAAAGTCCCTCCTTTCTGCACCCGCCACCTGTCCACTCTGCACACTCCAAGGAGAGAGACCAACAAAGCTCCAAGATCCACATCTCAACACTGTATCATCAAATACTACATTATTTATAACATAAACCAAAACACTTAACTGAATCCACTACGTGTCAAGTCTTGAAACACACACTGCCTAATTGACAGGATTTTTGTTGGCAAAACACAAACTTACTTCACAAGAACATACTCCCCCTCTGACTTTGTTGTGCTATTCTACACTAAAATATTTTATTTTGCTACTCAATTATTAATTTAGGGGTTTTTTTAATGGCCTGTGCTGCTTTCAGCATGCCAGGGAAGGCAAGTTCTGAGTTCACATGCCACAAGCTCACACAAGTCCAGTAGTGAACCAAAGAACACAGAGAACTGCCTTTTCTGTCATTAAGTTGCTCCAAAATGACACAAAGATGATATTCAAGGACTAAATATTTCTTTTAATCCACAGCTGCTCAAGCACACTTCCACATTCAAATACAAGCACATACAATTATTCTCCAAATGGAGGAGCACGTGATAACAATTCCCACAAGAACAGGAGCTCCCACAGGACTGAAGCAGCTTTAAATGTGCTTCTTCTTGGACAGATGTACCAGTTTGAACTGCTCCTGCTCTGACTGAGTGTGAGGCCCAACTGGCTACACAGAGAAAACTTGAGTTTGATTCTCTGTTTTGTCACTGGCTGCCCTCTTGAGCTGCCTTAAGAGTTCCATCACGGAAATCTGGTGGGGACTACCTTAATGAACTCCATGCTGTTTGTTGAGACTGCCTTTAGCCTAGAGCATCCTATTCTGCAGACTCTACAGCAAAGGCAACCCAAATGTGCCTTCTTGGGCAAATGTCCCAAGATGCCCCAGAGTCACCCTGCAGATAAGCCATAAAGCATTCTTCCTTTTTGACAACATATCTCATGAGCAAAGAGTAGCAAACAAACCCCCCCCACAATGAAATTCCACTACCCTGAACTTGAAACCGTAAATAAAAGCTTTGACTTAAGATCTAATTTTGGTTCTCAGCCCCTTCTAGCATTTTGGGTGAAGAATAGTTCTTGTTGTTCATTCAAATTCATGAGACACAAAGTGCAAGATGGCAAATTATTGGTTTGGATACACTTCCTAAGAAATGTGACTGAATGAGAACATGAAAGGAAAAATAAATCAACTTGAAACCAAATCCTCTGGATCTCCAAACCTCTATCTCCAGCAATCTCAACCAAAGTTTTGGCGCACAGTTACTCAATTGAGTAGAACACTGGTTTTTGGCATTTTGGTATTGACAAACAAGAAGTAATGTAACAATTATTATCATCACCTGCAGAACTTCAGAAATGAGCTAAGACAAGATGGCAAAAACGCTAAATTTATCACAGGAGGGTAACACAAGAATTTGGCTACAAGAGTAAAGCACTGCCTTAGAAGTAGAGCCCCAAAACTGGTTCAGTTCCAGAAGAGCCTTCAATGCCACCTCAGCAGCATCTCCACGGTCTCCATGGGCTGCCCCCAGTATCAGGCACTCCTGCACTATGAGTCTCTCTGTTAGCCTTTCAAGTTTCATCTGTTCTTGCCATGCTGACACTGAGAAGGATCTTTTTTCCTCAGATGAAGCACAGAGAAAGGCAGTAGAAAGAAATTAACTTGACTGCACCCATGTGTAACCCAGCTCAGGCCCTACAAGGCTGAGCTGGGCTAGAAAAGGGTTGGATGGAGCCACCCTGATTACTTGGCACTCATCCCTCACACTTAGAAGTACCCTGGAGAACACCATTATCTGAAGCAGGGGAAAGGCTTTCTCATACCTTCACTCATCTTGACATCTACTGCTAACTCCAGTGCATACATCCAGTTCAAGTATCTGAGTAGCTGCCTGTTTTCTTGCACATCACAGAAAGAACAGTAATAACCCATATAAACAGAGCAGATTCCCAGCCCTTGGGTTTGGTATCAATCTAGCAAACATTTCATCAATGGCTTTCACTAGCTTTAAGCACACACATCATATCAGTGGGAATTTTAGGTGTACTTCAGACTACATTCTTCAAAATCTGCATTATATTACACAGTGACAGAACCTCTGAGTAGACCCACACTTCCTTCAATTTCCAAAAGTAAAAATATTTCCCATTAAGTGATCGGGGGCTCAGGAATTTAAACACAAAGCACACGGCTCAAGTAGTTCCTCTGCATGAAGCCAACACAAACAACTGAAACAATACTGCTGATACTTGCTCCTTCTGTCAAGTCTTGCTGGGAATCACTCAGACTTAATTTGCTAACGACTTGCTAATGATGGCAAGAACTTGGAACAGTGCTTCGAGGCAGCAGAGCAATGCACCACCACTTCCAGTGGGTATGCACCGACCAAATTCCTTCTGGAGAGGCACCCAGGAGAGCTCACTCTTGGGCAGGCACAGACCAGGGACAGCCTAATGGCTTGGTAAATGTGTTTTGCACAGCGTAATCCAGAAACTAAACGGCTAACAATAAAACTAACAGGGAACTTACACCAGAATAAAAATATTTAATGAACTGTGGCGTTTACTACCAATCATCCTCTAGGAAAACTTCAAGGTCAGAGAATCACAGAAATATTGAGGTTGGAAAAAACCTTTATGATCATCAAGCTCAACCATAGCTGGAAGTCAATTAATTGTGGTAGGATCAAGCTCTGAGCCACTGGTACATCTGGATGAAGGTAACCAGGCTCAGTGAATTGGTCTGGGTTACTCATACACTGCTGAAATTTATCCTTGCACAGGTTTGATTTCTTTGCAGTGGGTAACTTCTGGAAGCAAGCACAAACCCAGCAGGTCTTGTGCTGAGAGTATTTCTTCAAGGTGGAACACCAAGTGTTGGTTTTCCCATGTCAGTTACTACTTCAAATCACAATATCTTACTTATCACATCTCCAAGTACTGCTGCTTTCAAAGCAAAGCTGAAGATGCCCCAAAATCCTCTCTTGGTGCAACACAAGCGACCAAAGGCCATCACAATGCCAGCAGCTCCAGGCTGCCCCACTGTTCTGGCCCCCACGAGCTGGAAAGGAGCATATTCCTGTTCCCAAAACCACACAGAAGATTTTTCTCACCAAAAACATCACTGAAGCTTCCTGTGACAGTACAGCTGGAGCACTCAATGCTCTATTTAAGTAAAGATAGGCTCGGGCACAGGGACATACCAGAGATGTTCAGAGGACAGTGAACCAAGGGGGAGGAAGACTCTTCTCCCCTCCCCATCCCCCCCCCCCCCCCCCCTTTTTTTTTTTTTTTTTTTTTTTTTTTTTAATTAAAAAGACCATTTGTTTCAAGCAAATTGCCTAAGGAGTTACAGTTTACAATTACAAGTAAAATACTTTTTGGTCAGTTTTCTCGGTTCAATAGAACTTTTTGTTGCCTAGACAGCTAAATGTCATGGGATTTTTAAGAAAAGTTAGAATTCTGTGTCATTTAACAATTAATGGTACCCAAAGAAAAATGATACAAAACCACATCCACTGACTGATGTGTTCTTCAAGGGCTCCAGGCTTCAGCTGTGTCCACTGCACATCCATGCCTGTTAACCACGCTAGTCCTGGGCTTCAAAGCTGTTTCAACCCATCACTTCCAAGTACAAAAACCCTGCAACAGCAGGAACAAGTTCTTTTCTAGGACTTTGAACAAAAATAGGGAGCTGTATAAATAACCGTTCTTTGTGACTAGGGGAAAAAAAACTGAGGAGGATGACACATGAGAAAGATAATCAATTAGTGCCACTTACAGTAAAAGTGATTTACTCTTCTGAAGTTTTCCAGTACAGGTTCAAGATTCTATTAATCATATTCACCACAGTTTGGTCACCAAGACTGAAAATCCTGAAGACCATAAAGCCCCTTCAATTAACTTCATTAACTATTGACCGTGGGTTTCACTGCAACGACAGGAAGTACACTCCTACCACCCAACTCGGAGCAATCCAAATAACCAGACAATGGTTTAACTCATTCTCAAAGACATCTTCTCACATGCTGCATTCAAACATTAAACAACAACATCACATTTTCCCCCCTACAGACGTCAGCGGCCTGAAGTAGCTTCACACGAGAAGTTGAGTCCTCTTGCTTGCTGAGACCTTCCCAGTTCTCCAAGATGGAACAGCCACCTCATTTATAATGCCGCCAAAATTGATTCCCCATAGGGCCACTGTGAAATTGGTAAAAGATAAATCTTTTCAGTAACTTCTCCAGCTGCCATTCTCCCCTTAATGCCAAATTCTCTAGAGTACATTTGTTCCCCCTTCTTTTAGCACATTACCCAGGAAAAATGGCCAGAACAACACTGACCAGAAAGCCCCAGAGCAAGAAAAAGATGAAAAGTAACTTATACTGACTGGGGAATGACAACTATGCTGAGCTTATTCCACCATTTTACCTCAGGACACAGCAAACACAAGGAAACTACATCAGTTAGCACAACAAAACTCTCTGGTTACCTAATTCACCCCAAACCCCTCTGCACTTGAAAACCAAAGCAGATAGGAGAAAGTTATTTAAGATCTGGCATTATGATTGCAGTCCAAGTAAGTGGATCCAACAGTCATCTTCAAGCACAAAGTTATGAAAAAGAAAAGGCACATTGTACAGAATTATCATCATTTACACAATCAGGGATTGTTTAGTCCATCACCAAAAATTCCTCTGCGTAATGTGACTTTTCATCCAAGGGAAAGACATGAAGCAAACAAGAATAAAGTTTTTGTAGATTAGTATTTAAAAACTGTGCTTTAGCTATAGAAGCACATGACAATGGTATCTAAGGAAATTAAAGAAAGGTTAGCCAAATGTATTCTAGGAGATAGGAACTGATGTAATTTGCAAGTTAGTGGCCTGCTGGCTGCCATTCTATGAGTGTGGCTTTCAGTCAGGACTAGGTCCTTTGAAGTCCTGCTACTTTTCTGTTAGGAAACCAACATTTCAGCTGTTTACTTCCCAACACACATGCCATAAATTTTTATTTTATACAATTTCTGAGACAATACCAAAAACCACTGCAACATTTTAGGACAGACAAGGAACTGACTCCATAAAACGTCAGGCACAAATCTTTTGCAATGATTTTACCTACCCCAGGTGCTTCAGAGCGTAAATATTTTGACTTCACAGGGAACAACAGCAGCCACACAACTGCATCTGACACACAAGTTTGAGTTATGGTACTACCACAGTGAAAAGCTTAATTCAAGCACCACATATTTAGGTCCACTTCTGCCACCCTTCTCTGTCTGAAGGAAGCTGAGAAGCACTTGCATCAGCACGAGAGGGTTTCAGGTTGCTCACAGTAGGACACCAATGACTCCTCCTCACAGCAATTGTCAAAGATAGACATAAAGTTGCTTCCAAAATGTCTTGCAAGACTTGGCATAGAGATGTGAATTCAAGAGGGAGCACAGTCACAGGACTACAGATATTTCAGCTGCCTGAAAGCCCAAAACCAGTTCAGGCAGATGGTCTGAAGCCACCTCTTCTCCCTTGCAAAGCCTTCCATAGCGCAAGCACAATTCCCCACCCTTCCTACAGCCCAAGCAGCCCCAACACAAGATTCACCAGACCACTCTAACACAGATCCCTACTGGCTTGTAAGAGTCACATTAGCGGGGTAAAATAACTTGTCCAACCTTATCTTCCTCTGGGGGTTGCCAAGCACAGCGTCAGCCAGCGCCAGCTTGGAGTGGCAGTCACGTACTGGCAGCCTGGGCAGGACTGTCAGTGACATTTCCCAGGGGTCACTGACCCTGCCACTGTTCCAGCCCTCAGTAACCCCTGCTAAACCTCAGGGACAGAGCATAGAGCTCCCAGGTCTCTGGTGCACTGTAAGACAGCTGGAAAAATGGGTGTTTTAATGAGCTCACTGCATTTGCCATGGCATGGAAGAGGTGCAGAATACCCATCCTCTGCCCAGAAGGGCCCTGACAGGTCGGACTGCAGCTTAAATCACATCAGCCTTCACATGTGCACAGGGTTTGGAGATTCTGGGTATATTTCTGGAGCTGAAACCCAAGACAGAATGCACTCTGCTATACAAAAGGAGAAACATGAGTTTTCCCTCAGCTGCTGAGAAGCCCTGAGGATGCAGTTTCCACAGGTGAGAAGAGGCATCCTTCTCCTCACCTGGTTTTGCTCAGGTTGCTCATCCATCACTCATTTGTCAAATGTGAAGAACACAAATGGGGCTGGGTAAAAATAATGGCACCTTTCATAGAAAATGAATAATGGAGAAAACGGAAATCAGTTTTATAAAAGATGTTGGGTAAAAAGCAACCAGAGCTAAGCTTAAAACAGTAGGAGAGACAGCACATGCTGAATTTTAAATAAAATTCCTGAGTATCGACTTCCTAGAGATGTAAAGTTACCCATGTGCAGAATGGCACAGGTTGTTTGCTTGTTCAGACTTTAAGAAATGAAATTCAAGTAGATTCAAGATTTTAATGCAGTAAATCTACTTTGCCCCTGCATGAGCTTCTCTTAATGTGCCATGCAATACTGATTTTCACAGGTGAAAATTAACTTAAAATTAGCTATTTTGCCCAAACTGTAAATAAAAAGTGTAAGAGTGGGAAAAGCACCCAACCTGTTGCTTTCATAAATCTTAAAACCTCATACCCTCAAACCTGGTCTCATTTGTCACTATAAGGTTTGTGAAGGGTTGCTCAAATATATAGCATATGGACACAGACCTGTGCCGAGATAACTTCCAGTGCTGAGGAGTGCAATTGTTGGCATTTTGGGGCTAAGCAAGAAGGGAGTTTGATTTACAAGTCTTTCAAATCCTCAGCATTAGCCTGTGAAAACGAATTGGTGTTCAGAATACTGCCTGTGGGTCACTGAAGCATTTATTTACAAAACTTCAACATCCAGCACTGAAACACAAGAGACATAAAGATGGCATGAGATCAAAATCTATCAAACACCCAAATGCCACACACAGAAACAGTTGTATCCTTCTCTTCTTTAAATAAAAGCCATTTGTAAACTCAAACACAACTCTTGGGTTATTACAGAAAAAAATCTCCTCTTTTTGGGGGCACACTGTACATCAGCAGGATGTCATAGAATAGTTCGGGTTGAAGGGACCTTTAAAGGTCATCAAGCCCAACCTCTACATCTTATTGCTAACTTGTCCAAAGACATCTACACTTCTGACCTACTTGTCTGGAAAAGATCAAGTGAAAGACTGCTCCACTCATCAGTCACATAATTCCACAGGACATGTTGGGCCGCTCTCAAGGTCACTTACAGAGCGCACACCAAGAGCATGCCACCAATCATGATCCGAATGTGAAAATACAAACCCAACCTTTGCATGCTGGAACAGCTTTTAGCATTGACTGGAAAGTCTTCCTACCAAAGCTTTCAAAGAAGCATCCCAAAAATAAGAGTGAAAATAGTTTTGGAAGGACCATTTATTTTAACAAAGCACTTGGCAAGACACTGGCTACAGCACAAAGGACACTTGTCCTGGAACACACCTGTTTGGAGGGGATCTGCTTTACAGTAAACACACAAAGCCACCCAGAAGACAGCAAGAAAATGAAAACTGTGTTAATTCAAACCAGTTTTACACTGCTAACATGCTCTGAGCTTCTACATGTCACAGCAAATAAATAATTTGAAGGACTTAGCTGGGCTCTATACCACTTTGCCTACAGCTGATGATGTCTCATGTCAGCCCCAATATGGAAGGCTTGAGTAAGCAGAAGAATAAAGCACTCCAGATACATCCATTTTATTCACACCCCTAATATGATCATTAGACGCAGCCTAAAATAATAATAAATCGCTGACTTCACTTACATAAAGGAAATGCAAGCTGGCTTACCACTGAACTCCTTGATTTTTATCCTTCTGCTCAACGAGCTGTGCTGTTATTTATGACTGTATTAAAACCTACTGAGTTACAATAAAAGAGTTTTGGTACCTCAGAGGGCTTGATCATCATGTCCGCTAAGGTAAGATAATCTAAGTCACTTTCATGCAAACCCAACTGGTTTTGATTTGAAGCATTGTGCTAAATACCAGAACAGCGGTTTTTTTGAGGACTTTGGCAAGCCACAAAGGTAGGTCACTCCTTGTGTGGAGTGGCATGACACCGCTCTGGAGGAGAATTAACCCAGGGAGCCAAATTGATGCCACACAGAGCATTCAAACTGCAAGCCAACACTGTCAGGGTTACTTTTGAATGATGGTGGCTCTTCCTTGGGAGTAGAGTACTGAAATCCAACACTTTCCCATAAAGCAACATCACATCTTTTCTTTCCTGACATGTCACTCACAAAGTAGATACCAGAGCAGACACCACAGCAGCCACAAGAGATGAAAAGTAACAAGAGTAAGAAATTAAGTATGCTTATTCCCCTCTAATTTTAAACCCAGAAACCACAATGGAATTTAGTGTTTTAGTTATTTCTTAGCTAAAGGCATGTTACCATAATAATTCTGCAACGGAAAGACATATTTAGGACAAATAGCCATTAGGCTGCATGACCTCACCTCTGCACCCCATGATCTTATTCCCGTAGCAGTCAGACAGTAGCGACCGTCTGGCTCCCAGAAAAAATAAGAGTAACATGGGCTCATTTATTAAACAAGGATGCCAACACTTCAGCCCTTTAAGATCTCAAGCTTTACATGCATGGAGTCATGACATCACAATCTATTTTATACCTACACAAACAAGATACAGCCCCTTGGCTGATTTTGTAATCTTCCCCACACCTGCCCCTTCACGTCTTCCTGGGATGAGCTATTGAAAATCCTCCTCCTTATGTTATTTCACATTTGCAAGCAAATAATTATTTACACTGTGAAATGAGAAGTTGCTGTCCACACAAGTAACTCTTGATGAGGCCAAAGGATGGGGCACTGGCAGGACCATCAACTGAACAAGTGAAATCTTTTGACAAAACCCCAGTCAGCTGTCAGGAGCCCTGTTTATATTGCAGTTGTAATAAAGAACTGCACTCAGGTTCATTACTTCAACAGATGTTGCACAAGCATGTTCCTTACCACAAAAACTTTAAAACTGAAAAATAGGTTATATAAAGAGACAGTCGCAATTCTCCCATGATGTTTTTCCAGCATATGCACAAACCTGTCACAGCAGCACTTGCAGCACGTGAGCAAATATAAAACCTCCAGCCAGCAAGGGACTACAAGCTCTTGATTCTCTCCTGTGTGAAGTCCTGTCAAGGTAAGGGTTAGGGCTCTTTCTGCAAGACTGGAAGCACATTTTACTACATAACACCAGAAAAATTCCACCTTTCCAAACATCTTACAGAAAACTCTTTCTAATGATTTCATCTGAACTTCAAAAAAGCACAAGCCATCGACTCACCAGGGGAGGCACACTCACAAAACACAAAGGAGAGTGTGTTATCGTTCCAGTTCTCCAAAGGTTAGCTGCAAATACGAAGCACCGAGAAATTCAGAAGCAATAGTTTGTCAGAAGATCAAAATGTCTTTTGAGAAAGAAATTCAGGGCCTCCAGGCTTGGTCTCAGAAGAATCCTGTTTTAAACCACACTTGACCCACACTAACGTAACCCTTGAAGTGCTATTGCAAGAACAGAGTGACGTTCACAAGGGGAAAGAGGCAAAGTATCTTTCACTAAAGCTGTATTTATGCAAAAAATCATGCATCTCCTTTTAATGCTGAAAAATACAAACATGACAAATTATGACATGTATTTCACAACATACCTCTCATCACTGATGGACAACATACACAAGGTTTTAGCTGCTCAAGAAACTGTATAGGAACATAACTCAATTCAAGGCAACCAGATGCTAGAGTTAGGGATGTAATTAGAGACTAGATGGGGATTAACTAGATCTTAACTCAGACTTCCCCACCTCCCTTGCCCTTTTTTAAACCTCAAGTATAAACCCATTTTAGCATGTCACTACTTTACATGATGGAATAAATTTTTTTTGAGATCTTACTGCTTAAAAAATGCAAATTAGCTCACACTGTAGAGTTTATTTTAAATCAAGTTTGAACAGATGAAAAGTAAAAGTTTAGGGTATTTGAACATCTGCTGGAGCCAAGGAGATGCCAATACATCCACCATAGCCAACAATGTGGTCTGAGATGTGGGACCCACAGGGGAGTGGTTCAGAACATGATGATGCATTTCATGCCATTGGTTTCAGACCAGCTCTGGTCTGCTCTCTCACACTGGACTCCCAGGAGTGGCTGGATGACTCATGGTCTCCTCATTTAATTTCCTCTAACAAGAATCTAATTAATACTCATCAACAGCACTGGGCAAAAATAAGCTAATATGCAATATGTAAGGGCAACTGGGAATTTACTTCAAAATCATGTTCCTGCTCCACACTGAAGGCAGACCCAACCCCAGAAGGTGCCAGGGCTGACGTCCAACTGCTTGTTCTTGCCCTGCCACAGCAGCTCCCTGTGACACAGGTACAGATGTTTGCAGGACTACACCAACCCATGCAATCAAAACCACTAAACTGATTTCTAAGAAGTCACCTTCCCACGGCATGGGGGTTAGACTAGATGATGTTTAAGGTCCCCTCCAACCCACATTATTCTAGGGTTCCATGACTGAGTAACAGCTAAAGCTGCTTCTGATTTACTCCATCAAGTTGCCTATCGATTATGTAAAGCTGGCAGCAATAGCTATCTGGGCATTTTTTCTGGAATTGCAGCTACCAGAGAAGAAAATGCAAAGTTGAACTGTGTTCCTCTAACATTTATCTGTCATTGTTCCCTGGGTCCAGTGGCAGTCAGCACATTCCTCACTCTGCATCCAGAGAGGAGAATCCAGATACTGTGTTCAGATCATGCAGAGCCATTGAGACCCAACTCAGTCCCTGCAGCCTTTAACCAAAGCAGACAAACGGAATTAATACATTTCCTTGGGGAAGGTGCAAGTTCAGAGAGAAGGCTTTTCTAAGGATAATCCTGCAGAAGCCCTGGCTGGAAGCTTTTTCCTCATTTCTTAGATGCAGGGAAAGGCAGAAGGCAATTCAGAACAGTGACCCACAGAGAAAGTGGCACTTTGCACAGAGTGACCACTGATTGCATAAGCAGCACTCCAGAGCAGAAGGCACCACTTTTCTTCCCTCAAAAAGCCAGTGTACGAAAAGGATAAACTCTTTTGAAAAGCCACAGTAGCATGATTAAATAGTAATTTTCCTTTTACACAGCAAACCGTACAGGGCTGAACCCTTAAGGAATATATGAACTTTCATGTGAATGGAGACCATTAAGTGCCCGGCAATGAATGGTGCCTGTGGTCCAGAATTCATTTCCTTTTAGAAAGCAAAGAGGATGGAAGGCTTATGATTGCTACACACAACTGCTGACTCATTCAAGGTCATTTTATTCCCTCCCTAAGCAAACTGTTTCTTTGAGACACAGGTATTTCAGCAGAGTATGGTTTTGGTGGCAGTCAGGAAGCAGAATTGTATAATAGACAAATTAATACTACAGAAAAAATGCTTTCAGACAGCTCAATGGACAACTTTTCAGTCAGTAACTTATGATAATATAGATGACTGCCAGTTTTTTAAACAGACATCTCACTTCCCAGAATTTTCTGCTTAACAAGACAGAAATTAACTTTAAAGCACTATTTTAATAAAGCAGGAATTAATTTTAAAGAAGTTTCTGAAATGTTAACGTTGGTCAAAGGGACAGCCCTACTTCACCTGAGGCTGTAGCAGAACTAGCAGCAGGTCTTCCCCTCAGTAAAAACAAGCTGTCTCACCAAAAGCAGGTTTATCACTTAGGTGCTATCAGGACACAGATGCTGGTTAAGGGCAACAGCACTCTGGATCACTGATATTGGTAACCTGGAATAAGTTTTTCCTGACAATATCACTCCCAGGGCTGCCCAAACCCAGAAGGGAAAAAAAAAAAAAAAAATCCACACACCTATAGAAAAAACACAAGCAGAGAAGTCACAGCCTGAGGAACTTAAAAGTAGTCTTAAAAACGTAAGTTTAGTGTGTTGCCTGCAGGTCCTTGGCACAACCTTTATCAAGACCTGAGAGAGGCAGAGAGGCTGTTTGCTACACCTCAGCCTTCAAATGTCTTCCTTTCAAGGAAGGGACTATTTCCAAGAAGAGAATTTCCATTAGTTGCTTGTTTATATCGTCCTCTGAAAGAACAGAAAGATTTAATTCACAGCCAACCGTTACATCCACAAACTAAAGTTTGATGGTTTCAACCAGGAACTTCTTGGTGACTTTTAGGCAGGCAGCCTGAAGTACAAGCTTTGATTCACCTTGCTTGACACACAAGCTTCCTCACAGATTAATGGACTGGTTTTGATTCTAGGTCAGGATAACTTCAGGCGCCTGATTGCTGCTGGTGCCCTGAGCTTCCAGCACTGCCCGACGCTCCGGATCTGCGGCGCGTGCGTGGCCTGTGATGCTCCCTGGTGAGCAGATCTGCCCCTCTCTGCACTCAGAAGGAGAGGATGGACACACAGATAGATACAAGAAGCACATTGTTCCAAGACAGAACACCAGTTCTTTGAAACTTTGGTTTCCTTAGACACACAAGACACACTCCTGCTGATGTCAGTGTGTCTGTTGGGAGACAGGACACGGATTCCAGGCAGGTCAGTAAGAAAAACATTGTCAGAAGTCAGGGATTCATAGAGGTGGGGTGCCCGAAAACAGCTGATGCCTTCTATGCTCTGCAAGCCACAGTTATTTAGAAATACACTAATATTTGCTACTGTTTCCTCAACGGCATCAAATACTGCTCCAAATTATTTTCCTTTACTAGCTGACATTTTCTACAAAATCCAGGATTTGCAGCACAAAGCAGGAACGGGGTAGAACTCAATGCAGTGTGTCTCACACAGCTTTGAGGATTGGAAATGTTCAATGGAAAACGTTGCCTCTTAACATTTTTTTAATGCTCTAGTCTTACATGCTGAAAAAGTTCATTACTTCTGCTGGACACCAGTAGCAGTTTTATTTTAAAAAGGCAGCCTGCCTTAGTTTTTGAATGCAATAGCTATTACATACAGCATTTTTCCTGGTTAATGGCTTAAAGGCACCTCTGGGAAAATAAATACAATAACACAACCAAACAACACGATTAGAATAATGTGTCAAAACAGGGTTTAACATCTGAGTATTAGCCTTCATCAGACTATTCATCAGAATAGTCAAGAATGATGAATTCCCTGGCAGCTGAGAGCTTTCCCAATGAATACACAGTCTTGGAAACCATAATGCCATCTGCTGAGAAATGATGGAAGTGCAGCACCATGAATTCCTGTTTCATTACTTCCACAACTGATGTGGAAGTGCCTGCTGCTGGGGATCAACTCGAAAACAACCTGTTTGGGCTATAAAACTTACACAAGAATTTTCAAACAACTGACTGGAACTTCAACTACTGATATTCAGTAAGTCTAGGACACGAAGTCACAGAGGTCCATAATAAATATTCTTCCAGTACATTAAGATAAGAATACGATGTGTGAAACCCAAACTATTAATTTGGCATGGACATTCCAACTTTACAAAATCTGGTGTTAAATAGTTTTGTTTGTTGGGGGTCATTTCGGGGTTTAAAAGATACTCGATTTTCTGTTCCATATTGTTACAAGCTGGAAAAAACCAAACCTAGTTTAAAATCAATTTAAGCTATCTGAGTTTATTAACAGGACTCAAAATAATAAGCTAGCAGGTAACTGGCATCCAGTGGCAGCACTTCCAGTGACAACCTGTGGGGCTGAGCTGTTATCCCAACACCCCAGAGGCCTCCCTGTGAGTGTTCGCAGGAGCAAGTTATTTTCATCATCAGTGACAAAAGAATTACTGGCAGCGTTATATTTCCACAGAGGCCATCACATGTAATTTCTTTTTTAATTTACTAATCTGCCAAGCGTATAAAAGCAGACACGTGGGTTTTGCTGGGTCACCAAAGCACCTGTGGAACACAAGACCCCCCAGAACAAGCACTACCCCAGGGGATGGAAGAGGAGCAGGAGGATATTTTTTCTTATGTGCACTGAAACACTATATCCAATTCTGCTCCAAACGATAGCGAGGAGTTCGATGTTCAAGTCTTGTAGAGGATTCCAGACCTGACAAGCCTACCATCAGCAGAAGGCCAGCACAGCCTGCTTTTCCTCTAGCCCACAACAGTTCCAGAATTGTTGCTACCAAAGACTAACATTAATTACTAAAGGAAGAATTATAGTAAGTCCATTCTTCAATTCAGGCAGACTGACCCAACCAGATCTACTGGCCAGCAACTGTTGCTGTAACAAACTCAAACTGAACACTGAGATGCTCTCCCAGACAGTGCAAAGGCAGCAGTGTTGATCCAGTGTTAGCCTGATCCTACCATTTAATTTCCAAGTAATGGTAATCCCATCTATAAAGAAAAAGAGAGACTGCTGCATGGTTTCCTAAGCAAATACAAACTAGACAAGTTCTGTCCTCAGCTCGGGAAAAATTTTCCACTACAAGCACTAAAGAGATAGGTTAATAAAATGGATCATTTTACTCCAAGAACAAGGCCTGTACCTGGCACTCACTTCTGAGAGACAAAGGGTTAAAACAGTTACCCATTTCCTCAACTGGACAACTACTACTATTGTAAAGTCCTTATTCAGCTGAATTCCATCAGGCCATGCTTTCTTAACACAATCTGACACGTACCTCTTCAAGATCTTGGGATTTTTTTTCCCTCTTCTCTGCCTCTCAGCAGTAGACATCAGAAATAAATACATCCAAAAAGCCAAATGCTAATCCAAACAAAGTAATATTTAATTATCAAGTTGGGGAGACAGATGACCAGACAGAATAATTTCTTTTTATAAAAAACAAAACAAAACACACTTGCCAGGTCCTTTGCAGACTACACAATACTGGGTTTTGTTTCAAGTTCATAACTTGGCTCTTAAAGTAGTTGATAATGAACCAGCAGGCATTATTTTAAATCAACCAGTTTTATTAAATGAGCCAGAAAGGAAAGAGGCAGGGCTAATTACCAACATTCCTTGATGAATTACCTAGCGGTGTGTGGTAAATCTCCAGGCGTCTTTGTCTTTATCCCCAAATTTATCCCTTACTTATTTCTCAAGAGGTTAAAGGACATGGGGCTAATTAAGGAACCAATCCAATGACAGACAGAATCATTCAAGGTAAGGCTGGTTTTCACTCTTTCAAGCTTTTGCATCTCTGCCTGGTACTTCTTAATCTAAATTTTTTTTTTTTTAAATTACTGCTGGGGAGGGGGAGGAAAAGTGCTAATCTTGTCACGGTCAGGCAGGTTGAAATTGCCATGCAGTGCTGGGCAAAATGCTACATATTTGTAATTTAGCCAATAAGAAATTCCTTAAGCCTCTCTTGAATGGCAGGAATGTCTCCAGCTTGTCACTTTGAATTCATTCACTGCACAGGTTCAGCATCTCAGAGAATAATGCTGCCAAACCGGCTGCAGAACTGAAATATTTGTGAGTATACCTAATACCCAAAGATTACTTTAAGCAGATCTGAGTTTTCACATTTAAAATCTAACGCCTATCAAAGGTGTCAGCAGAGGCCCCCCCTGGATGTCCCCCCAGCCCCCACATTTTCCAGCACTGTGTGTGGCTCTGGGCACTATTTTCTGCTAAATTAAGCCATGGCTTCAGCAAACACAACTGCAGTGACCAGCACTCACCCCATTCTTACAGCCTTGGCTCCAGGACTAAGGTGGTTATTAAATTCATGTTGCCTGACAAAGGACTTGGTACAAGCTGCTCAAACCTGTTAGCTGGGGGCTCTGGAGCCTCATCAATGCTCTTAATACCCACAACTATGGGCACCTACAAATCTTAATCTGCAGAAGATTAACTCATCTTCTGCAGGTCCAAAACAGCCACTGACACGTGGTGAACCACCATTTTCCCAAGGTCTGGTAACTCAGCCAGCAGATAATATGTCTAGACCATAAAAAAAAGAGTTCTTTGAAGCTGTAACAGACCGAACTTAGCAAGCTCTTCTTAATTTTGTGGATGTTACCCTGCCAGCGGGAAGACAGCAAATCCTCAAGACCACCAACTAGGATACAAACCACCAAGAATCTCCAAAAAGCAATCAGAGCTTGGACCTCCAGATGTCTGTATCATTTTGTCTGAGTACATCCTGATTTCCTTTGTGCCAGAAATATTATTTCAAACTTCCAGGTAACTACTGTGAACCTACAAGGGCAAGAGCTCTGTGATGAGGAGCAGTTTCTCAGCTATTTTCCCAATCTGCTCACAACATCGTTATCCCAGGAAACCCCCCCACCCCCAGCAGCACAATCCAGCAGCAGCACAGTTTGTCTCACAGCTCTGGGAGCTGCATTTTTGTGTCACAGTGACCACAGCTGAAGAAACAAGATGGAAAGATCAGACATCTTCATCAGCAACAACCATTTCTCTCAAGAGCCCAGCAACACACGTGTTTGCATGCACAGGAAAAGGGCATTTGGGACGAAGGGTGAGAGCAGTGTTTTGCACTAGCAGTCAACCATCAGATACTTGTTCACAGAAGTATGTTGCCCCCTCGAATTCCATGCATTTTTAATGTCTAATACCCTGGGTGTTAAGCAAGAGTTTACATTTTACCTCTATTACTGACTGCAGATCTCAAGGACCAGTGCTTGTTTTTTAAAACAGCTGTCAACCCACTGAGCAAGCAAAAGGTTTAAGGCCTGAGACGCACTTTTACTTACATGAAGGCTGAAGACACAAGGCACACTTCAGTGTTTCTGTAGTTATATGCAACTTCTTCTTTGAAGAAGTTCTATGAAGAATTTGCTGATGGCTTAAAGGTATGTCACCATAACCTTAGTTTAAATGTTTTATCTGCAGCTCACCAAGACTCAGTCTGGCAAATCACTAGTCTAAGTTCTTGATTGCAAATACACATCACGCTTACCTAACACACCAGCACACACTACTATCTACCATTGTCAGGTGAGATTAAATTAACTTTTAATCAGATAAGTGTGTCCACAAACACACATTTGCTGGGGCAGGCACTACCACACATTTATCTTGCCATCCCATTGTTCCTGCTCTTCAGAACTGTGAGATAAGTCCTCTACACAATGAAGTTTTATGGTAATTATTACACCAGGAACACTACTGCCAGCTGCTGAGCCTTCCCTGCCAGGCAGAGCTTCCACAGGTTGCTCTCTGGAATAAGCACACTGGAAAAAGAATAGGAGGAGGTATTTTTTGGATATATGTCCAATAGTCATTAATATCAAATGGAAGAAATGCTGGGCATTTCAAAAATGAAGAAATGCAGGGTTTCTGATGCAAAGAGCTTATTGTGGTGGCACATTTGAGGTCTGAATGAATAATGACATGAAGGTGAAGGAGAGAGGCTGTGCTGGTGCATTCACTCATTCGTGACAGAGGCAAGGCTGGCTGCCTGCTCTCCTGTCCACTCAGAAGAAGTGGGGATGTGGAAACATGAGCACAAACTGCAGCAATGGGATGGCACTGAGTAAAAGACAACCACACCCACTCTGGTATCAGTAGTGATCAGCCCACAATACTGCCATGAGGCAGGCAAAAGATGTTGGAATAATAAAGCAAGAGAGGGAATTCAGTAAACAGTATCTGGCTGTAGGCTTTGAAAAGGTTCCACCTCGCTTAGGACAAGAAAGAAGGGCCACAATGAAATTCTGGCACCAAAAGAGCAATTAACATCTAACATGAAGACACCAACCCAGGCAGTGTAGCAGGGGAAATCCTAATTGAGGGCTTTAGTGGCAGACAATTTAAAAAATATTTAGCATATTATAAGCATTGTTGTATGGAAATGGACTATTAAAATGTCTTAATTACAAACATTAAAAATGGGTTTGTGGCCTATGCTTCCATACATATGCTTTTATATACAAATAAAATAAACACTTATATATTTTGGGGTGAACAGCAGTATGTGCACAAGTAGAGATTCTTGTTCAGAGAGCAGAGACCTCAACATGTAGATCCCCAAAGCAGGACCACCTTCTCCAGATCCCCTGGAGCAAGGGAACTGCTTTCTTATTCTCCAAAAACAAGCCAGAAGGGGATGAAATGGACCTTTTACATCATCTGCTGGTGAGGAGACCTGCTTTTACCTTATTACCTGCAAAGAGTTTATGCGGTGCTCAGAAGACACCACTGCAGGTTCTCACTGCAGCCCTCGAGGCTGTTCTTTGCAGTAGTATCATGCACCTCCCATCTGTGCCAAAGAGAAGTTACATTCTTCAAACCCCAATGGCAGACAAAGAAGGAGGAAGGGGTGTGATAAGTCCAGCAGTTCTCTATGGTGCTATGCATTTGGTGTGACAACACTCAGGAGGAAGGGGACGTGCAGCAGCCTCATCCCTGGGAGCATTTGCATCCAGCAGCAGGGACACACAGCACATCCTCATTTTAGGTTCCACCAATCCATGACCTCGTACAGCACATTGAAAACATGACAGCAAGTGTCACATCCACGCACCAACTGAGAAATGCCAACAAGTAACATGGAGGGACAGAGGGAAGAAATGTTCACCCTCGATTTTCCACCTCCCATCTGCTTAGTGAAACATGCAGAGGGCTGGGTATCAGCTGCCCACCAGTAATGTTTTCAATCCTGCAAGAGCTGGTAATATTTTCAGTGGAACTGATTTGCAATTCTGTGGGCCGGTGCTGGCCCTGAGCCTCCCTTGCTGCCTCCTGAGGATGCTCCTGTGCTGCTTCTCCCATGGAGGACACAAGCCAGCCACAGTTTCTGCAATGCCACACTGGGCAGGCGGGTCCAAAGGACTTAAGGGATTGTGTCGTACTTGTTCTATACAGAAAATGTGATCCAGAAATAAGGCAAAGCAATGCAAGACACACGGCATAGCTACAATTCAGTTTTTGTTATGTCTCTACATGAGCAGACAGATGAGTCCCTACTCCTCTGGATTTCTGCAGTTCACCTTCAGGATCACCGCCAATTCTGTACAGGAGACACATGGACTTACAAAACTAAATAGAAGAGAGGAATCTTCAAAGGAGAGCTTTAATCAACATGTTGGTTCTACTTCTATTAGCAGAACTTCTCAAAGACTAAATCAAAAATCAAGCAGAGCATCCTGCAGACTTTCTTGTGGTGATAAGGCCTGATGGCTGGTCATTTCAGCCTGTAGAGTCATTCCTTGGTTTTTTACTCCTGGGTATTACAGATGTTTTAGAAAAGGAAACCCCTTTTCCTTTTGTGTCTCTTGAAAGCACATAAAGGGTGGTGTGCTCCAAACCCAGACTGCTACAGTGCAGCTTTGGTGAAGACGCCAGAGGGACATCACGTAAAACTCTGGTCATACAAGTCAGTGTTTCTGTCTGCTGAACAATAAAATTCTAAGATCAGCTACCTGGATTGACATAGAAGACTGAAAACTATCCTATAGGTGAGGCCAGGGTACCACAACCTATCCCAAAGGCAGGGAGTTGTGCTGCTGCCGCCAGGAACTCGGGAGGCAGGAGATTACTCAGTTTACAAGAACCCTGAAAGTTGCTTGGTAGGAAAGGAGCAGGGAATGGGCGAGGGGGAGGGCATGAACAACATGAAAAGGAGAGCCCAGCAACTCTATCACGTCAGCAGGAGATGCTCCCTAAATAACTGCTCAGACTACAGGAGAAACACTAATTCAGTGATTTCTAGTAGGAAGACAGGAAACGATGAAGTCCAAGACAGCTCTGGGGAAGCTGATCAAGAGACCAACCTCACTAGAGACCCAAGAGCATATTCTCTAAAAGCCACGGATTTCACAAACAAACTCATCTCCACAAGGTATGGGATCAATAGCAGCACTGTTTTGCAAAGGAATGATTGAGGAACACCAGGTCTAACCTGTCACCAGGCCTCGGTGATTGCAAGCAGGGACCTGAGCATGACCTCCTCAATTCCTGGGCTAACCCTGCCCACAGAAATGCAGCAACCAGTTCCCAGAGACCAGCTCTAGAATTCTGAAACTCAGATCTGACATGGTGCTTCTGCTCCAGCAGATAAGGACTCCCACCAGACAAGAGAATAACTTCAGTCACCAACAAAAAGAACAGCTCCGTAATATTAATTAGGTGTACAAAACTAAAATACACCTGGATGGAAGAAGTAGTATGAGGACATCTTAAGATGAACTCTTTGCAAAGATGCTAATCCTTTTAAATTAAAAAAATTAAATAAATAAAATAAAAACATAAGCTTAGTTTGTACCTCAGGAATGGGCCCTGATTTTTTAGGGCTTGAAACTACTCCAATAAATAACTTTTTATGTTATATCCCTATGCCCAAGGCAGAGAAAGAAGCTGAATTACAGAAGAAGCAAAGAATTCCTGGTGACATCCCTCTGTAGTGCTGCAGATGGATGAAAAGGTGCTTAAAGACAAACCAGCCCATGAAGCCAACCCCAGCTCTGTAGAAGGTTAACCAAAAGCTGTAACAAATCTTCCTTTTGCTATTAGAGTTGAAGAGATACTGTTCTGAAAGCATCAAACCTACTCCCAGTCCATCTCTTAATTAGGCAGCACAAAGCAATGCAAAATTTGAATTCCAGCAGGTCATCTCCTACCTTGCCAAGCTACATTACTTGGCAGAGAAGTGATGCAATGAGAAGTCATTACTGAAGAAAATGAAATCCCACTTATTCACATGGCCTTGAGCATACTATGTTATGCAATTTGGAGATTCCTATGCAATGTGACATAGATTAGTACATATTTCTCTTTCTAAATGGACATCTTGAAAACAAATACAAAATCCAAGCTCATTAACACCTCTGGCTTCTTTTTAAACCAGTCATTCTGAATTACCATCCTCAGATATACAAGTATTATTCTCCTTCTCACACTGTGAGATATGGGTGAAAGGGCAAGTCACACAACATAATTAAAAGCACAAAACACTGGCAAATTCAACAGGCTTAGAGTGGGATTTTTTGATGCAAAGTACCAAAACAAACAAACAAAAACAACAACAAAACCAGCTGCTAGATTTGGTCTTATTTGTGAAGTAACATTGAAAAAGATCACTTTTAAACAAAGCTGCCTTGCAGAGCAACGTTTCTGAAAGTGTAAAAATCCCCTTTTTGTCTATCTCATTCTTTAAGGTCACTAAATCCAGACCATCTGGATAATGAAGTTAGCAACTTAGTTCCCTATTTATCTATTAAAACTTCTGTACAGCTCATATGGAAAATTTGTCTGCAGCTAAAAAACAACTGAAGTGTAAAAAGCAGCTGCAGGGAAATGATGTCACTGCAGGCAGAGCTGGCTGTCAGCACACTGGCACCAGGAAGATCCTGAGTTATTGTTAATCTCAGCTTTTGAGCCAAATATCCTATTTGGAAAAACAAAACAAAACAAAAAAAACCCCAAAACAATCCCCCAAAACCACAAAGAAAATTATATGGATCTTTCAGCCAAGTCCAACTCTCACTGAAGCTTCGGTGGTAATTTTCAGGAAGATCATGACTTCAAACCTGACATTTCATACTATATCTTTCTTGTACAGAACTGGTCCACTGTTATGAGTAAGGATAAAAAGGTGAATCTTTCACTGCTCTCCTCCACCAAAAACACAAGCAGCAAAACTCTGCAAAGCAGTCTCTCTCCTCTCACAGGCACAGAGCAAGAGGACTTGTTTTTGCTAACTTTGACTGTTACTTATGTAAATGTGGGTGACGAGAAGACAGACAATTTTGGTCCAGCAGGTTGCTCGTATTTCCACACCTATCACCTTCAAAATGCAATTCCATTGCCAAAAGGTACCTGTTGCCAGTTGTAAAATTTTTATTTTACAAGCTTCTTAAGGACACATTCTCTTAATTTTTTATTCTAGAGGGTAATGCACTCTTATTTGGGCTAAAGATGAGTGTAGGAGAGGTGTCCTACCTCCTTCCAGGAGATCCTTCTCCATCCATCAGAGGGAAACAGGGGACAAACACCCCTTTTGGAATCCTAAAGGACGAGGGTTCAGGTTCAAGTCCTTCGGGTGAAGTTCCCTAGCAATGCTCCAGCAGGTTACAGCTTTGCACACAGACCCTGTGACAAGCCAGGTCCCAGGAAGCCCATTTGCAATAACTGAGCATCACCTTTTGGCTGCAGAGATTTCAGAAGTTTGTCCCTCAGAAAACAAGGGCTACCTTCCCTCCTCTCCCATAGAAAGAGGCATTTGCAAAACGAACAATAAAGACAACAGCTAATGCTTCTTCAAGATGTTACACTCGTTCCTTATCAGTAAAACATCATCAAAACATAAATGCTTTCCTACAAGTTTTCACAGAGGTTTAAAAAATACCCTAAAATTCATGTTGTAACACATTAGGATGAAAGGATGTAGAAAATGTAATATATGCTTATATAGCTAGGTGTATTACAAAAAAACTCTAATTCATAGCACCTACACATCTGCTGGATCTGAATTATAACTACAGTCATAACATGGAAACAAGCTTAAGAAATTGTTATATACAAACATTGTGAGTAATACACAAACCTTTGACAAAACAGTTCTTTCCAGACAATTTCAGACTCCTTACTATAGACACATGCTCACATCCTCAAAGAATATTATATTTAATTTTCAATGGAAAAGAGTGTGTGTATGGAGAGAGAGAGAATTCAAAATTCAACTGCTGCCTTTTTGCTTCTAGATCACATACTGGACTATGACTCTACTGTCCCAAATCAGTGTTAGTTTTAGCGCTGACAACACAACACAACACCATAATGCAGATTCAATAAATAAAATTACCCTGTGTTTTCCCCATAGACCTGTCACACAGACCACCTCGAAATCTTGAGCTGGCAAGTCTATTTTAAAATTGAATCTTTGACTGCATATCATTGGCATACAACAGCAGCAAGCAAAACATGAGCAGTTTGTCACCAAGCTCAACTAACTTATGTGGTAAGAATATGCTTGCTGACTAAACAACAAACTGTAATAAAAAGATCCAGCAATAATGCAGAACAAACTCTTCAAAACTGGTGAAAATCATATTTTCATGAAATATGTCAGCAAACTTCTCCAAAACATTTGACATTGTTTTACTCACACATTTCACGTTGCTTCAGCCTACTTGAATTTAAGCAGTGCGTTAAATTATCTCTTTTCTTATAGCTGTTCACGTTTTCCCCCAAGTAATTAGCAAGCTACATCCCCTTTGACAGAGGGACACTAACAAGCTCCTACAGTTTCCAGTGGGACAAGGAATCCAAAGCTACTAATAGCAAACAAGTCATTTAAACAAAAAAAGGATTACAAAGACTCGTTGCAAGTAGCTGGAAACTCACCCATATTTCAGATTAAGGCTTTCTGAGGAGCTCTTTTGTAAAGAGTTTTGACTCCATCTTACAAAACCATTTCATTGTTTTCCTTTAAAAACCAAAACACCGATTTGTTATCTACTAATAATTTCTTCATATTGAAAGTAATTAAGTACTAGAAAGATGAGGAAGCATTTTCCAAAGAGAAAATGACGGAAACCTTAGTTCTGTTACAAAACCGCCCTCCGGAGATCTCAAAGTTGAAAGGAAACAAAAGTTACACAAACTTTTCAAAAAGTTCTTCCATTCTTCGCTCCCAGGCCACCAAAACAAGCTGCAAACCAAGCCAGAGTGCAGCTTATTTGCAAAACTCCGTTCCCAAAAATGCCTAGAACCACATCCCTGTTAAATAGAGCGGGTTTTGAGGAGCTCCTGAGCGGAAAGGTGCGTACCTTGAGGACCTCCATGGGCACCTGGGTGGCGGGGGGCAGGCTGGTGGGGACGCTGACGTTGATAGCAGGTGTCTGGCTCACGGGCACTCGCTGCTGCATGAACTGGGCTGCCTGCTGCTTCTGCTGCTGCTCCCGACGCTCCTGCTCCTGCATCTGCTCACGCATGAGCTGCTGTCGGAGCAGGATTCGTGAGGTCATGCTGGAGGAGCTTAAGGGAGGCTTGGAAGCGCCAGGATGCTCGGAATTGCTGTGGGAAGACCAGAGAAAGACAGCTCAGCTTCCACAAAGCGGGGTGGAGGCTCCAGCGGCACCGCGAGAGGGGAATCCGGAGCCGACCTACTTCAGGTACTTAGTGGCCACATTAGGCTGTCTTAACTTGACTGCAGCCAAACCATTCCCAAACACCAACATCCAGCTGTAAAGAGCCATTTGCTCTTTCAAATCTTACAGCAACCACCCACGAGAAAAACAAATGCTTTTACAGATAGTAGTAGGCACAAATATTCCTTTTTTTAAAAAAGAAAAATAATAAAGATCTGTAGCAAGTCTAACGATTGGTATGGATAACACTCCAATCCAATGATCTAGCTCAAAGTAAAGTAAATCTACCTCTCCCATGGAAACAAAACACAACATAGTTCACTTATTTCCTGCAAAATCCTACCTTAGGGTTGGACTTGCTGGCAGTGACTTTTCAGAGTTAGAGAACAGACCTCCACAAAAAACCCAGCTCCCACCCAGGCCTACCAGCATCTTCTGAGCACCATCAGATACAAAACCAGGCAAAATAAACAACAGTAACAGCTTTATTCCAGTCATACTTCACAGAGAGCAACAGTCTGGCCCAAGTCAGCACATAGCACAGCTTCACCACCTAAGAGATACTTCCAAGACACTGGCAAGCAGAGCATGGGACTTTGCTATGGACTGCAAGGACACTTTCTGGAGCAACTCATCATTTTCTTAGCCTGCAGAACCAAAATCCATGGGCTATGCCTTGGGAAGCCAGCAGTAACCCTCCTGGCTGTAGGAGGAGGCTGCTCTTGAAACTCCCACCTCTGGCTCCAGTGCTGTTACCTGTGGGATGCTGGCAGGACACAGGAGTCTGGGAGCCAGCATCCCTTCCAGGTCTTGCTCGGAAGCTGCGGGCACCGAGTGCTGCTTGTGCTCGGACAACCAGAGCCAGCACTGCTGGAAGTTTTCTGTCTTTGTTTAGGACTGATGTTGAACACAGTTCAGGGCAGAAACAAAAAAAAGGAGAACCCACACTTACTGCCCCAAGAGATCAAACTGCTCTTCCAGAGCACACATTTTGGGGGCAGGGAGGCAGGGGACCATCTTGCTATTTAAGACCTGTCATGTTGAAACATTCACAGAGACACTGATCCTTTTGATAAAACAAGAGAAAACCTTTGTGGTGAAACTAATGCAGCTGCGGAATAATCGTACTAATTAGCTGCTCAAGACAAGTCATTGACTGTGATACTTGTAAAAAACACTCCCTTTTCAATTAAGGGTGAAGCATTCTCACATCTAAATCCAGCAGCTTGTTTTCTGGCTGCACATCTGAACCACTCTCACATTCCCAAACCGAAGAGATGCTTTATTTCCATGACCAGGATAGTTAGATCAGTGGTCTCTCCATTGTTTTGATTACACATTCCTACCAGGAATGTTTGAACATGCACCCCCAAAATGTTTACTTACTTATTTATGAACTATATACATGTATTACTGAAGTGCTCATGTTTTCTTTCTGCCCACCAACAATAACACTGTGCATCCCACCTCAGAGACCACTGCAATACATGAGAAAACAAAAGGCACCCAAATGCTGCTTTCAAGGAAGGATTCATTCTCCTCCTGTTGGAAAAAGGCCAATTTTGTACCACACTTGTCAGCATTCTCATTTGTGTGCTACTGGCAATTTTTAGATACCTAATGCTGCAAAATTGGTAACCCAGCAGTTCCTCCTACCTTCTTTCATTTTGAACTGTTTCTCCACCTACCAAAGCCAAGTGTGATGGAAACCATCTCAGAAGAACCTTCCCATATAAAAAAATGGTTGAGGAAAGAGAGCAAGCAGGAAGGACAAATTATTTCCACAGCATTTCAAACAGCTCCTGTCAGGAACCTCATCTTGCCCACGCAATTATTTTACCTACTTGCACCAAGTGTCCTTCCAGCTTCCTGCAGGTGATTCAGGGCTCTACTGTTAATCAAAAATTGCAAACAAAGCTTCAAGTATTGTGTCTTTTAATGAGACAACAGTCCTAGAAAACGCTGTTCTTCCAAATTCTTCCCCAAAGAGCAAAGATGCTCCCAGCTTCATTTCTTCTGCAATTCTGCTCAGTATTTTACATGGCAAATAGGCAGATGAGCCCTGAATGCAGGCAGTGCAGACAGCCACGTGCTGCCAGACTGCAGCTACTGCCACAGAATCATGGAATTGTTTAGGTTGGAAGACATCTCCAGGATCATCAGGCCCAACCATTAACCCAGCACTGCCAAGCCTACCACTAAACCATGTCCCCAAGTGCCACATCCACATGTCTTTTAAATACCTCCAGAGATGGTGACTCAACCATCTCCCTGACAGGCTGTTCCAGTGCTTGACAACTCTTTCAGTGAAGAAATTCTTCCTAATGTTCAATCTAAACTTCCTCTGGCACAACTTGAGGCCATCTCCTCTTATCCTATCCATTATAAACTGGGAAAGGCAGATGGGCACCCAACCATCACACCATCAGTGCAGATGAGTTAAAATAATGCTTATTCTGGGATAAAAGCAGCTGCGCAACACCTGCCTACCTAACCAGATGCTTCTGTCACAAGCACTGGGAAGGAACACGGACAGACTTCCCGTTATTTATTCCCAGAGGGCTGTAAAGCTCCTCCTGTGTGCACAACAGTCTCCCCACACCAGCATTCCTTCCACTCGCCATGAGCAGCACTGATCAAACATGGAAAACTCTGAAACTTTGGTATCTCATCCTCTAAGTCTGTCCCATGCACCACACAGCTCATCCCCTCATCCAGCTTCCCTTCTCCACCATGTCTGCTCATCTCCCCAAGCACAGAATAGAAGGAACAGAAGATGGTTTGGGTTTCACGACCACAGACCTCCACAGAGCAAACAGGAGGTCTGCCAGAAACTCACTTTTGCAACCAAAGAAGCAATTAAAAACTTGTTATTTCAAAAGCTTCATCCAGACAGTTTTGAAAACGGTTATTTTTAAAGCTTCTTGACCTTTATGCGCTGGTGCACAGACAGATCTCCCATGACCAAGCTCGGTGCCATGTACCACAGAACAACCCAGCAGGGGACACGTGGATCCAAAACTCCCCTACACGAACTGATTCACCCCCAGATTACGTGGAGCCAGGAGCAGAGCCCACACACAGCTAATACAGATGCAATTCAGATACTTCCTGCAAACAGTTTATGGAAACCATCTAATTGCAATAAATGAACCCGACTCATCCTTTTAATTGACACATGATTAAACCAGTTATCCATTAGCACTCTAATAAGCACAGCGTAATACAGACTGGGAGTTATTAGTTATGTGTCATGTGCTGATCCAATTAATCACGAAGTGATAACGCTTTATTAAATAAGTTTAAATTACATATCCTTTGCACAGATGCCTGGGAAATGTTAGTTACTGCATACATGAGTTATTATGCAGGTGGCCATTGCATAATAAAAGGCAACTGATCACATTAAAATCAAGTTTGATTTTGTTGCCATCAACCCACAGAGACCATAATCTTCCCAGATGTTTACTGATTATTTTATCTCTCTCCTTAGGCAAAAAGACAAACTCGTCTTTTGTTGGACAGTTTTGTTTTCAGATTCTATAAATTGATCAAACAAATGCTCTGGGTCAGATGCATTAGTTATGAGTTATCTGATGCACAAGCATTATTTTGCACTACCTATGCATTGAATAAGAAACTTCCCTGGAGACTTTGAACTGGAAAAAAAAACTAACTTTGCTTTTTAGCTACTTTAGAAACTTTTACTATTTTTGAATTTTTTTTAAGAAAAAAATGTCTCCAATGTAATGTTTCTTAGACAAATTGGACAAAGAGCCTTCAAAGCCACTTGTTCTGGGCAGGATGCTCTAAATTGAGAAATGGCACATAAGACGGAAGCTGCTGCTCTCCTCCCTCCATTCATGCCAACTGTTTGTTAATGGTTTAGTCCACGGAGGAATCAGCCAAGAAAAGCAGATTTAGCACCTCAAGAAATCCACTGAGCTGCACCAGATCTCAGAGGTAAGAAATAACACCGGATTTAAATGCTTTTGTTTATGTCTTACCCTTATCCCAGTCATAATTAGTCATAGAGAAAATAAAGGCATCCACATTTGAGTTGTAATGTTGGCAATCTCTCATCTCCTTGCTTTAAAGATTAAGATTGTTCTATGCTAATGGTGGCTACTTAAATACTTGACCTCCAGAAGACATTTTCAGAGACCACCACACAGCTCCCAACACCCCTCGTAGAAAATCACTAGAGTTTCTTCAAAATTAAAGTTGATTTGTACAAATTCTGTTTTCCATCTCTCTACCAAGCAGTAAAACCTCACGAAACTTTTTGTTCCCTGTATTGTATATGTGGCTGAAGCAACAACACCTGTAGGAGCTTCTAACCTGCCAGCCAGCAACGCTGTTTGCCTCAGAAAGGGGTGACAGAAAAGCGAAGAATAGCAAAAGAAAAAAAATAAATGCAAGGAGAAGCCAGATTACACACACCACCACCCCCACCCCCCGAAAAAAGTCTAATACGAAACGCAAAAAGTCCACAAACAACAAAAAAACCCCCACACAGTCCCTTTTCCCCCATCTTCAGCCAAGGTAAGGGATTCCCTACTACAGCATTTTCCCTGGAGCACTTTGTACTTCATTCCTAACATTTAATAATTGACTGTGGGTTACAGCGACGCTCCGCTCACCGCGCCAACTGCCTGGTGCTGCTTGAAGTACCAATGCACAAAAAACAAGCCCAAGATCTGGCACCCTCCTATGCCCTGACTTGCCAAGGACAGAGCAGTTACAAAAACGGTGTGGAGACCTTTATCAGCCTTTATAATAAAGCCAGGACTATGTTTCAGGCTCCTACATGAAAGGTTTCCGGACTTGAAGGTTACATGTTTAAAGAGACAGGCTGCCTGCCCCTGCTCCATCATCGAGTTAAATGTTTTCTGTGCCTCCTGTGCTTTTGTATCCTGACCTGCACTGTCCTACACCATGGGCTGCACCCACAGAACAGTCCACAGCCCGAAAGGCACCCAGCCATCCGCCGGATTGCATTGAGTGCACCTGGTTGGGTAAGGAAGGAAAAACCCTGCAACATCCACCATGCACACCAACTACAGCAAGGAGCTAAGGCTTGAATTTCAAATCAAATTAATTCGGTGGACCAACCTGCTTGGAAAAAAAACCCAAAAAACAAAAAAACCACACATGCACACACAAAAACCCTCTCCAACAAAACCCAACCTCACAAACAAAAATATTCAATCCTCAGCTAAGAATTTTTTTAAGTTGTTGTACACCATGTAGTAGTTTTCCATTTTTCTTCCTGTCTTTAAAACACACCTTCACAAGTGGCTGAACATAATGCTTTCTGAACTTAATGAAAACCTCTCTCATGACCCAGGAGCACTCAGTAAATAATTATTAAGCTCCGGAGGCGGCTTTTGCATGAGTGTTGACTTAATAAAATGCCGTAAGTTGATCTGCTTGAATGCCCATTTAGTTGGGGACACAGCTTGCAGTATAGCCTGGAAAGCTTGATCTTGACCAGATTAAGGAACAAGGTAAAATTAAGAGGTTCAATCCAGAAACAACAAAGGTCACATTTTACAATCCTTTACTACCACTGCTGATAGAAGGGAGATGAATAATTGCAAACCTAAAGTATCCTCAAAGACTTCCATATTATAATAGTGACAATGCACCAAGTCTTTTTACACCGAAACTGAATCTCTGTTAGCCCAGAGCTGTGTTTTTGCCACGAAGTTTCAGAAGAAGAGACATATATATGTATATATATTTAAACACAGTATTATGTGTCTTCCCCTCTTGAAATCCACCATCATTAGCTGAGCTGGTCAGCCCAGCTGCTGGGGCTCTGTAGAGGACAGTGGCCAGTCCCAAGCACGGTATCTTTAATTCCCAGAACACAACCTCCACCACACCAAATCAATCCCGCAATAATCTGCTCACGGTGCCCCGGGAAAGCATCACTCACAGACAGAGGCTGTCAAAGGAGCAGGGCATGAACATCTGAACAGCTTCCATCTTTCCCCCCAATTTTGTGTCCAAGGGCTTTTGCTGAGCACCCCCGGGAGAAAGTCAAGCGGCGTCCGGGCCGGCTGTGTCTCCAGGGGAGGCTCCAGATAAGGACCTGGCAACTCCAATCCCCACGGAGCAGCAAGGCGGGCAGCGGCTCCCGGCACTGCAGACCTGCGCAATCCAGCACCTACCGAGGAGAAAACAACGGGCTTGAGGCAGCACGTTCAGGGGTATCATGAAAGGACTCCAAAACAGCCGAGGAGTTTGGAGTCAGCACCTCGCTACATCCCGTCTCACCTGCATGGGAGCGCCGCACAGCCTCCTGGTGGGCACGGATCCGCAGGATCTGCGATGAATTCCCGGCACAGCCGTGGGCTGAGCAGATCCCAGGGGCTGCACCACCCTCACCACCCCGCGAGGAATGGGAGAAACCGAAGACACGGGCTGGCATTGAAAGCACTTCTGCCATTCATTAATTAAAAGGGGTGTGATCAGGCCATTAACACCATCAGTGGATAAGGGCTGTCTGTTAATAGCACCGTTTTCTCACGATCCTTATCACCAAAAAGATGAAGGGAAAGGGTGGGTGCAAGACAAATTTGTTTTCTGGGATGTAACTTCTTCACATTCAAAGCTCACTCAGGCAAACCTCCACCTAGGAGCCACTGGACACGCATCTCTCAAGAGCTTGAACCACATCTGTAAAGGTACAGAGTCGATACGACAGTGCACACACCATTTCCCCAGCTCCACCTCTGCTCAAACAGGCTGAAACCTTCACAAAAGCAGCATGCAGGGTACACAAATACCTCAAAAATTGTTCCAAAAAATTGTCCCAAAATTGTTCCATGAAGGGCTAAAGGAATTTAAAATATAGCTGACTGTGTTACCCAATACTGGTTTAATGCTTTTTCTCAAACTTTCAAAGTTTCCCTCACAAATTTAGAGAAAATATTACCAAAATATAAAAGAGGAAAAAAATGCATGAAGCAGATTTGTCTTTCACTTAAAAGTCTGACCTTGTTAAAGACTTTTTGAACCATTTTTCAGACACCACATCTATGGGCACTTCCCTTTCTAAAGGGCTCTACACAAATTTGCAAAACAAAAAGCCAGGTTGCTAAAACAACCAAGAGGTGATAAAAGAAAAAGCGAGGAGATAACACTCCAGTAGCAATCTCTGTAGTTTTTGTAATGCAAAATTTACCTTTTTTTATCTGGGTCAATAGAGCCGATAACACCGTCGCTGAGAGGGAAGATGACGTATAACCACCACACTTTTTGATACTTTACAACTACATAGTGCCCAGGTCTGGCTTCACAGCACCTTTCTGTCATATCTTGGCTTAGAAATTATCACTTCCACAGCTGGATAGCAAGTTTATCCACAGAGGCAGTTTTCAGCAGAAGACAAGGCTCAACCATATTGTGTCCATAGCTTGTATCCATAATTCACATGACCAGACTCCTTCCCAGCTAAAAAGCCACCATGCTCCTCAAGGCTTACCAGGACCAGCAATTCCCAGCCTAAACCCTTCCATTCATCCAAGGTTTTCTGCTTATTGACTCCACTGTTACAGCACTATTCATTGCTTTCCAAAGAGGATGAGGCAGCTGGAAGCCTCATCTCCTGCAGATGACATCCTCGCTCTGGCATGCTGAGCAAACAGGATCTTGAGGAGCAAAAGGGAAAGTTGTTTATGGAAGATTTGCTTTAAATGATTAAGAACCCCAAAGAGTCATGATGAAAACCACACAGTGAATTCTGTGCTTGGTAGGCTGGCATTTATCAGCATGTAGGACTTGCTCACAACAAGGGAGTACGATGTGCAAGGGAAAAAACAACCCCTAACACATCACTGCAGTAACTTCAACATTAAACCAGTCTTGGACAGATGTTATGCAAACTCTCGCTTCAACCTCTAGCCACAGCACTAGCTGTCCATTATGGGACCTGATGAGATCAGTGTCTTTAGCAACTCTTCTTTCTAACAAATCAACTCTCCAGGCTGCAGAAACCAATGCCTCAGCACACCCATGCTTGAAACAAACTTCAATGTTGAGTCCTTAAGCATTGCTCATAGTTCTTCTACATTTTTGTCTATTTGTGGAAGAGTTTATTGGGGCAAAGAGGATTGTGTGACTGTGCAAGCTGAACAGCTGGGGGTGGGGGTAAAAAACCCCTTATTCAGCAACAAGTTACTCTACCAACCATTTGGATATTTACACTTCAATTACAATTTGCAATTGCAGGACAGATGTGCCAGACTTGCTGCCTTGGGTTTTCACAGCACAGACAGGAAGGTGGGATAATCTCCAGCCATCCATGTAAGAGAGCATTAGCGATGTTTACAAACTCGCTAATTGAGGCCAAGCAAAATGGAGGAGTTGCCCAACTGCAAACAACTAAAGACAGGTGGCCTTCAATTCTCTTGCTTAGGCCACTCAATGCCCCCCACAACATCCCTGACAATGAGATAGTCCCAAACCAAGGCTCCTAGAGGAAGCAAACCTCTTCAGTCCATCGGTATCACCAGCAGCATCCCCAGCATCCTCAGGCACATCCAGCAAACAGCCCTTCTGTCATCAGGTACCTCTCCCAAATCCCAAGTTCAGGGATTCCCCAAATTGGGTACAGTTTCTGTGTTCTTACAACCTCGGGGTGTGCACTGTGTGTCAGGATGGCTGGGGCAGGACAGTGCAAATGCCAACAGCTGTAAATCCTATTTTAAATTTGTCACATTTGCAGGAACTGCAATCTTTCACAGAAATATTTAGCCTTGATTTAAAGCCTTCAGCAGTAGGGAACTGCATCTCCAAGGACTGTTATGGTAATTCCTCCTCTTCCCTCATCAAAATAATTCTGCATCTTGTTTCAAACCAGAAACTGCTCAGGAACATCAGAGAGAGGATGAGGAAAATAATTACTTAAACGTAGGGTCACATGTAAATAAAAGAAATACCAAATGCAAACCATGGTACAGAATGAAGTCTCATTCAAAATAGAAACATGCAAGCAACATTTATACTTCTTGATTTCACAGAGTCAAAATATATACAAAAAGATCCTCCTTAATCTATTTATAGGTCTTTCAACACCTCAAATATGGCCCTGATAATACACAGCCTTAATTTAATTTTGCAATCACCCTTCTGCTCTGCACGTCTTATGTTGCATCTAAAATGCACAAGCACATCTCAAAGACGAGACATCAGGAAAAATCCTCAGAAATAACTTTATGCAACCAAATACAATCTTAAGAATTAACACAACTGCTGGGTTTCTAGAAAATGGGATTTTCTCAAGTAAAACTGTTCAGCACAGCACATGTTTTGCACACTTTAGTGACACCTGAGCCATGCTGTCTGTGTCACTTGCTGCAGGAACACCACTTCTTACTTTTCAAAAGATATTACAGCCTTTGGTTTACTTTTGAAAAAAAGCAGCCAACTCAAAACTATTTACAAGCCTTTCTGTTAGACCCTCCTAATCTGTTCTGCGCTGCCAGAAGCACAGCACTTGAATGGCTATTTCTGTTCAAAGCTATATTTGTTGTGGAACTACTGCAGACTCCTGAATCATGTAAACAGAGGCCAGAGCCAAAAAATGTTTCACTGGACTTGAAGTTCACATCTGCCTTAGTTACTAGGACAAAAAAAAAATAAAGGCAGGGCTTAGGCTATAACCAATAAATCCTGCAAAGACTAGGGTTAATAATGAATTCCTGCAACAGAGCTTTGTTTAATCTGGTTTACTTAGCATTTGCGACCTTGGCAAAGTACCTGTGTGAGCACCCGCCATTGTTGAGGAGCAGCGTTTCACACCTTCTGTTATTTTAGGCTCCAGCAGGCAACTGTACAGTGCTACATTAGTCAGGCAGGTTCATAAACACGCAGCAAAGTCACCTGGAAATGATGTGCAGTTCCAGACTTGCTGGAGCCCAGGAGCCAACTGTATTGCTGTCCCTAAAAAGCAGTATTGTAGCAGCTCTCAGTCAGGACCTGCAGCTGCACCTTTGGGCAAAACAAATGCTTGGCAAATGTGTTGCTGGAGCAAAGTGACCCTGTCATTTCCTCAGCTTCTTGGCTCAGAAAAGTTAATGCTACAAACCATGCCCTCACCTCAGCTTGCCCATGTGGATGAAAACTTCACCTGAGCACTCACCACCTTCTATTCCTCATGATCCTTCTCCAGCAGGAACAATCTCCAATATTCTCAACATGCTGGAAACAAAAGGCAGCCCAATATTCCCAATAAACTGGAAACCATGAAAACCCCCAGAACAACAACGAAAACCCACACAGATGTTTGATCCAACTTCCCACAGATTACACAGACCTACCACTTCAGGCAGGGACAAATTCTGCCCAGTGGTCTTTGGCACTGAGCTGCAGCAGAGGTACTACAGGCAGGAGGACAAGCAGCATGTGTTTGGGTAAGAGTGGGATATCACAGGTGGATCAAGAAGAACAAAAAAAATGTTTCTGTCATAACCCACATAAGAAATCTGGATTTAAGTGTAGTAACCTTTTTTTTTGGTCATACAAGCATTTGCTGAATTCAGAAGTTTAGTAGCTGCCTGATACTTAGTTGCCAATATATGTCTAATACAATGAAAATATTTTTCCCTTCCTTTCAGAGAGGTTGATACAAAGCCACATTCAGGAACTGTAACTGGCTTTCCACTTACTCAGGGGGGAAAAAAAAAAATCTTTTTTTTACAAACTCCAGAACAAACAAGATGATTTTCTATTTTCTTGCTTTTAAAAGCTGACAATGCAAGTACAAATGGATAATACATTTTATCATCTATGTTACTGTAGTTTATTTTTGTACAAATCTTGACCTTCATCTTTAACTAAGATATTCTACCTTAAAAGTGTTATACTTCTGTGTCTCTTCCCTTCATATAGCTACAACCTGGATATGGAATTCCTAATCTTAATAGAAGGATATATATTTAATTTTGCCTTGAATTGACACTACAGACTATTTAAAGTTGCATTAAAGCTGGTATTATCCTGTAAACACTTCCAGAGTACCAAAAATGAACATCAGCTGTCAGGATGCCAGTTACTCAATTAACACTTGCACAGCCAAAGCACTTTGCAATCCTATTCACAAGCTACCAAAAAAAACCTCCCCAAAACAAAAACAGCTAAAAAAGCAACTCCCATGCCTGGGCTAGCGAAAGACAGCTTCTGCAGGACTTCTCATTTGGCCAGCTCCCAGACATCTCCCTTTCCACACTAGATGGAGCTTTGTCCCCTCTTCCCCAGCTGTCTGGCAGTGCCCTGAGCTGGGATAAAAAGGGTAAAGAGGCAAAGGGTGAAACAGCAGCAGCGCCACCCCAAACAAACAGCCCGCAGCAGTGACCTCAGGAACAGCAGGACACCAGCGAGGACCTGGGCTCTCACCGTGCCCTGCTGGCTCCCTGATTTTAACACAGCACTGGTTTGTCATTTTCGAGGAATGAAAGATTTCAGCAATTCCAAATCCCTATCCATGCTGAGCTCCTACCAGCGTTTAACACGACTGCAAGGCACTGCCTGAGCTCACACCACAGTAAAACTACACTTCTTTTCCTTCCCTTATAGAGGGACAGCATTTAAGCTTATTCCCAGATTACACACTTGAGTTGCTCACTGGCTTTCCTGTATCCCTCTTCATACTCCCAGTTATTATCTTTCAAAATATGCTCTTCAGTCTCTTCTCTATTAACCTGAAACATCTGTCCCAAATGCCTCTGCTCAGGCTCCAGCCTTGGATTCACTGACACTTAGGGGAAGCGACTAATGGATAAAATTCCCCTTGATTTGTATCTGCTGGATTTGGTCTGTATTGTTTCAGATCACAGGTCAAGAGAAACAGCTCATCCTTCTGGTGAGCTGCCACAACTCCATTAGGATCTTTCAAAGCACAACAGGATATGGTACATCATCAGTACTTCTCTGATGAATTTAAACTCAATGGGACTGAGAGAAGCCCAGGAGAATGAGTCACTCCCGATGTCACAAGTGGCCTGCACTGCAAATCACAAAAAGCAGCAGCCTCAGGCTGTATCAGACAAGGCAATGCCAGAGAGGATGGAGAAGCACCGGTGTTCAAAGTGCAAAACCTCTGTGTGCCTTGTGGGCAAGGGCTCCTGCTTAGGCAATGTGCTCAAGAACAAGGAGCTAAAATTGAGGGGACAAGGAAAACAAGCCCACATTATAGTGGGAAGCTAAAGAAAAGTTTGGAGGTTGACAGGGGTGAGTGTTGCTGTCTATAAATATAGCAGAAAAACAAACACCCAGGAGAGAACAACCCTGGCACGTCACCAAAGTGATATAAACCAGCTATGAACAAGATTAAATTGGTATCAACAGTCTCATTCTGAGAAGTTCAGACCTGAAACCATTTCCAGCTAGAGGACTGACGAAGGAACAACGTGCTCCTTTGCAAATAAAGACTGGTTGCCTAATCAAAGTAGGTCACTGTGGAATGAAGCAGCCAGTAACAAATTACGGGACACAGAATCACAGAATCAATTAGGTTGGAAAAGACCTTTATGATCCTCAAGTCCAACCTTTGACCAACCACCACCTTATGAACCAAAGCAGAGCACTGAGTGCCATGTCCAGTCATTTCCTGAGCACAGAAGATGCCTGGCAGCCAGAGGCTCCAAAGGGCAGATGCAGAGCAAAGCAACACTTTGGCAGAGCAGATGGATCTGAAGTAGTACTGGAATATTGCACACAACAGGAGCTCTTGCCTTCACATAGACCATGCTGAGCTAAAGCAGTAAATAATACCTCAAAAATGCAACCCCTCCTTTCTAAATTAAAGATTAGAGGTTCCCCAAAACGAACATAAAATCAAGAAATACCTACTACAAAAAGAGACATCCTAAAGTAGATAGAAGGCATGCAGAGCAGGTTTCATCCTGAGCAGATTTAAGAGGGATACCTTTTGAAGACAAGACAGCAGCTGGAGGGTCCAACAGCCACACATCGCCTGGCCAAGATAGCATCACCCGTCATGACTTCCAACACAAGGCTGTAGAGCAGAGCCTCTTGGGGACACACAGCCTGGGCAGTACAGACAGGAGCTGAAACCACATCTCTAAATCCCAGTATCCTCCATCCTCTGTAGCCAACATCCATGTCCTGTTATCCTACCCAGCACTGACAAGCAACACAAGACATAACTGAAGGTGAGCCTGCCAGGCTCTTACAACTCCTACTCATATGTTTAGTAGAGAAGAACCTTCAGTTCACTACAGCAGCATGAAAATCCAACCCCTTGACACTCTGTAATTGTTCAACATCCTGGACATGCCATCCAAAATTTCCACTGAAGTTCAGGAGTGCAACATAATGAAAACACCCTCACTGACCATGTTATTTACAGCCTGGGAACAAAGAACTCCAGCCTCCAGTGCGCTTTTAATACAGACTAATTTATTCTGAAAAAAGTAATAATTAAGTACACAAAACCAAAGTATGGAACCTGAAAAACACCTTCCCGTCTGGCAGAGCAAGTGCTTTCTAAGGACACTTACAGTAGCTCCTGCTGCTAAAATCGTTTATTAAAAATAACTGGGGGAAAGCAAAGATGATCTTGAAAATACACAGCAATGCTAAGCTGAAAAAGTTACACTGAAAAAACCCCAAAGCAGGTCAAATGCATTAATATATTCTTGTGATTAAGTCCATATCCAAGTAGTTTGAAACTGAAGTCTTCAATATTTGAATGATTATGCACATTTTTAAAAATCTTCCAAGTGTTTAGTACTACTAAAAAGCCAGCACATTAAATCTTTATGGGATTTAATATGGGATTGAGAAATTCCCTGAAACAAGAGGAAAAAAGCCCTAGGCAAAAAACCATAATAATCAATTTTCTCCACCCATCCTACCACATGCCTCTGCAGAACCAGCATCAGGTAAATTGGGGATTGCAGAGTCAGCCAGCATAATGGAGTTCCCAGGCCAAAGGGCTTGTGCTTTCAAACAGGTCCAAGACCTCGGTACTGTGGTGGCCCAGGACAGAAAATGCAGATGAAGCATTAGCAAGTGCCAGGAGGGAGGTACTGACACCAAAACCAGCCTGACAGTTACTGCTTCAGGTAAATTGTACCACTCCTTACTTAAGGGAAACCTCAGGATACTGCCATTAAAAATAAAAAGGTAATAAAAGGCTACTGTGATCCCAGTGAATGTAAAAGGTGATTGTTTGAGAGGGTGAAAAGCCCTTTCCACGTCCACATAGAAATAACAGCTGGAGTTGGCAGGGATGGGCTGAATCACTTCAGCCTGGTGAAAAAACAGGTTTTAGGAAGAAAAAAACCCCGATTTATCATTTTCTCATTGCATTATTCAACAGCAGCATCATTTTATCAACTTCTCAAATACTACCCCTCCAAGAGGCAATAGATAAGGCTTTTTCTATAAAGTCTTCCATAATCACTAGAGCACACACAAAAAAAAAATTATGTTGGCAGAAAATTGCTAGGTTTTCTACAGCAAAGTCCATCTATAATTTTTCATTTGAGATTAAATGCAATAAAATTCCTTAGAACTAAAAAACCAAATATGCAAATCTAAGGTGGATCCCAACCTGCAGGCATTTTTGTACCAGTTAACATTTCACATGCAAAAAAATGTAAACAATAAAATTGAAGCCAGAATGAAGTTCTTTCCTCACTTCAATTAAAAACATGAATATAACTATTTATCTTAAAATAGTTTGAGCAACCTGGTCTAGTGGAAGGTGTCCCTGCCCATGGCAGGGGAGTTGGAACTGGATAATCTTTTAAGGCCCCTTCCAGTCCAATCCAATCTATTAGTCTATGATTCCCAGTGGTGTTGGGGAGCTATAGATGCATGGGAAGACGACAAGGAAATGAAAAACAAAATGAAGCGCCTACAGAAAACATTTAAAACTGCATTTCCGCATGGCAACAAAGAAACGTGCAGCTTGGAAACACCCTTCCATTTCTGTTTAACACAATGGTGGTGGGAATTCCTGCCAAAGCAAACTTCAAAAATTTGTTTGCCATGGAGGAAAACCAAGCAAACTGGAGTTCTGTGTGCAGAATCCTTGTTCAATAAGGTGAAGGTCTCTTTGTTCCCTTTAGTGCCTGGTCATTTCAAACTTTTGTACCTACGTTGTTTTCTGTGCTTGCAAAACCTTCAAAACAATTAAAAGAAATAAAACTGGAAGGTGAAAAATTTTAATAACCCACTCCTAAGAATCAAAAGAGCCTTCCAACATGCCATGTGTAAAAATATCACCAAGTGTGACAACTGTCTTATTGTATCAGTCTACTTCCAAAAGTCTGGCATCTTTGAAAGCAAAATATTATTTCACACAGTGCAGAGAGAGAAGGTTTGTTTTTTTTAAGAAAATGTTTGCATAAAATCCAGGAAAAAAAGATGTATTTACAACGTTAATGCAAATTACATAATCTGTCCTCTTAGATGGCAGTTTCTGACCATTAACAACCGTAAATACAGATAAAACCTTTCATTCAATTATCGTGCTAAATGTCACATTTCTGTAAGCAGCACGATAAAGCAGCTCAATCACTCCTCCCTTGCTGATCTGTTATCTGAAAACCACAGACAGTATCATTTCTGACACTAGAAAAATAATTGCAACTTTCTAGGCTGTAGCTCAATTGTCTCAAGAAATCCTCTATGCACTAGCAAGAGTTTTCCTTTCACATCTCTCCTTTCCATTTAGGTCTTCTGAAATTCCATGGGTTTAAGTTTCTATCTTTGGCACACAGACATCTGGGCAAACAGCAATTCCTGAAATTTGTTACTCATTCAAGATATTTCTCGAGGTATTTGTCATAGCAACCTCAGGATGTAAACTCAAATTGCAAATCAGACTTTTAACTGCTGCAGGATTGGGGAGAAAAAGAGGCTGATTGCGATTATTAGACAGCAACTCTCACTGAGCATTTAATTCCAACATTAAATTCAGTCGTGTATTCAGCACATCACAATAGAACTCAGGTGGGACATGGTCCCAAACCCAAGGAAATCAATAGGAGTATTTCATTCTGATTTCCCATAGAATCTTTGGGCATGCCACAGCATTTTGAGCCAGAAACCTGCCTGCCCTTGCTGCACCTGAGGAAACTGCCCCTGCAGGCAGCATGGATCCCACCACGCACAGAGTCAGCTCTGCAGTCCACGGCATCTGCCATGGAGCAAACCCTGACCCAGCTGGCTGCACATGAAGGCACATGCAAAAGGTCTTGTGCATGCCTGTTCAGCTGGTTTGAAAAAGAAAAAAGAAGTGAGCAAGAAAATATTGGAGTTTTTGTGGTTCCAAGCCAGGTAGTTTCTCCATTTTATTCCTACCTGGACCAGAAGAAGAGAGGGAAAACTAAACCAAAATGATCACATAGCACTGCTTGCTCTCCATCTCTGCCAGCCAGCTGCAGGAGCTGATGTGCAGGCACAACACCGGCTGGCACCAGGAGAAACAACTGCTCTGTGGAGTTCTGCTGCAGCTCAGAGAAGAAAAAGGACCAAGGACTTACCCAGGGGATTCATCCTTCCACGTTTCAATCCAAGGCAAGGCAAGTGCTCCCTGGGACCTGAGCTCCTGATGGCCCCAGAATCAAGACTAGACAGAAAGGTCTTAGTAAGCACTGGCTTCCAGAAACTGCACTTCCACTCCTACCATCCACCTCCTAACCCCGCTGCTGCATTTGTGGCTGCCTTTGTTAGAACACTTCTGCAAATGAAAACAGATGAGTAACTATTGCTGCTTTAGCAAACTCCCAAGCCCATGGTCACTAATAATAGCTTTGTTCCTTTTATTACTAAACAAAACCAAAAAAAAAAAAAAAAAGTTTAAATGCTTGCATAAAATGCACATTGCTGAATGTTTTCTTTCATTGATCCAGGGCTGTTTCCCCATATGAGCTTAGGCCCAGGACTCTCGAACAATTTCTGTGATACAATGTGAAGCAACCTCAGGCTGTTTGAAGGGGCTTCCCTCACAAAAAAAGTTTAAAAATCACATTTGGTGCTCTTTCATTGCGACATTGAGAGTTCAGTTAAAAAAATAAAACTGGACAGAGACATTGTTGCACAAACTGGAAGGCAGAGGCAGGTCTGAGCTCCCTGGCAGGAGACAGCCCGGAGCTGATGGATCCAGGGAGGCAGAGGTGCTCTGCCAGCTCCTGGGCACGGCGCCGGCCCCGACTGCGCCAGCAGCAAACAGGTGGGACAGAGGGAAAGGGCAGCATGTGGGGAAGAGAAAGTGGAGAAGGGCAACAAGAGAGGAAGAAAATGGAGAAGGAATGAAGCCATTGCTGTGAAGAGAATGACCGCAGGAAAGCCTCCCCTTGTGCAAGAAAAAAGAAACAAGAGAAAAGCTACAAGAACTACTTTTTGGTACAAAATTCTGCTTTTCCTCTCTATAATCAAATCAATTACAAGAACTTCTGAAAGCAATAAAAATAACTGGGTCCCAAATCACCCCAAGTCTGCCATGCTCTATTTGATGGAGCCTCCCACTGCACACCCCCTGTGGCCTGGGATCTGCTGTAGCCTCCTGCTCCTCTGATGCTCATGCCCACGGCCAAGAAGAGGCCATGTCTCTCCCCTTCCTTCTTTTGGGTGGTTTCATATCAATCTTGGATTGAACTGCAGCACAACTAAGCCCAGGGCCTCTGTTATCCTGCACAATGGTGCAGGAAAATGACTCAGAGCTGCCGGGCTTTGGCTGCCCATGCTGGAAGGTGAGTAGAATCAAGAACACAAAAAAAAAAAAAAGATGCTGAATAGTCAAAAGTCAGGCCACAGCATTTTCACATTTTTCACATCCTAAAGCTTCTAGGGGTTTTTAGCTTATTAATTTCTATTACTGGTCTGACTGCTGCTGAATGATCCCAAGCATCGCATGGCAGATGTTTCTTTTCACAGGAAGTAACCAAGCTAAAAGCAGCGAAAGCATCCTCTTGTTCTTGTGTGAGCCCTTTTTTATTTTTTTTTCCTTAGTTTATTTGAACAATAGCACCATGAAACAGCCTACAATAATGACTGTTACAAAATAGGAAGCTGAATTATTAGGCAAGCTCTGTCTGCATAACTCAATCAGCCTAGGGAGGATATGACAGGCACGACCAGGACAAAGGACTGGACTCTGTGACCCCAGGCATCTTTCAGGACTCTATTTCTGAATTACTAAGAGCTGAAGTTTACTTTTACTCCTTGATTAGAGGCACCATTCCTATAACTGCAGCAGCAAAGCACAGGCATTTCCCAAGGAAGTGGATCACCAAGTGTGCATGCAGAAAGCAAAACACTTTAGACAGGCTGGGATGAGAACTTCACCTGAAAATAAGGTTCAAAATGGAAATTCAAAGTTTAGTATTTAACCTTTTGAGCATTCTAGGGGGACAGGTAAATCATGAGGTAGTCTTTAAGCAAATACGCAGCAAATACCCATCAACAGTTTTTGCAAACTAACAAAAAAATAACGGGTAAAAGATGTCTTTAAGCAGCTGCAAGGTTCAACAGCACAGAAGTTCTACAATCCTGCCAAGAGCATCATCAGGACCAGCTCTGGAGAGATATATTTTGGACCAGACGACCAGTAACCAAAGGCAGCCACCCACCATCCTGTCATTACAACAACCCTACTGAAACTATGAAGAGCAGGTCTAAGTGCTTGGCTGAGCAACACTTTGGAGCCAACAGCAACACCAGTGACTGAGCAAGAGCAATACAGGAACCTGCAAGTGAATCATTAACGAGCAATGATTTCTCCATTACTCACTGTGGATATAGAGTTACTGCGGGTAAGATTTGTTTCTAAAAAAAGGGAACAGCCACCAACATGAGCACCAACACATTCATCAAAGCCCAGAACAATGCGGGAAGAAAAGAGGAAGGCACAGCTATGGGTCAGGCTTTGTCCAAAAGAGCTGCTCATCGAGGAAGGCTCTGTGGAGCAGAGCAGACGTGCTGGGAGCAGCATCTCATACCATCCCCTGCCACGGGGGTCACACTCGGGGGCTCGGGTCAATTGGGCGTTGATTTTGCATCACACCAAGAAATTATTAACTCATTCTACAAAAGCCATACAACTGTCAAGCTGCTGATAGAGATCAATAACCAACTACTAAAACATCAACAGTTTGACCTCTAGGCAAGTGTTTCCATACCTCGTCACCTATGTTCTACAGTAAATGCTCCCAGTACATTTTCCCCAAGCATTTGCAGTCTGTGCTACTGAGAATAAGCAACAGGAGAACCGAGCTGACATTCTCAGCCAGTCTTTAGGCAAGATTAGCAAGCAATTAAAGCTGTTGTATGAGGAATTTTAAGTGCTCTACAACTTCATGCCAAACAAGAGCTAGTCAAGCACTGGAATTTATTTTTTGCAATTCTGTTCTACACAGAAACAGAGACAAATTTAAAGAAAAGATTTTTTGAAGCAAGGATTCAACCAATTACCAAAACATCTATTATAGTTTAAATACTAATATATGCTGAAAGAAAATCTGCATCAAAAAGGGACGTGCAAAGCATTATGATTGCTTCCTACCAGAACATTTCAATTTCAACTGAACTCGGGGGGGGGGGGGGGTGGGGGGCTTAATCACTTTTTGTTCTTTTGTTGGTAAAACATAATTAATGGTAATGCTAATTGCACCCTAGCCACTTTGGGTGCAGCACATCCTGGGAACACTTTTGAAGGCCAGAACTGAATCTCAGCCCCAAAAGCAAATGAGAGCTTTGCCATCCCTTACATACAACCAGATCTCCCAGGACAGGGAGCAGAGCATACAGCTTTTGTCCCAAGAGCAGATCATTTAGTCCCAGCTAAAAAGTGTTTGTTAAGTTGCCAGGAAGACAAGACAGAGCAACAGAGAAAGCCACACATTTCATCAGGATAAGAGTTACAAGATGTTCAAGAGGAAAAGCTTGGTTTTAAGTACAACAGAAAATAAGGCAGATTTGGGGAACTGTCACCCCCAGCAACAATTGCACAGCTCGCATGGGTCTGACAATAAGGACTGAAAATAATGATTTTCATAAACACGCTAACTAGAGCAGAAAAAAATGTTACAATGAACAAAGCAAGTAAGCAAAGTTAAATAAGGTAAGTGAAGCCTGAGGTACAGTTTCAGACTGATCTGTTCACATAAAGAATGCTCTAGTTGAAGATTAGGGGTGAGAAATAAGAAGTCATTAGCTCTTCTTCAAGGTTCATGATTCAAATCTGACAAAACACACACTTCAGTGTTTCCAAGCTTAAAGAAAATTCCAGCAGGGTCACAGAAGACGCTATTTTTAGCTGGCTTAATCTCTGTGCACTCAAACACAGCTTTTGTACATGCACATATTTTGTCAGCACTTAAATAAAGAAAAAAAAAATCTCTGCTACCAAAAACTTAATCATCCACAAGTTCTGAAAATGCAAATGAGCTTTCCTCTTAATATTAGCTGCTTTTGACTGAATAGCACTGAAAAACAGCCTATAGCTTTTCCAGCCAAAACTGCCACCAGAAAAAAACCCCCAGGTCCTGGAAAATATTCAGTGACAAAACCGAGAAAGAAGAATGTGGGAAGTTACCAGCAATTAATTTCTTCAATAGGAAACAAACTCTTCCCACCCACAATGTACCTATCAGTACAGCTGAGAATGTTCTGAAACCCAGAACATCCAGGCAGTGAAGTGCATTGGGAAGTGCCCGGCGCTGGCAGCCGGAAGGAAAGGCAGCAGCCCCGCAGCCCTGGCACTGCTAAGCCCTCTGACAAAAAGGAAATACATTAGAAATCAGTGGGCCTGCCTTGGTTCCTGGCTGGCTGCTCAGTGCCAAGACAGTTTAGATCTGGGGCTGTTAGAAGGGCAAAGTGACGGGGTCAGATATCTGTGTATGCTAAGCCAAGGGGTTGGTCAGACGACCTTCAGGGGTCCCTTCCAACCTATTCCAAATTATTTCTGGTCCAGAAACAGTGACATTTAATCCTTGTCTCTTAATTTACTTACCATATACTTTAAAATGTTTTGTTCATCCACGTTAGAAAGGTTTCAGCTACAGGACCAAGAATGACGTGGCCCAGGCACTGCATCACCCACTGGAAAGATCAATAAGAACATTTATATTTGCAACAAGACTCTTGCTACTCTTCAGTAACTCCTCTGTGCATGTATTGCTACACAGGCTCTACACAAGTCATTTATTCTCTGGGCCCTTGTTGTTAAATTCTTTATCAATCCTTGTAAATTTGTCTGTTGACCTATTGTAATTTTAAGAGATTGAACATTTATACCAGCCAAACTCTTTTAACAGAATTAACTAGAGGTATCATGTAAGCTTTTAATAATGTTGACAACTACTAAAATTCAGTTAGCTAAGCCAACAAGGAACCACTGAAACCTTACACATGTTCTCCTCTCCTCATCAAGCACAGAACTTCATGTGGAGGCAGCAAATTTCCTGACTGCTTCCTTAAACACTAATGGATCAAATCTGACTGCAAAGGAACACTAAGTGGCTGAACTCCCCTTCTTCCCCCTGAAACAAGAGTCAACCTTCAGCATTTCTCCTGCTCAAACCCAAAACATGCACACACACACAGGTTGTTCAGCATATTCCACAACAGTGTCAGTGTCCCAGAACAATTTTATCACCTTTAAGCAAGTTTAGGAAAAGATTATGGCTTGGAGAAGCACCTTCTTTACTGAACATCAGTATCAGTGACAAATCCGCAATACTGAGTTAATAGTTATTCAGAACTGAAAACAGAAGTACTTGACTAGTGTAAATGCATTGGAAAAAATTCACCAGACTCAGTCAGAATCTCTCCTTGTTAGTTTTCTGTAAGTGACAGAAATCTTCAAGCAGTCATAATTCATAACTAGCCATCATTTCTCTTAAGGTACGCCCCAAGGAAACTTGATGTACATCCAAACTTCTGCAAGCTTGCTCCTTTCTGTTGGATGCATCTTTCATTTTCCCTAAGAGTGAAAATCATGTTCTGGAAAGGCTACAGCATGCCAGGGATTCTTAAAATAGAAAGGCTGTAGCTGGTGATACTGCAAATATAAATACAGCTATTAGTATAGCAGTGGGAATAATAGCAGTGACATGGACCCAGAGCAGCCCAGTGGCCAAATTCTGCTGGCAAGCTATCCATGGCTTCCCAAAACACAAGCAAGAGAAAGAGAACTGCCATTTAACACTCTGAATGGGCATAATGCACACCAAATGAGTTGTGGCAAATTCACAGCACAGTCTTGGGCTTCAAGGTTTCTAAATTTAGGTGTTTTAGTGCAGGAAGGGAGGTAGGAGAGCTACAAAAATGCTTTAGTAAGGTAGCAGAGTGAGCTGATTGCAGGTCTGTGTAATTTTGACCTTGCCGTACCAAAAAAAAGTTGGCAGTTGGGGCATTGTGTCTAAGTGCCACCTTGGCATGAGCAAGGAAAAGCACAACCTTGGCTTTCTGTAACTGCAGCCTTCAGAGAAGGATACAAACACCAAAACAAGAACATCAAAGAAGAAAATGGACTGAGAAAGGCTTATCCACCAAACTACCAAAGCCTGTGAACCTTAAAGTCTGCTTAAAAATCTTAGATGTCAAAGTTATCAAAGCACACCACCAGTCAGAACTGTGGCCAAGTCTAATATAATAATGTCATGTTTATTTTTATCCCTGACTCCAGACTAGGTGCTCCAGCTATATTTGTGCTTCTTGTAGCATTTCTTAGGAAACACACACACACTGACTGAGCAGAGCAGTAGAGGGTATATTAGACAATCTATTCCAGACAGCAGCCTTGCTGTATCACCAAGCTAATAAGCAATTTCAGTCAACAGAAATACCAGAGCATATCTTGAGAAACACTTTCTCCAAGCATTTTTAAGTAACTGTTTCTATTGGACTAAGGACAAACAATATTGCATAGGTTTTGGAATAATTTAGTGAGCCTTGTTTGATTAACTAAAAGAAAACAAAAATATTTCATAAACTTCATTTAATAGGTGACTAAGCCCCCAGACATGCAGTGATCTGGCCAGTGGTCAGAGCCACTCAAGCACAGAGTCCATGTGGCAGTGTCACTCAAGCCATCAGACCCTGCACAGACATCGGCACAGACATCTTGACACAGCAAGTCTTCCCAAAACTTCTGAAGAAAACACTCATGAGCTCTCCAGTTTCTGCACAGCACAGAGCACTGGTCACTGGTGGGGAGAGGGGAGACTCCAGTGCCCCAGCACTTGCCTCTGATTTCAGCTGCACTGTCACTCACTACAGCACAAGTATTAATTTCTATGTAGAAAACAGACATGCCAGCAAATCCTACAGAAGCCCCCACTTCTCACATCACCTCACTAAGTCAGGCTTTGAGCTTCAAGATAAAGTTGCCTGCCTGTCTCTATCCTCTCTTTTCCTCCTTCCAGCTTGGTCTTTCTTATCCCTCACCCCACACTCAGGATGACAGGCTGCAGATACCATGAGCTGGACTCAGGTACCCACACAGAAAAATCATTGTTTAAAGATCTTGGGCCAGAACTCCGAGACTCAAAGGACACGGCTCAGACCACCCTTGGTCAGTCTTGACAGTATTCTGTACAGCTCCTTTGCCTTGCCTAAATATAAAGAAAACCAGGACAGATGACTGCAGGATACATCCACAAAGTACTTGTTAAGAGCACCTGATGAACAAACACATTCAGCCAAGACAGCAGAAGTTATATTCTTATAATAACAAAAAGCGATGTGCTCGCAGCCACAACGATCACGGGGGCATGAGCAATTCAAGAGTTTGCAAGGAGACTGCTTCATTAAATCAACAGCAACACTTGGAGGGGAAAGCACAAGCTTTTAGCAGACAAATTCTTCATTAGGCTTCCCAGTGCTCACAGCACACACACCACCACCAGGCTCCAAAATACACCTTTTTGGTTTTGGTGCTTCTCACACAAGACAGAAGCAGGGCACTGGACAAAGCTATTTCTCTCCTGTGAGCTCTGCATGGTTATATTCCAGTTCCTGCATCTACAATCTCACGTGATTCAGGAAAACTGCCAAACTATCAGAAAACACTCTGCTTGATGGCTGACCAAATCTAAAATAACATGAAGTGTACTGCTGTTCCAGAAGCATGTCAACATATGGATCACCTTTAGAAACACAGAGTTTTGTCATATGCTACTGGTTGCATAAACCAAGAAAAATGCTGCTATTGTGGAACAACTGAGATGTTGCTATGATTAAGTTCATAAGGCATTAATTGATTCATTTCCACCGCATTTTTCAGAAGCCCAGCTCTTAGATGCAAAGCCAACTCCGCTTAAAGTCAATTCGTTTTGGGGAGGGAGGGGGTGGGTGGACAGGAAATAATAATTTATGAACAGAATAGAAAAATGCAATCAAGCCTCAACTTCCAATTCAGTTTTCCTTTGCTGTATGATGGGAACATGCAAATTCAAGTCACCACATCTGAATTCCTCCTCTTCCATGACAGAGGCACAGCAAGGCTTTAACATCACTGGCATCATGCAGTACAGCCTTCATGCTAAATCCTGGTTATCCCACTTCTAGCCACAGAAGCAAACAGTTCTGAGCAAATAGGCAGAAATAAATCACAGTGAGATGACAGCTACAAAGCACACATTATGGTTAGTTTGGGTCATGGACATAAGGATTAATGGATAGCAAACAGAGAATAAAACAAAAAAAGTGGCAAAGAGGTCAGAATCACTTGTCACCCTACCCTGAACACAAAACAAACTCATGTCCTGCCACAAGTGCTTGCTCTCCCATCCTAACCTGGTCTCAAAAGTGGACAGTTAGCAAAATCTTTACAATTTCCACTTGTTAACAAAAAGTTCTTAATACAGAAAGCAGCCTCTCCTTGTCCTGCAAGCTGAATTGGTAACTATCACTACCATACTTTGCTTCTGTATTATTTTCCTATCCTTTGCACCACAAATTAAGTAAGTTCACAAAACAAGCGTTGTGGGGATCATCCTCAGGTTTGTGCTGTACAAAAGACTATAGAGAGGTACAGCTGGGATTCCTTTATACTGTGAAAAAACAAAGAATCAAGATCTGGCTATTAGGCATAAAGCCACAGAAATTTCATTTTTTCAACAGTACAAGGAGAGGACAGCGAATAAAGTGAAAAGAAGAAAATGTAGCACAAAAGGAAGAAGGTAGCACAAGAGGCCTTCTCCTTCCGGAGAGAAGGGCACAGGAAAATGCAAGAAAAAAAACAGATACAGAAAAGAAGCTGCCAGGACACAGGCGGTGTATGAGGAACAATCCCAAGGGATGTGGCACAGGGGGAGTCTGAAGCATCAGCAGCATGAAAAAGACAGGGCAGGTGAGGTAAGAAGCAAAGAAAGACAGGACCAGAAAAGTGTGGAGAGCACAACAGAGTATCACTGTAGTAAAGGTGGAAGAATACTTGTCAGGGTGTATGCAGAGATAGACAGATGGGACAAGAGATGAATATTTATGAACCCAGGAAGAACTTAACCATCAGATCTTAAAGAAAGGGAAGTAATGTAGAAAAAGAAAGCACTGAAGAATTGAGAAAGTAAGAACAAGAAACCCCAAAGGCTTTTGGGTTTTTTCTGTTCAAGGAAAGGACAAGTGTTGCATAACAAAATCTAAATGGCAGCTTCATGGAGTGAGCTGTCAGAGTTCACTCTCTGTGCATGGGACCGTGAGAAGAGCACTTCCCAGACCCAGACATGAGCAGACAGTACAGAAACTTCCCTTCCCAGGAACCTGAAGGATGAGATGCAGCCTGCTGTTGCTGGTGTTGTCTGCCAGGTCTCTCCAGCTCAAAGCTCCAGCACTATTGAGCTATCCCTACCTGTCAGAGTATCACTGCCAGTACCTTAAGGCCACGATTACCAGTAATTGCAACTAATCCAGCTCTAGCTGCATGGAGGGAAAGGTTGTTCATGTTCTGAAATATTTTACAATAAACTCGTATTTTACAAGCTCACAGGAGAGTTTTACTTGATGGCACTAACATCAGATGAAATAACTACAGGACTTGTCGAGGACAAGGATTCTGTTCCTCACTGCTGCTCGTCTCCATCACCTGAGGGTAAGCTGCTCCCTTCTCTCTTATTTCCCCATTTGCAAAGCAGGAATGATGATAAAGGCCTCTTCTATAAGGCATTTTTCGAATTAGAAAACACAGCCACTGTTGTCCAAGTGCAAACAATGGTCCCTGTTCGAAAAGAAATGGAGAGGGGCCAAATGCTTGGCTGTATAATCCAAGCAGAGCTGCACCGAGGGAGTGCAGTCTGGCAGAAGGTACATGGCAGGCCCAGAGATGCTCAGCAGCACTGGCACAAAGCAGAGGAAGCACACCCTGCTCCCTGACCGCTGTCCCCCTTCCTCCCTGCACCACCCACAGCAACACTCCACGCACGCAACGTTGCACCACTCAAGCAGCTCAGTGCTGACCGTGTTTAAGCTCCAGACATATATATAGAAATAATTACGAAAAATGCTGGGATGCTGGAAAATTTGCTTTCATATTCACAGCATGTTCCTTTTGCCTCTGCAGTTGTCTTCTGACGCCTCTGCCCAGATGCAAACCGAAACTGGTTAAGTAACAGTGCAGTTCACCCTTGATGATGCAGAGTTTCTAATGAGGGACTTCCCAAGAAAATAATACCCAGACTTTGAGTAATAATTATTCATACATGTTATAAATAAACACAGCTCCTAATACTTTTAATTAGATGGTTTCCACCGACAAGTTATGTTCCCTTTAAATATTTACATTGTGAAAAGAAACCATACAGCATTTATCCAGTGATGGAGGAGTTGAAGAGTGGACTTGCGTCAAAATGGACTTGCTGGAGACCCTATTACAGCTTTCTCTTTCTGACTAGGTAAAAAACTGATGAGGACCAAAAGCATTAATACACTCTATTGTACACATTTGAATAAAATTAATTGTTTAAATGAGTAAAAGTTTGCCCATCTGCATTAAAAGTTACAATAACATTTCAAAATATTAAACAAAGCAGCTGCTGAATGACTTGCAATTCCTGACAGCTCCCCGTACTCAGAGGCTTCTATTTTGCCACATTCCCTTGAGCACATTGGGTATTTTACCCACTGTCCCACTACCTAAAACCAGTTTATTTATCAAAGTCACAAAACCTAAGGCTCTGTCTGTATTTCCCCTTCCATATCAGTATATCAGGGGGGTTATGCATATTCACTCATATATACACCAAATCTCTATCTGCTACTTAATTATTTGTTTGCACTGCCACAGTGCACAGGGGCAGTCAACATCAATCAGCATCTTGTACAAACAGCACCACACAAATAGCAAACATGACCACTCATGTCCTGAAAAACTTTAATTATAGAAGACAGACAACATAAGAAACATGAGAGGAGACAGAAGAGTGCCAGGAGACAGTAGCAGTCCTTACAATAGATGCTAGCCAAAGGGTTTGTTTGTCTTTTTTAAAAATGATAAAAAAACCCCAACCACTTCCTACTGTGGATCTCTTCTTCCCTTCGAAGGAAGGAGAAATATCTTTTCCGTATGAAATGGTCGATTCATTTTGATGCAACAAGGCCAAGACGAAGTTTGACTTGAAACAGCATTGTATCTGGGAGTCCTCCCTCTCCTTCCTCCCCAGGTGCAGCTCTGCTGATCCTTTCCCCTCATTTTCTTGGAATGAAACTGATTTTATGCCATGCTGCCATAGAAGTGTTGCAGCACAAAGTATCTCAAGATCATCTATACCTGCCAGTTTATCCCCTGCACTGCAAGCTAAAGATCTCGAGGGAAAGAATGGAAGACAGATGGCAAAAAGTAAGCTAACAAGTCTCTTTCTATAAGAGCCCCTTGTTAAACAACAACCCAAAGAAACTGGAGAAATGGGGCAGGAAAGGACTGTGAGTTAAGAAAGGTGGCTAAGCAGATTCAGCCAGACACCTGCTGCAAAAGCTTTGTGAGATGACTCACGCAGTGTTCTGCTCCCCTCTCCAGCTTAGCTCACCACTGGATCAGTGGGATGTGCTACATATCAGGAAAGAAAGGGTGGAGTTGACAGAACATTTCCTGGGCAATCACAGGAGCAATAAGCAGCCTGTTTGTCCACCCAGTGCAATTACAGGAACATCAACACTGCTCAAGCACACTCAGCATGCAAGAGAGCCCTGAGAACTGCTCCATCAGCCTCAGCTGCAAGAGGCTGGATAGAATCTGTTCCTAGAACAGCAAGCTCCGGAGTACCTGGCATCCACCGAAAACAGTGAAGAGGCTCCCGTGTGCCACCAAGAGCTGTAAAAACACAACACCCACTCCCTGCCATCTCTCAACTTACAGCACAGTTCCCTAATAAAATCATTTGAAGTGGTTCACAAACATAACAATCATGGAATGCGGTCTGTTGGACACAGCAAAAGCTTTGGGAAGGTGAAGCAGATGTGCTATAACACAAGACAAATCTGGAATAATGACTTCCAAGGTGGGAAGGGAGAAGGCTAAGAACATGTAGGAAATTATGGCAGCCAGCTCACTTTACTAACAGACAAAACCAGCTCCATGTTTCAAGAGCAAGTATGGGAAGAAAGGGATGGGAAGCATCCTGGGGAGAGAAGATGGACATGGAAGGATAAAGAAAGTTCTCACAGCTACAGATATATTTGACATACTTAATTTCAAGCCAGAAAGAATGGGCAACAGACAGATTCTAAAGGCTTTGAGTTCCTCTTTGTGCTGCATAAAAAACCTAAGGATCTTGTAGGGATGTAGTCCCACTTATACCATCAGAAGAGCCAAAGGCACATACACAACAAAGAGAGGGACTGAAGCCAGAGAGAGGAGATTAAGCAGAAACTCACCTTGACATCAGCTCCCAGCCAGCTGCTGACGCCTGCCCCAGAAACCCTCCCGAAAAAGCTTCCTCCAGGCCGGAATGTCTCACGCTCCCCTGCTGTCTTGTACCCCGTGGAACAAGACTCCCAATACCCCATCACCTCCCCTCACACATCCAGCCAATACCTCCACATCCTGTGCTATTCATCTTTCTCATCTTCTCTTCATCCTCATAGCAGAGCTATTACCTACAACACTCCTAATCACAGTTAATTGGGTGCCTGCTATATGGAAGAGATCCATAATCTTCAAAGCATCTCCCAAACAAACTGGAGCAGAAGAGATTTCCCCCTCTGCTCAAGGCATTTGGCAAGAGCACAACAGCAGATATTACACCAAGTAGCCTTTTTGTTTCCAGTCCCTGAGTCACAACCCTATGCATCAAAGATTGATTTCACACCTATCTGGGATGAATGAGCTTTCCTAAACGTTTATGACATGCTTAAGAAAAAAAAAAAAAAAAAGGAAGGGGAAGATATGACTCACCAAGTATTTGCTAATCTATAGCTGATCTTCAGAAATTATTACATTTCTGTCGTGTTTCAGAAACAAACATGCAGATTTCAACACTTATCTCAGACCTACAGCACAGCACTCTAGAGTTAAGGGTTACCACAGCTGCTGGATGGACAAACCACACATAGTAGCCTTTTCCAGGAGACAAAAAAAAATATCAAGGCACACAGATCAGTCAGAAATAAAAGGCTTCCTTAAAATTACATACTCATAGATTCAAGGCTTTTTTCTTGAACTCTGCTGTAATCCCTACTCTCTTCTATTAGTGCAAATGGCAGCACAGACTCAGCAGATTCAAGTTTATTTTATTTCTTTTTAACCACCAAAATTCTTCTCAGGTTTCCAGAAGGACCATGTTGTCTCTTCCCATCCTCGAAGGTATTTGGCAAAAGAAGAGGCAACGCCTGTACCAGAGCTGAACAGATAAACTGTCTCCCTTGGCTGGCTGAATCACCGTCTTAAATTAAGCTCAAGAATATGGAAAATCCCAAGCTTTCCTCTGCCTCCCCATATTCCTACTCCCTGTTTCAAGGGGGAAGTCCTACACAACTTCAGGAATCAGTTTTGCCCCCAGGTACAGACAAGTGAAGTACATGACAGCAGGCTCCAGATTCCTTGGCCCAGCTATGTTTTTTTCTCCCAACAGCTGACCCTAAAGTTACCGTAGGAGATGAATCCACACAGAATCCAACCACACAGGTGGTCTTTATGCAAGGAAAGGGACTGCAACACTTAGAGCCAGACTCAGAGCAGTAGTTCCTTGTTTAGGGAATCCTGCAAATAGCCCAGCACAGATTTTTTGCACCACAAATGTTGAAGCCTGTAAAAGCAGAGCAGAAAGAAATGCCACCTATGGAAAAAGTTTTAAATTGCTGAAAAATCGATTTTTCTATGAAACCAGCAGGGTGGGGAAGGGACAACTCCCAGGGAGGTTGGACCTACCACAGCCAGTAGTGCCAACGAACTGAACTCCGAATTTGGAAGATGAGAATTGACACTACAGACCACACCACCAATCCCAGCAACCTTCACAACAGCTATTATCAAGGTCAATAAAAGAAAGTACAAAACTCAGTTACTAGGGAAGCTTATCCCCTGCTATTCCCAAAGTACAGAGCTGTGTCCACTCTAGCAGATGCTCACTTGCCTCAGAGTTATCCAAGCACATCCAGCTCTGCCTATAGCTCAGCAACAACGCACCAGCAGTGATGTTCACAGGACACAGGCAAAGGGTTCCCTCTCCCAAGCTAAGCCATGCACATTGTTCCACATGCTTTCACAGAAACTCTTTTTTTCCCTTGATCGTCCAAAGATTTAGGACTGTGCTGTCCCACATACAAGAAACAATGCAATCTTAACAACAGAACTTAAGACATGCACAAAAATAGAGATGCAAAACCTCACCACCATTTCTCTAAAATTGTAACTTATTATACATAAGTTACTGGACACCAAAGCAGACAGAAGACAAGTAATTCTGCAGCGTTCACACCTGATGCAGAACCTCCATGTTCCACTGACACCTGTCAGATGTGGTGGGACACAGAATGGACATCATGGCAATCAAGCTGTGTTCCTTAACCTCCACCAAAACAAGGTGGTGTTTTTGTTTGGTGGAGGGTTTTCTTGTTTGTTTTGGTTGGTTGGTTTGGGGTTTTTTTTATACTTTCCCTCATTTTTTCCCCTTTACTTCAGCAGACCCAAAGCCTTTTTGCTAGTTTTGACACTTTCTTTTCCCCAGCCATATTTTTACTGTGTGTGGGCACTTGAATTCTCTTTGATTACAAAAGAATTAAGCACTCGACTACCTTAAAAACCGTGTTTCTTTTCAGTATGTTGTTCCTATTGTATTTCTTTTATGTTCCACTTCAATGGCTACTAACATACCAAGCCCAGGTCTTTGTTTTTTTTAAATGAAGCAGATCTCCTGACAGCACTGGCAACAGAAGCATTGCTTGAACAGAGGAACCAACAGTTGCTCTTAACAGTGTATGGTAATGAACGAGACAATCCCCATTAACCCTGGCTAATAACCACAGTTTCACACCCTACAAAAGTCCTGCTGCTTAGCAAAAGAGGAACAGGCAACCTTCAATTAACTCTTTCTTTCTTGTTTAAATATAGTTTCCTGAGTTTACTGGTGACCAAATCCTTTGCTTAACTCGTGAGAGTTTCATTTTAGTGGGAAAACTCCAAGAATTCTGCTTTCATTCAAATAAAATCTGAAATTGACTTCGGGTTCTCTTATGGGCTGAATGTCACTAGGGAAGAGTCTGCATCTTTTGTCAAGACATTAAATCTTCCTCCCCACCAGGTAAATTCTCACTGGCTAACAGCTGGAAAAGAGCTGGATCACTGACACACACAACAATCCGACAACTGAAAATAAGCAGATTGATCTGTTATTCCCATTCTTGCCAGCAAGTGTTGCTGTTTACCAAGTGAAAGCAAGAATGGGGAAAAAAACCACAAGCAAGAAAAAAGTATTGCTAAATTTTCTTATTGTGTTTGTACCCAAATCTTTCCATGCAGAATTCTGATTCATCAATTGAAACTCAGTGTGGCTTCAGAAGAACGTGCTTTCAATAGCTTCTGAAAGCAGAAAGCTTGCAGACTATTTTCTGAAAAAAAAAAAAAAGAACATGCATATGATCTTCTGCAGTGTTGATAAGCACATAGCAAATGCCCAGGGAGAAAATTTGTGTGGGGAGATAACTGTAGAAACTATTCTTAGTAACAGAGTTCTGCATCTGTTAAACTAACTCTGTTGGCACTGCGCTGAAAATTTATATTCACGAACACGTGTTCCAAATGTTGTGAAAAAGATACTATTTTAAATCCTGGTTTATGTAACCTGAAACATCTCTGAGAGCTCATGGAGGTATTTTCATTGCGTACCAAGGAGGAGCAGAGCCTGGTGGTCCCTAGCACAGGGGGGATTCAAACAAGAGCCACTGGTGTGAGGGCAGCAGAAGCCCTCACGTTAAAATCACCGCAAAAGACAGAGCAAAGCCCCACCACCCACAGAAACAGGTTATACAATCACAGGCCTAAACGTGGATGAAAACTAAAGGCTTTAAAACTGGGGTTTTGCTGTTTGAACCACTGTCACAGCACGGGGAACTCATCTTTAGCAAAACATTTAAGCAAATCCTCGATGTTCAGTATACCATGACATTACAGTCTCTGATCATGCACCAACATAGGATTCCCAGGCAAGCAGTAAAGCCCTTAAGAGGCCTGCAGATGAAAAGAATATAGTGCAAGCCTCGTGCATGAATAAGATGGCAAATTCATCTGAAGACAATGATTAGATCCCCAGTTTTAACAGACAATTTTATTGATCAAATTTCAATACTTGTTTTAGCCATCTTATTTCACGCCGCAAACTACTTTTGGTAGGAGAAAAGTTCATTACAGACTTTTTATTCCCTTCTAGCATCAGCCATTTTTTCAAGTCCTCCCATAGCGTTTTATTTTTGGACACTCTGGGAAGCTGGGGTAGAAGGTTCCTCTCTCCCCAATACGACAGTGCCTCCAAAGGTAGAACAAGCAGAAACCGTGGCAAACTACGCATTTTCAGTAACTCCTTTGTGGTTGTGCCTCTAAGTACCAAACAGAGCTGGACCCCTGGATGTAGCTGTAAATAACTGCTGTCAAATGGAGTAAGACCATTCACCTCTAAACCTCATCAAATGGCTGAGAATGGTCTCTGTGTTTGACAGCACCTGAAGACCACTGTGACACCTTCCTGCAATTTTAAGTGAACATGAGAGACTCAAAGTCTGAAAGATTTTGGAGAAAGAAAGACAGAGAAAAAAAATAAAGCCTGAAAGTTGCAGGGACTCCAGCAAAACTGATTTTTATTCGGTTAAACAGCCAAAAGCAGTATTAGATTGTACCACCCACACCAGACTTGCTCATAACCCCTTCCTCCTGGCTCTCAGGGGCCATATTCTGGTACCCATTTTGAAAAGCAGCCTCCTTCTTTAACCACCTTCTATTAAAATGCTTTTTCATAAAACTGATGGTACAGACAGGCCCTACAGTAGTTGCAGAGAAGGTATTTTTTCCTGCTAAGCCATCCTCATGGCAACAGCCAGAAATACCCTTCAGTAACCCCTACATGTCAACAAGCTCCATTCCAGCCCAGGCTGTTTGGTATAGCAGTTCTTTCACAAGTCTCTGGTGGGACTGTAAATTCTGGCAGTGTCAAATGCATTTCCTTTTATTACAAAACCATTTTGAAGCCATCAGAAAGATTTCTCATTTGTAAACTAGCACTTCTATATTTAGGATGTTACTTGGATTACAGATTTATTTTTTTCTTCCTGACACTGCAGAAATGGAGGAAAATAAAAGGCAGGAACACTAGCAGAGGCGAGCAGGCAACTTTTCAAATACTGGAAAAGGGTTTAAGCTCTTGGAGAAGGGGACTGTTCCTCTGGATTAGAAGGAAAGCCTGATTCCCAGCTTCCAGATGAAACACTGTCCCTGATTTCACCCCCCTGTAAAATGGAAACTCTTCCTCTGGCCAGGCTCACCTGCAGTGTGACTTGTGGTCTGCTGCTGAAAGCAAAGGGTCAAGGTGTTACAGGGATGTGGGGTGAAAAACCAAAGATTCATTGAGTGCCCAGTAAGGAGAAGACCATACACTTCCATAACTCCCTATTTCTTCTCTGTTGAAAGCACAAATGCAACCTACTGAGCCCTCAGCCAAACCAAGGGAAGCAGATCCCCCTCACAAGGCATCTGCTCCCCAGAGACAGCAGCCTTTTAGAAGTACTGGGCTAAGTTGTTTTAACATGTACACTGAACTACATCATGATATGGACTTTGTGAGTCAAATAAAATATGACAAATAGCTGATGAAAGTACAGATTTCAGTTTTTCATCTAAACTAAGACACTGGGAGAAGAAACAAGTCACCTGTACCTGCAAAAATAAATACAGAACACAGCTTGGCAGGAGAGACTGCTAAATAAATTCTAGATCAAACTAACAAACATGACTGACAGCATAATGACTAATACCCCACGTAAAGCAAAACTCTTTCTTATGGACTTGGGAGATTTTGGTGTCTTGGACTGGATTCTCCCAACTCAGATGAGTTTGTTTTCATCAATTCTGGAATAGCTGGCTCAATTACCTTCTCAGAGTTAAGTATATCCAAGATTTTGATTCCTTGACTAAAACCTGCTCTGTAGCTAAAACTAACACCAAGGCCTACCCAAATGGCTTGGTACAAATAAACTGGGGGAGGGCTGCATACATTACTTCCCAGATCTCTGGATAGACTTTTTTGGGGGAGGAGGGCACTGTTCCAATAGTTTCTTAAAATTACGGCAGCAGAACAGAGTGTGAAGCTGGGTGGCAAGGAGCTGCCAACACATCAAGCACTTGCAATGATTCATTAGTCCACACTTTGACGAGTTGTTCCTGGGTTTGAAACAACGAGAGAAAGAAGGAACGAGACATCCAACCTACCAGAGCTCGGCTGAGTGGTTCTCACCAGAACCCAGGTGCTGGAGAATGCACGGGAGAGGCAGTCACATCCTGTCCTGTTCAGCACCCTGTCTCCAGTGGGAAAGGACACAAGCCCAGCTACTCTCTGTGGTCTGTTCCCCTCCAGCATCCACAGTCATTAACTGAGGGATAGAGCAACCCCAGTCCACCTGCCCTCAGTGTCTGGTTTGTCCATTAAACGGCCCAATCTTTTTGAGACTTCCAGTACAGTCTACCTCCACAGCTTCCTGAGCAACCAAATCCACGTGTTAACTACCTGCTTAAGCTTATTACTTTCCCTACAAACCCACATTATTTAATTTCATGTGTTTACTTTTATTTTAATCCAGGTAGCTATCTTGTGAAATGATGGAAAAGTGGTTTGCATCTTGAAGTCATATACATTAACTGGTAGAAAAAAGAATAAACCAAGAGAACAGCCACTGGCAAGGGACCACTTTGATGGTTCAGCATTTGTGTTCAATTATCATCTAACATCTCTGCCTGTGCATTTTCTTTGAATGAAAACATTACCATAATTTCTGATTTATTGAACCCTAATCTGTCTGTTTTTCCTATTAAAGCTTTTTCCAGGTTTCCATCCTCCCTTTCCCCACAGAAAGGGTCTTTGAAAAGTTTTTATCAAATGTAATTTAGCCTGCTTCAGCTATTTCCAGATGGCCTGCAGTGTGTTGAAGTTACACACTCATGATTTTCCAATGGAGAAGAAATAAATGGAAGTAAGACAGGATTTCCAAAGCAAGAACCTCGCAAGTACCTCAGGAATTACAATACTTCATTTCTTCTAATAAAATCACACTGAATTGGATTCAGTTCACAGAGATACCAAACACTCCCAATGACTTCACCGTTGTCTCCAACCCAAACAGCTTTTTCATGGAAAGAGGGCCGCGGCACATGCAGGTATTCAGACTGTTGGCACATCTTACTGGAATCTCTTGCCTGAAAATCCAGCCATTAACATATGGAAGAATTGGAACAAGTGCTTCTATTTTTATCATACACCATCTTTTCTGAGTTATAATGTTCTCTGCATTAAAGGTATTTGGCAAAAGACAAAAAAAAGACAAAAAATTGTGAATTGAGATCAAGAATTACAGCACAGAGCTTAGCATGGCCATCAGTATGATGGCACTGTTTTCTCTGTAGAATCCTCATTCAAGTTTTGTGCTGCACAGTACAAATACTCCCGCAAAAGGAGCTCCTGAATAGCATTATCAGGCAGCTCTTATAGGAGGACAGCCTGGAAGATCAGGAGACAAATGTGTCTCCACATTCCTGTCTTATACCACAAGCATCAGTAAAGCAAATATTCTGCTTTCGTTACAACAGGTTTTGTCACTTCACCACAGGCATTACTTCCTTGCCATGTCACATCTTACCTGAGACCCTACACCTGTCCAAGGCCCTGCTGCCATGAATCTCTGGGCCATACTGAGCCACCACAAATACCCAAGGGGACAGGGCTGGGATCCAGAGCCACAGTTTTCTGATGCTCGAGAAGGAAAGCTGGATGATGGTCACCAACAATGCCACATTTCTCCCAACAACTTTCCAGCACTGCTCAGTGCTTTACCCCACTTGCAAAGGAAGATCCTCAGAGGAACCTCCAGGTGTACCTGCCCCGACCAAGTCCATCCAGAGCTCGCTCCTGGGCAGGACAAGGAGCAGGGTTCTGCCAACAGCAAGGCAGTGGGTGTGCTAGGACTCCATCCCATCATGCTGACAGCTCTGCCTCATTGTTTCCCCCTGCAGCCATCTGCTTCTCGTGTCTTATTCTCAGATGGCTGAGCTGCTGTGAAGCAGCCCACCACCTCCCCTCATGCTCACACAGCACCTACCAGCAGCACGGGACGCTATGTCCCGAGCAGGGACCTGAAGTGTTACAGTAGAATAAGTCATAACACATAGAAAAAAAGCTTTTTACAGAAGATGGTGTTGTTGGAGCTTCCCAGATATACTGCTGACAAAATAATGTCACGTTTCATCACCATTTCCCTGATGTGTGTCAACAACAGGGGAGCCCTCTTCAACCAGTACAGCTGAAAGCAGCCTGTATCAAAGTTGTAGGTCTATATTCAAAGCTGCTGAGGAGAAACAAGGTTTATATTCTGATTAATTGTTCAGGACAAAAATATGAGCTCTGACATAATGTAATAGCTATTTTGGCACAACTTTTGAGGAGCATGAGTAAGCAGCCTCTCCTAATTGATGTGCAGATCCTGGAGTGGGTAGTAACTGCATAATAGCTTCATGTTGTCTTCTGAAAGTTAACACAGATGTGAACCCTGTCAAACTAGTCCACAGTTACCAGCAGCAGCTACTCACTGGAAGAACTTAACCCCATTTCATCCTTTATCTACGTTTTCTGTCTTCCATGGAAAATGGATTAACACAGGATGACTTGGCCATCACAGCCTCAGTCAACACAAACGGTTCCAGGCCTCAGTGGTGGCAGGAGGACTCCAGCAGTCCCTCAGAATCTCTTGGCTAAAGACATTACCATCCAGCAGCGGAGCAGACAGAGCAGCCACATGTGCTGTTAGACAACAGCCAACCTGTTCTAAGACAGTTTAGCTTAGTCTGTAGTCAGAGGGGTTAGTGTTCACCTGCATTACATGGTATTTGCTGTGAACCAGGACTTTGCACACAGATAACTCTTGCTGTAGAGCTGACAGCAGTAAATTATTACACAGAATTAACTAAACTATGCTTGAGCTGTAAGATGATTAGCTCAGTGAGCCTGTATTTTTGGGTCATGGTTCCTATGGAGTAAGCATAAAGCTGAAGAAGAGAGCCCTGGCAGGTTAACAGACCACAGGCATATGCTTCTCCTTCATGTCAAAAATTTCAAGAATCAGTCACAAAGTCCTCAAACTGCACTCATTGGTAAAGGTGTCACTGGCTGTAAGCATGGTACTTGTCACACTTTCTGCTGGAATGCTGGTTTTAAGACAGTGAAGTTCAACTGCACACAAAGAAACAACCACAGGCCAGCAACCGTGCAACTCACACATGACTTCTACCATGTTTTTATAAGGTCAGCAGCATGATTTTAAGTTCCATCCAACCCAGCATAACTGCAAGCTGCCACAGCAGGAGGAGTCTGGCCCACAGTCTGCTTCTCAATCCTCCCGAGTTGGGTCTTGTAACTGTGTGGCTGTAGCACAAGTCGGTTCTGTCAGCAGATGGAAAACTTTTTATTTTGAGCATGTGTGGTCCTTTCCCATTGAATCAGCAAGATAAACCAACTCTACTTACAGCTGTTTAAGAGCCCAGATCCTTCTCAGCACTGGGCACAGCCATACCTTGCAGACATCAGGTGTAGCACAAAACCACACCCACGTAGTGCAGAGTCCTTCTGACACTCGTGAGGTGAACTTTTACCCCATGTTACTGCCTTGGAAATCAAGCAGCTAAGTAAGTGATAAGAAGCTATTTTTTACCTTAAATCACTCAAATGATAACAAAGAAGAAGCCTCTGATTTCACATACCTAAGTTAGAGAGGTGGTGACTGGAAAAACGCTGAGCCTTCTGCATCTTCGCCTTCAACATTTTCTGAAGTAGACAATGACAAATAATTGGTAAAAGTGCACTTTAAAGTGAGAACACACATTACAGGGCAAAAGAGTAAGACAGCATTGCTCTGCAAATGTTCATGTTCTAAACTGGAGTTGTTACACAGCATCTGGTTCACAGTCCAAAAAAAGATGTGTAATCAGCATTTTGTGCATGCAGTGTCCAGTATAAAAAGAGAAGGCTGTCCCTTATCCCTGCAGTCACCCAAAACTCCTGGGCAGCAGAAACTGGTGCAGTTTTCCAGGCTGTTTGAGAACCTGTACCTTATATCTAAAGGCAAGTCAGCCTGTATGAACTGGTGTGATGCCAGCAGCCCAGTCCTGAAAAGCACAGGACTTACCAGCTGGCACATACCCCACACATACACGCAATAAACTGACACTTTCTGAGGAAAATTAAACCCATCTGTATGCAGTGCCGGGAGTAGTTAAACAGTCCCCTTGCCAGAGGAGCTGGGGACTTGACTTTATAACACTAATGGCTATGGTAGGATGTAAAATACAGGCACAGCAGCATGAAGAGCTCTACTAACTAAATCACAAAGACCAGGCCAATTTTTGTGAAGCAACTCTGCTGCCTGCAGGTGTAATTCTCCTTCATGTACCACCTTCTGTGCCTCTCTCCAACAATAAACTCTGCAGAATATGCTGGAGTTGGAACAGAAAACTTCCATTAGAACAGAAAAGGGCATCTTCATCTTTATACACCCCTCCCAGCCCCTGCACATGCCTCGCACCTTTTGGTAGTTGTACAGTCACAGCCATCCCACGTCCAGACTTCAGAAAAAGCTGTACAATAAACCTCAGTGCAACAAAAACTCAGTGTGCAACATGACAAATACCAGCTCCATTACTAACTCCCAATTTAATTCAGAACATCCCTTAACCTTGCAAGTGCAGAGGCAAGACTGTGCCTTTAACACACTTCTCATTAAGAACGCAGCTTCTAGCACAGCTCTCTGTAAACTGCATATAATCAAATTTCTGCACTACCCTGTTTCAGTTTCTCATTACTGCATATCTTTCATGTTTTAATTCACATGACATTAGATTTGCTGCACTAAATGAGCACCTTCTGAACTCCAGAATAAAATGGAGGTTAATTACTAAACCAGATTTTTAAGTGAGAGTAAAACTCTATTAATGCCTAAAGCAATGCTAAACTTGACAACTTAATTGAAGTTAAGCATTGCACAGTTAAACTGCCCCAACAGCTTTATTCAAGCTGCAGCCCACACATTAAGACCTCCCAGGATCCCACGTTTTACCCAGATGACAGAGGACAGGACTCCTCCTGCTCCAGAATCTTGCATTTGCAGTGAGCCACTCAACAGGCATTTTGTGATGGCCTTGTAAGCAGATATCCAGACCTCTCCCCCACCTGCTTCTCACCTGCCTAGTCCACACCACTGAGCCTCGGGATAAACGTGGGGAGACAAACAAAAGCAATGGGTAAAAAGAGCTCCCACTTCATGAATTACAGGTAGAGGCAAAAACTGCTATCAAGATCTGCCAACATTCATCACTCACATGGTGTTAATTCTGTCACCAAAGCACCAAACAGCTAACTATGCCATAGGCACCTGGAGAGAGCAGCCATTGCTGTTCACTGTTAACCATCCACAGCCACTCTAATTTACACAAGAAAAGCCCCAAAGGACTGCCTAAATGCTAATATCATCCTCATCTAAAATCATGAAGTAAGAAGGACCACTAAGTCCACTGGGTCTCAGGTTCCTTTGGAGCTTCTAGAAGGCATTAAGAAATCTAATCTCTTCCCCAAAAAATGCTGCTTTGGGAAATCACCCTTAACTTTCTGCTTATTTCTCAACAGTTATTGGAAATGCAAAAGGAACAAAGTCTGGAACAGTAAACATGGCTTATTTTCTATACTTGGTGTTTTGTTGTTGCCAGTCAACTCCAATTATCCAAACATGTCAGAGCTTGAGAATACAGAGAAATTAAGGCAGCCTCAGAAAACAAACTGGAGACTGTACATGGTCACCTCGATGGCTGACACCAAGTAAATCAAGTAAGACTGCTATGGCAGGGCATAGCACTGTACTCTTGCTTGTTATTGACAGTACCCTTAAAGATTTTTATTTAATTGCTACACTTCATTTTACCCTGGAAGACAGCTCTGAAAGAAACTTTTCCAGTAACTCCAACAAAATTATCATGCTACAGAACGCAGTCTTTAAAATCTCCAGTTTGTTGGCCCTTGAAGCTGCCAAAAACAATCTGCACAAAACTGAAGTGCACTCCTAGACAGTCAAGACAAGATCAGCCCCAACTGAAGATTAGATGCTCAATTCCATGTCATATTTGTTTAATATAGCTTGGCCAAAGTGCACTGTGTGCTGTCCTGATGAACAGAAACAGCTACAGGTTACAGAAAGCCACTTTGTGCACACCAAGGAACCGATTCTAGAATTATCCCAGAGCAAGAAATGGCCAAAGTTCATGTTTACTATTTTAGAAGTAATTTCAACTTCAGTGTGTGAATTCATAGCAGACAAGTTAGAGCTGGTGCATCAAAGAACAGGAATATTTTAGTCAACAGCCTGGTGGAATTATTAGACATGTTAAACAGCCCAGATAACATCGCAAGTGATGAGCATCTGTCAAATGCTCTGCACAAACAACACCAAGGCACAGTTCTGCAGCACTGGACACAACCTCTGCTCTGAAGCTGAAGTGCTTATTAAATGCAAGGGTTATGCTGTAGGGTGCTTTGCATCCATCCACAACGGGCAATGGCAGAGTGAAAAACTAATCTGTGTCACACAGGACTGAATCAAAATGAGGAAGAAAACTTGGTGGCCCTTGAGTCACAACTGAAAAGGATGCAGAAGTTTTGCCCACCAGGTCTTTAGCTTGACCTGTAACAGTCCATTGTTTTTAGGGCAAAACCCAATAGTGCAGTCCCTTGTTTTACTTCAAAAAGCAAAGCTGAGGGAGTGCAGCTTGGGGAGGAGACGTGCAGCCTCCTGCACAGTCCGTCCTGTGTGCACTGTGACACAGGAGTCAGGAAACAGTTTATGTCTAACTCAAAAAATAACCCAAAACACAAAAAAAAGCCCCACACCTTTTTCCACTGTGAGGATCATCAATACTGGAAGAGGTCATCCAGAGAAGCTGTGAAGCCTCTGTCTTTGGAGATACTCAAAACCCAGCATGACATGGCTCTGAGCAATGGAGCTGGACAAGATGATCTGCAGAGGTGTCACCTCAGTGACACTGTGAGTCTGTACAGCCATTGGGAAAAGCTTCAGACTGTTGGAAATAACTGTATTCCAAACTTTCAGATCCTGTCCATGTGACACCCAGCTTCAGACTTGACAACACTGAGGTTGGCTTTGAGAACAACCCAGTTTTGGATCCAGAAAGCTGTGGTCATATCCAGCTCCTTTTCCAGGGAAGCCACACAAGCACTCACTGTCACAGTAGGCAAATACACATGTGGGGGGCTGAAGGAACTGTTCTGTCTGATATAAGCATGTGCAGCTCTAAATACTCATCTCAAAAACTATCATCAGGACATCAGAAACTAAATGGGCAGTTAAATCTTTTGGGGGAAAAAAAGAAAAAAATAAAAACCAGTTGATAGTGCTCATCCTCTACTAAACAGACTATACCATAATTCAGTTAATTCTGCATCTCATGTTGAAAAGATTATGAATTTATTTTTTTCTAGTGGGATTTTTTACTTTTCTAAGTAGTATTTCAATGAAAGTGGAACATATTAAAATCACAGTGTCAGGCTCAAAAGTACATCAGATTTAGGATTTTGCCATATGCTGAACACTGTTCTCCCAATCCAACAACACAGATTTCAGCTCAAACCATGAGCTGAAACTGAAGCACAAATAGTCCTGAGCAGCACAGCTCACACACTTAAGGTTTGGTGGATCACTCCTGTGTTTGCTACAGGCCTGGGTCTGCAACAAGATGAAATCTACGAGTACAAAACCAATTGAATTATTTAGGATTCTGAAATAAAGACTACGCAGAAGTGTTGCACTGAACAAAGGCCTGATTAAGGCAGATCTTTAAACATATGCTTAACTTCAGCTGGCATTTAAGCCTGATTTCTTTCAAAGAAGCCTCATCCTGAACACTGGATGCTTTCTTAGCTTGCAGCTCCAACTACGCCAAGGATTTAAAGTACATTTAGGGGGGAGCACAGTCCATGCAGGCATTTGCTCAGGAATAATGCTTTTGGGAGACACTATACATCATTTTAATATTTCAATTACTTCTACAACCTCAAACAAGACCAAATTGTTTCTAAAATTCCAGCACATAGACACCTCCCTGAATTTTAACTCAAATTCTCATCTTCTTCTAACAAGATGCCAGGAAACAGAAAAGAGCCTGTTCCCAAAAACTTTGATAAAATTCAGTTAAATTATCCAGATGGTTTTCATTCCACAGAAAATACTAAACCAGCAGTCTGCAGAGCATAGCATTTTCTAAATACACAAAATAAGGAGAAAACAATGCACAAACGGAAAGTGCAAATGCTGAGGCCATTATATTTTTGTTCCAGCAGAAATGCAGCACAATCAATACAATCTTGCAGTTCTAGAGGACCCATCTTTCTGCTGCCAGGGGTGCTCTGCAGCTGTAAGCACCACCAAATAAACTGCATGCAGCTCAACCACCTAATTTTTCCTGTGCTACATGCAGAAAGGAGGAACTGCATTCCCACCCACTTAACCTCCAAAACCCAGCATTCCTTACAGCACGAGAAGCCAAAGAGCACCTGCTGAACAACCTGTGTACTTTGAATGACTCTGCAAGCAGCCAAATTTAGCAAATTTGCTATTTCCTCCAAAGCACAGCCTGATTCTGTGGCTCTTAAATACAGGGAAAACTGTCTTAGATTAAATAGTGATTACAGATTTAGAATTTCAAGAGCTGTGAAAGTCCTTGCCACAGAAAATAAACCCACTGAGAAGAGATGAGGACAGATACTGCAATTTTCTGTGCTGTGCTATTTAATAAATCTCAATGCAAAGGAATTAAATTACAGATGGGGAAACAAGCATCTATATAATTATATGACAACACCTGGAATCATTCAAATCCACCACCCGCAGAATCAGAAAACTGATCAGCAAGAGATGAGCCATGAAAAAAAATCTCTCTGCAGTTACAGATGGATATTCATCCCTTTTACCTGGCATCTCACTAAAATGTTTCATAGCAACAGAGCAGGAGTTATCCCACAACAGGGGACAGGACTGGTTATCACACAAAGCAGCACCATCCTGCACAGTACATCCCAAAAATGAGAGGAGAAAACAGGCCAGTGAGCGAACTCAGTACTTAAACTGAGTTTCTTAAACAGTAAGAAATCCCTGAAGGATTTCTTCTTTAGATCATTAGTATGTTTTCTCGTGCAGTGCTGCTGGTTGTCCTCATCACCCAGCCAGGAAGGCACAGACAAGAGCATCCCCAGCCCTGCTGAGCACTGCAGCACAGTGATGGCACAGTGATGCTCTCGCAGTCCTTGGGGACAGCAGGACCCTTCAGCTCCCCTGAGCCTCCATCTCTGTGCCTTCCTAAAACAGCTCTTCAGGCTACCCAGGGAAAGCTCTGAGGATGGAAATGGTGGGATCACCAGCTGATAAAGCCACCATCAGGTGCCCCAGGTGGAAGCTCACTGCAAGAGCCACCTTTTCTCAGTGGCCTTCTTTTCACGGACCCAGCACAACTCTCAGCACAGCAGAGAGCATTCAGGAACACAGGATCACTGGACCTGTTCCTGTGCAGGTCTATTTATAGTCTCAAGTGGTGCTGCAAGGCAAAATGCCAAATGGTCCCCAGTTTCAAAGAGCAAGTCCCTGAAGTGCTCCACCTGAGAACCAAGAACACGTGCCCCAGACTGGGGCAAGAGACCACTGCAGGCACAGTGACTCGTGCCTGCAGTGGCAGGGAAACTTTGCCTTATGGACATCTTTGCACCCCAGCACAACTCTTACAAGCACCTTCATTAGAAAGGCTAAGTGAGGGATAATTATGACTCCTCCACAAAGGAGGACTGCTTTGGAAAGACAGCAGTTACTGCCTGCTCAGAGGGATCTCTCCCAGAAAGCAGGAGGCTGCCATAAAGGTAGGGTGGCCAATTCCTTGGGAAATACCAAAAAAAGCTGCAAGGAAGACCCTCCCCAGCTCTGAAACTGCCCAGCAGCAACACCAGGCTGCTTCCAGCCAATGCTGGTTTTGTTGCAGGGGCAGCTCCAGCACCTCTGAGAGCCTCGTAACAGGCAGATCCACTTCACACTCTTCTACGTTCCTTGACACACTTGAAAAACACAAAGTCCTTGCTGGCCCACAGCATCTTCAGGGCTAACAGCCCCTACAGCACAGCTTTGTACAGTATCAAAAGTTGCATTAGCTGGGAACCAAATTATCACTTGCAGAGCAGTTTTGCAATTAGATTGAAACTGTAAATTGTGCAACAAGCTAAATTAAAAACAAGTTTGTGATACAGACATAATCTTAGTTCAACTCCTCTTACTCACCTTACTCCTTTTTAACTCGTTTCTACACAGATTCAAGCTCCTTTTGCTGGACCACAAATGACTTTGCATTCCTAAAAAATTAAGCACTCCTAAGAACTAACGTATGTTTGTCGTCACTCTTAATATCCACCTTTGCCTGAAGCTTCTTCACCAACACTCACCACTCTGAGAGGCCTTTTGGGCATCAGAGTCCATACCACCCTTCAACTTCCTTGCCTTCCTGCAACATTTCAGGACTCCTTCCCTTCATTCAACTCTCTCTGCCCCAAATATCACCACTCTTACTTTGAGCAGGTCCCCATATTTCATGCTGTGACCTCAATTACAGAGGTTTGGACAACTACCTTTCAGATGGGGCTGAAAACCATCTAATTTCTGAGCACATCTTACTTGCTTCCTGGTAGAGCTGTTCCACTTCATACAAGTAACTATTTTCTGGAGCAAAGTGAGAACCATCCCATGCAAATACTCTTTCCCTTGTGTTACACCAAGTCACTCCTGCCCCTACCAGGTTCAAACAACACTATATAAAGGCAAAACTGAGTAGCTTCTGCAAAAAAAGACCCCGGTTTATTGGTTTGGGCACTCCCAAGGACAGTGGGCACTTTCAATCCTATGTCTTGAGTCATAGTGAGGACTGGAACTCAAAACTTCTATGTGCTGAGTGGATAAAGCTGGGGCAGGGGGATGTCATCCTACCTGCTCTTCCTCATTTCTCTAAGAGCACACCTGCCTTGGGCACGTCACTCTGAGGAAGGTTTAGCAACAGCTCCCCTGGACCTGACACCCAAATCTTTGAGGGACAGCATTCAGCACCACCAGCAGCCTCTTGCAGCCTTCCCTGGCCGACTTGGGCATTCCCAAACTCCACAGGCCAGTGTTCACCAGCCTGCTTTGAAGCCACCCCGAGGTTCTTTAAGGAACCCAGACACCCACCTCATGGGTTTTTTTTAAATTCCACTAGGCAACAGAACACATAAAAATGAGATGACGCAAGGCTAACCCAAAGCTCCCCTAATGAACATAGCCCCAAGTGTCCAACAGGATGTGACAGGTGGAGGGGCAGGCGAGCCCAGCCGAGGATGAGGTCACGAAATGAGCAGTTTGCACAGTACACTACTAATCTTAAATTCCAAACTCATTATGCACAAGCCTAACAAACAAAGGAGCAGCTTAGCAGATTTACAATGTACCTTCTTTGAGGGTGGAATAATTATTTACCTGATAGCAACCTTCGTGATACAACAGCAATAAATAAATAAATAAATAAATAATCCCAGCAACTCTTGTGAACCGTGGCTTCACTAGACAGACTGACAGCTGGAACGTGCCTTTAGCTAGCTGAGCTCAGGCAGAGTTGTAAATATTTGCAACAAATAAAATAAAGCTTGCTAGACTGAGCAGAAACCCAAACATAGTAGTTAATAGCATCCAGGGAGACACTGCAAGAGACCCACACCCCCCTCAACTCCTTCCAGCTTCCAATGAACAGGGTTTTTTTCTCTTTGCTTTTCTCTAAGATCATTCCTTCCTGCACATACACACATGTCAATACCATTCTGATTTCATTCTCTCAGATTGCAACTGTTATTTATCCAGGCTGAAGTTAATAAACATTACAGAAAAGGTTTGTATTCCTAATTCAGCTTTACAGCAGCATATTACCATGCAGTGACACATCCAGAAAAAGCATTTCCAAAGTCATACTTCATACAGGATCTCTCCTTTATTTAGATAAAAACCCAAAGAATCCTGAAAGGAAATAGTACATGTGCACAAAACATGCTCAGCTAGGCTCTCCCACTCAGATCTCTCAATGATCCTTTTCCACTTCTATGGCATTATTCCGACCTCCCAGTTTGAAGCGCCAGAACCACATGTTCCCCTTGCCCATATTCCCAATTTCTCACCATCTGACAGTTTCCAAAGTCTGCTCCCAACTTCTCACCCTGAAACAGTATCTCCGGCCCAAGTTTTTTAGCTGGCTGCTTCTCCTCCAGAAAGGATCACAGTAGGTCCTGTTTTCTTCATGCATTTATATGTCACAACAGGATGGCTGGCAGCAAGATTAGTAGCAAGCATTGATTGCTCCTGTCTCCATCCTACAAAGTATCCTTCACCTAGGACATTCCAGTTGTTTCCACATCTTGTTACTTTTCTCCGACCTCCAGACCCCAATGCCCTTGCCCTACTTGTTTCCCCCATTCCTGCAGCAGCTTGTGTTGTCACATATTTGCAAAGAAAAGAGACAGCATCTCAGAATTTGGGTTACAGGCAAGCTTTAACAATATACTATGTTATCATCGTGCTGCTTTAAACACATTAAAACTGGCAAGCTTCCAGCACCTAAGTATCTTAGAGATTATCAACATCTTTCCAGGAACCCAAAATAACAATATTCACCCGGATTTTCTCAGAATTCACCCCAAATAAATTATTTAATGTGACAGTACGCCAAACCAGGCACTTAATCCTTGCACAGAGACAACGATTGCCTTTGCAGGTTTGAACAGACACAAACGTCCTTCCAACTCTCCAGAACTTCAGTGCTCTCTTCACAAGCAGCCTCACAGGGTGGTCTCAGAAGACCAGACCCCCAACACGCTCCCCCTGGCCACACCAGCCCAAACAGCAGGTTCAGGTGGGTTTATGCCCATTTTGTGCCAGAAGAGCAGCACAAAGGAAGGTGCAACATACCTGTGAATCTAGATCAGTGTTTTTTGGGGAGCAGTTAAGGAGGATGAATCCAGGTCTTCCCAGAGGTGGCAGCTGCACCATCATCTCCAGTGCAACTCTTTCCCTGAGCTGTAATATCCCTATGAAATACCACCTGCAGGACTGGGCTCCAGCCACCTGACACTGCACCTGAGGTGCTCTAGAGTAAAACAGTCTGCAAAATAGGCACTTGCTTGTTCTTGATGCTCATTTCTGCAAGGAACACAGAATTCATAAACTCCACATCTGCAAATGTATGTCTGCCTGCACTGTAAAGGAATAATCTTCATGGGAACTGATTTAAAAAAAAACTTGTTTACGGTTAGAGGCTGCTAATTACAACATTAAAATACTAGCCCGAACCCCACATTACACTTGCATTCTGTTTTACATAGCAGTATACGTAACAATCATCACAGCAAGCTGCTCTGTTGGCTCATGCTGGAAGAAATAATTATATATCACAGCAACACAATTTTGCCCTTCAACCTGCCAGTCCAGTCCATGCAGCAGCTGTGAGCAGCAGGTCAGGGTGGGGGGAGCCTACAGAGTGTTTCTACATAATCACTTACCACTGAAGAAAAAAAAGCTAAAAACCATCAGCCCCTGGTTTGCATGCTTGGCAGAAAGCTGCTAACACAAACATAACAGCAGCCCTTGCAGCAGGGATGTTACCAGAAAAAATGAGCTCGATCCAAAGGCATTATTGGTGTTGAAGTACTAGCTGGAAGTTGTAGTGCCAGCCTTCCTTAGTAACTGTCACCATTCTTGTGCTTGTACCAGTGATACCAACACTGTCCTGTTTCACCTGGACACTACTGTGACCTCTCTGAAACATATTCTCACATGAAGCCCACAGACAACAGTGACTAAGGCCTATGCAAGTCCCAAGCTGAATTTCTGGGCAAAGATACTGAGACAGAGCCTTTCAAAAGGCACCCCAAAACTGTCAGTGCCCACCCACAGCAAACAGAGCCTTAGGGTGCCTAACACTGAAAACTACACTTAACTTCTGCCTCAGATGGGCCAGAGAACAGGCTGACCTCTCCCAAGACTTTGGTTCCAGTGAATCAGAGTATTTCAATCTTGACACTCAAAGCAGCATCAGGTTTTTTACAGCTGTTGTGGATAAAGCAGTGGCATTGTTATATTATGAATATGCAATAAAATCAGTTTTCCTGTGCTGTTTTTTTCCCCAGTATGAAGTGTAAAAACTACACATAAGCCACTAGTTGTGCTGTTACTGTTTAACTAGAGATTATTAAAAATAAATCATCACAGTTCTCGTATAATGTGATAGTGATGCAACAGTTAACTGTCCAGCAAAATCTGCCATGCCAGGCTGCTTAATCATGTTGTCTTTGTTACAGCAAAAAATTATATTAAAAGACACTGAATTTTTCCAAACAAAAACATTACAGCCTGTGTATTTCAAAAACTTTTTGATTCCAAAATAGAACGAGACAGACAATAATGGCCAAGAGCCTGACCAGCTTAATGGAAGTTGGACTCTCATTTTGTTCCCAGCACTGAAACAGCAGATTGTTCACAAAAGACAATTAAAAGCCAACAATTTCAATTTTTTTAGCAGAAAAGTAAACAGAAAATTACTCCTTCTGTTTCATTTTCAAAGTCTTAAAGCATGTTGCTTTGAAAAGCAAACATAGAAACACGAGGGCATCATTAAAGTGTCAGAACAGGTTTCTCTTGTACCCTCATTTTTAAGCAGCTGTACTGATTTCTTCCCAATCAACTTTTAATCAGAGAACATGGTTAAGAAGCTGAATTTGCTTGTAAAATCTCTTCTGCAAATCTCTTCTGCTCTTGCTTCCCAGTTTTCTTCTAGCTCCTGACCAGACTGTACAGCAGGAATTAGTCATGTTGCCTGCCACCATGCTGGAAAGGACCTCTGATACATTGCCCTAAGTGCCAAATAAAAACACACACAGTGCACAAGAGCCTCTGCAATGACTTCTAAATGACAATGGGTAAGTTCACAGCAGCCCCACAAATTTTAGACCAGAAGGTTATGAAATTACCTCCACTCTACATGGGGTAATGAGCAGTACCAGGGCCAGTCCAGCTTTCCATCAGCAGGGCTGCACCCGCTTATTTCCAGCCTTTTAAGAGACAGAATATATTGATTCAAATTATCACCTGGAATCTGTAAATCAACAGTAGCTAGCTAGGGAAGTTTCCTTCTCACCAGAAAAGTACAGATTTATTTCAAGCAGAATGCACATGTACTTACACAAAACTAACGCAGCCAGCAGTCTGATAAATAAAAAGCAAACACATGTGCTTGCTAAAAGATGCACAGTCGGTGCAGCCAGCTCGGCCTCAAAATATCTGTGCCCTCTCTGATCAGCTTGGCAGTCACACAAAACCTTCCCGAGGAAAGCAGGCCAGGGAAGCAAAAAGGTGATGCTCAATAGTTCGTATCAAAGCAAATGCTGAACTGAATTTCATGGGCTATTTCTGTTTCCTTGCTAAATAGCAAAGGCCTACTGCAAATAACAGAGTGAGAGTTTTGCAGGCGAGAAAAGGTCACCCAGGATCTCTCACCACGGAAAATGCTGTGCTACAGACAGGGAGCAGCACTGTCTCCCTGTGTAAAGAAATATACAGAAATACTACTTATTGTCTCCACATGTTTATACAATAGACACTCCAACTGCAGCCTTTCCTTTTAAGACTGTTTTCAAAAATAAAAAAGTACAAAAAGATGTGGTGAGGGTTTCCTTCCCAGTGCAGCAAATTTGAGGTGCAGAATAAACATGGAATTATTGAGTCACTCACAAAAATGTTACCGGAGAGATTTCAGAGACATACTTCTGGCTTAGCTCTACTCCCACTGACGTCGGTTCAGACTTTTACCACTGATTTCAGGCAGTGCTGGCCTACGTAGCACTTCCAGCTCAGCTATTATTACCTTTTAGTTTAAAATATGTAATGTTCCTCTGTAACAGACGGAAAAATATTTCAGGAACTTTTTAAATCTGTTCCTCCAAGATACATTTTTATTTTTTTTTAAATCACACTGAGACACGGTTCCTGGATGCAAGAACATGTGACCATGTTCTAAATAAAGGATATTTTCCACTTCTTGCACAACTGGAACAGATATAAGCAGTAGCTTGAACAAACTGCATTGCAGAACCCAACCAGAATATAAAACACTTGAATAAGATCCATAAATAGCAGTAATATGAAAAGACTACCTCCAATAAGGCACAAACTCAATGTTAAGCCTAATGTAATCAAGTTCAAATTCAATCACACTGCAAAGTTCATTTACAAAATTTAATTTGATCATCTGCAGGCTAAGGCACTAGGGCACTTCAGAAGAGTCCTCTTTGGCTCCAGCGTAAGCACACATTTCAAATGTGTGTGCCTATTTGGCAAAATTAATATTTCCTCAACAATCATTGTGTATTAAAAGGGAAGCTTTAACTAAATCAAGATTTCCATGTTGACCACCAGATAAGAGGAAAAAACCAAAAACGAATGCTTTACAGAGGATCCTAACTGGACAGAGATGGGGCACCAGCTGATACAAGTAAATTATTGAAGGTTTGCACAATGAAAAAGGTCTTTGGGCAGCAGGAATGATGAGAATTTTATAAAGACATCACTGCTTTAATAATGACAAACTCTACATCTCAATGCTATTGCTCATAAAACAAAAATAAGCTTATTAAGAAACTATCATGCAAATTAAATGCATATTTTTTCCACTTATATATAAATACTTCAGTAACGGCATCATTTGGGTGCTTTTTAACCAGTCTGAAAATACAGGCAACAGAAAAGGGCACAAATGGCAGTAATTTATCTGCAGGTTTTATTAAGAGCATGGCAGTAAATTACAACAGCTGACAGTAATTTGCTGGTGCGTGTGAGGACCATCCAAATGGACACACATTGCAGAGAACAAAAAAATACAGAGAAAATCAATTTAATATAGAAAATTTTGCTGCATTTGCCACACCTGGGTTGGTTCAGATTGCCCTGTGGAGAGGCAGGCTGTACAGCCTTTACCTCCAGATACCAGTTTGACATCCAAAACATTGCCAAATGATTTAAAGAATCCACATTAGAGACATAACTCAAGCCTCCAGCACCCTGCTGACTGCATGCAGACATGTCAGGATCTGTGTTTACTTTTGGTTATAAAACTCCACCAATTTCATTGTACACTGCTTGTACCAGGAAACAAATCTTATTTGCTTGTTCATTACACAAACACATACATATTTAAGTGTATGTACTTGTAGATTAAAACTATTATCCTTTGTGAATATGGCAGGAGAGGAATAAAATATGAGTATGAGGGGGAAAAAATAGATCTCATTGTCTTACTGGTAGTCTTAAAGCCCATTTTCCTCCCACAGTGAAAAGTGACTCTGAAAAAACCAAAGCAACTGAAACATCATCTCAGTTTTCAAAGACATTCAACCATGGCAAATTCCAGAGACCCCATGAATGTAGATATTACTTTGCCCAAGGATCTAACTTCTCATGAGTCGGGAGGGTTTGGGAAGTATGGGTTTGACTAATCTATCTCAGCCCCATGTATCCTCTCCACCCTCTGTGATTAAAGCTTTTGCTGGGCTTACATTTTAACTTGGCTTCTAGCAGTCAATTGTGGCTTGGCCAAAGTTAGTACAGTATTTACTGCAAAAAGCTTTTATTATTGGACCCCTTGGAGCTTTGGATTGCAGACTTGAATTATGAAATAAGGATGGAGTAACTGCGAGGGCACACTGGAGAGGAGAAACCTTTAACTGGATGTTACATATTAGAAAACAAGCAATCTGGGAGGAAGCAAATAGAGTTTTGCTGAGAGAAGGACAGCAGTATCAGCAGGGCTTAGTTAAACTGGTCAACAAAACTGTTTCTTCTTGGTTCAGAGCACCGACATTCTTACCTATTTCTGAGCAGGATGGAATTTTCTCTGTACTCACAATTTCAGCTGCTATGAGTAAGCCCAAGATGCTTCTCAACTCTTATGGTTAAAAGATCAGAGAAAGCCCTGAATGTTGCTAGGAAATCAGCAGTTCTCACCAGGGAAAAGAGCAGATTGCTGTTTAGACTCAGCTCCTCACATCAGCTCTGGTTTGCCTGCTCCCCAGGCACCCTTCCAGAGCCAGGCTGCGGAGAGGGTAAGAAAGCAATTCCCATGGCCACAGTCCCACAACTACACCACATTGACCTGCTGCTATTCCACTTACTGCTATGCAATTACTCCTGATTTACATCCACAAGAGAAAGCAGCAGGGTGATGCTGATACCCTCGATTATCATCAGTCAGACGGGTTCCAGGCCTGAGCAAAGCTGAAGGACTACAGAAGTCCTCTGAGATATGATCACGAAACAAACAGGTTTGTGAGCAACTTCTACCTCCTGTTATCATCAAGTTTATCAGCCTGGCTCCAGGGACAGGTTTATATGGACCTGGCAGGGCCCCTGACTCCTTTGCATCTTCATCTCCCACAATACCAGGATGACAACTGAGTACCTCTCCCTCGAGGTACGAGCTGTACGTGAGCTGGGCAGGCTCCACACTGAGGTTAACGCGTCAGTTCACTATCTGCCAGAAAAACCGTGGATTGTTATTCCACCCTCAGGGCTCCCTGTTCTCATACACATGGGTACATGTGGAGCAACACGAGGCAGACAGGGACAAGCTGGTCACTCCTCCAAAAAGCTCCCCTAGAAACATCAGGACACATATTGGTCTGAAGCACCACCAGGACGTCAGGGTGACAGACCCCTTTAAACTCAAAGGGTGGGCAGTGCTGTCTCTGCAGGAATATCAGGTAAGGAGGTACTGGGGAAATTCACTCCAGGGAAGTTTGAAATGGCAACATTTAGAAGACAGTAAAATACTCCAGCGCTTCATTAGAGTTTATTCACTTCTCCCTTAGAGAAGTGAACAATGGAAGGCTGCACTTGGGCTCTAAAACATCAAGTCAAAGGAATTAAAAGCAGTTGCAACATCTGTGCAAGGTCAAATGCAGACCTGCTATCCATGCTCACACCAGGAACGCACAGACAAACTGCTGACTACAAAGAGGACAGCCACAAAGGGACAACTCCTGCACACCAGTTAGGACATGCAGCTGGTACGAACAGGGCAACTGGACCACAGCGAAGTAGTCATGACTGCTGCATTCCACTGTCAACACAAGCACCAAGCACTAAACCCGAAGCCCTGTGTGTCTCTCAGCTGCCTCCATCACAGCTGGAACCCATCAGTGCCAGTGAACCCCATCTGCTCTGCACATTAGCCTGGCTCTCAGATAATTACCTGGGTAATGGCAACTTCCCTGCATAACCTTGGGGAGCAAAGGAGTTCTGGCAACTTCAGTTTGGTTGCATGGCCTGTCAGGCTACACAGCACCACCACTACCTGCACCACTACACAGCACCACCATTTACCTGTACCAAGGGTTCAGTGTAAGCAGGGCTGCCGTGAAGACAGGCCACAGGAGGTGGCCCCACATCTGTCAGCCCTTTTGACAACAACAGAATTTTAACACCTTTTACTACAAACCTTCAGTGTTTCTGAAGCATTCAGAGGATTGTCAAAAAGTCATTTATTTACTTTGAAGTTTGTCTGACAGGCCGTACAATCTAAACTCATTCTAGCACTTTTTTTTTTTTTAAATATTTACATTCTTATTCATTTTTCCACTGCACACAGATGTACAAAGAGCAGTGTTCAAAACTAAAATATGAATATAGAGACAGGCTAACAACAGACTCGATTACAAACATGATACACTCGTAGCAACGATCTTATATTCAGCAGAGTGCTGCTTAGGAGAGTGTTGAGGTGAAATGGAGGGTTCCTTGAATGAAAAAACGGAGGGAGAAACGTGCCATCGCTGCCAAGGTGGATGCCCAAGGTGTGGGAGAGCACTGACTTTCTTTTTCCAGCAGTAGGACGGACAACGGGTCGCTCACAGCCCACAAGGGAGGGAAACACACACAGACCGCCTTATTTCCCTTTACACAGCATATCTACGCGACACAGCCGCTCCAGATAAGCAAACAGGGTCTATCGAAGGGAAAAAACACTCTAGGAAGAAAGTGACCTACCTAGCAAAAGTTTCCAGTCCCCAAGCAACTGCAAGTAGCAAAAAAAAAAAAAAAAAAAACCAAAACCAAAAAAACCACACAAACGAAAAAACCCCAACCAAAAGCCAAGCAACCAAAAACAACCTTAGATGCTACAACTCCTTGCAACCCCTCCGCGCTGACCCCGCCGGGGGTTCTCGGCCGCGGCCAGCGGCGCTCACCGGGGCAGGTGCGGCCCCGGCCTCGTCCCCCCTCCCGGCGGGGCTGCCCCGGGTGACAGCCGGGCCCGCACGACCAACAATGCCCTTTACATAACGCGGGCCCGGCCCGCCCTCCGCCAACAACGCCGCTATTATGGCAGGGAGCGCTCGGCGGCCGCCCCGCTGCGCAGCAGCGGCCGCGGGGATGCTCCGCGCACGGCGGGGACCCGCGCCCCGCGCCCCACCTGCTCTTGAGGGGCTGGCTCTTCAGCTCGTAGTACGTCTTGGGCTCCTCGTGGAACTCCTCGCCCACCTCGAAGTCCGGCACGATCCCCGACTCCGCCTGCATCGTCGCCGCGGCCGCTGCGAGAGGGAGAGACGGGAGGTAACGGCTGCGGCGCCGAGTGAGCCCCGGCGCGCCGCCCGCTCCGCTCCGCTCCGCTCGGGTGGCTCGGCTCACACACAGCGCCGCCCGCCCCGCCTGGGACTTGTAGTCCGCCCCGGGGCCGGCCCGGCCGCCTCCGCCCGCCGCGCACTACAAGTCCCGCCGCGCCGCGCCGGGAGGGCAGGGCCGGGCCGGGCCGGCGCTGTCAGCCGGAGCGCGGGGCCGCCCGCGCCGCCCCGTCCCGTCCATCCCGCCCCGGGCCCGGCCCGGCCGTGCGCGCCACCTGCCGCCCCCTCCCTGCCGCCACCCCGCCCCCGCTGTGACGTCACGCGGCTCTGACGCCACAGGTGCCGCGCGTGACGTCACGCTGCCCGCAGCACCCCGGCGGCGGCCGGGGCCTCGCCCTCCGCAAAGCGCTGCAGGTGTCCCTAAAATTACAGAGTCATGGGATGGTTTGGGTTGGAAGGGGCCTTAAAGCCCGTCTGATTTCACCCCCTGCCATGGGCAGGGACACCTTCCACCATCCCAGGTTGCTCCAAGCCCCGTCCTACCTGGCCTTGGACACTTCCAGGGATGGAGCAGCCACAGCTTCTCTGTGCCAGTGTCTCGCCACCCTCACAGCAAAGAGTTTCTTCTTCATATACAATCTAAACCTGCTCTCTCTTAGTTTGAATCCATTCTCCCTTGTCCTGTCACTACAGGCTCTTGTAAGAAGTCCCTCTCTGTCTTTCTCATAGGCTCCCTTCAGGTATCATGAAAGGACCAGCGTGAAGGGCTCTTCATCTCCCCTTGGGAACATCTGGCACAGGCAGCAGGTATCCAGCTGCAAACAACATTCCCATACTGCTGCAGACCCAGGAATCAGCCTAGCCAGGAGTTCAGTTAGAGGGGAGGGTGTGATGGGTTTGAATGCCCACAGCAAAGGTCAGCTGGCGATAGAATGTGGGACATTTATTGTGACTTACTTTGAAAAGCAATGAGTGTTTGCATCCCAGGATTTTGCGCTTTTCCAATTAAGTTCCCAACACAAGAACGGACAGCACTAAGTGGCTTCCTCTGAACTTTACCTGCCTTTTTATAAAGAGTCCAAAGCTCATAAACATGGCAAAGAATGGTTCAGTAAAATGGAACATTTGAAGCCAGCTGGGCTTCAGTTATTTCTAACAGAAAAGTTTTAATGCCACCTCATCTTCCAGTTTGGCTCCTGGCATGTTGGGATACTAAGAACAGATAATCTCAGAACATGGAGGTGCGAAGAGCCTCTGCCACACACCATTGTACCCACACAGGTGCCAGTCCCAGGGGGAGCCAAAGAGGGACAGCTGGGTGGAAGGGTGGCAAGGAGGTCTTGGAATGGGAGGGTTTGGATGGTGTCAGGGATTACAGAATTCCTGAGCCTGCTCAGTCCCTGTGAGTGATGGGGTTGGTCCTTCCATGGGTTCAAAGACCCAGGACGTGGAAGGTCCCATTCAGAACTCATTAAATGATACTGTTTGGTCTTTGTTGTTTTCTTCAGTTTGGGAGTTGGTGCCGCAGGAAGGTGGATTTCAGGAATAGGGCTCTGTCCCTGTGCTCATGAGGGGCCTTCTCTCAGCACTGACTGAGACTCAGGACATCTTTAATTTCTTTAATCTTTACAACACAGAGGGCAAGAAACCTTCCTCAGCTCTGTCTCCTTATCTGCTGTGACAGGGACTTCCCTCAGTACAGAAATTCCATAGAGCATTTCATTCATGGCATTTTCCCAGAGCTTTGACCTCAGTTCATTAAGTCATAGCACAACTCAGAGATCTGGGACATTTGAGCATGCTGTTGATAACTGATGCCTAATAATTCTGGTGCCATCATATCACTCACAGCTAAAATCACACCACTCCTGTTGTGCCAGTGGAACACCAGTAACTCCAACACACCAGATAAGCCAGAAAAAGAGTCTTTTCCATACATCCCTTTCCTCTGTCACAACTGCCAAAGCTGCTCAGTGCTGCACCGGGGACTGCTCACACCTGGGCAGACAAGACTCCTCCTCATTTCAGGCAATGTGAGATTTGATAAAATAAACCCAAGAATTTTAGCTTGCTTCAGAAATTTAAGTCCCAGATTTTATGCAGCTGCCAAATTCCATGCAATGACTTAATAGCAAGAGTAATTACTTTAATGAATCAGATACAACAAATGGATAAGGCCCTGAAGAATGTTCTTTTGAGCCCACATTGGCAGATGGCTGGGATGGCTCGACAAAGGAGTAGGCTTGCTAACAGTGCTTTGGGGGAAAAAGAAAAAGGCAACCAACAAACAAACAATAACAACTTAGAATAAACCCACTGCTCAGCTACATTTACAGCCTGAGCCTCTGTGGGTTAGGGGGTGTTGCTGAGGAACTGTTTTCACAAGTGAGGAATCACTCCATGATTTGATGAAGGCAGTAAACAACAGGACTCACCTCTTTACAATGATTTTGCTTCTATTTTTCCAGGTGTAAAAATGAGATATTCTCTTCTGCTCTTCAAAATGTACAGCTTATGAGCCTTCAGCTCTATTTTAATTATAGCAGTAGTTCTAAAGAGCAAAGATCTTTTATGCAAATACGTGTCCCAGGCAATGCTGCTTCACTTGAGATCCCACAGCTTCAGCAGGGCCAGTATGTGCAGCTCCCAGGGAGAAAGGAAGCTGGTTTACTTCTCATCAGACCATGAATCTTTTGATTCCATCTTGCAACCTCTGTGCAATGCAAGGTTTTACCTGGTGTTCAGATCAAGGCAATTTCTCATTGCACCTGGGCTAACCCGGACCTTCACACTGCTTTGCTGAGTCATACAATGTTCTTCTATTCATAATAGATGTCATCCATGTTTATAGTATCTTTCTAGAGTTCATTTTAAGGGTGAAAGAGCAATGCTTCCACTGTGCCTAAGCACGATACTAATAAGTAAGCATGCCCGAAAACAAAAATGATGCTTAAAAATTAATCCTGTTATGCCAATATTGCAGTTAAATTGACGTAAAGAAAACATGCTGCAGGGTTTTGATTTCTGTAAAGTTACTCTCTATAGCTGGAATTCAACAGCTCTGTTGATTGTTTTCCAGTTATGAATGTCAAACTGCTTTAGGGAGGTGAGCAAGAACGATTATCCAATTTAGCAAAGTGTAAAACAAAACACAGAAGGGTTATTTGTCAAACATCAAATCAGTGGCAGAACATGAACTTCAATCTAGTGTTCACATCATGGGCATAACCCTACTTAAGCTCTTGCTAGGTAGTATTTCTGTAGAATTGTCACTCCCAAAAAGGGCAATGGCCTAGAAGCAAGTCCCAAACACTCTCTAGGGGGTAAAGTCAGGTTTCAGGAGGGACAGCCTTGTATTCAGATTTAGGGCTCACTGGGAATGCTTGACTTGGTTTTCTATTGCTTTTCAAGCAAGTCCTTGCTAAGTCCTTTCCGGAGCTGGAAATTAACACCCAGCAATAAAGGCAGCCTCAGTGCTTATGTGACACTTCTGCCTCATTCTTCACCCAAACTAGCACAACCCCCTCAAAAGCCATGAGCAATTGGGTCTGAGCTCCCCAGTGCCATGTAGACACTGGGTCAGCGTTGTTCAGTTATTTTTCAAATGATGCATCTGATTTTGCTAAAACCATTAAAATGTATTCAGCTTATTGGGCAGATTCTCCTTTCCAGAGTGGATTCTCGTCAAGACTGAGAAAGCAGCGCGAAGGTTCAGGAGACTGAAGGACTTTGGTTGTGCAGCTCCTGAGAAAGGTTTATCAGGAGACACAGCTCTTCCTCATTCTGAACCAATATTTCCTGTGATTTCAGCAATGATTTTCAGATACCACAGGGTACACAATTTGATGTGCAGCAAGCACATTGGGCAGAGTTGCTACTTCCCCCCTCAACCCCCCCATTACTCTTTGCAATTTGTAATATCCTCACTTATAATTCTCATAATTTGTATCTTTCTTCTTCTGGCCTACAAGTACCATTTAAAATGATTCTCCCATCAGTAATGTTACTCCAACAACAGTCTGGGGATCTCTAGTTGACAGCAGGGAGCAACAACATAGATTGATATCTCTATAAGTAGGCAAAAATTGACACAAAACTCAGCAGAGTTCCCAGTTTGCAAGAATTCCCCCGCACCAACTATTTGTGCATTCATGTGAAGAGGAAAGGAAGCAGTCAATGCTGCTATTCAAAATAAAAAATAAACAGACATGTGATTTAATTTTGAAGAAAGTTCCCAGACTTTTGCATTCATACTCTGTATTGTACACTGCGAAATTCATGAGGAGAATGCAATTTACCCCTGCAGACTAAAAGACAAGAAGTTGTTATCGCTCTTTATCTCCCCACAAGGCAGAAAACATGTGTAAAAGCGTTCAGTATTGAGTATGAAAGAAAGGGGGCATTTAAGTGAGAGCTTCCTGTAGCCATGGAGAGATTTTTGTGGAGTCTCACAGGAACATCCCTGTCCCATTTCTTTGCTCCACCAAGCACAAAAAATGCAAGTTAAAATCTCCCATCTCCAATATCTCATTTCTTGTCCCAGTTCCTTTTTCTCCAGCCACACTGTTTCTTTGCAGACCCCCAGCCTATCACCCATCTCCTTCCTTCCCCAGCTGCCATCTCGTCTCTTTGCCCAGCCAAGGCACCTTCTCCCTCTTTTGGACTTCGGCTCCCTCCACCTCCCAGTGATACCCACACACATTTGTTTAATCACAGTTTCTGCCTACCCTGGGTGCTGTTTGAGCTTTTTCTCCAATAAGGTGCAGTTTTCACCATTTCTGCTTTCAAATCAAGGATTTCCTTTTCCCCACTCAGGAAAAGAAACCAAACAATCTCCTCTCAGCTCCCCACAGGCAGGACCTCAGAAGTGTAACAGACGGGAAATCCTGCTCCCATTTAGGGTGGGAAATGCCTGAGGGGGATGAAACCCATGGAAATTTAACTGCTGCTTTGCTGTGCATTTACCAGGTACAGTTTTGCCAAGAATTATCATTTAGCCTGATTGTCGCAAGAGCAGCACGTGACATATCTCTGTCATACATGAAAACCGGCAGCCACATACAGTGAGATAATTTCTCCATGCTTTGTCAGTTTTCATGCAGGGCTTTGCTAGACAGCCAGAAACAACCAGATGGTTTAAGAAGGAATCAAAAAATCATTTTATGAGGGAGAACAACAGGCCAGCTACCCTATGTCTCAGCAGGACAGCCTTGCTCTCCACAGCCTGCCCCATGCAAGATGCTAAATAATTTCACTGCAAAGTTTGCATTTGCTTCTCTTAGAAAAAAGTTTGGAGCTCTCAGATTGAAAATGGGCCCCCTTGTTACATGAATACACCAGGAGAAATGAGGAGAATTCATATTTTAAAATATAGTTTCTAAGAATGTGTCATCAGTTTGGAACAAAGTCTGAAACCCTGTCAGTCCCAGAGTGGTTTTATCAGCAGAACTGAGGGAGATTAATTCTGCAGCTGGGGCTCCTGAACAAATTATGTTACTCTAATGAATCATTCACTAATTCCTAGTCCTCCCTTTCTTCATCTCTGCCATATTTGGATGGGTAATGGAAGAATTCAAGGGGGAACTGGACAATCTCTCTTGTTCAATATCCTTGTTTTGATTTTCATGTGTTCCTCTTTCCAGATGCTAACTCATGACACTGGTTAGCAACAGGAGTAGTGGCGCAAACAGAAGCTGGAAGAGCAATGTCATTCTGACTTGGCTTTAGGGGGAAAAAAAAGCCTAGACTGGGATTAAGTCATTCCCTTTGGTTCTTCATCAAAAGAATTGCCTTCATGATTTCCTTGCCAGAGACTGAGCCTGGTGCTCGAGGCAGATGTTCCTGGGTTCAAACAGAGGATGTGGGGGGATCACAGCTGCCTCTGCAGGGACAAATGGTCAATCCTCCATGGTTTGGGGAGGTATTCAGGGAAGGGATTTGCAGGATGTAGAGGAGAGCCTGGGGAGTCCTGCCTTCAGTCCCTGGTCTGGAGAGCAGGATCTGACAGGATCTGACCTGGGCTTCCAGCCAGTAACACCCAGTCACCTCGGAAGTGGTGACTGTGCATTTACGAGTGGAGAAGTAGGGAGCTAGCCTTTTCTTTGAGTGAAAGCTGAGGTTCTTCTGAGCTAGAACAGCTCTAAGAACTGCTGCCTTGAGAATGACAAATCCAAGGCCAGGAACAGGGTCAGAAGAGCTGGCAGCAGGCTGCGTGTCATCGGCTGCTCCTGGGGACCAGAGGGTTATTCCTGCAGTGGGAAATCATTTGGGTCTTGCTCCTCGAGGAAGGCAGGCTCATCCTGCTGAGCTCTCTGTGGGAGGGAAAGGCAGTGGCAGAAGCAGCCAGAGCTGGGCCCCAGCAGGTATCACTGACTGGCACTTGGACACGGCCATGGACAGGCTGGGAGCAACAGCTGGAAACTCGGTAAACGTCTGTGGAATAAAGTTTGTGAGGCCAAACCTCATCTGGCCAACATGGAATTGCAAATCCAGTTAATTAAACTGGTGCAAAGGCCAGAGCACACGTAGATAAACCAGGTTAAACTCTCACTTATGCTGATTTAATGTAATTCAGTACAGCATCAGTGGTAGTTAAACTGATTAGAGAGTTAACTGGTTTAAATATATTTGCCCTAAGGACTGGCACTGGTTTAACTGGACTGCTTTAAAGTGAGAAGCAAACTGTAGACCTCTGCCAAACTTACCCTGTTGTTTTTAAACCAGTCTCTACAACCTGTAGAGACATGTAAGAAACTGCTTTTAACCATGAGCAAAGAGCACTGAGAACAGGGGACTTGGTCCAGCAGCCCTGGTCTTTGGTGCCTTATTCTCCTCAGCTTTCCTGAGAAACTGAGCCATCTTCACATCAACAACACTCAGGTCTAAATTTGCTTCCCAAAAATCCTTTTATTGAGGGAAAATGGATTGAAATCACAGCCCATTTTTAAAATACAAAATCTCATCAATTTAGAGGGAAGGTGTTTGTTTCCCTTCCCACTGTCTAATAATAGTTTTGACTGGAAAAAGCAAAGATTTTCTCAGGCTGTTTCTATACCATCCCACGAATGATTCCTGTGCTTTATGTGTCTTTTGAGATATTTCATTACAAGCACTATCTGAAGAGAACAAGACTTTTTTCAACATTAGAAATATGAATATTAGGAGGCACAATGTGTTCAAATACCAAGACTTTCATGTTTCTGCTTTACAACAGGCCTTTACACACACATCATGAAATACAAACCCTCCTCAAATGTCTTCAATTACTCACTCACCTGAAATCAGAATATCAAATATTATTCTAATAAATACTAAAATATTCTCCACCTGAAGTCAGAATCCCTTTTTTCCCCTCATCTACTGTATTTCTACATTTCTATGTCACCACCTAAAGGGTTTGTCTTCAAACAAAAGCTACGCCGTGAGAGAATCACAAATCCAAAGCAAAATAAAAGTCTTTAGTACATAAACCCTGCTGAGACTTGTGGGGTTTTTGAAGCAGAGGATTTAAAGGATAAAGGCTAATTTGCTGAATTTTTTGTGTTACCTTTCACACTTTTGGATGTACAGAAAGGATGCATTCAGCTAGCAAGATAGTGTGGCAAGTATTTTAAATCCATATTATACAGAGGTAATTGGTAGCATCAAGGGCCAAAACTATGTATAGTTGAGATCAAAACTGCCCATATGAAAAAAAAAAGCTTCCCAAAACTCTTATTGAGTGATCATTAAATGCTTTACTCAGAATGTGGGCCTACTTCAGATCCCCATAGGGATATAATCCTTTTTTTTCCCTTACTGTCTCAGCAGGCTGCCATTTGATCTGAACAGGCACTGTAAAGCCATGTCATTGCCTCCATCTACCTGGAAAGCATAATTTGCCAGAGGATTCTTTTTCCTTAATGAGGCTTCATTAAGAAAAGGGCAGTAAAAGGCCTGATAGCCCAAACTAACGTACTGAATGTGATTCCATTGAGCCCATGCCCTGCTTGTGAAGAAAGGCCACTCATCAGCCATGAAGAAGGGATGTCCCTTCCCTCACTGCAAATCCAGGGAGGAGTTTAAGTGCTTACTTCAAATATGTGTGTACAAGAAGCAGAAAATGAGATAGCTTTCCCAGTAAAATGCCTCTGTGGTTTTGCCCCTCTGTTTGCATCCCTGCATCAACTGTTCCCCCACACTTCCCTTAGTTCTGTGTTCACCCAGCACTCGTTCCCATCAGTGCCAACCTGTGAGGAGGCTGGAGAAATGCTCTGGGGGGAGCATCAGTGTCCCCAAACACACAGCCCAGCTGTGCACAGTGCATGGCCCCAACAGCACAGCTTCAACCACCCACTGCTTCTTTTCATTTTGTCAGTCCTTTGGGAAGCACCAACACGCCTTTCTGTACTGGGGGCTCTGATATAGAATAGCACAGCCTGGACCAAACTGTACAGAGCTAATACATGAACAGACAGACACAGCATTAGGCTTCCACACCCTGCCCAATGCTGTGGTACATGAGAACAGAGTATTCAGACTGCTTCAGATGGTCGCAATTATTTGGCACAGCAGCTTTCATGGATATGGCTGAAGTGAGCTGACTCCTCTCCAAGGAGCTCATCAGTCAGAAAGCCAGACCTGGAGCTCATGTTGTCTGCTTTCCCAGCAGTTAATGCCATTACTGGGGTAAAATGAAATAAAAAGTACACTCTGTACTGCTGTGGGAGAATGGAGGAAACACTCTGTGGTGATACCCATGGAAAGTCATTGCACAGCAGGCCTTGAGGCAAAGTTATTTGCAGCACAAAGGCCTTGCTCAGCAGCCAGTCAAATCTGCTTGGAAGGGTTTAGTCCAGAGTAGCCAAAGTTACCTGAAATCCACCTTCCCAAGCTCACCTGGGCTGTCCTTGCTACAGACCTGTTTGCCTGTGCCATCCAAACAGTGCAGAGAAGCCTTGAGTATCAAGGAACCCAGTACTTGCCTCACACCCCTGTCTGCATCCAGCTAATTAGTCTGATTGTTGTCAGAACCTCCGGAAGTCTTTTAAATTTCAATAAAGGCAAAGAGGAGGCTACATGTTGTAGCTCACAGAGGCTGTGATATACACCAGTGGGAGTTCCTGTATCAGTAATACCTGATCCTTATCAGGGGAGAGGTATTACTGAAGTAGTTTATTCTGTCTGGAGCTGATAAAGCCTATCTCACTTAATTTTCCCCAACAGTGGCTGGATTTACTGGAACCAGGGATGTATTGGGGGCTATAAGTACAGCAGAATCAGAGCTCAAGACGTGTGGAAAGCCTGGAGAAGGTGCTATCCAACCCAAGGAACCCAAGTCCTGCTTCTTATAAAGAGCTAAATTTTGCCCTGTTCATGTCAGGTGATTACAAGGCACCTCAATACCTGTCCTTTCATAGAAAATCATCTTCCTCCCCATGAAGAAGGGTTTTTAACCAGCTGCATTTTTCATCCACTCTAAGTGCAAAAGGCGCTACTCAAGCCACTGTGATGTCCTTGCTGAGGACGTCCTTGATGTACCTTGCTGAGATATAATCAAATACATGGTTGAGACCAACTCTCATAACCCCCTCCAGAGCAGTGCACACAAGGTCAGTTATCACCTCTGGAATAAGGGTTTCCTTGGGAAAGGGCGTTCCTGCTTGAGGCATGAAAGCCCTCAGGTTTCTGCTACCAGAAATTGACTCTTGCCAAACCACAGAGCAAGATGCACACAGCCCCCTGTGCCTGCCCTGGTGCGAGCATCACAGAGGTCAGGGCTGCTGAGTGCTCTTCTGAAAGGCCAAGGAAGGGCCACCCATTGGTGACACTAACTTGTCTCAGGCAGAAGATAAAAGTACGTTATTTATAATTTCTACACATTGTTAGCAGAAGCAGCACAAGGTGCAGTCACTGGCACTTCCCTGTATCCTAAGTGTTCATCAACCTTTCCTTGATGTTAGCAAGTCTATTAATAAAGCACTGCAAGCAATCAGAACTGCTCCACCAGCCTGGGAAGAGGAGAGTTGGTGACACCATGTTCCAGCTGAAAGTCATGTAAAATCCTCTATACCTTTTTCTGAAAGACACTGTCGTCATCATCAGCAGCAGCAGCAAATGTAAATGTGCAATCACAGCACCTTGTAATTAATGGGAAGTCGCAGGCCCCGTTAGCACTGCAGCTCCTCTTCCACTGGTGGTGAGTGAACAGGATTCTTGCCCAGCTTGGGCATTGTCAGTAAAATTCAGCACATCCAAATGTAAAGAAAAATTATGTCACTGTGTGCTGACCTTCCCAGGTCTGGTGTGTCCCCTTGGCTTGCTGTGTGGCTGAGCATGGGCTGAAGCCACCCTGGCCCTTGGCTCCCTGGGTGATGGAGAGGACTCTGCCCTGTACCTCAGCAGCAGGGTGATGCCTTTGCTGACTGCAGACACATCTGAAACCCCACATCAGCACTCTGGGGAGATGCTGTCTGAGCTCATTGCAGTGTTAATACTGGAAACATCATGTAGGCCTCATTAAGAAATAGTTTTGTTCTTGAGTCTGTCTTATTTTTTAAAGCACCCAGGAGACAACAGAACCACCACATTTCCTCTTACACTCAATTTTCTGATCGGGGGCCTGAAGTACTCACTGCCAGATGTTGCCCTGTTCTCGTATGATGCATATGACATGGGCATCAATGCCAGCAGCTACATTTGCCTGTGATGTCAGTGTGCACAGCAGCCAGGAGAAAGTTCCAGGGGCAGCTAACAGGGGCATATGTGCAGGATCATATATTTTAGATACAGTGTTTTGGTCCTAAACATGTCTTGCCTAAACCACCAAACATCAAGCTGCCTCTGCTCAGCATCACACCACCCCCATGTTTATTCTTTGTCATCATTCTTGCACATGCATCATGCTGTTGGTGATACTTAGGTGTATTATTTTAAGTGAAAAATTGAGTGTGGGAAAAACAAACATCTAATTCATTTATCCAAATTCCAGCCTGGATTTCTATAAGATTTTCTAGAAAATTGCATTATTATTGTGAAGAGAGAAGTATGTTAATGCCATGCCATTGCATATATTTACAGTCTCTCCTACACTCAGCATGAAGAAATAATTTGCCACAAATAATGACATTCTGTTCCCATTCCAGCTTTGCCCACATCCTCAGATCTCCATACAGCTGCAGCACAAGAGATCAGAAACAAGAGACACCCAGAGCAGAGGAGGGCAAGGAGTTCCTGCTGATAGGTCTGGGTGTGCACCCACAGCTTCCCATGCTCCTGACCTGTTTGATTGTCCCTTCCTTTGCTGTGTCAATAAAGCCAAGAAAAAACACGCCTGAAAAACACTCCAGCAGCACAACCAGCTGCTGTCAGGTTTTAGACCCATCAAAGGCTTGCAGGGAGCCTTGCAGTACCAAACCAGAACACACCAGCTGAAGAAATATGAGGAGTCTTCAAAGACTCTCGTCTGGGAGACAAAAGGACCTCCTGGTGTGATGTCAATGGATTGAAGATGCTAAGGAAGGAGCTGGTCCTAGGACCTCACTGTGTTCCCTTGGTCAGAGAAAACCCTGGATCTGTTCTCTGCTAGAAAGGGGACATGAAAAATGAGAAGGAAGCAGAAGGGAATTCCAGGGAACTGAGTCGAGCAGCAGAGAAAAAACTGTTTGTTGCATGTCTGGCATCTGACTGACATTTCACTCTTAAAAATGCTCCCAGTAGATAAATTCAGATAAAGGGGCAGAAGTCTTATGATTCAAACACGTGTTGAATAAGAAACCACATAAATGAAAATATCAAGGATTCACTGACTGATGAAGCAATGAGCTCTATTCTGTAAACATATTTTCAAAGGAAAAATCATGTGCCTTGTGTAAAAAAAAGTTACTTTCTTTTGGCAAAGCTCTATGAAAGTTCAGTGAGCCACATCCAGTTACTCTCAGTGGGATCTGAATCTTGCTTCAGGCTGCTTTATATCTTAAGGATCTATTTATTCTAGCAACATTGTCACATTCTGTCCATTGAGTGTCACCTTGTGACACAGCAGGACACCAGAGGCAACAGGGCACCCAGGCAGAATCGTGTGGTGGCTGGACCATGTGCCACCAGGGAAGCTCTGAACCTGGGCTCCTGTTCCTGCTGGCTCCAAGCCACAGTCAGGAAGTCAGGCAGGAAAGTCCTTCCGAATAGTTGCTCACTCACCAAAATTAGGTCACTAAGGGGGAAGAAATGTCCCTGCAGACTGTAACAGTGAGAAACTTCCTACGTGAATTACGTGGGACTGACAGCCTCTATGAATGCCACTCAAAGCACCCTCCCACCTCCAGGAGTCTATGGAGAGGACATAGGCAATGGGATTTTTCCATTCTCTTAACAAGGTTTTTCCTTTCACCCATTCCCAGCTCCTCTGAAACATTTCAGAGTGTGATTTATTGAAATACCTGTGGACTGAGTGCCAGAGGAGCCCAAAATCTGTGGTGTTGGTGTGTGCCTGCAGTTGAGAGTTGCCACACTTGGCTGCCCAACATCTCTGCCGTGGAGGCCGTGGGGCTGCATGAACCATTCTGCACAATGGGTCCAAGCTGTCAAGCAGCTCTTTTGTGATGGCTTTCCTACACAGTCAACACAGGAAACCACAAATATACTCCTTAGGATCATCCCCAAAGTGGCAAAACTAAGCACTGCAATGTGCTTGACAACTTTTCCAGTCCTCAAGCTGGTTGCCATGCTCTGAGCTGCCAATATGGGTACTTCCAAGCAGGAATTCAGGTACCATGAGATCTATAAACACTATTTTTTGCACACACTGCTTCTCCTAACTTCTAAGTTCAGTCAACAGAACCCAGAAAATGACAAGAAGGAAATTGGTTTAGAATAGAGAAGAAGAAACCTTCCCAACTAAAATCACTGAAGCACCCTTGTTTTTTTGGCTCTGCAGAAATGCCAACACAACCTTGAGGGCATTTATCTGGAATTTTGCATTAGTGTGCATGTACTCCTAAACTTGCAAACCAGAGGACTCTGAACAGCCATGTACACCCCATCACACACGTACAGCTGTTTACTCATGTTGAGTATTGGTGCCTGCCATGAGTAGTCCTGCTGTAACCAGTGACTGCTTCCTCCGAGAGGTACTGCTCAACACGAGTAAGAACATTATGGCTTGAGAGAGGTGAAGGTGTGCAATGAAGTCTGGTTGACATCACTGGAAACCAACTTGCTCTCAGTGTGGGGCCAGTTAGGATGTCCCAGTCCTTCTAAGGACACCATTTCTTTCTTTTTCAAGGATCCTCTTGTCCCATTGCAGACACCACTCTCCTTGAAGGGTCTTAAAATCCGTGGAAGGCTTCCTGCAGCAAGGTACCATCACTCCACAGTCTGCATCCACAGACATTTTAAGCCTCTTTTTCCTACAGGTGTAATCCCGAACAGTCCAAAACACAGAGGCACTGGAGCACATCAGCTGACTAAAATCAAAAATGCTGTATCTCAACCATCTGTTAAAAAATGTGGGACCACTGACTCATTAGTTTCATCTAACTCTACCAGCACAATAAAAAAACCACACGCCTTCTGGAGAACAATATCAACATGTGTGGGAGGATATCATCTCTGCAACATAGGGTGGGATGTTGTAGTTAAGAACAACTCTCTGAACTCTGTCAGGTCAGAGCTGCAGTAGATTGGCAGCATTGTCATGCCTTTGTTGGGGTCTGGGTGAGTCCCTTGCCTGGAAATGGGTTTGGGTCCTCTCTTCGACTGGGGATCTGGTGGTACAAAGCCAGGTGGGAGTTTGTCTGCTTTTACCACTCTATTTTAGAGCAGCTTTTAAGCAATTCATTTCTGAGCTGAAATTACGCAAAACTAGCAAAAAGAAGATGTAAGCAGCAACCTCTCCCACCCCCCGTTGGACTGTCCCTGTCTCATCTGGCAAATCCTGATTATCTGGGATTGCAGTAATTCTGGGGGATTACTCACAGGCCGACCACAGCCACTTGCAACAACTTTTCCAGACAAGGAGGAGTGAAAGCTGGTGAATGTGAGTTTAGCAGAGAGTGCCTCAGTTCAGGGGAGCTGCTGAAGAAAACATAAATAACGAGGGAAATCAGCCCTTGGCCGAGTTCAACCTTTGAAAGTTGAAGTCTCCTGCTCATGAGCTCACCATGCTCTGCTGAGCAAGTGGAAGGGAAACATTTTCTCTCTCCAGCGTGACTTGAAGAAAGGAAGTTGTGTGGGCAGAAGCACTGAGGTGACTCTAAATACAGTGATGTCTCCTTCCCTGGCACTCAGGCTTGGGAGCACTTGCTTTCTTCCAGCTGGGGAAATTTCAGTGGCAGGATGTATGGAGGAAAATATTCAATACCTCTTGCTCTGGAGACATTTATTTCTACAGCCAATTATGACTCCAGCCATGAAGTTTTTATTGCTACCTCTCATGCAGATTATTTATTGTAACTTCCTTTTTTTGAGTAGGCTGTTTATTTTTAAGCAAGTGCTGTTACATTTTTCACTAGATTACTAATAGCCACGTGCTCTGGCTGCTGAAGCTGAATAAGCTGATGTAACTGTAGGTCAGGATCTTAGCTCCTTCCTTAGCCTGTCCCCAAAATAAATATAGAGGATGAACTTGGGGTTTTCTCTAAGAGGCCTATGTACTTCCCACTTGGAGGGTAAGGTAGAGCCCCACTTCCAGCACAGCCATCAGGGGTGGGATGAGATGGGTGGGACTGAGATTGAAGTAAAACTTCTACCCACCACCAACAGGGCTTTGCAAAGTACAGGGTTAAGGCAGAACTTTGCATTTAAAATTACTTTTGCAAGAGCCCCTTATTTATGATGCAGCTCTTTAAGCTAACAGTAATTTAGGAACTTCTCATCCCAGCTTTGGACACTGCTTTCCAAAGGCCCAGCAGAAGGCTGACCACACTCTGGCTCAGCTAGTGGCATGATATTGTAGTGGACATCCAAGCACTCTCCTGTTACTGGGATGCTTTGGGGGTTTCTTGGCCCGTGTCACACAGGCAAGGACCATCCCAAAGCCCCTCGTCACCAATGTCCTCCACCCACCAGATTTTTATCTCCCTCCTGCTGGGAGTTTCTAACAGCATTTTTGGGTTTTGTTGGGGTTTTTTTGTTTGTGTGTCTAGAAATGAGGAAATAAAATTACTTGGGTTTCCTGAACATGCCTTCCTCTCATGAGAGGAGCTTACTGGAAGCACACATTCCTGGATAGGCCAAACAGCCCTGGGCTACCCTTGCTGGGTGCAGAACAAGCCTTTTTGGAAAACAGATGCAACAGTCAGGCTGTTTGGGGTGTCTCATTACACTCCTCTGTGCTTTGCTCTTGGGCATTGAGCAAGATGGAGCTGGGCCAAGAGCCACAGAGCATGACCAGCTTCAGACCATCTCTTCATGCCCAGGGGAACACCCTGAAAATGCTTCATCTACTCATCAGTCTGCCAAGGACATGGTATTAGACCCCTCCACTCCTCCCAGACAAAAGATTTCAAAGAGACAATATAGACCTACAGCAGTTTTTAGGTTATTCATGTTTACAGGTCTCTAAGGTAAAGTGCCCCTGTTCAATCAAGAACATAATTTCCACAGTATTTCTAGTTGCTGAGATCAGTTCAAGGTGTGGTACCCAAATTTTCAGATGATTGGTGCATTTGTCTGGCACCTCCTATATGTTTATTGAAAAATGATTTTGTGCTCTACTGTTCCAAGTGAAGATTACTGAGATGAATACACTCTGACTTCCCCTGAAGCTGAAGTTTTGGGATGGGCTTCAAAACCAATATGCTTTGGATCAAGCCTTCAGTACATTGCTCAATTTTCCATTCTTTGCAGGAAAACAGTTTACCAGTTACAGGGTGGAAAAGGACAGCAGAGAGGTTTCCAAACAGCTCTCACAGCAGTGTCAGTCCTCTCATTTAATGACCTCACTAAGCGCCATTACTGTCCCAAAACTGCTGTGTCCTATAGCTCTCAGACACAGAGGTCACAGCTGAACTTCCTCCTTTTCTGGGATTAAATCAGAGGTTTTGACCAACTTCTATAATTAGGAAAGACTTGCTTCCCCTGACTCCTTTCCACTGAAATGCCCCAAAGACTCTGTGGAAATTTGACATTTCTTGTTTTATCTTTATCTCCCATTAAAGGGAGATTTACATTCGAGTTTGTGTTTCTCTTGGAGCACCAGCTGAGCCCATTGCTGTTCACTAAGGAGCACGGGAGCTGTTGCACCGAGCAACTTCGGCTTAATGATTGTGTGATTTACAGCTCGATCTGCAGTCAGCATCGAAGCCCTGAAATCTGTATTTAACTCCCAATCCTGCCGTTCTGGGCCGTCTGCAGCAGATGGTGCTGCTGACTCGCCGGGAGCCGGCAGCGCTTCCACCCTGCCCGGAGGTCCAGGCATCCACTGGGATAGAGTCGTGCTGGGGACAGGGCCCAGAGCACAACACCGCCCACCCTCTTTGTGTTTGTCACCCATCCAAGGGCTGTCCATCCCTGCAAGACTCCGACTAGAAAGCAGGCTGGGCACAGGGAGGTTTTAGGATGAGTCAATGAAAATATGTGCAACCGTTTATTTGCTCATGTGTAGGATCCATTTTGGGAGTGAAAAAAATTATTTTCTTACATAGGTATAAACACACTTAGAGTCCCACCCTAAGTAAAGTAATTACTTTTTCCTAACTCCACTTCCCAACCAGAGATTTTGCCCTGTGCTTATTTCATTAGCCCAACCCTTTCTCCTCAGTGAAAGCAGAGACTGAGATCTTTCAGAAATGCTACAATGTCTGACACTACCTGAGCTGAATCCCTGCTGCTTGGCAGGAGATGGGGCTGGGTGTCCATAATGTCCTGGTTTTGGCTGGGATAGAGTTAATGTTCTTCCAAGTAGTTGGTACAATGCTGTGTTTTGGATTTAGGATGAGAACATCACTGGTAACACACTGGTGGTTTAATTGCTGCTGAGCAGGGCTGACACAGAGTCAGGGATTTTAAGCTTCCCGTGCTTTGCCAGTGAGCAGGAACACAAAGAGCAGGAACGGCTGACCCCAACAGGCCAAAGGGATGTTCCAAAGCAGAGAATGTCACACTCAGGACACAAACTGGGAGCCACTGATCACTGCTCAGGAATGGACTAGTTATTGGTCAGTGGGTGGTGAGCAATTGTAGGTTGAGTAACTGAGTTTTATTCCTCTCTCTCCTTTTCATTACTATTATTATTGTTATTACTGTTATTATTAGAAACATTATTAATATTATTGGCCTGCTCCATCACCCCAAGGTCAGACTATGTCCTGGGACACCTGCAGCCTCCATGCAGGTGACAATAGCTTGTTTTTCCAAGCTCAAATAGAAATACCCAAAGTAGTCCTATGATTTTTCACCAAATCAATATCTGAGAGCATAAATTCCTCACCACATAAAGCAACATATCAGCTCTAAATAATAAATGAGGTAGAAGGGTACAGCTGGTTTAGAAAGACCAAAGAGATGAAGCATTACATCATTTACTGTCTGCTGCTAAATTCATAAAAAGCCTTACCTTACAATCAATCAGCAAATCCTACTTCTCTGTGGCATAACTCCAAGCTCAGGATGGCTGTCTCATGTTCTCAGAGATCTGCAGCAAACATTTGAAATAGACTCCTTTAAATTAGCCAGCTTCAGTACTCCAGCAACCAAGTCCCACCCCAGGCTGGTCCCCTCCATCAAACTGTCTGGCACAAGGTTAGTTTGGGCAAGTCTCTGAGTGTAATTATGTGTGTGTGTGTGTGTGTATATTTATATTCATCATCGCATATGGCATCATCTGGTGACATAACACCGTTTAGCTGAGATACCTCTGCCACCCCACTGCATCTTCCAGTTCCAGGAGGAAAGGATGGCTTAAGGGCAGCTTTAGGCAATATTCCCCCACCACTGCCAGGACAGCAGCTTGGGGCCATTGAGTTACTTCACCCTCAAGTTTTCCCAGCAGGCTGCTGGGGGAGCCCTGCAGATGTGGCCAAGCTTCTCTCAGCTGGACCAGGCACAGCATTCCTCCATCTGCTGCCCATCCCCTGCTCTTTTGGGGCAGCAGGCCCTGGGCAGAGAGGCAGGATTTCAGAAACAAGGTTCCTAAGTTATCTAGGTTTCCAGGGAGCAGATAGAGCCTGTAACATGAAGTTTGAAGCTCCCAGAGAGTGAAGGCACTCTATGGAGCACTGATTGAATATGCCTCCTGCAGCTTACTGTTTCCAAGCAGATGATTTCTGCATCACTTTCTGGATGGCTTTAAAGCTGTCAGGTGCAGTGTCAATGGTGCTTAGTCTTACAAGCCCCTTTCCCTACCATGGACTCCAAACCAGACCAGTCTACATTTCCAGAGCAATGACAGAATACACAGAGCATGAAAATTCTCATTTGGGGTGAAGATTTGCTGAATTTCTTTCCAGCACAGGAAACCCATCTGTGTTCTGATCCATGCGCTGAATAAGGATCTCACTGAAGTGCACTGAGGCAAAGCACCTTCAACATAGGAGATTCAGTCAGCATTGACTGATGAACAGGTAGTTGCTCTGACATAGCAGGGTCTAGGAAGAATATTTTCCATGCCTGGTGTTATTTTCATCTATGTTACTAAATCACATTCCCCTCTCACCCTCACTGCTCAGATGACAAACCCCAGCAAGGTAGCAGGGAGCACAAAAGCAAAAGACTTGGTGCTGCTGCTCATGCTTGTAGCATTCCTTTTGCAGATAAGTGACTCTGGATTTACAGCCTAAATCAGCAGGATGGATTTGCTACTTCATCAAAATATGCCCACAGAACGGTTTGGATTGGAAAGGACCTTGAAGATCATCTTGTTCTACCCCCCCTGCCACGGGAAGGGACACTTCCCACTATCCCAGGTTGCTCCAAGCCCCATCCAGCCTGGCCTTGAACACTTTCAGGGATGGGGCAGTCACAGCTTCTCTGGGCAACCTGTGCCAGGCCCTCTCCCTCCTCACAGTGAGGAATTTCTTCCTAATATCTAACCTAAACCTCTGCTAGTTTAAAGCCATTCCCCTTGCCCTGTCACTCCCTCTACAGTTGTCTTGTAGGCCTGTGCTCTCCTGCACAATTTCTTGTGGCTTAGCAGGTTAGGGATAAGTGATTATCCCTATCTTCCACTGCTCTGTCATTGTTCATCCCACATTAGCACAGTCCTTATCTGGAAGCAGGCAGGTCTGAGCTCCAGTCTTTAACAAGGTTGTTGGATTTGGGGTCCAGGAGGACAAAACCAGCTCCAGGGCCAGGCACTTCAGCTCTACCAGCCTGGCAGGGGAGGCTTTGGCTCCCCAGCAGGGATGCTGGCTGGATGTGTTTGCTCATATCCTCCCTGAAATGCAGAGGAGCCACACACAGAGAAAGTAAATGTGATCCCTCTGCGAGTGTTATTTGAGAGCAGTGACTTTAATATTTAAAGCATCCCTGGCTGCAGGTGCAGCACACTGGAGTTATCAACATTTCCCGTGTTAGACAGAGAGCTGGTGCTGACCCCAAGGCTTAAATTAGTAACAAGATTACTCAGAGAAAAGTAATGTTCTGAAAACCTTTATGGGATGAGGAAATATGCCAAAAGTAAGCTTGGCCAGTGTACTTAATAGATAGAAACCCATTTGTTTCTTTTTGAGAACTTAATTAAATTTCCCATGAATTCATTTGTAATAACAGTAATAAGCACCATATATGGAAACCTTCAATGAGCCCTTAGCAAGGTAATTTCCTGAATTTAGCTTATATCTTCATAATGTTCAAAGCCAGCTAGGCTCTAAAGTACAGCTGGTGTGCATTATTCCATTCTGAGTAGGAGGGTGTGGATGGACTGGGTAAAATAAATTACTGTGGTGCTTTGACACTGAGTTTTATTGCCTGTAGAATGATGCTTGATCATAATCAGAAAAGCATCAAGTAGAGAGTTAACATGATTTCTTCTATTTAACAAAGCTTTTGGGAGGGAAGTGCATGTACCTTACACACTCCAACACTCTCCTGCAGTGCTCTTTGGACCGCAATCAGTAACCAGGAGGGGACCAAGCCACCTGGAATCAAACAGGACAAGCTGGAAGCTCTCCTGTGCTCTACAGCCTTCCTGGTAAGTCACAAGAGAAGGAAGTCAGAGGGGGAAGAGCCTTCTTCCCATCAAAGGATGCACACACCCAATTACAACCCTACCTGCTTCTCTGGCCTTTTTCTGTGTTTCACATGCACAAATACGGTAAAAAAATCATTAGCTAAGTGGCAAAGGAGAAATGGTCATTGCTGACTAAGGCTGATGGCTGAGAGCAAGTCTCCTTCCTCTATACAGAGGATAGAAGGAGCTTTCTCCACGAGCTCCATGTGCGTGCCCAAGTTTTTTTTTAATTACAGCAGCTGTAATTAAAACTTGGCCAAAATTTCTAAAACCTTAACCTCCCTTCCATTGATTTTGGATGGCATTTGGTAAATATTCCAGTCCTAACAGAGATAAGGTGAGTCACAGGGGGTATTTTGGGACATGAAGCTGAAATCAAGTGGGTGACAACAGCCATGGCATACCAGGTATGCAGCTGCTCTTTGGAAGTACCACAGGAATTCTGGGGTAGAATGAGAGGAGAGCCCAGAGAGGAAAAACACAGGGATAAACACTGGGCAGGGTGCTGGTGTTCCCCCTCACAGCCCAGGCAGGGCAGGGCACTGTAGCTAACACAGAAACAGAGCTCCTGCTCAGAGCCTGCAGCAGCCCAGGGATAAATTAAAACACATTTAAGTCATTGGACTCATGCTCATAGGTTTCAGTGAGCTCCAAGTGGAAAGGGTGTCAAGAAATCCTCCCAGGGACTAACTCTGCACTGAACTGAGCCAGCTACCAGAGTTCCCACACCTCAGAAGAAAGTGATGGTATATTTTCCATCATTAATATATGATAACAAACCCTCAGCTCGCTGGGAAGCTTCCTAAGCTCCCACAGTGACTCGGCTCAAAAGCTAAAGGCCTGGCAGCACAGCCACTTCATCCATAATCCCTTTTTTACAGTGAAGCCAACACGCCTCATGTGGTAACGCAGCTGCCTCAGGGGGTGGCTTACAGGTCAACACCTCCTTAGAAGAGGGGATCCCAGCTAGATCTTCTCTCTTCTTCCTGACTCATCTGCTCCTCCTGAGGAGCAACACAGCATGCTGAGACTTCCAGGGGCGTTTATGCTGCAGGAAACTGCTGCTCTGTAGTGAACCCCTCCCAGCCACTGTCAGACAACCCACAGAGAGCTCTGCCCTCCTCCTACCTGCCTAAATACCCTGCCCTCAGCACCAGCCAGGGAGAAGACACAGCTTCTTCTCATTAACTGTATAATCATTCCATTAGGTTTGATATGTCCCAGCTTTCCAGAGATGCCACAGCCTTGATTATCCCACCTGCTCCAGCAGTATTACTCTGCTGTGAGAAGCCCAGGGAGAACCCTGTGATGATGGTGTGGATCTGCTACATCCCAACATCCTCCTCACTTCACTGGGAGTTTTGCACTTAGTATGAGTTTTGTTATCGTTTTAGAAGTTTTATTGCTGCCCTACTCTTTCATGGACATTTACTCAAGAGTCTTTAAAGTTTCCTTTACCTAAAGGCAATGTGCCCACAGTGATCACCCCTGGTTTTGCTGTGCCATCCGTACTGAGGTCAGAGCATCCAAGAGTCTCAGCAGTGACAGGTTCAAAGCAGAGTGGGACCCCTGGGATGAACTGAGGATCATTACCAAGTGTAAGTGACTGGCAAACTTGGTATAAAGAATTCCCTAATGAAACAAGACCTGCCCTTGTGCTCAGGGAAAAGCCCCACAGGTCCTTGCTGCATCCTCCTCATCCCCCACAGCTCCCTGTCTGTGCCTGTCCCGCTGTGCTGGTGGAAGTGTGCACAGCTTGGATGTCCTGGGTCTCCTCTGGGTGATCTCCTGACTCTCAGTGGTCAGGGGGAGCTGAGCTGCTGCAGGGCCACAGCCAGTCTCAAATTCCTCTTGTTCATCCAAGCCCCACATCCATCAGACCCCCAGACACCTTTGGCAAGCCCTTCTCGAACACAAACCTCATCTCAAGGCCTCTTTGCTGAAGCACTGTCATATATTTCTTGTTTCCTAGATCATCTAGATCAACCTGGGAGAGATCTTCCACACTGGGAAGCTCTGCTCTGGACTGGTTTCCTTCATCTGTCCCTCCAGGTTGCCCTCCCTGCACATTCCCAAGGAGTGGCGGCTACAAAGAGCTGGCCTTGGGAGAGCTGCCCTTGCTCCAGGGACAATATTCTGTTACACTGAGCACAACCAGGCTCTGAAGAGGAATAATTCATGGACTATTGCTTTGCTTTTATAAGCAAGAAAGAACCAGTAAACTCATGGCATGTAATGGTCAAGAAAATGATCTAAACAAAATTGCTGTGGGATATTGCGGGAGCCCGGCCTCCTCCTGTCCATTTGTTCTTAGAAAGCAGCACACGGAACTGAACAACCACAAAATGAGCAGGAGCTTAGCAAAGACTTTGTGCAAAAGGGACCCTTTGCATTTGACATGCTCTGTCACACTGAATTTTAATTACAGCTCCCCTCTGGAGCTGGCACGGGAGGGGAATGCTAATGACAGGGGAGAGGGAAGGGAGCAGCGATGGCAGTCACCAGCCCAGCACTTCATAAAGTACCTCATGGCAAGGAGAGGTAACCTGGATGTGGACAAGTACAAATTTTGATGGTTTAGTTCCACCTTTAGCTCCTACTGTTTTGCCGCAAGTGTGGGCTGCTGGTTGGAGTAAAACACATTTAAGTGAATTTAATGTGTTAAACCATAGCAAGGTGCAGCCCGTTTGTGACAAGATTGAAAGAAATCAGGTTCAGTTGAACAAATATGACCTCAGATCACTTTTCCAATGATCAGTAAGCCATCACTTATGAATTATTACAATCTAGTGGTGCTGCTTGCTGAGTATTATGTCTATCAGGATCCTGGTTTTTGAGTTTTATAAAAGCACTTTTGGGAAATATCACTTAAAAAATGTGTCACCATGGTGGGTCTGTGGATCCAGTAATTCTGGCTGTGGTCACGTGCAGGCTCCTTGCACAGAATAAGCATTATACACACACTTAATGCTCTGAACCAATCACAGGCAGCATCAGGAATATCCCTGCTGTTCCCTACCCAGGGAGAGAAAACATCTTAATCAGAGGGTGATCACTGAATGTGTGACAAGTATGAGTGCAGCGAATATTTGGGATGCTGATACATATCTCAACAAAAGGTAATCAGGACATGGGGGTCCACATAAAGATTCAACTAAGGACTGAATGGATTTGCAGTATAAAACCCACTTTCAAACCTGTACAGATACTTAGAGGCTACTCTGGATGTTACACCTTCTTCAGGTCTAGCTGCAGTCAGTCAGAGACACTCACACTATCCAGCTGGGCATTTCAGACCTCTTGCTTCTTCCTTCAAAAACAAAAGAAAAAAAATTGATATTTCTCAAAATGGTCAAAGCACCTCTTTATTTTATTTTATTTTTTTTTTTTTTAAATCTTATTTTTTTCTGCTATTCAAACAGCAGCCAGCTATCATAGAAATGCAAAGTCTGCTTATCAGAGTGAATGGCTGATCTACATAGATTGTGTGACAATCATAAAATCCTTAGGGACCAGAACAAAGGCTGTCACAAGCTTTTGCTATAAGAGCTCGATCTATTCCTGCGGGGAAATTCTGTGTTCTGTTGCCGTCTGCTTGCACAATAGAAAGATGTTTTCCCTGCATTATTGGGGTTAGTAATGCAATGTTTGCTATTCCATCACTGGATGCTACTGCCAAAAGAATTTGTATTACCTCACATGCTATTGATAACATGGAGTTGCTTGGGAAAAACTGTTTCACCCAGTGGAATAAATCAGACAGGAGTTTAATAAAATTAAAATATCATTTAAAACTATAAATTATCTATAAACTGCAACACACGTTGCTGTGCTTGGTTTCTATAGTTTCTAGAGTTACTTTTCTATTGTTTTTGTAGTTTATTCTCACCTTCTTTTTCTCTTTCCATTCTCCTCTTCTGCAAGTAAAAATTAACTTATTTAAAATTTCCCAGTGGATAAATGTGTCTGGTTTATGCCATCTAGCAGTGATACAAGATAAGGTAGGATCTGTACCTTCTACATTGCAGCAACACTTTTAACCACAGCCAGAGCTTCCTTCACTTTGGCATCAAAGGTACAAACTCATTTTCTTCAGTAATACTTCTTTCTGCCTGCTGCCAGAACAGGATGATCTCAACAAAGCAGTAACAGAAGAATGAGCAGCCTTATTCCTGAAGTGTCTAGGAATCCAGGGTGGACAACTAAATTCCTTATTCACCCTAAAATGTCATAATTTCTACATTTCTTTCATAAAACATGGTCAGTCATTTCATATATTGCAAGACTGGGGGTTTATGGTTTGCCTGAGGAAGTCTAATAGAATCTGAGGGGTTGATACAATCCCTAAATGGAACAGACAGGTCTCACACAGCAAGAAGAAGCTGAAATAAAAAAAAAAAAAATTAATAAATCATTTATTTCTCCTTCACTTGAATTTTTGAGGGTGGTTTTCAATACTCTGATATGAAAGTAGAAGAGCTCCTGGTGTAGTTCAAAGTGTGTCTGCATTGATGTAAAGGCCTGTGGGCCATCTGGGAATGTCTCTGCGTTACAGAAGTACTTTTTAAAGAGATTTTAAGCAAAGAATACTCATCCTTCTAGATGTTTATATATATATATATATATATATATATATATATATATATGCTATATTAATGTCTATTTACTTTCCCCAAGCTGCACATCCAGCAGTGTGGCCCCAGGCCAGCCCATGGCTCCAGGCAGGCTGAGATACTCTGGCTCACACCAGGTTTTCACATGAACTCTGCTACTCCTGGGTTACACAGGGAGGGAGGGAGCTGAGCCCCAATGGATGGAGCCACTTCCCCTCAAAACGGCAAAATTAGAAAAGTGTAATTCTCCAGCTGAGTTTGATGCTACTTTCTCCACCAGTATTTCAAGTATATCTGACCAGGCTGAGCATCTACCAGCCATCAGCGGAAGAGGGAAAATCAGCCTTTAAGTCAGCACAATTCCCACCAGGCAAACCCCTAATTCTCCCCTAATTAAGCCTGGCAGCTGAAGCTGGATGAAAACCATGTTGTGTTCCATCCAGCCTTTCAAGGGGTCTCTGCTAAATCAGAATGAAGTACTTTAATCTGTGTAAGGAGAGATTTTAAGCACAAAACTGTGTCTGGAAAGTCAAATCCTTTATGCATCCCTCAGGCACATGAAAAGATCACCCCCGGCAGAGCAGGGGAGTGCTGAAATCTCCTGTAGCAACTGGCCACTAGCAACGGGAACAAACAGTCTCTTGTCCCATTATTTCAACTTTCTGAATTATCCAGAGGCAGAGAGGGTGGGAGGCTGATGGTGCATGGGGTTCAGATTCTGCACCCTGAAGGATTCAAGCCAGAGGCAGAGATCATGGATTTGGTACCTTTGTGCCTCAGTTTCCCTTCCCCAGAAAGGAATAGTTTTGTTTCCTTTCTCACTCCCACATGGGATGCTAAAGTCCAGGCAAGTGGATAAGCCAGAGGCCCCACATGAGTCAAAATTATTGCTTGTACATATTTGTGCTGCATTTGCAAGAAATCCTCTTGGCTTAAGTAGGAATAAAAAGTTGGATGGATATTTCCTGGCATCTTGAGCAAAGGGACTTAATATTCCAGTTGTTTTTTATGTTTTGAAATAAAAAAAAGAGAGGTTGTTTCCACTAAAATGGGCTGACAAAGCCAGGCAGCTTCCCAAGATGAGGATTTTTTGAGCATTATGTTAGAGATAACAGAGGTTTTGCTGTGCTGGTCTCCGCTGGTGCTGGAGACCTGTGTGAACACAAAGCATTTCTGCAGCCAGGAAGGGCCAATTCCTTTCAGTCCACACCTTTCTCAGGATTTTCTGTGTGGGGAGTTATCATTTAAAGTACACATATTAAAGCAAAAACCTCCTGCCGCCCTCAAACTTATTATTACCCTTCCCCATTTACTGCATTTTTCCTCCTATTTGGATTCTTGGCTTGGGTTTTCCCCCCGGTGCTGCTTAGAGCAGAAAGAATCCATATCCTTGCACTCCTGGTGCTCCCACCCTCTCCCTGGCCAAGGAGGAGGCTTGAAAATCACCACAAAGTGCTCAAGAAGCTGCTTTTGTGCAATAAAAAGATTACAGTAGGAGCAGATAACCTTTTTCCTTGGTGCGCATCACACACCACCTCTGGCAACATCATGAGCTGCTGCTTGCAGTGGAGGTTTCCTCTGCAAAAAATAATGGAATTCTGCTACTCAGATGCCTGGAGGGGAATGGACTGTCCTTAATAGCCATTAGATCTGTATAGCCCTTGAAATACCTGGCCTGGTTTACACTCAAATGCCACCGAAATATTCACATTTAATTGGGTAACTGTCAACACAACTGTCAAAACGGCTTACTATAAGAAACAAGGGCAATTTACTTTAAAATTAAGTACTCAATGGTTTTCATTTAAAAAGCAATGCTCTCACTCCATTGTGACAAGCTTGCTTATTTTTCATCTGCGTTTTATGCAGGATCCCACCACATATTACCATTTTCTCTCCCCACAGCAAAGCCCAGGGAGCAAAAAAATGCTCTTCTATGCCAGCCTTTTACATGTCAGACTTGTGCAAAAGCCAGAAAGCCAGAATAATGTAAATGTGATAAATAATGCATGGCCAAAGTGGTCATACATAATCTGTGGGGCTGGGAGCTGTGCAGCTCTTCATTGTGCTCCTTTCAGTTTTGTTGGCTTCCTTTGACAAGGTTAAAAATAATCTTGTAGTCCCAAAATACACCTTTTTTTCCCATTGGTTGTTCCTCCTCTGCTGTCCGTGGGTGCTGAGGGTTTGCTGCGAGTGTGGATCCTTTTACTCCACTCTCAGGAGAAAAGCAGGATGCTGACAACCCCAGTCCTGCTGAAAGCCATGGGATGCACAGCCAGGCCATTGGCATTTGCTGCTTCCTCAAGGCCATGAGATGGCTTTGATCTTGCACCCAACGCACTCAGCCACCTTCATGCAGCTCGTGATTTGACCCCAGGATGGGTCTTGCACACCAGAGAATAAAATATCCTGCTAAAAAACATCCTTCTGGGGCTGAAGGGTGAGGGATATAATGTTTGGATATCTGGATAAGGGTATCCTACTGTCAAGAAAGAGCAAGCATGGGGAAGGAGCCCAGAGGCTTTCCTTGGGGAAAGCAGAGGGAGTGGGAAGTAGTATTTTGAAATGAAAAGTGAAAATGGTTTTAACTTAAACAACTCAGACCTGATTTGAAAATCCAGCTGCAGGAAGCCTAGTGAGCAACCCCAGTTCACAGGAGAGTGAAGTCAGGTGGTGTTCAGGCTCCATCAGGCTTATCACAGTGTTTTAGAATCAAATACTTTGGGGGTTTTTTTGTGTAAATATTGTGGAGAAGTGTCTGTGGGTTTTTTTTTCTGTACCATCTGGTGCAGCCCAAGAGGATTTTTTGTGGTGAAGGAACTGAAGACAACAGGCTAACACACACCTTTTTCCTACAGTGCTGTCAAAAGCAGAGCCCCAAATGCACCAACCTCTTGCCCCAGCAGCCTTGCTATTCTCAAAAACCAGTTTAAGCACATTATAGCCACATCAGTGCCCTCTGAGACAGGCCCCATCTTTCTCTTTGTAATAGAGCAGAAAACAATTCTAATATAGCACATGCTGGCACAGCTGGAGGCCAACCTGTGCCCCACATGCAAGGTCTATTGCTAAGCTTTCTTAGGATGCATAATCTGATACATTAAAAAAAGCGTAACATACTGGGGGAAAAGAAAAAAAAGAAGTCAGTGCTCTTCCCCGAGGATGACAAGAAAAATTCAGAGCGCAGAAGAAAATTACTTCAAGCAAGTGACCTGATCTCAAAAGAATTCAGGTACTTGTGTTCTCTGTCACCTTTGAAAACACAGGAGGAAATCTGATCAAATGAAGAATGGGATTATTGTAATTTGATGGTAACTTGAGGGCTGGCCCCAGCCCATCTCTCTTTGAAGTCAGTGGAGAGATGGCAATTTCATTAAGTCAGTGACAGTTTCATGAAGTTCCAGTGAAAGACTGATACCCGTGGCTTGTTCGCCCCTGGTTTAAGCTGGGGAGTGATCACAGGTCTGTGAGTGATTCCCAGCGTGTGGAAGGAGCTGCTCCTGGGGCAGGTACAGAGGCACCACATAACCCACAGTGACACAGCCCTGCCTCCAGCAGCTGTTTCTTTGCCTGTTTATCACCATTCAACCACCTTCTCAGAACAGGGCTCTCACAGGCATCTACAATCTAAACGAGCCATCATCCCAGCCAGGGCTGCTGTGGGAAGCGAGGAGACCTTCCTTCTGGCTGCACCGTGGAATTCTCGTCAGTGCTCTTCAGTTCACCAAGGAAATTGGATCAGGCTTATTTTACCACAAATCCAAGTCAAGGTTAAGTGCTCCACTGACTGCAATTACATGTGCTTCTCCCCATATGTTTGTCTGGAGGGAAGATGTGGGATGCTGGAGCAAGGCACCTGCCACCTGAAAACCCCTCAGTGCAGGCTGGGACTGGCTCTTCTCCATTCCTGTGTGAAGTCTGCTCCCAGTGGCTTCTCAGCACAGCTACATGGAGATCACACCAGGACAACACACTGTTCTGTTTGAAAGGAGAATTATGAATACATTAAAAAAAAGAGCCCTTCATCACAAGTAAATATTTCCCACAACTGACTACATTTGTTTTGACCCTTTTATATAATAGTGTTCCTAACCTACAGTGTACTAAAAATAAAGAGATATGCATGAAAATAGGCGAAGAAGGCAACAAAACTAATATTTTGACTATGATGAAATCAGGATTTGAGAAAATATTCCTGAAGAGTGCTGGGAAAAAAGCACGATATTGCCTTGATACAAAAGGAAAAAGGATTCTGGAGTCCAGGACTATTTACAGCTTAGTGCTGGAACTTAGACATGTTTTTAATGACACCTTTTTCAAAGCAGCCATTGGGTTATGATTTCGAATAAGCCAAGAGCTAGGACCTGAATTTCAGGTAAGATTTTTACAGTCTTAAAACAGCAAAACCAATAAAGCAGTGACCAGTGTGGGCAATGGTAACCCCTGTCCCTGCTCAGAGGTGTATCCATAGCACTTAACTGGACTGCAGTGATGCCTTCAGAATTAATGTGTGGAAAGGATTTGACAGATTTTTTGGAGCCTAGTGTTATGCACAAACTGAGGACAGGAAATGTAGATAAATCGTAAAGAAAATAATGAGGTTCCTTCAGGAGTGTTCCTGTTGCTCATTCTTTGATTTAATTATTTGCCTGATTCCAGAACACAACCCAGAAACCACTTCTGATGTAAGCTGTTCCCTAAGCACAGGAATTGTGCCTGATTTTGATGTATTGATTGAACTGCCACTGAATGATTTGAGATGAAGATTGAATACACTGAAAGTAATAAGATATGATTGAAGCTGAGCCCTTCCATGGGTTAGAATGGACGGCTTTTTCTGCCACACTGCTCTCGTTTATCAGAACACTAATAATGTTTATTACTTTAAGAGTTACAGCTCACTGGTTAGATTCAGACAAAACTAAAGCTGCATGGGCTCAGCAAACCCATTTGCTATGAGACATTTAAAGCTGGAGAAGGCAAAGGGTATGAAAAATGCAAGAAAGAAAATCAGTGCTACAGAGATAACTCTAAAAGTGCGGACACCAGTGCAGGGGCAGCAGGTCCCTTCTGGACCAGCTAATCCCAAACTGGGGTACATGTCCTTCAGACCCACCTGCCAGTCCATCTGCCACATCCCAGCCTTTGCACCCATGCACAGGGAGCATCTTCGCAGCACTGGACAGGGAAGTCCCAGTTCCCTCAAGACTTGTATTTCCTATAGAGGGCCAGAGAGAGATGGAGATTTGTGTTGCTAAAGCATCTGACAGCTAAAATTCACAGAAGGAGTCATGAGCTGCAACCACGGCTCATTTTTTTCTCTGAAAATGTGGGGGGAGTTATCTGAAAATATGCCAGGTTTAAATTTTCTGTGCTCTTTTGCTTCCTCCTGTGAAGTCTTCCTGACAACCTTCATTCTGATTTCAGAAGATCCCCACAACCCCAATTCTGAGCACTCTTTCAACTAATTACACAGCTCCTCTCTCAATAATGTAATCTCTGTTAATAATTTATGAAATATGTTTGAGTCATTAGACCAAAGAGGTCATACAAAGATACTGGCTGTGAAATGGAAAATGTGTTGCTCAGTGGCTTAAGGAATTGCAGATGCATGCTCATAACTTGGAAAAACTGAAGCACATAACATTTTGGGGGACAATAAAGCCTTGAAGTGCATTATGGATTTATGACCACAGGCAAAGCTATAGCAAAAAAAAAATATTGTCATTACCTAAATATGCAAATATTCCAAGTATTCAGTATGCAAGAGGAAATGTCTACTCTTACAAGCTATTTGCAAACTAATGAAAATGAACTTTTCTGCATTATATGATCATGGAGCATGCAAAGAGCAATTTGTACTTCAATGGGGATACTGTGGATTTCTGATGTCAGGGTCTGTTTTATCAGCCCCACTGGCTCTGCCAGGTTTCACTAGCCCTGTATCAATTGCAGAATGCACGTTTAGTCCCACCCTGAGCTGTGCTGCCCCTGGCGAAGAGATAAATGAATAGATGGAGGTTTCTGGAGGGAGGCTGCATTTTTAGTCAGTCCCAAAGGAATTTTAAAGGTAGCATTCCCTTCCATAGCTGAACTATCTACATTAATAAGCTGTCCCTATTTCTTAGCAAGTGCAAGTCTGTCTGTCTCTGAGGATGCTGAGCACACACCTTGTGTGTTTCTTTGCTGTCCAGCACCACCAGCTGAGGACAGGGATGTGAACCAGGAGGTTCTCAGCTTGTTCACCTCTGGGTAAATTGCTCCAACCATACACCATTTTTAGTCATGCCAGGTGATCAGGTAGCAAATCTGGCTTTATCACAGTGCTGTTCTGCTTATTGGAGGATCCCCTGCGCTGGGATTCGAGGATGAGCAGTCTCATGGAGTGCTGAGTCTGCTGGGTGCCCTCCCAGGGACTGAGTTCCCATCCATCTGGATGAATAAAGCTCTAAGGACACAACTTCATGTTGTGTAGCATCAAAACTAAACATTGTCTGTGTTACAGGGCTGTAATTTATTTAAATTTCTCACCGAAGCATTACACTATAAAAGTCATAAATACCGAAAGCCCCATCTGCTGAGGCACTCAGGTGTGTGGAAGGGAGATAGCCACCAGCATGCCCAGGCGGTAGCTGATAAACCATGCCTGGTTTTTGGGGAGAAATCACAGGTTTTCCTGTGTTACTCTTTGCTGTGAGCAAAACCCACTCCCTGTTTCCATCAGTGAAGGAATTTCTACCTCCTAAAGCTGTAAAGGGACATAATAGGAAAAGAATGAAGAGGGCAGCACAGGTTTGTGCCATCTCTAACAACTTCGGTGTCTACAGAGCCGTGCTACAAAAGCCGCGCTGGCGTTTGCTGGTGACGCCCAGCAGGAGCATCCTGGCAGGAGCAGCTCTGCCCTCTGAGACAGAGCTTCGATCATTTGGGATGAGCATTTGTCACGCACCCACAGACCCCACTGCTCCGTGCGGGGTTTGCTTCTTAGAGGTCCCCAGGCAACGCTGTCTGGCTTCACGGCTGTTAATTACTTGCGTCTACTGTTAATTAGCTGTCTGCAGCCGGTGATGCCGGAGCGGTGCCCCACAGCACAGCCCATGGGCTTTGTTCCCCGGCCCTCCCGTCTCCCCCTCCTCAGCTCCCAGCTAGAACATTTCATTTTAGTCACGGTGCCAGAGGCCAGGCCCCCGAGGACCTTTGAAATTAAACACTGTATGAAGTACAGTGGGGAGAAGAGGGAGGAGAAAGGGGCAATTTCAGCTCCTCAAGCATGCAAGTCGAGAGCTTTTGTAGTGCCTCTCAAAGTATTTTTTTCAGCCGGCCACAAATCATGTCCTTGGCTGTCCAAGGGAACCTGTCTCTGTGATGGAAATTTCCACACTTGCCTTGGTTTCTTTCTTGATCTTTATTGTTGCTATGCTGCCTTCAAGACATTGTAAATAATTGAATTTTTACAGAAAGAAAGGGAGGGTTTTTTGTTGCAGAAAAATAAATTCATCCCTGATTTGCTAAGCTTAGAAACACAACATCCAGAATAAATTCTCCTCTTGATATTTGCAGTTGCTGGGAAGCAAAAGTTCTTCCAAAGACTCCGTGATTGAAGACACATTACATGATTTTCGGCAACAGAGGTTCATCACAGGACACATTTCCTAGGGGCATTAAGCCTGAATTATATTTCTTTTGTTAGGATGTTAAACAAAAATAAGTGGTTTGGAATTTCGGCTAACAGCTGTGAAATAGTCTGGGCAAAAAAAAGTCACAGGGAATAATTTATTCATCCCTTTCCACCTGCAAATTGCCTGACAACAGGTTGAATTCTTACCCAAATGTTACAGTGATTGTTAAAACATTACAAAATTATTTTCACAAATGTTTCTTGCTTAGTAATTTCCTGGTGACCCAGTCACTGTAGACATTTGACATTTGAAATTCAAATTCCAAGCCTTTCTGAGGGGATACACAGATGGCAGGAGCAGACCTGTGCTCTGTTGGCTGAGCGTACCTCGGGTCTCTGCTGCAGTTACCCTGATGGAACCCTAACCCTAACCATTCCATAGGAATCCAGGTGATGCTGTAGGCATGCACACTCCTGGCCCTCTCCAAATTAGGCAGTTCTGGCCCTGAATGATTCTATGCTTTATGAATAAGACTTCTGTTCCTATGAGGCTTAAATGAACTCTTTCTGCAACAGCTTTTCTTTTGCCCTCTCCCAGATTTTCCATCACTGCTTCTTAAAGCAAAGCAGGTCCACAGTGTTTCTTGTGCCTTCCACACCCCAGAGTTCCTTGTCCTCTGTCACTTAATGTGTCTGCTTCCTCCTGTGTGTAGGCTGGAGTGTTTAGGTGTCATTTACAGGCTATGTGAGGTTTAGAAACTTGGATATCCAAGTGTGTGATGTTTGAAGTGCAGGGGCAATCCCTGCTCCATGAGAAATGGCACAAATAGGATTTTTAGGGCTCCTTGGGATGAGAAACGACAGCATGACCCAACATCATGCTTCCCTTTGCAGTGTAGAGGCAGAAGTTCTTTCAGTCAGCTCCTAAATCACCACTTTTGAGACAGCCCAAACGCTGCTGACGCACCCCGAAGTGCTATGTTGTGTTATCAGCCACAGCCCCTCAGGAGCTGGTTCACAAGCAGCCTGCAGCAGGGTGACACGGGGAGGCTGCAGAGGTGACCTGGCAATGAATCAGAGACATTCCCTGGTGACAAATGTGAGGATGTAAAAACACCTTTACTATCTGCAGAGCAAAGTGAGAGGGGAGAGCAGGGACTCGTATCTCTGCAGCTGTGTGCTGAATGAATTACAGGAGAGAGTGAGGGAATAACATTGGAATTAAAAGGCTTTAAGATAAGATGGAAAGTGGCAGCTGAGCCAGGAAAGCAGGATGGAAGTGGAAGGGTGTTTACATGAGCCAGCAAAACTTGGGGGGTGCCGGGGGCAGGAGGGCTCAATGCCATCAAAAACTGCTCTGCGGAGGAAAGAGAGCAGCAGAGCAGTGGGGATTCCTGCAGGAATGCTTTCCTGAGGAGCTGTGGGAGAAACACAGGGATGTAGCCTAATTCCAATGTTTTTAGTGGAGTTGTGCTGTAAGATTCAGCCTGCTGCCACTGGGCCAGTGTCAGTGCTGGAGCAGGAGGAGGGAGATGCTGCAGCTCAGTGGCAGCAAGTTCCCTGCACAGCCAGGGACATCAGCAGCTCTGGTCTGACTAGTTTGGTTCAAACATTGGAAGGTGCAGAAATACCAACCTGCTTCAGTCTGAAAAAACTCCTAGCACAGCTGGATGGCACAACTGTCCTGGCTGTTGCCTCAGCAGGTGTTGAGGGTGCCTGGCCTGCCTGCCATCCGCATCAGAGACGATTTAAGTAAGTTAATGGATTGAACTGGATTGTGCTGATCTCTTTATTATTGGCATTGGGGACCATCAGCTGTCAACAGAGGAAAATCTTAACGATGTATTTAAGGTGCTTTGATTTTGTGGATAGAGCTGTCAATAGCACTAAAAAAACACCTTCTGTCACAAAATTAGAAAATTGTGTCCCAGGAAACAAAATGCTCAAAGGCCATAATATGCATTCCAAACCTCCCAGTTTGGGCTTAGTACTTACTTATTTCAGGAGGGAGGGGAGAGGTAAGAGGGCAAAACTAATGAGGAAAGGGTGCTGCATGTGTTAATCTTGCATGGAGGGGCAAGGGGATGGCAGAAGAGATGCCCAGTCCTGGAAGGAACCGAGAGTGGACATCCCCTGGGACCCAGGGGTGAAGGCAGGAGCGGGTGCAGGGACCTGCACTGACATCTGAACACAACACAAAAAACAACCTCTTGCAGAACCTGGCAAGTGGCTGGGGAAGCGTGGCTGTGCGAGCCAGTTTGAGCTCAATCAGTCTGTAAGAAATGGAAAGATAAATCAACACAATAGAACACAGTGCAGCAAACCTGGGGGCTGTTGTGGCATTGGATCATTTGGCACATTGTGCTCTGCTGGCACTACTGGAGCCAGTGAGGGTGTGCAGTACAAGGAGCTGTGGAGAGTGGCTCCCAAGAATGGGAAATGCTGAGTGACCAGATGAATATATCCCACATTAAACCTTTCTATGTTGCCTTAAATGAGGCAGCTCTTCCCCGCATGGAATTATTTACAGCACTGCTGTTTCCACTCTGCTGGTACCTCTCAGAATGCCCCAGGAGCATCTGAAACACAAAAACAAGGAGCACCCTCATCTCCCAGCAAATACAGAGCTGGCCTGTGGCAGGACAGGAAATTACAAAATTCACTTTGTCATCTTCCAAGTGTGACATGACCTCTGCATCATGGGAAGAAATCTACCCCATAAGGTTAAATCACTGCTTATCTACTTAATGTCAATCAGACATTAAGCAGATTGACTGGGAGAGTCAATTTATTTATTTTTAAATGAGAACCCAAACAACTTAATACTCCTTCTTGACTTAATCTGCTGGCAGGCTGGGTATCCAATTTATTGTGTTTGTTTGTTTGTTTATGCCTCTCTTGGCCTGTTGGTTCCTGTGGATGTTCTGTAACTGGGCTGTTATGGCCATGGATGAAACTCACCCAGAGATTATCCTTGCTCTGTAGCCATCTGCATTGGCTGCCCTGACTTTAGCAATGATTTTTAAGCATAGGCTCCTGTGGATTATCCACTTGCTCTGGTGAATACAAATCAAGGTGCAGTTAAGATTAAGATACAACAATTTCCATATCTGGAAAAATCTCTACTATTAAGGGGGGAAAAGGAGCAAAGTGGCACAGGGGTGGCAAGGGTAGTCAGCGATTTGAATAAACGGCTGTGTGTGAAGAACACTGGATTTGGGAACCTTTTATGGCTTAAGTAAGCAGGAAATGTAGTTCTAAGATGGCCTTCACTAAACGCGACCCAAACTGTTCTAATGCTTTCACACGAAATTGTCATTTTCTAAGCTGTAACATGTTACATGCACCTAAGAAATAAAACTGATTTGATACAACTATACCCCTGAAATGCTGGACAGTGGGTCACTACCTCACTTGTAGTCCTTTGATCCAGGTTCCTTACTAGATGGGTGCAGGTAAAGGAGGTTAAAGAGGAACTAGCAAAGAATTGATGACAATTTAACCACTGTGGTGATTACCAGTTGGTAATTAAAGGCTTGCTGCTATGAGATCCCATGTACTTTCTGTGCCTTCCCAGGCAAATTTTCTACTGGTAGTGGATAATATTTTCGGAATTGCAGGGTGGGATTTATAAAATTTACAATTTACAGGTGTAGAAGCCCAGGTAACTCAAGTTTTAATGAGGCAGATGCTTGTGGATAATTTCTGGATGCCCTGACATGTTGTGGTCTAATCACAGATTTTGTTTGTTTGTTTATGCAGTATAAACAGGTGTAAATGCAGCTCCTCTTCCAGACATAAAAATCTATCAAACCCAGCCTTCTGTGCTAGCTTGCATGAACAAGAAAACAACAAAAACTTTCTTCTGGCTTTAAACACAATTCTCAAGTGCAAGAAGAGATGAAAAGAAGTCTGACTGTGACTCAAGTGGTCTCCTTGCAATGCCTCCCAGCTCTGTGAAGTGCTCACAGTGCCCTCGAGTCAGCGGTTAAGAATCAGAGCTGGCTTTAAGGTTTTTGCCTGATGCAGTCTCCTGTCCCCCTGCCTTTCCCATACACACACACCTCCTGTATTATCTAAATCTTCCCTGCCAAGCACTTTTCTGACCTCTTCTGTCATCCTGCGGGAAGTGGGGATATCTGCACTGTCATGAAGTGGAGATGAATATTTGCAGAAAAGTGCAGACTTTATTCCCACTGTGCAACAAGCTCTAAACTCCCGGTAGGAAGTCATTCAGAACCAGTTTGAAAGGGTCTCTGACACGGCCCTGATTAGCTTTAACCACCCTGAGTACCCCCAACAAGTGCTCCACCAATTCCCATGGGCCAGGAGCCCATTTAAACTCAGCCAGGGGCATTTAGCCCTTCTCCTTAGTCATGTTGGAGAAGCGCAGCTGTGCTTGGCTATGGAGTCTGCCACAGGGACCACATTCCCTGCTTGACCTTGGTTCCATATCCTCTGTGAATTTGCTTCCTGATCTGCACTCCCACCTGGACCTGAGCTCCAGCTGTGGCCCTGCCTTGCTCAGATACCCAAGGGGAGCCTTGGCTGGCAGGATCCCTGCTCCTGTGGTGTGATGTTCTGTGCCATCCTTAGGGACCTGCTGGCCCTCTCTGCTCCCTGATGTTCTCTTCGCCAAAGGTGAGATCACCTATACCATATTCTTCCATGGCAAACACTTTCCTAATTTGTTCTTTAACCTCTGTGGAGTGTTTTTACCACCACTGCACTGCAGAAATGAGATTTTGACTATGTCTTGCTGGTGCAATGTCTGGAGACATCAAGGAGCTCAGCTCCTTTGGTAAGCCTCGTTTTTTTTTATTGAGGTTGTGTGGATTACGTGGGTGGGATTTGAATCATAGGGTAAACGTGCTGCTGAAGTGTGGCTTAAGGGAGCTTTGCCATAGTAATTTTCACTGTTTTTTCAGGGGGGAACACTAAATGTATGGGTTTATCTTCATGGAGCTGCATGACATAGAGTCATTGAATCACTCCCCTTTGAGTCACAGCTGAGCTGCATGATGGACACGTTTGTAGGCTCTGTCCCCTGATATGTGGAGAGGCCGAGACTCTGTGTGAGAGTAATTGCATAGTTCACTCATTCACCAGAAGTCATTTCAGAGTACCCCTGAAGAGCACTCCAGAGGCTGGGAGAGCTGATGGAAGGTCAGCAAGTCATTTTCAATGGGTCACAGTCTGAGCTAGGTTGCATTACTGAAGAGACAGAGCAAATCTCATGGGCTCAATGTCATTATTTCTCCTTGACACCACTGTAACAAAACCCTTTGGAACAGTTTCAGCTCTTATGATCAAATAAACAGGATCCAACAAGCAGGAGTCTGTTTGTCAGAATTATGTCCATTGACCTCTGGTAATATTTTTAGCTGGTTAAATGCCTCTAGTGTTATGCTGTTTTCCATCTTAATGTGTCTTCCTAGACTGGCTGGTGGAAAGGCAAAACAAAAAGCCCTCACATAAACCTTCCATGTAGCCATCAAGATATGTCTGACACTCAGCAGAGTGGCTGTGCTTCTGGTTTATGGCTGGCAAGTGTGCCTGGAGATAGAAGTTCAAATGTGCCTTCTGTAGAAGCCTTGAGCTCTGGCTCTGATACATGAAAGCCAAAATAAGGGTAAAACAATTCTTTTTTTGAAGCATCAGAGAAAAACCTGACAGCCCTTCATAGTGATCAAAAAAAATCACAGGACAATAAAGTGGTGGAGAACAGGCCTGGGCACATTGTAAAATATTCTTCAGGAAGAGAAACCAAGAGATGAAGTGCTAAGGGCATAAACAGCATCTTGCAAGGAGCCTTTCTGGCCTGCATCCCAGAACCAACTCTGGGCCTGTGTACAGTGGCTGTCCTTGCATCTTGCCCTGCCCATCCATGGGAGCTGAGCCTCCAGGAAACTGATGCTTCAGGACTGATGAAAGAGCCCACCAGACTCTTATTTTATGAGCCTCCTCTACTGCTGTAGTCCACAGTGAAGGTGATTGATGCTTGGGTCTAAGCTGAAGTTCACAATATGTAGCTTAGCAAGGACTGAAAAGGAAAGTAAGTGAAGTTCTGGAGGTATTTTGGGCTTGAGATACATAGAGGGGATCTGTGTGGGAGGATGGATTTGTGAGGACTGGGACTCAGGAGTGTAGCTTTTGGGCTGGTCAGACTCTCCCCCTTTTTTACCCTTGGCTATATCCATTTATAAAAAATAAAGGAAGCTGCTAATACTTATGTATAATGTTAGTAATGTGCCTTTGGATCTCCTGAGGAGACAAGGAATAGTGATTTTTTTCAATACATGGCGATGTCTCTAGATCCCCTTGGCACTAGAAGGCCAGATTTTAAACTGTTTGGATATGGAATAAATTGGGGAATTGTTTTTTAAGTGTCTCTTTAAAAAACTAATGAATGCAGGGGTTTATCAGGACTATGAGTGTAAAATCTTTCTACCATTTAGACATAAATACACAGAGATGCAGAGAAATGCTCAGAAGCACAATCTCTTCTGGCATCACTGGTGCTGCAGATGTAGGAGGGGGTCCTCTAGAAAGACACATTCTTGCTCAGCAGGGCCCAGGAGACCTTCACAAACTGCTGGATGCCATGCTGTGGAGGGTGGAGTGCAGGGTGGTTGGACTGAAGTGCTGCAACGAGCCACTTTGTGTTTCTTTCTCTTTCATAATCTGCCTTTAATTCTATGAAAACAGGAATAGGATTGCTGAATAATGAAGTGGGAGAAATGCAAGAAAAGCCCAGTAGATTGTGCTGTCAGCCATCAGAATAAGCATCATTTCTGTGAGAATATTTTAGTTGTAACAGGAGTAAGACCCGTGCCTCCAGCTTCTGTTGGTATTACTGAGCATGGGTAAAGGTCTGTGAGAGCATGTGTAGGACCTGGCTGTGTTTCTTGTCCTGCTATTCTCCTCAAGAACTGCCTGTTGTTGAGAAACACTAGAAAAATTTTTGGCCTAAAAATCTAAACTTTGGAAAATTCTTTGGGTCCTTCTGTAGAGTTTATCTGCAGTCTCTGAGTTCAGCTATTCTCAATTCTGCATGTAGGAGACAGGATCTCATTTGCAATACAAGCAGACAAAATGGGGAGATGGAATAGGTTATGGAAAGCTCAAAGAATGGAGGCGCAGGGTGATGGCATGGGTAAAGCTTATGTTCACTCAGATAATTTTCATAGAATCATAGAAAGGTTTGGTTGGAAGGGAGATGAAAGTTCAACTTGTTCCACCCCCCTGCTGTGGGCAGGGACACCTTTCTCTAGACCAGGTTACTCAGAGCTCCATCCAGCCTGGCCTTGAAATTTTAGGCCCCTAAAGTTGGGTGAAAGCCAGAAAAGACCATCACATCTCTCTGAAATGTGGGAGACTAAAACTGGCAGTGGCACATCGGGTGTGTCAGGCTTGTAGGAAAGAGCAAATTACCAGGACTAATGGTGTTTACAGTCATTACCAATTCTAATTGCCTTTATAGTATTTGAGAAGAATATCTGTGAACAGAGCCCCGTTTAAATGAAAAATAAAGATTGTGCAGCAATATTTGAGAGGTTTACTGTTGGACATAATTAGCAATGCTGTTTTTTTCCCCATTTAAGTAATGTATTTATGTATTTTAGTACATTAGAATGACATCAGTGTATCTAAATTTAAGGCAAAGGATAACCCAAAAATAATTTGGTATCAGGCAAGTTTGACCAAGCAGCTTTTTAAAGCACTGAAAGGAAATGATCAGGAAAATGTGGTTAATTATTGTGGACAATACACAAAAACCCACGCCTGAAAACAGAGCAGGAGTTGTGTCATGGGGCAGATGTAGAGGAAGACGCTTCAGCCGTGCCAGGCTTTGTAAACCTGGCTGGTGCAAATATCAGGAGTGCACTGGTGCCTCAGTGATACCCCAGGAGCCCAAATGAAAGCTGAGCTTAAGCATCTACAAATGTGTTTGCTGAATTTGGACCTTGGACTTGAATCACAACATCTAAAGTTGGCTTTACAAAGAGTTTCTCAGGACTCAGGACTGCTGGTGTATTTTTATAACAACACTTTGTGTGCTTTGGCAGTTAAGGTAAATGACATCATTTTACTCTATCTTTCTGCATTTGATTTACCTCATTTCCTTTTCTAAGAATACACAAAAGTTGACTACTCAGTGATATGAATCTGAAAACAGAGAAAAGCCAGCAATCCCTTGTCTTCCACAATGTTCACTTAAACCACATCACACCCTACAAATAGATTCTGCTTGCAAAAGGTCTTGATGAGGAACAGACCCAAGGACATTTTAGAGAAGCAGAGGAAACACCCTCCCATCCTTCCTCCTTTCCTTCAACTTCCTTTTGCCATGGAGGAGGGTTGTGCCCAGAAGTGACCGGGCTGTCATCCTCTCTGAGCACTGTACAGCCACCTGGAGCTCTTACCTGTCCTGCAGGCTCCAGCCCTCTGGAGCAGAAAAATGAGAAATCGGTTTACACAAGTGGAATGTGTGGAGCTAAGACTTTGCCTACCAGCTCAGCAGACCTGTTCTGAAAAGGGGGAGAAAACCTTATAACTGGAAAAACATCTTCGATGAGAGCATCCAAGTTTATTAGGATTGAGCATCTTTTAGAATCTTCACATTCTGGTTTAGATTTGTAACACAACAGGTGGCTTGTGGCATTCCTGGAGATCCTGTGAGGTGGCTGTGGGAATTTGGAGCTGACCATAGTCTGCCTTGAATTGTTTCTGACATGTTTGTGCCCATACTGTAAAGGTTTACGAACATATTTGAAATGCCACCACTTGGATCCCATTTCCCATTCAAGCTGTTTGCTCTCATTTTCTTCTGGAGGTTTGTGCTCCACCTCGGGTGCGCAGCACCAGCCATGTGAGTGCTCATCTTGGTGTTAGGATAAAATCATCCAACTTAGCTGAAATCAGCAATAAAAGCATTTGGAGCTAAGCAGGATGATTTTGTGTAAGAATGTATTCAGTTGGGCTGCAAAGAGGGGCCTCCAAGCATGGGAAATGGTTTATCTCTGGAGCGATTATCATCTTTTTCCAGCTCCAGAGGAACCTGAGAGATGATTTTCGGTGTCAGCCAAACAGCAATTCTTCCCCCTACATCCCCCAAAAGCTGGGTACCTGGTGCTAGCACCTGCTGGGTGAATGTTGGCTGTGAAGAGGCCATGAAACACAGCAAGTCTGTGCCTCACTATTCCTCAAGTGATTCCTCACTTTAGGGTCTGTATATGTCAGTGCCAAGCTACATAAACAGCTTGTCTTTACTGGGGTGTCCCAGAAGAGTGCTGTGACGGGTTGGACTAGCTGTTCATTTAGCCTGGCATTGCACTGTTCATCCTAAATAATAAATGATACCCACTCTGGCAGTTTGTACAGATTAGCAGCAGTGGAGGACCTCAGCAGAGAGGAAAAGTACCTTTTAAAACATTAATAATCCTTCCTTGTTTTAAAGGGATTTTGGAAAGAGCTATGGTCAGAGCTGGATCTGCCTTTCACATAAGGAAAGTAGCATAAATTCAGCCATTTTCCCCAATCTGACTCATGTGCATAGCCTTTAGAGATTTACTTAAGGAGTTGATATCCAAAAAAATAATTTTGCAGGGCTAGGAATGCAGGAATTCTGTTTCAGACTGCAAACCCTCAGGAAACAGATACATACATGTGTTGACTAATTGTGTTGCAATGCATTTATCTCTGGAGTTTTGAGCTGTGTAAATAGCTGTTGGACAAGGAAAGCAAAAAGGCTTTGTTGTTGAGTCTTACTTTGAGTTCTGCTCCCCATTACGGACCAGAAGTGGAATTTCTCACCAAACCTGAGGCATATATTGTGAGCTGTAGTCTAAGCTAGCTTAGTTGAAAGTGGAAGAAATTCTTTGTGCCTTGCTGTGAGACCCCAGGAAAACCATGTCTTCAGGTTTCTCTCTCTGTCCTTCATGTCTCTGGCTCTGTGCTCCAGAGGACAAGAGCTGCTGCAGATTTGTCAGACACCTCCCACAGTGGGGTCCTGGTGTGGGTTGGTGTCTCAGGGTCAAGTGCAAAGCCAGCAGAGGTTACTCAACTGAAGAATTTTGCCCTGCATCCCTTCATCAATCACACTGGAAGGTCTTCTCTGCTGTTGTGCACTGCTATCACTCATTTTCTGCACACACTTTGTTCAGGTGCAGCAGCAGTATTTTCTACAACCTCTTGATTTTATTATAATACAGCTATAAACCAGATAAAGAGCATTTATATCAGCCATTATAAATATTGGCTGACCTTTTCTGCTCAGAGGAAGCTCACTCCTCTGCCTCTAGATTTTGATTTAGGATTATTTGTGGAGGGCAAATGGATGCATACATCACATCAAAATATCTGTCAGTGTAATTTCCCCTAATGAAGTATTATATGCAGGAAGGAGGGTATGGCTGAAGTGGTAGGCAGTGATTTCTTGTGACATAGAACAATCTTTTTAGGGATATTGCTTAGTAGTTGTTCATCTTCTGCAGTACAGAGCTCACTGGGAGTTGGTGGTTGATGGTATCTGGAAATCAGACAGGGATGAGACTACTGCTACAGTGGTATACATAGCTAAAATAATCTATTTAGTATTTCTAGGGAGCAGATAAACTTGCTATCACATGAATGCAGGAAACTTGTAGTAAAACAGGCAGAAAGGAGCTGCAGTATGCAGAGCATACAGGAGAAAGTTATGGGGCGTGATGTACAGTACCTGATGACCTGAAGCTGTTCCTGCAGTGCTCTTGACTTGTGCCAGTTTGGAGCCGAAGAGGCAAACGTTGCCACCTTCCTGGCAGCAGGAAATACCTGGGAGCACTTTTCAGTGCCCAAACCACAACGCCAGAGGAACTTAAGGAAAGGAAAACCCCAGAAAAGTCAGATGCCAGCAAAAACCAGGCATGGGGGACCTGAGGTGAAGGCAGCGATGCGGGAGGAGAGGCAAGAGGATGAGCATCATTAGCATGATTGATGCAGCAAATATCAGGAGAGCATGAAGAGATCATTGCTATAAAATGGCATGGGTGAGACACAGCCAGGGAATGCTGTGCAGTGGAGATGGAGATGAATGCAAAATACATGAGGGAGTCAAGCTGTGTTTATTGCTCTGCTTTCAGAAAAGCACCAGGTAGTCTGGCACTGCAGTCTGTAGATGTGATAAATACGAAGACCCTGCATTTCTGGGGCTAATAGCCATTATTTGATATGATTCTATTGCCAAAAAAAAAAGAACCTCATTTTCCTAGGAGGCTCTTGTAAGCCTCTTAATTTTGGTCAAATGAATGAACAAAGATTGTGTGATTTCTCCAAGAACAGTAACATACTCATTCATTGCAAAATGTTAGAGTGAATTTCTTCACTACACAAGTGCTGTTTTAGCTGCAGTGATTTGTTTTGTGGGATATACAGAACTCACTATGCTGCTGTTTATTGCAAACGGCGAGCCTGGTTTATAGCACCGCTTGCCAGCACCTCCAGTTGGTCTGACACCCCCCAAACAATAGCCAGGCTTCGATTCATTACTTTAGGCAGCTCATTTCCATATGGTAATTAGGAGCCTGTTTGTAACATACCAGCATGGGTATTTCTGAACTCATCTTATTGTTCTGCTTCACATCGCGAGGATGACAAAGGCTCCTTATGAACAGAGGTAGCTGGGTTTAGGCAAATCCAGCCCCTTCCCATTGCCCTGGAGAAATCACCATCCATCACCTCGGAGGACATGACACACGGCTTGTGTCGGTATTGTGGGTTGCGGCTGGGAGCAAAACAAAGGCGGGGGAGGACCCACGGCGGCTCAGGGGAAGCTTTCCCAGGGAATTGCCGCTGGTGACCACTCGTGTTTGTGGGGAGCAGGGCAGGACCCGTCCCTCCCTGCTCGGGCTCCTGCTGAAGTTGAGGACCAGGATGCTCTAAGTTGCCCGGGTCCCCTGCGCTGCGCGGGGAGGCGGCTGCGGCGCCCCGAGGGGTGAGAGCGGGGGCCCACGGACCCCCAGGGACACGCGGGCTGCGAGCGCGACCCGCGCACCCCCCGCCATCGGCTGCGATCCCCGGGTCCCCCCCGCGCCGGGAGCTGCGGGGTCCCCGCGGCCGGGGCGGAGCTGCCCCTCGCCCTCCCCCGGCTCGGGGGGCAGCGGGGCCGGCGCTAAGCCCTGCCCCGCCGGGCGGGCGCTGCGGAGCCGGGGCCGGGGCCGCCGCGGGTGGATGCGCGGGGAGAGGCGGCGGCGGCGGGGTCGGGGGCGGGCTGGGCTCGGCCGGCAGCCCCCTCCCCGGGCTGCCCGCACCGCGGAGCCCCCGCCAAGGTAAGGCCGGCTGGGGGGGCGGGCGGCGCATTGTTCTCCGGGCGGGATGCGGGGCACGGCCGCGGGGTCCGGCGGGTGATGGATGGGGAGCGGTGCCCGGGGTCCCCCCGCCGTGACAGTGCGAGGGGAACGAGCGGGCACATCCCCGTGCGGACCGCTCGGTTCAAGTTCGGGGTCTGGAGGAGAACGGGACCGCCAGGAAAAGCCAACCCGGGGTCGCTCGGGGAGGGTGAAATTCCCAACGGGATGCAGTGATGGGCTGAGAATCGCAGATGGGACCTGCTCTCGCTGGGGCGATGACCAGCACCTGGCTGGAGGGGCTGAGAGCATCCCCAGTCTCGTTCCGTGTGGCATCCCCAGCCTCTTTCACTCTGCCAAGCAGGGCAGACCCGCGGGTGTGGGCATCTGTCCCTCCATTCCTCCGGAGAAAGGAGTGGAGCAGCGCTGGGCTCAGCCCCGGCACAGGGTCCGTCAGGGGTGTGGGCAGGCAGTCGGACAGGAATCTCTCCGTGCGGAGCGAGGAAGCCCTTCCTCTGCCTTTGTTACCCTTGTTTCCCTGCCCGGCTTGGCCTCGCATTCTCCCTCTTGCCCAGAATAGCCCTTTCCCAGTATTGTTCTCCGTGTGTTTCCTCTCGCCTCCTTCTTCCTCCGCCCGTCCTTAGCACAGGTTCTCTGCAGACCTGATGCCCTGGCACGCATCTTCCCTCTCCCCCTATGGCATTTTTAAGTCCAGACCTACCTTTTTTGAGAAAATTTTCCTTTTTCCTGAGTGTTTAAATTTCACTTAATCTACCATTCCATGGGTTTGAACTAAATTGAAATAAACTCCACTTAGGACCTGCTGCATAACAAGGATGAGATTTCTGGCCGCCTGTGCACTTGATATCAGTTTCAATTACACTGAGCACTGCGTGCTTTAGACTGGGCTTTCTAACCTAACACTGACACAATGTAGAATAAGATAATGCTTTACCTTTGACCTCACTGCTGCCTTTTTTTATATAGATAGGATTTGGTGGGTCCTTGGCTAAATGAGGGCAGCCTTGCTGAATGCAGCTGAGAACTGTTAATGTGGAACACATCGCGCTTGGAAACGAGTGTTAGAGTACCAGAGGGTGAGATCCAGGGAGAGACCAGGCTAGGAGCTTGTTAGAACAATGTCTCCAAAAGGGTCCAGCCCTCACCTTCTGTACTGTGTTGGTTTTCAGGCACAGATCCATTTGAAAGCATTTGTGTCTCTGCTGGAACAGGGCAGTGCACAGCTGCTGCCAGGGGGGCTGTTGATTTTTCCTTTAGGGGATTGTGTTCTTTAAGCACTGCCTTTATTTAGAGTTTTGCCTAATGGGAAGCAAAGAGCAGCTGAGCTCATTCTTGTAACTTTTGCTGGATTCCCAATAGCTGCAGTGAAGTAGTGAAGGCTTTAATCAATTTTTACTTGGCTATAACTTGGGAAATCTTTGAGCAGCCACAGGGGCACTGGCTGGAGAGCTGTGTCTGCGGGCTGGGGAAGACTGCAGTACTTTAGTTATGCCTGGCTCATACAGAGGCTGGAACATATGTTTAGAAAAATGTACATATTTTCACTTTTGTTCTCTGCTTTTTAAAAATTACTTTCTTGACATTGCTCCTTTTCCTCCTTTTGAAGAGCTTATTCTGCAGAAGTTAGCAGTGCTTGCCTTGGAAAGATTTATATTTCCTGCAACAGCATGGATTTCAAGGAGTGGTCTGTTTTATAGGAAGATTCATCTTGCTGATTCCTTTGGACTTGCATGGGTGCAGCCACATCAGACTTGATCCTTTTAGTTTGATTCTGATGTATTGAACATGTAAAAACCCTTGTTAAGGGTTTGCATCAGTTCATTAGAAATATGCATGTCATCTTAGAAGAGATTGCACAGAAACCTTTCAAGCTCTGGCATTCCATAACTCTGAAAACATGACAGGAGTGAACAAATTCCTGAGGTCTAAGATGCAGGTGACCACTTTTCTGTGGTTTCCTGTGGGAATGCTGGGGTTCTGCTCTCTGAAGCTGGATGTTTTCTGGGCAGTGAGATGAAATTGCTATAGAGATCCCCAGAGTAAAGGTTGTGAATGCATCTCAGCACAGAAATTGGGGCTCTTTCCTAGACTTTGTGCTATAACATAAAAACCAGAACTCCATGCAGTACCTATGACTGATTTTCAGTGTGTGTTGTCTGGCTCAGTCTTGTGACAGCACGGAAATGAAATGTGGCATGAGAAGACTCCTGTGAGCATGGCTTTGCCACCACTGTGGGACTCTGCTGATGTGGCTGTGGATGGGCATTCTTGGTTTAGGCAGCCCTGCTCGTAGTTTCTGGTAATTAAAGCAACAGAAGGTAAAAAGGAGGCCCGCTGCAGGGCTTACATGATTTTGAAAGAGCTCTTGCCTATTTTCTGTGTCCTATTTTCTTCTTCCAATGCTTCTTAGCATTGAGTGAATGGCAGGGAGGAGGGAGGGAAGGACCTGGATAAATGGAGTATTCTGGGATCCAAGGACTCTGTTCGTGCCTGTTGCACCTTCCCAGGGAAGTGGTGGGCCAATGTGTCAAATCCATTTGCAAGCAGTAGTGTAAATTAAAGCTGGGGGATAAGCAGGTTAGAAGGTTAATGAGATGTCTGAACTTAATTGATTTTCCATACAAATTGGCTATAATGTCTTTTGTTTGCTTTTTTTCCCTCCCAGGATGCTGTGTTACAGCAGTTACATGAATATGAAGAGTAGCAAAAAGGGAGGGGGGAGTCATGGCTGTTTGGAAACCAAGGAAACCTTGGTGGTACTTCCTAGAGTGGGCTGATGAGTGGTTTTGGGCACAGCAAGGTGGCTCTGAATTAGCACCCTGCATCCCTGTGTCTTCTGGGACTTGGGGCTGTGGACTTTGTGATCCCTGAGGCATGGGCAGCAGCGTGCCCTGGCTGTCATGCAGAGCTGTACAGTCCCAGGGTTCAGAGAAAACTTTTATTTAGATGTGGTGTTGTACAGGCCAACCTGGGAAAACCAGTAGAAGAGGAGCTATAATTTGTGTTAAATGATTTCTAGGTCCTGAGATTGCCAGGCAGCATCCCCACAAGGGTGGCACTACTCTTTCTGTAAGCCTGGCCTAGCTTTAATACCTGGAGAAGTGAAGCTGCAGGGGGAGGATGGCTTATTAAAGATGTTGACTTTATTCATCTGACTGGGAGTGCCTGACTTAACAATGAGATCATGCTCAGGCCACCAATTTTGGGTCTTTTCTGTGTAGATTTTCATTCCTGTTGGGAATACATTTGAGTTAGTGTTTGGAGCCAATCCAGTTCCATGGGTAAGAGGAGCTGAGATCCTTCCAGCTTGCATGGCTCCTGAGCAGTGCTGGTGTTGCCCAGTGCCCCTCCCAGCCTGTGCTGGTTTCAGCTGACAGGTCCAGCTCAGGAACAGCACCAGGCTCTGCCTGTCTGTGGTGTGAGCTGGGTGGCACAGCCAGCCCAGAGGAGTGGCACACCAGGACAGGAGCCAACCTTGGGCATTCTCTTGGTCACCCCTTCCAAGGGTGTCATGGAGAAGGAAGAACATTGTGTGTTTTGGTTACATGACAACAAAAGTTCCAGCTCTTCCTGAGCTCACTTGCTGTGAGAACCATGTGGTTAAATCACATTTCAGACTTTTCCTCTTGGATTATATATCAAAACATAAGGAATAAAATAGCAAAGTCTCTAAGGAGCTAATACTATGTTTTGACTCGTGTTCTGTTTATTCCTAACTGGACTACCACAGTGAAACAGCTTTTGTGCTTAACATGGAAATTGACTGCAGAGTGACTGTGAAGACTTGTCTGCCGACAACAGTTTTCATAAAGCAGCTGTATTTTTATTTAAGGGTTTCTGAGCAGCCGAGGACACAGCACTGCAAGGGAGATAAAGAAAGATCAAGGTTTTTAGACCACCATATCATCACAAGGACTGATGGGAGCCTTGGGCTTGGCACCTCCACATTTGTAATCAGGCTTCAGATAAAGCAGCACACGCCATATGCTGCAAGATTGGTCAATACTTAAAACTGTTTGCTGAGAATGACTCAGTCGGGAGCCAGGGCAGGAAATAGGTCGCTGGACATCGTTTACATCCTTATCTTGTGTATCTCACTAGTAGCGCTGAATGACAGCGTTTAGCTGTAGGAACAATTCCTTGGCCGGTTTGGAGAATGCATATCTTAGTTTTTGTACAGGCTGAGCAATTTGCCTCCAATGTAGTGTTGAAAACCCACGGGCAAAGCTGCTATTGTTTGGTTGCAGCCATTTCAAAGCATTAAGCCTTCCTCTTGCCCCAAGTCATAATGCATCAGTGCTTTCAGCAGTGGTTAACAGTTCTGTGCTTAAATGATATAGGTTAGAGAAAGGAGGGATTTTTGTTTTCTTTTGCTATTTAAAGCAACACAACAAATCTTTAAACCATAATTCCTCCAGAATTCTAGTAATTTTTGAAAAACATAGAGTGCACATTGAATACATGCAAACTGTAATTTTGGTCCTTTGTTTTCTGTGTAGTCTGTTTACAGGGCAGTGTCAGGAAAGGAAATACTTTTATGTGATGGCCTTTGTTTGGAGACTAAACTCTCGGTAGGTCAGCTGTACGTAGAGCTGACAAAAGCTTCAGATTTGCTGCAGTTGTCAAAACTTGAGTGCAGAAGAAGGGGAATGCTGAAGGGGTAGAAGAAATGCAGTTCCACTGGGGTTATCTGTCAGTTTAACAAATTATTATAAAAACTATTGTCCAAGAGTGTTTGCTAAGATGCCCCAGAACTCAAATGTATGAAGGCCCAAGCCGCACAGGTCCTTCATTCCTCTGCCAGGGCAGGATTGATCACTGCTACACTCCTCAAGTTTAAAGCTGACCCTTTAGGTATGTGTCGAGGTGGTATGGTCGAGTTATTGAGCCTAAAGAATTGGTTTAGCTGCTGCTTGTTGGCCTTGGAGAACGCAGGTGATCAATTATTGCAGTTATTGATCACCAGTGATCAGTTCCAGTGGTCACAGCCTGGTCAGGCTCTGCTGTGTGGCTGTGCCTTCACACTGGGAGATGGGCATCTAAAACCCTTTGAAAGAGAGTTCCATAGGCTGGTTAATCTCCCTGTATATAAATCTCTTTCATATGATTAGTCCTTTATTTTTTCAGAAACCAGTGTAGGGGAGAGATGGTTTAGAAACAAATCCATTTACCTTGTGTTGCATTGAAAACAAACCCTGTGTACTTGAAAGCAGAAACAAAGCACATGCACAGAGACATTTTTCTGCATGGTCTTGGTTATTATTGCTGTGTGGTGTCAAAATAAAAGATCTCATAGAGTGTTTCTCTCTGCAAAGAACTTCCCAAGAAAGAGATCGCTTTCAAGGCTTTCTATCCTGAAAATTCTTACGGAACATCAATCAACAAAAGATGCAGAATTGATGACAAAATCTTGACCCTCCTGAATGAATGGGAATCTTAGGACCAGAATTTTGCCTGGAATTTTAAGTAAATATTTCATTGGCATACTGTATTTTTGTGCTTTTAGAGATATGAAATTGCAGTTTTACTGAAACACCAGTTCCCAGGTGTTCCAGGTTTATGAATAAATGATCTGACTGATTTTTCCCCTCTTTGAAGTGAAGTAGAAGATTAAGAAACAGACACCTGGAATACTCAATTATTTTTAAATAGTAGGTTAAACAGATCAGCAGAAGTTGTACATCCTTTCCCTTCTTTCCCACCAAGCTCTAGAAGCACTTGGAGAGGCATTAGAAGTACCTGGGGACAAAGCCCACTTTGTCTACTTTAGAAAGAAGTCTGAAAGTAATAAAAATAATCAGTGGATATTTTTGGGGAGTGTTTTCGTTGCAGTTAGCCTGCCCTTGCCCTGGTAACACAGCAGAGGCTGTTGCTTTGTAGTCAGACCTTGTGGAATAATTTTGCATGGCTGTGCTTGATGCACCCTCTGCTTGGGTTTAACATGAGGAAGGGGTGGAGGATGAGAGATGTAGGAAGAGGATGCTTTAGGGCAGGAAGAAAACTCAGGTTGGAAAGGTGGATGAGAGTTCAGAAAACCAGGAGGAAGGAGAGGAGAGAAGCCAGGCAGAGGCATTGTTATGGACTGGGCACGGCACAGAAGGAGGCTGCCTCTGAAATCCAGCCTTGGGCTGAGATCACAGCATGCTGATGGATCTCATGTGACAGTGAGGCATTGCAGTGCTAAATGTACAGTTATGGGAACACGGGTCCTGCATCCGTCTTAACAGCCCTGCTTGGATGTTATGGAAAGCAGATGTACACATCTGGTAGCTGTTGTGCAAGGGGCTGAGTCCAACCAGGAAAGAAAGCAGTTCTTATAAAGGTAAAATGTCTTACTTCTCAAAAGGGAAAAAAAAAAAAGGTTGGGGTGTGCATGTTTAAGATTAAACCTTGACATGCTCTATCATGGTGTTTGTTTCTGAAGGTGATAATGATGGAAAAATGTGTGTCTGCAGCTTAGGAAGATCTCCAGACTCTCTCTAGTGTGTGGAGAGTACTTCTTACATTCTTCTCACACTTTATCCCTACTCTGTCTCAGTTTAGACTTCTGTTCCTCGTTTAGAAAACAAACTACAAACCTCTCTGGATTGAAAATCCAGTGATTTAAGCATATTTAACTCCGACACTGAGTTCCCTCTTGTGCATAATACCAAGGAAATGTTTTTGTTTGCAGGAATGCTGCCTGACAGCAGGGCCTGGCTAAAAGCAAATTTTAAACGACCAAAATCTTAATAATACTCTCTCAGTAACATGACTGCACCACATAGGATAGCTGCACATGGAGCAGAAACGAGAAGCGTGGGAACTGTACAGGGATGTGCTGCAGTAGGAGTCCTACTAATCAGTGCCATATTCCTCAATTTTATGGTAAAACAGACTAAGTGTTTCAAATCACTTGTTTCTCCTCCACTGTCAAAAAAGCTTAGCAGAGAGCTCATATAATCTAACATTTTAGCAGCTAAAACACAACTGGCATTGATTGTAAAGCATCCTTGCTAGTGGCTTGGAGAGATGTGTATGTATTGTGCAGCTAATGTAATAGATTCTGAATGCCTGGATTTGGTTCATCCTTCTTGCTTCCAAAATTATTTCTTTTTAAATCAAGGTAACAGAATTTCTTCTAACTCTACTGTTGTCTCAAACACCGTGAAAATCAGCTGCATCTTTTTCTGATTTAATTGTCTGTACTGTTGTGTAGAAAGGAAAGTTTGGAGAAGTAACCTTTCCTAAACCTTTCTCCAGCCCCACCTGATTTTGCTTACATGGCAGGCCGAAATGGGAAGCTCCAGGAGGTGTCTGCTTGGCAGCCTTGAGGCTGATGCATTATCTGGCACAGAGTTACATGCTTATCTGTCAGTGTTTCCTAATGCTGACCGTGTGAGCCTGCCTCTCTTGGCAACAGCAGAACCCCTTTTCCGTGTTTTTGCCTTCATTGCACTTACAAGAAAATCACTGTGAGGGTTGGCTGTGAATATCTGCTGGAAACAAGAGAGGAGTCATCTAATGATGGGTTTCCATGAAACAGAAGGTGAAATGAAGTTGAAATGTAATTATGTTGTGTTAGTTTGGGGCATTCAGGAAACACCAGGAAACTTGGCCAGCTGTTTGTGTAGGTAATGGCATGAACCTGATAAACACAGCAGAGTCAAGGCTTCTTCAGTTTGTCCCTTAGACGAACTGATTATCATTGGGGGGAGGAAAGGAAAATCATGGGCTTTGTCAAGTTAGCCTGACAGTGGTGCAGGGAGGGAAGAGAGGAGGGGTGTGTGCTTACTGAGGGTGACTGGTATCATACAAGATCTTACTTCTCCCTTGTAATCCTTGCTCATCTATTAAAAGTTTTAGTGACCACTGCTTCAGCACTACACACTTGCAGGAATATTGGTCACGGATGCGCTACACCGTTTGGGTGATCTTTAGGGATGGGGATTTCTTGATTGTCCACCCCTAGTCAAGGGAGGATGTGGGTCAAAGCCATGTGGATACATGGTGGGTTTGGAAGGGAGGAGAAGGGTCTTTGGTGTGTGTGTATAAATCCATCTTTAACCCTGCTTTGGAGTACTTTGAAGGTTTCTTGTCTGGAGTTAGCTTGGCTGCTGACTTGGTTCTTTTCACTTTAAGCACCGGGGAGCTGGTGTTTAGACTAATTTTAACCTCCTCATTCTCAGCCTGAACCTCTTTTTTTAACCTAGGATGAGTAGCTTTGATGCTTAATGACAGAAATTTTGTTAGCAGCGCATTAACATCTTGTCTTTCAGTAGTTGCACCCTGTCAGAGCATCACATGCTTGTTGGGGCAAGCTACACCTCTTCTCCCTGACTGAGAAATCCCTTTCCCTGCTCCAAACTCCTCCATAAGACTTGAATGGAGCCTGGGCTTTGCAGCAGCTGAGACACAAATGTTTATTCAAATACATTTGAGTGTGTCATCTTTGCTCCCATCTCCAACAGAGCTGCGTGGGATTTTAGTGGCACCAGGAGTCAGACTCCCAGTTTGCTTTAACAGTTGTTGTCTCCAGCTCTGCTGTTTGAGTACTGAGTGGCGGGGTGTGCTGTGTGCCAGACTGTGTGTCTGGCACTTCCTCTGCAGACTTGTACTTGTTTGGTTTTGTTTTTGCATACTGGTGGTGCTCTGTAGTCCTGTCCTCCCAAAATAAAATGTGGTGAAAGAAAAAACCAACAAAACCCAAGCGAGTAAGAAGAGCCACGGGTGGGACTGAGCTGGGGAGAGCAGCCAGAGGAGGGACCAAAGCAAGCAGCGTCCGGTGGGGAACAACAAGAGTGGAAATGCTCCAGAGAATGAACTGCCTGGCACTGCATCCTTAGAAACTCTCACCCAGTGAGTCCAGGTAAGTGGAAAGGTAACCTGAGATTCCTATCTGGCCATTGCTGTGCTGAGTGGGTGCAGTCCTGCTGCAGGCTTGGGGAGAAGAGAGGTGTTTGCTTTTATAGCCCGTTGTATCAGACGAGAAAGATGTTGTGTCCTTCCTTTCCCTTACTTGTGCAAAGACATGAGGATAAGCTTGGGAGGTGTGTTCTATTCTCTCAACTGAGAGATGAGCTGTGGACACTGCAAGGAGAGATGTGGCTGCCCAGGATGGGAGGCTGCAGCCTGGGACTTGTCTCCTCAGAGTTTAACAACACAACTCCTATATGATGAGTCTTTTAGAGATGTGCCTTTCGAAGGTTGCAGGCTCAAACCCCTACTTGGAGGTGCCAGAAGTTGCATTTAAGTTTTGGGGTTTTTTTTTTAATGTGTCAGTAATTTCTATAGTTGCAGTCCAGCTATTTAAATCTTGGATACTTGGAGTCCCTGCTTAACACTGAGGTGTGCTGGCCTAGCCAGGTGTGTTGTAACAGCTAATCTTAAACAACAGTGGGCATACTTTACTCAGTGGTGGGGCAGGAAAGTGCCTTCAATGCACAGCAGGGAGGTAGGAAGAAGGTCAGAGACTACAGTCTAACCTAGCTGTGTTGTCCTCCACACCTGTCCAGCTGCAGAGCAGTGGAGTCTGGCCCTCACACCCCCAGATTTTAGGTATGAGCTTCCCTTTACCCACATGGGTTTGTATCCTCAGACTGCAAAGTGGGGCTGTGCAGAATTGCCAGAAGTCAAGAGGAAATGGCAAATAAGCTATTTGCAAAAATGCAGATGCTGGTTCCTTTCTCACAGTACTAGTCTTGAAATCAGGAGGAGGAGATGGAGCCAAAGGTACGAACTCCAGTCATTCCCACTTAGAACACACTGGTGGATCGAACACAGCATCTGCTGGTGGCACCACTGGCTGTGCTGCTCAGGTGCTCCTGCAGTAGCCTGTTCACCCTTCTGAAAGAAGTAGTCAAGTAGATTGTTTCACACAATTAACTGGAGAGAATAAGGGGAAAACGGGATATTTGTTTCCTCTGAGCATCCTACAGGACAGCAGGGCACAGGGCATATTTTATGACCACACGTGCTAATGCTGTATCTGGTACTAAGGGGCTGTCAGTGCTGCTTCACCAGGGGGCCAAGATCCACTGTGGTTAAAATGGATTTTCCTGGCAATTTATCACTTGTGCCTGTCACCTTCCTCTGCAAAACTTTTCTGAGTAAAAGCACCATTCTGGGTGCCATGGGAGAGTAGTGCTGAGCCTCAGGAGGTGTCAGGGATGTGCTGCAGGAGTGTGTGTGAACACTGGATGGAGAGGAGGGGAATCTCTGCCTGACACCATCTCCAGTTCCACCCAGCACTTCCCAATCCTGTACCCTGGAGCCATCAAACCCCAGGGTCTCTCCCAGGCCTGGGGAGGGGGATCAGGGCTGCTGCACCTCCTGGAGCAGGCAGGAGTGGAAATTCCTGTTGTACAGAAAAAGATGTGTGATAACACTCTAGTACTGCTCTGCCCAAAGTAGCTGATATGCTTTTGGAAAAGAATGAAAGGTTTGGGAGGAGGAGGAGGTGGTGTCAGATGAGGAAGTTTGTAGTAGATGAATAACACCTGTGTGTAGTCTGCTTTCTTGCTCTGGGACTAAAACAGGTGGAAGATTTGCTTTCAGCAGCAATGCCCATCACCTCAGGCTGGAGAGATTTTTAATGTCCCATTCAGTCTCTAATAGCACTGGCTCTTTGCAGGTTTTGTCTGGGTTCTGGAGGTCTCAGGGTCAGTCCTGATGCTGGTTACTATGTTGCTTTAGCATCATTTACTGCCCAGAAAAAGAGAAAAAAGCTTTTTGGAATTAGCTCATCTTAATTGTTTTTTTGGTATCCTGAGAAATTCTGCAAGTCTTACCTTCATTTGTGGAATGTGAGAGATGGTCACCAAGGCTTGTGACTTTAAATTCAGAGGTTAATTCTGCATGGAATGTGAAAGACATTTGTGCATAGGGAGAAAAATCAGGGAAAGTTAAAAACAAAGCAAAATCTGCTTTTCCTGTGTTTTTGAGGAGTTGGAAAGATCTGCTTGAAATGCTTCCTTGGTTTAGTGGTCTCTTATGTGAGCTGGTTCTTGTAACTGGGGTACTAACTCTGGAGTAAATGAGTTTAAGGGCTGCAATTCTGAGTCGAGGGGCTCTTTACAGCACAGGCCAGAGCTGCAAATGAACATCAAAGCAAGAGGGGGTTTGCATGGGGCAGTGCAAAAAAAACCATGACAAGTGTTGGATGGGGCAAACCCGCAGTCAGGAGAACTCCTTGGTACGGTGTGAAGAGGAGTGATAGCACAGAGAGCTGAGGCAGCAGGTACGAGCCAGTTGTGGGGATAGTGTGTTAGGGAATTCTTCAGATAAAAATCCCTGCCAGGCCCCAGGATGTTGGCTTGAAAAATGAGCAGAGTGTTCAAGGCAGAGCAGAGGCTTTGAAGCAGATTAATCTTGGACCAGACATACTGATAGGATACGAGGGGGTGGATGGACTTTTTGGTAGTTTTAATGCAGTTCCTCAACATCAGCACCTCTCTCCTTGTGACTGGCCTGGGCTGTAGGAAATATATTTGTATTTGTAACAGTGTCCATGTGTAACTGTGTCAGTCATCTTCTGGGTTATCGTGACTTTCTTTTGATTGAAACTGGGATTTTTTTGTGCCTGGTATTGTGCCTAAGTAAGGTGTGGGGTTAGGAATGGCACCTTACCCTGGTGGGAGGAAGGATTCCGAGGGATTTATTGATGGTGCTTTGTGCCCTTCTCAAGGACAAAAGGTTTTGAAAGTTTTGTGTTTGCCTTTTCACTGGGCAATTATTTCAAGCCGGCAATTTCTCTGCAGCTATGACACCCATGTCCCAAGGGAGAATGGGGAAAGACAGGAAGAAAAATTTAATTAAATTCAAATTTACCTCTGTCCAGTAAATTCTCAGTGCTGATATGACACTAATATAACATTAGCAATGGCTTCACTGCCACAAATCATAGCTCTTTTCATGCAGGATACTTTTTTTACCTGCAAGAACCTTCTGGCATGGTTACAGCTTCCCTTTTGTCTAAATAATACGGTTTAGAGCAACCATTTACTGGGATAAATGTGTCCACTCGGGAAGTTTAATTATATTGATTAGCAGAGCACAAAATCAGTTGTGTCCTTGGTTTTGGTGAAAACCAGTAGCAAGGCCATAGCTGTCCTTCCAGATTCTGCTCCTGCCATTAGAGTCCAAACTGTTTGTGTGAGCTGGGCAGGAATGTGCTGGTATTTACCCAAATTTTGAAGAAGACACTTAGCAGAGGAATGTGCTCTGCATGCTCACCATTCCACTAGGAAACTCTGCATATAAAGGAAACCTCAAGCAAATATTTGGAAGGCCAGGGGGGCTTCAGAGGAACAGCACATCCTCCAGACTTTAGGGAGAGCAACTAATCCTCACATATTCAGTTGTGTCTTGTCCTCTGTGTAAGCTCTGTCCCAACTAACGCTGCTACCTGGGTGGTTACAATAATCCTCTTTATTTCATTTTAATGTCTGTGTGGGTACCTGATATTCAGAATGGGATTAGGAGAGTTGAATTGCTGCTGAAATTGGTTATAACAGAAAGCAAACCTGTCTGACAGCATCTGCCCTGTGATCTTCAGAGAGCAGGTAAAAGGATCCTTAATTAACTTTTTGCCAGGGTGGGGTAGTGTTTTTGAGAATTCATTTGAGAAAGTTGCAGCATGAATTGTTGTTGCCTGAATTAAACAGCCTAATGAATTGCCATAAATTAGCTGCTAGCCTATAAGGGAATACTGTGTTTGAGGGAAAAGTAGCTGTAAGGATTGCTCTAGGCTGAAGGGAGGGAGCTGACTCGGAGAAACTTGTTAAAGGTAAAACAAGAGTGTGGTGGTTCTCAACTGTTGTTGTCAAAACATTTCCAGAAGCTCCTTGCCCTGCTCCTGTTTGGCTTTTCTGCCTCCTGTCTCCAGGAATCCCCTCCAAGCTGGTCAGAGGCTCTGGTGCAGGCAGGATGTGCCTCTCAGGGTCCCAGACCAGTTACTCCATGAATATTTTATGACTTGTGTCCTGGATTGCTGCATATCCCCTGTTAACAACCAAGTGGGTGATAGAAAGCGGGAAGCTGTTGTAAAGCAGTGGATGATTAAACACTTATCTCGAGACTAAATTAACGCTGCTCCTAAAGCAAAAGCTTTGACAGACCATTCTGTTGCCTGCTGGAGTAATGCAAATGGGGGTCCCCTCAGTGAGGGCTGTGCTGTGGTTCAGCAGGGGTTGCTCTCCTGTCTCTGCTTCATGCCTGTTAATAAATGTGTCCCCTCAGCTGCTGCTCAGGAGGGGTGAACACACTGCCACCACGGGATTTATGGTGTATTTGAATGCATATAATCTAACACCTTGCTTGAAACAAGTGTGGGGTGGTTGGAGGGTGAGTTTGGAAGAGCAAAGGTCCCTTGTGTTGCCATATTGAGAATGGGTCTGGGTGGCTTTACCTGTGGGACAGAGTCTGAGACTCTGCTTCCTAAGAAATTGCTGTCCCAAAGCAAGGTACTCCTCTTCCCAGACAGTAAAACCGCAGGGGTTATTTGAATGAGAAGCAACAAGTACCTTTAACTCGGTGCAATTGCCTGGGAGGGTTAACAGGTTTGTGATGTTTGTGATTTAGTGCCTCTGTGCTGCTATTCACTACCATGAAATTCTGGTGTTAAATGCCCTTTCAGTTTTGCCACTGTGAAGGTGATGAAAACTTTATACAAAATTTAAAGTCTCAAGTGAAGCCTGTAGAAATTATCTGAATGAACTGGGTAGTTTAATACCCATTTCCTGGCAGCACCAGCTCCTTCATGAGCTGATTTTCAAAAGTTCTGTGTGTGCTGGGATGGTTTTTCCCAAGAAGTTCTTCTCAACTTGGTTAGAAACTGGCTGGTGTCCAGAACTATCCAAGTGGCTTTGAGTCCTGGTAAAACTCCAATTTACTCAGAACTTGCTCTGGAAAAGGCCAAATATTGTCATGCCTTTATGCTTTGGAGGTGCAAGAATTTAATCATCCGTGTGTTTCGCTTGCTGGAGGAGCAATCTGAATTGCTGAATTCAGGGAGGGGAAAAAAATAGCTGTAACATAAACTAAACAATATTTCTAAAGGCATGATGTCTTGACTGAATGGTTTTAATCAGCATAATTTGAATACTCTGTCATTGCTTAGCAAACAAAGCCCTAGTTGGCTCACAGAGATATCAAATAACTAAAGCAGGCAATATCCCTGCCAGGGTATTCTTATCTTCCAGTTTGGTTCCTGTCTGTGCACACAAGTAGGATGAAATTGGTGCATGTAGAGGAGGGAAGGGGAGCTCTTCTGCATGTGTATAGAGGTGCTTGTTTGAGATGTCTGCCCACAAAACAGCTGCCTGACTGCAAAAGGGTTTGAGGCTCCACTTCTAGAAAACAGCCTTGGGTACCTCCTCATTTTTGCTGTGCAGATTGTTTGGGTTTAAGCTTGTTGAGAGCAGGGAGGGTCTGGTTTAAAACAGCAGCTGGTCAGAAAGGTGGAACCCCCTCAGGTGTATCTTAAAGATTCATTTAAAGAAGAAAAATTGCTAACGTAAAGCTGGCTGTGTGTTCTTAGACGCATGCACAGCTCTGCAGTGAAAATGACTTCTGCTCCTTGTTCTGACAGTCTCTGTGTGAAAACCTGGACTCCTCACGTGGCCATTGTTAGGCAGTGCTGTACCTGAGCTCTCTCTTTCTGCTGCTCTCCTGCTTGCTTAGAATTAGATGGAAGAATTAGAATTAGATGGAAGGTGACAGGTCCTGGAGGAGAGGTGTTACCAGGATGTTGAGCACATGACCTCCTCCCGTGGCTGTAGGTGCTGTCTTGCCTGGCAGGCAAGCCTTGGCTTGCTTTTCCTTGGGGATCCCGGCACACCTGAGGTGTGGCAGCTGTTACCTGGCCCTGGGGAGAGGGTGGCCATGGGATGGGTGCAGCTCCCGGATCAGAGTGTGGTAAAGCAGGAGGTTTGGACGAATTGGTGCTGCATGAAATGAATGCAAATAGCAGAGGAGATGGAGGAGGAGGAATCCCCATGTCTGTGGGGAGCTGACAGGCAGGTACTTGTCCAGTGCTGCTCTGTAGCTGCAGACCTACCAATCTCAGTCCTCTCTTTCCAAAAAGGGATGTAAATGTAGGCCCTGAGCCAGGATTAAGCCTAAACTTCTAACAATATCTTTCGCTGCCTCACCTTAAAAGCAATTTCTCTTAATAGGCAAAGACCTGCTGTTGTTGTGTCCGAGGTGAAGGCGCACAGCACACATGGGTGTGCAGCAGCACATCTGTGAGCAGGAATAACTGCACAGCTGCTCTCCAGGAATTCCCATAAATCTAGCTACTTTTGCAGGTGGTTGTGTTGGTGGCACAGCCTTGTGCGTAGGGAGACTGTTGTCTTCTTATGTCCCTGTATTTCTGAAAACTGACCACTAAATTCCCGGTAGTGCTAAATGGAGTATTAATTCTCAAGGCTTTCCAGGCACATCGATGCTGTTGTGCAGGGATGTGTGCCAAGGTGTTCTCATTCAAGCTGTTACTGAAATCCGACACTGTTTGGGGCTATCTGGCTTTCAGGGTTGCTCTGAACCAATGAACCTGGCCTGCTATTTAAGTAAAAAGATTGCTTAATCCAGAGATCTCTCTTAAAGAAAGTCTAAACCAGCACCAGAATAACCCTAGAAAAAGTGATGCTGCTTCTTTGAGGGAGGAGAAGTATGACAGAGCAGTGTCTGTGCCTTTGTTAAATTATACAGGGAGCAGGAAAGCTGCTGTTTGCTGATGCATCTCTGAGTTACGACCACATTATCCCGGTGCGCGTGTGCTGCCGGGCATGGTGAGTGCAGCTGTGGGGATACAGCTTCCTTAATGGCTCTGCTGTTCTGCACTGATCCACTCACTGGAAATCTTCCCATTTATTTCATTTGCTGCATGCAATCTTTGCTCTCAAGTCATCTTTTCCCTCTTTGTTTTAGGTTCTCTGTTTTGGAAACTGTCACAGGGTATTTTCAGATTGATCTTTCTTCTCCCCCTGCAACCTCCTCATCACGATATGGTCTCTGGCTCTTTTTGTAGCTGTTTAGCTTCCTACAATCCTGAGACAAAGGAAAACCCACCTTCTGTAGGCTGGTTTCAGGCCAAGCCTGCCTTATTTAAAATTAGTGTGGGCACTTGCCAGAAAGGAATCCCAAGTCACAGTGAATTACCATGGTGCTGGCACTGGCTGCAAAGGGAAGAGTGAAAATATACACAAAATGAGTTGATGTTTTCATGTCTAGCTGTGTATTTACAGGATGTGAAAGTTTATGGCCATGCAATGGGAACCAACATGGGGAGGTAAGATATATTCCCACAGAGGTCTCTGCCAAGATAGGAACAAGGGCAATATCCTGCCTGCATTTCTTGGGCTGCTGGCAGGCAAGAGCAGCAATGTCACTGATTTTCCCAAAAGGGTTTTGTTTTATGAGGATGTTTGTGGCACATGTTCTGTCCATGTCAGTGGATATGAAGAGCAGGTCAGCCCTCTGCTGACATCTCCTTGGCTCGGGAACAGTGTCAGTGCACATTGTACGGCATGTCCAAAAAAAGCATTTCGTAGCCTTTTCCTTCATTTAGGGTAGGTTGAGGAATAAAAGCAGCAGACAAATCTTGCAGCTGGGTGTTTTGTGGATGGCTAGATGTGTTTGTTGGGACAGAAAGCTCATTGCTGCTCTGATTTCTTGGTAATGGGGGTCCTTTGCCTGCACAAGTACGTAGGTCACTGTGGCAGGAAAGGAGGAACAGTTGGTGCTGTAGAAAATATACTTCTTGTTTTTACAGTGTCTTTTGAAGTCTGTGGCTCTCTGCCCTGGGGATTTAACATTTCAGGACAGGCCCTTTTTCCTGGGGTTAAGTGCCTGGCCCAGATGGATGAGCAACTTGCCAGGCATCAGGTGTTGGTCACTCCTGCTCCCACACAAGCTCCTGGGGACAATGGGAATCCCCCCTGCTTCGGACAGTTTGTGGCATTCACTTGCTACTGCACCTCGTCTCCAGCTCCCTGTGGCAGTTGTACTTTCCTCCCCCTGATTTGCAAAGGGGTGGGCTTTTGTTTTCCCCTCTGCCTTGTATCCCCAAGAGTCCTTTGGAGGACTGGTTTGCCCGGGCTGTCTCTTAAGCATCCCTTGTTTAAAAGCCCCTGCCATAGATGTTGCATCTCCTGCCACAGCAACAGCTCCATACTTTGCACCTGTAGTGAAAGCAGTGGGAAACAAGGGCTACTACAGTGGCAGTGTGCCACCAAGGTGAGCAAATGCCATTTCCTCCAGGATCCTTGCTCCTGGATCCGTGCATGCCTCACCAGGAGCATGGCGAGCGTGCGCTGCCGCAGTCTTTGTTCCTGGTTTATTGGACCTGTCTAACAGCAGGGCTGGCATTTGCTCTGCCAGGGTTTCTTCTGCTTGTTTAGTAGATGCTTGTGGGCATCTAATAATCAAACCCAAAATGAAATGCATGAGAAGGTGAGGCTGCAAGCAGGAGATATATGAGCTTTCAACTGTGTCTGCGAGGGATTCTCATCCCTGGGGATGTGTGTTCATAAATGCTGGGCTTGTTGATGGCACAACAGAGACATAATTATATGTCTGTTCTCTGTCACAGCTGTGTTGTCCTCTTGTACAGACCAGGCATAAATGTGGGGTTCCCAGGGGAAAATCTGTGTAATTATGTGTGTGTGTATTTTCATGTCACCCATGTAAGTGAAAAGCAAGAATTTCCCATTTTTTGCTACCACATGTCAAGCCTGTCTTTTCCCTCCTGCTCCCTTGCCAGTAGATGTGGATTTTTAATACTTTAATTTAAACTATTCTTTCCCCCCTACAATTTGATATTCTGTATTTTTAAACTTTAGAGGGTGCCTTTTTCTGGGTCAAACCAGCAGGATTTTTACTTTTTGCTCATTGCATCTGCATGTCTTAGAAGTCAGCAAGTCATCTGCTACATTTTTTCCCAAAAAAGTATTTTTCGGCAAAATTTCCTGCAGTAAAGTTGGTTTTAAATAGAAGCCCCACTTGGAGCTACTGAACCTCAAAGCATAATGCCACCAAAGACTGTAAAATAAGGAGGTGGGGTGGGGTGTAAATCGCCATGCTAAATCACATAAAGACAGAGTCCCTTGAGTATCTCTAATGCTGCGTGATGGATGAGAATTTCCCAAAATAGACATTTGGATTTTTTCTTTTTTGAAAGGACTTTGTCTCACCATGCGATTGCTGACAGTGATGCATAAAAGCAATACAGAGAGCGAGCTCTTCTCTTGGTCCTCTTCCTCTGGCAGAGGAATAGAATAAACACTGTGTTGAATTCATATGCCATATTTCTCACTGGAGCAAATGTTTAAAACATTTGGGAGGAAGTCTTGAGCCTGACTGCAGTTACCTCGCTGTGGCTGTGCAGAGTACCTGGTTTGATGTCTGTGAAGCCACTCAGGACAGAAAATGGAGATTGAGCTCAGAGCATCCCCCTCCCAAAGACTGTTATCACAGGAGCATTATACTGCAATTCTCTGTGTTACCCTAATAAATACAGTTAAAAACAAGAAATTAAAGCTACATTTGAATTTCTGCTTTCATGTTCTCCCTCTCTTTTCCTGTGCCTTTACTTTACAACCTCTGCAAAGACTTTGAGCTGTGTTGTTAGAAGTGCAGCAACATTGGGTCAGGCATCCCTAGGGAACAGGGAGCTGCTTTGGGTCACCCAGCAAAGAATATGTTAAAAGTATCACGATAGGCAATACAGCAGCCTAGGCAAAGCACCATGGCTTGGTGCCTGCTAATGGAAAACGAACAGCTTGAATTTTCATGTCAAGTCCTAGAGAGTTTGAGGTGCCCAGTTCTCTAAACTATTCAACAAAGTGCTACATCAAACAGTGCCTTGTCACATAGTGTGCACTGAATTCACGTCCCTTGACTGTAAAGGTTGTGGGAGTGCAAATCTGAGGACATTGGCCATCCAGCGTGATGAATTAATGGATGAAAGTCAAGTCATGTTCACTGACTAGAAAGTGGCCAGACAGGGGAGTGTGGGCCACAGAGCTTAGGGAACTTCAGATGGAGAGAACCAAAGTTGGCTGTCACCCATCAAACTTATAGACAGTTTAGAATCTTGACTGTGATTCCATTGAAATTAAAAGGGAGAAGCTTTTGTTATGAAACACAGGGAAAACTTCTTGCTGTGGCGGCAGGAGCCCATGTGTGTAGGTGTTGTTTACATAATGCACCATATCAGGACATTACTAAATCCAAAGTGGCATCCTCAGCTGCAGTCAGCCACCTTCTTTTCTGCTATAAATAATGAATCCATTTTTTACTTCAAAAGTAGTCCCATTGGGGAAAACTGATCAAGGCCATTTTCAGGGTCTTGGAGCTTTTAATGTGTTTTCCAGCTGGGATGCTTTGTCTGCTGTGCTGTTCCTCAAGCTGAGCTCTCTACAGTTGGTGTGACACAGCTTCAGTGCAGTGTGGTCACCCTGTTAAGCTTGTCAGGGACTTGGTTTGTGTCACGTCTCGGGCTAAGGACAGAGAACTTTGTGACCCATTGCTTCCAGTGTGACACAATCTGAAACACCCTCCCTTTGTTTGTGTCAGGTATGTTTTACTCTTTTAGACTCTCGAATGTTCATTATTTGGTTGTAGTTTGGGCTGTGAGGATTCACTGATTGTAATCTGTGGTCTATTACTGCGATGAAATCACGTCTTCTTATAGCTGTGAAAATGTAACTGGTGTTGAGTTTGAAAGCAATAAGGATTCTGTCAGGCAAGATTTTCCTGGATCTGTTCTGAGGATCAATTACTTTTTAGGAGCACTCTATTTATTACATGGGGTAATGTGAGTGGGAAGACTCTCAACTCTGGCGCTGCATCAGTCTGAGAAGTTAGAGGTGCTTGGAGGTGCAGCAATTTTAAACAGTTCTTGCAGGGAAGATGTGGTGTTAGCTGGTGGCTCTTGCTGAGAGGCAATTTGAGACCCTTTAGATATCATTTAAGTGTCGGGTTTCATGTGAAAGGATAGCAGGGGAGTGGAGAAGGTTGGGGCTGCAGGGGTAGATGCTGCAACCTGGCAGCAGCTGAGGAGTGCTTTCAGACTTGGAGCACTTTTACTGATACTGCTGGAGGCAGCAAAGCATGGCTTGAATGGTCAGAAGCTCAATTAGTAAATTCAAGAGAAAGGGAACTGTTTCTACTGTGTGTTGTGAACAGCCTCAGCCAATAAATAGTGAGTTTATGGTTATAGAATGGTTTGGGTTGGAAGGGACATTGAAGATCATCTGGTTCCAACAGGCAGGGACACCTTCCTCTATCCCAGGTTGCTCCAAGCCCTGTCCAACCTGGCCTTGGACACTTCCAGGGATGGAGCAGCCACAGCTTCTCAGGGCAACCTGTGCCAGGGCCTCACCACCCTCACAATAAAGTATTTCTTCCCAATATCCCATCTAACCCTGCCCTCTGTCAGTCTGAAGCCATTCCCTCTCATCCTTTGCATGCCCCTGCCCTGGGTAGGCTGCAGAGCAGTGACACGTGCTGTGCTTGCTCATGTTGGTGGGTGCCATCACTTTCACTGCTTTTCTCATTTTAATTGGCTCTCCCACTCCAGCTCTGGGCTTTAAATACTTGCAACTGGAATGGGATGGGTTCTGATTAAAATAAACATGATACAGCAATTAAGCATGTGATCATAGAATTTGTGCTCCCACCAACAGTAGGTGGGTTTAAACAAAAATGGGGGTGGGTAAAAGTGGAACTAGTTTGTATTAAAAAAAAAAAAGTTGAGTCCTCTTCAGGGCTGTAAATCAGTTTGTCAGATTTCTAAGTGCGTTGATTCAAGAAAAGGTTTTCTTTTGCTGCCCTAAAATCAAAATTAAGCCAAAAATCACAGAACTGAATTAATTACCTTTGAGTTAAATCTTGCAAGTAATACTGTATAAACACTTCAGATCCAAAGGGGATTACAGGCAAATACTGAGCGGATGGAAGAGTTTAGGGATGTTCTGAATTGCAAAACAGGCATTTAGAAAGCATTTCTGGAGCTGCACCTCAGGGCTGGGAGAGCATGGAGGCAAGGATGAGGTAGCTTAGGGCAAACAGCTGAGAGGAAAGTGGACTTGGCTGAGCTTGGAGAGACTGAATGAGATCAGAGGACACAGAGAGGAAAGAGAATGCTGAATGTCTCTGCCAGTCAGGCTTCAGCCCCTGCTCCATCCCATCCATTCTCAGGTGCTGCCAGTGATGTTTGCTATGCTCCGTTTGCTTGATGGGGTTTGGGGTGTTTTCTGTCAGGAATTGTGCCTGAGTAGGGTGCGTGGAAGCTCTGGCTGCTCCTGGCACCAATGATCTTGAGCAAACATCTTTGTATGGGCCTGTTCACTCACCTGTGAAATGAGCATCAGCCATAGCAGGGAACTCAAATCCACTGATCATTGAGTGCTTGGGATGGCATTTTACTTTGGATCACTCTTGAAATAGAGTGGGATGTGAAATTCTGTGTCATCATGATGTGGCAGAGATCACCTCATTGTGATAGCAGGTGAGGGGAAGAGACAACTTAGGTGTTTTCTGTGATGAAGGAGAATAACTAGTGTATTGCATAGTTTTTAATGCTGTATCAGGACAGGTATTAAGTGCCAGATTCTTTCTTGTACAAGACAAATCATTTCTTTATCCTCTCTGTCTGCAATAAAACTACACATGATTAAATAATGGCTTCATTTCCCAAAGAACAGTAGATGAATCTAAAGTCTCGATCTTCCCTGTACAGGCACCTACACAGATTTTATATTTGTCAGAGAAATAATTTGAAATGTTACTTTGTTTTCCTAGCATTTTGGAGCTTTTCCTCTGTTTGAAATGCTTTGACTTCTCTGTTCTCATTTTTACCTGCTGTGACTTGTGGTGCAAGCTCCCTGCACAGTTAATTTCCTTGGATGATTTATTTACCAGTGACACTGCAGAGCCCTTGACATAGTAATTGCAATGATGTGTTCATCCAAACATCAAAGGCAGGAGCCCCTGGGTTCTCATCTCCCTCATGCTGCTGCAGTCCTCCCACCTCTCCCTTTGTGCTCCCTCTTGGTTGCTTTAATCCTTTAGGGGAAGGAAAAAATTATGTCATAATTGGATAAGAGCTGGGTGAGTGCTGGGGTAGGTTTCTGTAGCTAACTGCTTCGCTGGCTGGCTTTGGTCAGAGGTGCTGAAATGCTCTGCTACGTCACTGCTGTCCCCATGTCCCCTGTGACCCAGTGCTTTAGCTGGCTGTGTCCCAGCAAAGATGGGCTGTGCTGTAGCTGGCCAGAGAACAGCAGCGCTGCCTGCTCTGCTCTTCCTGGAGATGAAGTGGGGAGAGGAGTGGGGAGAGCCCTGGTTTGCCTCTTCCCCATCTGTGTTTGCATCTTCAGGGGTCAGACCGGTCTTGTGGAAGACCTTGATGGGCTGAACAGGACCTGACTGTGCTGCAGTCGTCCCTCTGCTCCCTGAGTGATCTCAGAATCACAGAATCATTAAGGTTGGAAAAGCCCTTTAGGACCATCGAGTCCCATCATTAGCCCAGCACTGCCAGCTCCACCACTAAACCACATCCCTAAGCACCACACCTACATGTTTTCTGAACATTTTCAGGGATGATGACTCCATCAATTTCTTGGATTTTCTGTCTGTCTGCTGCCCAAGAGCCCAGCCTGGGCTCAGCCTCTGCAGGAGGAAGACCCCTGCAAAGCCTGCAGCAGAGGCTCCTTGAGATTGGTGCACAGCTCAGACCTCTCTGTCCTTGTCACCTCTGCTCCATGGAGCTTGTCCCAGGCAGAAGTGATGCTCTCCCTGGCTGTGACTGACCCTGGCTGGGACTTCAGAGCAGTCATCAGTCCACTCCAGTGTGTGCAGCAGACACCTGGGTACAGTGATTCCTGCAAACCAGAACCTGAGCACGCTGGATAAACACAACTGTGCAGCTCTTAGAAATGTTTTCTACTTCCCCAGCCCTCCTCTCTTTGCTCTCTTCTTTCATATAAGAAAATACAGCTTGCAAGAGAAGTTGCTGGCAGGATGAAGGAGAATCAGAGCAGCCTTCAGCAGGAAGGAATTTCAATTTTAAACCTGCTTCTGTGGAAACTTTGATACCTCAGAAATGAGGCTCTTTGCTGATCTGATTGGGGTTGAAGAGCTCATCTCTTACACGCTCTCCTGTTGCTGTAGGGCTGGGCAGATGTTGCAGGTGTTCATCCCTTTGCTGTCGGAATGCAGTGCCAGTTCCCTCCCAGCTCTGCAGCCCCACTCCAGCTCCTGAGCTCAGTGGGGAACCTGGGATGCTTCCATCTTGAGAACAAGCTCCCAAAGAGCTGAGTTTTGGAAGAGGCCCCTCAGCAGGGAGCTAAATGTTAATATGGAAGATTAAAGACCTCTTGGAAGGTGAAAATCTGGCAGTGAGTCTTGAAGTGCTAAATCATTGCTCAAGGCATGCTGGTTTCACCAATTTAGGCTGAGACCATTAATTAACTTGTTCTGTGAGTGTGCACATCTCATTTAAGCAGCTTTCTGTTATTTGGGAGCAGTACAGAAGGGGAGAAAGTACTAGGAAACCTACTGATATTTCTTTATCTTTTGAAAAGCAGCTGGAAGATCCAGTTCCTACTGAGAGCAGAGTGGGGTGAATTCCCACTCCCAAGATAATGTACTCTGGGATTTGGAGGGACCAGCTGACCCAAGGCATGCACTTAGCCCTTGGCACAAATTCTCTCTCTTCCCAGACAGCAGGAGCCAAGGCTGCTGCTGCTCCATTACATGCAAATAGTCTGAGAAATAAAATACAATTATTAGTTGAATTGTTAAATGGACCTAGAGCCTGAACCAGAAATTGCTGTCCAACAGCAACTAGAGCATACAGTAACAAAACAAAAAAAAAAAGAGGCAAAAGAAGGATTACTGCAGGGTTTATTTTTTTATATATGCTTAAGTACAGTGCAGTGGACTGTTTGGTGGAGGGGATGTAGCTCTGGATGAGGCTGGGATGTAGCTGTGCTCCAAGCTCTGGAACTGGCTTTTTGTGGGCAGTCAGGTCTGTGCTTCAGTTCCTTTGTTATAAAAGAGTGGGGTCTGTGAGAAGATTGCAAAATATATCAATTTAATTGCATTTTTTTTGCATTGAAGCTGAGTATCACTGTGTTCAGCCCAATACATGACAAGTCCAGCACTCCAGCACTGCCACCTTGGAGCAGAATGGATTCTATTCTCTGAATCTGACTGCTGAGTGCTTCAAAACACACAGCAAGTCCTGAGGGTGCATTGGGAGGTCTTGTGGGCAAAACTCCCCTTTCCCAGGGGATGACAACAAGATGGGATGGGATGGAAGCAGGTCCAACATGATAAAAAAGCCTGGGACTTTGCTAGGTGCTGGGTAGCTTTGTTGCAAATTTTGGTCTGGGTTATGTCCTTTTGTATCTTAGTGAAGGTGGTAGGACACACGGAGCAGCCAGCCTCTTCCCTGCAAAAGGAAAAAAGATTCTGTTGGGGACAACTGCCCCCACTCTCTTCCACACTGCAAAAGAGATGAGGCCAGAAGTGTTTAAGCTTGTCTGCAGAGCCGTAGGTCAGCGTGGAATCTGCTCTTCCCAGAATGGAATGCACAGTGGGGTGTGGAGAGAGAGGATGTTTGGTTGTAAGGGTTTTGTTTATGCCAGAAGCTTGGCTGGGTGAAGGCAGATGGAAGTAATTTTAAGGGACAGGAGCCAGCTGAAAGTTGCATCTTGACTCAGAACAACTATGGGTGAGCCAGTCCTTGGAGGGAGCTTTTAACCTAACCCCTGTCATTTAGTGGTTGGTCTGTGCCCTAAGAATGAGTTTTTATACTCCCTTACTGTCTGCCCATGACGTTTTTAGGTGCTACTGCAACTCCAGCCCTTCCTGGTAATCACAGAATGACAGATCACAGAAGATGGGGAATGATGATTTCCATGATATTTGCAGCTCTTAAAGGGTTGTGGCCCTTTGCTTTTGAATTCTCCTCTTACATCTTCAATTCCAGACTCTTGGAGTGTTGGTATTGCAATAGCTGGTGGGTCTGTGTATCTGAGGGCAGCTGAGGAGATCCTGAAGATAGGAACCTCAGAAGGCAAATGGAAAGAAGCCCAGATGATGATAACTGTATAATGCATTCCTCACTGCTTTATGCTGTCTTATCCCAGACAAAGCTTTATCTTTCATCCCATAATTATGTGGTTCCCTGTAGGCAGCTTAAAGTGAGCTTTCGAAAGGTCGATAATTTTATCTATTAGATGCCTCCTATGATCTCTAAGTGTAGACATGGGTACTTGAAGGAAGGTTTAGAGGGCAAATTCCTGTAGTTTCAGTGAACTGCACTATGAGACTCAATTGCTCAATTGCCTGTTTAACAGGATTGTCCACTTTTGCATTTGTGATATGGTTGAATGCTGCTGGAGGGGGCTGCTTCCTCTGCCACCTTCCCTTTCAGCTTAAGCTTTGAATGCATCCCTCCAAGATCCTTTTCTTTTATCATACCTGTCCCAGAAAACGAGCAGAACCAACAGCTGGCAATTTTTGATTTTGGAACTAATATTTTGCACTTAATATGCATTTTATAAAGTGTCCTTTCTTTCTTTTTTTTTTTTTTTTTGCCTGTCATCTTCTTCTAGGTTGTATTACATGTAGTGGTTCATACTAAAGGAAAATAAACTTTCATAGGTGGTGAAGGGAATAGATGTTTTTCCAGACTGAATTCAGCTGCAGCTGTGTAAGACAACACTAGCAAAGTGTGGCTCAGCAATGTGATTCAGGCTGCAGAGGTCTCTCAGAGCAGTGATTACAGAAGCCACGTCCATTCATTCCTCCTCTCTGATGCCTGAACCCCCTGCCCACGCTGGTACATGGCCTTTCCCTAAGGAAAGGGGAAAAGAGCAAACTTGTGAGCTGCAGGCTAAAGCAAACAGATAAGAAGCTTTGAAAACAGATGGGACTGTTGTGAATCAAATCCTGGAAGAGGGAGTGAAAGGCGTTGGGGGCTGTATGCAAGGGGGATGACTCACTGCTGTTGTCATCATCGAGGTCTCCTCTTACAGAATTAGTGATTACTGCCCGAGAACATCATTTATCAAAAAACCAATTGGGAGACAGAAGTCTCAGGTTAGAGACCCCTTAGCTAAGGCACAGGGTCATTTCTCCAGCAAGGTCCTGCTGCCTCTTGCTCCAAGGCTCTGGTGGGGGGACCCTCAGTGGGCTGCAAAGGGTCCTGCAGGCTGTCAGGGCTGGAGACTTGCCAGCCCTGGTCCTTGGAAAATTACAAGCACTAGGAACCCTATGGGATTGCATCGGGGATTCATTTGGCTGGTGCAGAGATGAAGTGAAATTGTTGGATTGTGTTTGGAGGGGAGAGTGCCTCTGACCCTGACACTGTGGGAAACCGCATTCGGAGCGCGCCGCCAGCTGAACCTCTGCACTCCTCTCTCAAAATATTTTCCTTCCTTCTGCCCTGGTATCTGTGAGTTTGGGTGTGTGGTACTGCAAACTGGCCCATCACGGGATACATATGGATGTATGTTGGAGAGGGACCCTACTGTCATCTTCCCACAATCCCTGGTCCTGGGGCAGGCCCCTGCTTTGTCTGATGGGCTTTTAGGAACAGTTTGTCGTGTCTGAGTGTTTGCTAGATTTAATCTTGAGTGTAGACCGAGCTTTTATTTAACTACAACAGAGCAGAGCCATGCTTGGTTGGAAGGGTGCTTCTTGATGGAAAAATATCTGAAAATTTCTTAAAAAACACTCCCACTGAAACCCCAAAACAAATCACCAAACCCCAACCCTACCTCTGGTGGTGTTACAGACCAGAAAAAATGAAGAGGTGTCTGTTAACCCCACCATTGCTGCACAGGTGCCTGGTTAGGAGACATCACCTGGAGAATGTAACACCCCCTGACACACAGAGCACAGTCAGAGCTCTGCAGGGACACGGATTTTTCCTCTCCTGAGGTAATATAGCAAAGCCTCCCAACTGTGCTGTGTATGAAAACAGCCTCTTGAGAAACGGTGCTCAGCAGCTCGAGCCCAGCCCCTCACTGCCTTGTGGGACACTGCAGATTAGTGCTGGTGCAAGATTGGGCTCCTACCACGATCTCAGCTATTTAATTAAAGTAACGTGGAACAAAACAAGGAGAATTAGTTAAAAATAACAAGTCTCGGAAGCACAGCTTGTCTTTTTATTAGGCTTGTCCTCACTTTCTCCTCTGCTCTGATAAGAAGGATGTTCTCCCTCTGGGATGGAGTGAATAAACTGGGATGAAACTCATTTGTTGGGGCATTAGTGTTAATTAATTTTGAACACTAATCCTGTCCCCTTACACTGTTTCTTTTTTTCCTGGTTTTCGACAGTAGAATACAGTTCTGTTTGAGAAGAGGACAGGCAGCTTGTTCTGTGTTACAGGAGAGAGAAGGTTGTGTTGTCCCCCTTGTCCCCAGGGCTGGGGGAGGTTTCTCCTAGCCCTCTGCCGCATCTCACTTTTGGGAAGGTGGGAACTTTCCCAGGAGCCCATCCAGAACATGGATAACTTAATCTTCACCTCAAATGATGCCCTGAGCATCAGCTGCAGCTCTTGCTGGTGTGAGCCCCCTGAGGAGGGCAGGGTGAAGGGATCCTGTGTATCCCATGTGGAGCTGGCACTGCTGGGAGGGACTTTGTGTCCACAGTGGGTCATGAGCCCAGTGTCAGCCCCAGCAGTGCCTGTGGTCCTGCACTGGAAAGCACCAGGGTCACTGCCAGAAAATGTTTTTGGCTGAGGAAAAAGAAAATATTTATTATCTTTTTTCTATACATTTCTCTTTTTTAGAATACACTGAAATAATATTTGAGCCTCTGGACAATATGAGCTGGTTTCCTTTTTGTACCCAGCCTTCTGATGGAAGACATTCTGGTTTTAAGTGGTCTCTTTAATCTGATGGGAAGTTTGCCATTCAAATGGGGGAAGATGTGGATTCTCTCTTTAATCTTTTTTGATTAAGTGATACTATTTTTTTTGCCTATTCTTTTTAGTCCTTTCTCTGGTTCAGCAGTTACTCCTGGCTGTCCCTGCATCCTGCTTATTTAGTTTTCCCCATTCTTTCAAAATCAATATGTGCTGCTAAATTACTGGAGTTGGAGAATAAAATAAAAAAAGAAGGCCAATATGAGATTTTGGCATGTAAGTGTTGCTTATAAAGTCCTAGGATGGTCTTTAATACAAGCCATCTTGCTTTCTCATTTCTGGTGTATACATAAGTGAAAATCCATGTTCAAGGAAAGGAATAATAATATTCAGCAGTCCTGGAAAAAGGCTAATTCTTCATTCTGTCCAAGTTTCTAAGCTACTGCAGGTGTCTCAAGCAGTGACTTCATGTGCTGCCCTGCAGATTGTTTCCCACGGTGGGACTCCTCCGGGCTCACTTTCTAGTAACAGAGTGAAGGGTGACCTCTGTCCTGTCATTTCACTATGAGTTCACGTGGATTAAGGGACAGACTGGAAAAAATGTGTATGAAACACATTCCAGCTTGCCAATGTGCTCTTAGAGCACACTGAGCAGGAAAACATTAATTACATGGTGGCTGTGGACAAGACTGATTTCTCACAGGGGAATTCTTGGATACAGTGTTTCCCTCCTTGAAGCAAGGATACATTTGGGATCTGACATTTGGGGTCTGGGTATGGAACTGGGACCATGATGGCCTTGAAGACCTGAGAGCAAATTACAAGGAGGAAACTTGTCCTCTTCTTAAAAACCAATGCTCTTTTTTGAGGTGTATTTTAAATTATGTTCCTTTCTACTCCGAGAGCAACTTTCTTCTAACAGAGATCAATTTGTGAAGACTTTTATCTGTAGTAAAACTGAATTTGGTTGGTTAAAACATGGAGAAGAACTGACTGAAAGGCAGTCCCTGCTGAGATGGGGTCGTGCATGGGGCTGTGCTGGGTTCAAGCCCCTCCAGAACCATCTGCTGGCACTGGAGGGACTGACCCAGCCTGGAAAGGCTCCAGGAAGCTTTGGATCAGGTTGCTGTTCCCTCAAATAAATAACATGCCATCAGAAAACAGTCCACTGGGAATATTTGATCTGTTTAACTATTGACCTAAGCAAATCAGTCCCAGTGGAGGTTATTAAATCCTGGTGAGAATTTACACCATCTCCCTTAAATCCCGATTCCCATGGTATTTCCTAATAGGATAATATATTGTTACCATACAAAGGTAATTACACCATGGTAAGCATTTACCATAAATACCTAAAATGCAGAGTAGGTCTGCCAGCATTGGGTTACATCTCACTGTTTCTGGCATGAAGGATTTTAGTGGGTGAGGTCCTGAGTATTCCCATGGGAAAGGGGAACTTTCCTGTGGTGCTGTTTGTTCATTGATTTATATTTGTCTGGTATAAGCAAGAAAACAAAATTATGGCCTGGATTTTTTGTGTGTGTGAGTGAATTGCTGGGATTTTTTATGAATTGCTGTTTTTTTCACCTCTGTAGGTAGTCAAATACTCAGTGCCTCTGTCTCCTGGGGTCGTGGAGACAAATTTAGAGGTTGTGCTGAAAAACCTTCATTGTTCACTAAATATTGTCGCTTTTGTGGAGAAAACCATCAAAAGCAGGGTTGAATGTTGGAGCTGATGAGGGGATTTGAGCAGAGTGTTGGGAGCAAGGAATGTGCCTCTGTTCGAGTCCCAGCCCGTGTCTGAGCCACACCACATGCACAGAATAGAGTTAATAAAGTGTTTTATTTCTCCCTCACCACGCTGTTCCTTCTGAAATCCCACGGGGCCGTTTATCCGTTTCCCTTGGAGCCCTCCGGGGCCGAGGCTCTGCGCTGCCGAGGTTTGGGGTGCGGGAGCCGTGCGCTGGCTGCCCTCTAGTGAGGCACTGCCCGGGATCAATCCCTGCGGGAGCCGAGCTCGGCCAGCGCCGCTCTCCATCCGCGCCCGCACCGAGAATTTGATCGGCGTCATCCTTTTAACCTCGGCCTGATGATGGGAATCTGAGCACTGGCCGATTAGTGGGTGTTAAGTGAGAGGGGGAAAATTTGGCTTTCGTGAAGATCATCACCCCCGCAGGCGGCGGGAAGGCGCCTGTGGGGACGCGGTATCCGTATAATAAAATTGAATAAGATCGTGGGGAGGCTTTTAAGGGGTGCATCGGGGCTGGGGCGGTGTGTGCCCTGTGCTGAGGTGCCTGGGGGTGGGAGCCCTCGCTGGGGCTGTGCCCCCTGCTCCTCCCTGTCGTGGCATAGGCTCTGGGCACCGCAGCGTGTTGGCGTGCCTCTGTGCCAACCACACCACACAAGCACTGGGAAAGGTTCTGCTTTGTGTCCATAGGGCTGAAATACTTCAGGACAGGCGTTTTTCTCCTGTATTTCTCTGGGTGTTTGTATACTGCAGTAAGCGTGGTGCGCACGTGTGTGGGGAGGGTTGAAACCGGTGCAAGTCCTGCCAGCTGCCACCATCCTCATTGTGTTCCCTGGGATTAAAAATACAGTTTTTGAGATGAGGTTGGCAACCCTGGAGTCCTTGGGGGCTGCCCAAGCAGCATGGACATCTCCCCTAGGCTTGAATTTTATGTGTGAGGGCCCCCAAAACTGTAAAAAATGCAAGCTGCAGCTGCCGAGGATAAAAGCCAGGGAGAGCAGGAGATTCTGGCAGCGTTGGATGGTTTTAGTGCTGGAGCTGCCGTCTCTAAGAGCAGGTGTGTGGATGCAGGAGGGAAGCCGAAACAGAATTCACCCAGGAGGGGAATTGGACAGATTCCTTGCATAAGGACGGGCTTGAAACAGTCGCCAGTGCCCTGGGCCGTGGAAAGACCGGTCCTGCAGCAGCAAAGTGCTGCTGCTTTTTGGGGATACCCAGGGGCTGGAGGGGGGAGATTGGGTAAACAGGGTTAGAAGAGCTTAGTCAGGATGTGTTTGTTTAAAGGATCTGCTTCAGCCTGACTCCTGTAATTAGGTAACAAATACATTTCTGCTCCTTGGAAACACTTCATTCATTAGCCTAATGGAGGGAAGGATTATGCAGATATGAACCTAGAAGATGCCAAGCAAGGAGGGGTTTGCATCTGGACTGAGCCAAGGCGTGCAGCAGGAGTAGCTGCTGGGCTGGGGGGCTCAGGAATTCACCATGGAGCTGAGCTGTGGTTCAGTCTGCACCAGGGTCTTGGCCGTGTACCTGGTGTTTTCTGTAACCCATGTCTGCTATTACAGGCTGGGACGTGGAGGTTGTTCTGTGTGACTGTGGGTAAAAATCTGGAAAAATGTTTCCATTTAGGATGCACGAGATTTTTGCAAGGGAAAATACATATTCTGCATTGTAGTGTCCCATAAAGACACTGCAAAAATAGTGAAATAATGAAAAGGATGAAATCCATAGATGGTGTATAAAACTGAGGATAAGCAAAGGCTGGAGAACTGTGAATATGAATTTATTAGGCTTTTCCCAGCAGCACAGTCCAATATCAGGCCAGAAATGCACTCATGCATTTGAGATGTTCTAAATCCTGAATATCAAAATCTCCAAGTGGAGCATTCTGGATGCTGTAGGCAAGGCAGTGGCTCTTTTGGGGGTGCTGATTTTACACACACCTCTGGGTTGCACAGTGAAGCAGGGAAATCTCCCCAAACAGCAACAGGTCTCTACTAGAGGGCTGAAATGCAGCAAAGCACAGGCAGTAACAGTGCTGCAGTGGTGAAGAATGAGGAGTCCAATGACTTCTCCTGAGGAAGTCATTTTACTGGGAGAAATGGGAAAAGCATCCTAAGATCTGAGCTCCTTGGGGCTCTCCTGAAGAACTGAAGTGAGATTGTGTTTCTGATGGCAGAGGTGGAGTCCCACAGCCACTGGTGGGCCAGAGGCTCCTGTGCCAGGCTGGCCCAGCTTGCAATCAGCCTTTCCCTTGGCTCTGTGCTGGCTCAGAGCTGGTTGCTGTGTGTTTTGGTGCATTTGTGAGGTGCATCCCTTAGGCAACAGAACAGCTACTGAAACCTGCAACCGTGGGAGTTGAGATAGTTAAGATATAAGAAGAGTGTAACAGGTTGTACTTTCAGATCAGCTGGACCTTTTTGAAGCATTGATGGATCCTCTCCATGGGAGATGGGGGCTGGTTGTTTGTAAAGTGATACTGATTGTCTTGATGTCTTACAGCCTGTGAGATAGATGGGGCTGGAGGGAAGAGAAGTGGAAACAAGACTCCCCATTCCTGACTGAACAATAAAATTACGGCTGTAGAAGAGGAGGTGCATATATGTAAAAAAAAATCTGGGAGGAGGAGGAGGAAGGGTTTGTTTTGCTACAACTTTGGCATTGAGGTTCTAGGTCCTGTTTTGTCCTTATTTCAGTCATCAAATAACCTCTTTGGAAGTAGTGAGGTGAAAGTCTTAAATCCTATGAAGCCACTTTTTTTTTTTTTTTTCCTTCCAAGCTGGGGCAGGAGCAAACACATGACTTAAACACCTCCTGTGCCGAGCTGGCCTTCAGCAGAGGCAGCAACAGGCTGAACCAGTTTGCTCATTGCTTTCGTCTGCTGACAGGCGCTCTCTTGTCCCGGGTGCCCTGGGAGGTGCTTGGCCGCTTCTCCCGGTGCTGCAGGAATTCCCCTGCCTGCAGCCACCAGCTCAGGCGCCCGGTGTGTGGCCAGCAGCCTTTGGCCAGTGACAGCCCCACGGACGAGGCTGTGCAGAAAACCCAAGCCAAGGTCGGGGGACTGAGCGGAGTATCCGGATACGGGGCTAAGGAGAGTTTTATGGCGTGTGGCAGAGGGTGAAGTGTGCAAGCAGCTTTCCCTTCCAGAGGTGCCTGTCTCCTGAGTCTCAGGTGAGAAGAACTTGTTTGAGTTGATGAGTTGTTTGAACCTGGGAGACTGTTATCACCTTGTGAGTTGGGGGGATGTGCCTGTGGTTGGTGGAGGTGCTCCTGGAGCTTGGATCAGAAGTGACAGAGCATGAAGGGTATTCAAAGGGTTCTCCCAAGTTTATTTTGCATGGATGTTGCTCATGACAGACCTGCTCGTGGTGTGATTCCCAATGCTGGGCTGGCTGGTGGGTCAGGCATCCATTTGGACATGATGCTGACCATGGGTGTTGAGGGGATGGAGGCTTAACCATGTGGGAATGCTGCCCTGGTTTGGGCCAGGTGCTGGAACCTGTACCAGAACCTCACAGCCTGAAAACGCTTGCTGCTGCAGCCACAGCCAGAGCTGCTCCAGCTGTCGTGGGCTCTGCTGCCCTTGCTGAGCACAGAGCCCCACCAGCTGCTCCACAGGCAGAACAGCAGGAATTCGGGTCGGGCTGGGGTGCAGGTTTTGCTCTGTTGCCTGCCAGGTCTGTCCTTCAGCAGTAGCTCAAGGGAGCTGCAGATGAGGCAGCCCTGGGAGGGCTCTGCACCCCCAGCACTGGGATTTGGCACCCCCTGAGTTCCCCCAGGAACCCTTGGGGTCTGCTCTGTGCTGAGCTCCCTGGTGCTTTAGTCACTGTTTGAGATCTGCCTGAAGCCATCACACACAAGAAGCTGGGAGCTGCCTGACTGATGTCTGAGGCTTTCACAAGTACTTGTGTACAAGTCCCTTAAATTTCGGTCTAAAGATATGGAACGGTTGGGTTGGCTGCTTTTCTCCTTCCACTTTATCACAGTGGAAAATTTGCAGCAACCCTTGGAATATTTAGAAGAGAAATTACTGATCTAAACGTGCTCTGGCACAAGGCACAAACAGCTGGAAAATGTGCCTTCCCCTGCAATATTTTAAGGATGTGTAGCATCATCAGGGGCTATTCACTGGAGCTGGCACTGTGAGCCTGTGCTGTATGACAGAAAATAAATGTTCTGTCCCCACCTTTCAGACACCTTTTGTGTCCCAAAAAGGCAGTGGGCAGGTGACAGGTCCCTTTCTCTTGTGACAAACGCTCTGCCCAGCAGCTCAGCCCTACCTTGGAAGGGCTATGGGAGTAAATCCCTGCGACGGAAGCTGGCAGGAAGCATATTGGGGAACAGATGGTGCTGTGCTACAATTTTACCTGCTGTAAGGCCAATGCATCACTTAGCAATACAGAAGCAGGAATTGTACTCCCGTGGCTGCTGTGCTCTTGGTGGGGGGAGGCATTATTTAATTTAACATCCAGCAGGGGAAGGGGGGAAGGATGTTCAATGTAATTCTTTTTATATATATGTGTATATATTTTTTTAACTCCCTGAGGATTTGAAAATGTAGCACCAACTAGATTTGTTTTCGAACCCCAGAATTTATTTTCCCCCTCCGTGTGAATCCTAGCCATGAGTTAGTTGTGTGCTGAAGGAGCTTGCTGTCTCTGTGCAGAAGGGACAGATATCCCCATGACCTGCCAAGGCCACTTAGTGCCTGGGGAGGGTGGGAAGGACAGGGCTGTGATGGAGAGGGACAGTCCCCTCTATCTGTGCCCCTAAGGGGCAATGTCACTATCTCTTCAGGCAGCCGATGGGACATTTGAGCCCCTTTCAGCCTTCAGCTGTGCTTTCTTTACCCTCCAAAACCCTAGTCCTGGAGTTGTTCCCACCCAAAAGCTGCTACCTGTCTTGAGGAACAGCTATTGGGGCAGGAGGGAATGGAACTGTAATAGGGTCCAGTCAGCAGTGGCTGGGAGTTCTCCTTCCTCCTGATGTGGAACTGTAGGAAGAGGAGGACTGGGTGCTCTGGTTTCCCTGGGCTGGATGTCCCCTGTCCCCTTCCAACCATGTGCACAGGATGGGGGCAGGGTTTCTGGGAAGCATCCTCCTGGAACAGCTGGGCAGGACAGAGTGACCTGCTCAAACAGGCAGGCAAAGGGCCTTTTGTGCTACAATGCTGCCCATTAATGTAAATGAGAACAGCAGACTTTTTAAAACAAAATGTCAGTTTTGTCCTCTGACCTCAGAAAGGGCCCAATATGAGCACCCCAGCTCTGTTTCCAAGCATCCTCTTCCTGCTCCAAATGGCTTCCTTTCCCTGGCTAAGTTCTCATGTCCTCTCCAAGGAGGAAGGGAAAAATGCGTTATAATTCTGCAGTCTTGGCAAGTGAGGAATCACACCCATGAAAACAAATACCCGTTAATTAGGACCATGAAATGCTGATTGAATCACAGCTTTGATAATGGCAAGGGCAGTTTTCAAGTCTGCTTTACATCCCAAGGGGGGGTGGGGAGAAGGAAGCAATGAGATTTTTTCTTTTAGGAAGCCATTTCAGCCCCTCTTATCCATCTATTTAAAAAATTCTCTGCCAACAGGTACTACTCAGTTCCTGCATTGTTTCCATTTGAAGTGTGAGGGAGAGACTGAAGTTATTGCCTGGGATAATTGTTAACAAATGTGGAATTCTCATTTGTGCCCATTATAGCAGGAATAACTTTTTAAAGTGTATGAATGGTCGCAGATTGACCCCCATTGGGGAGTTCATGCTGTTGCAGGATGGCCAGAAGAGAGATTAGGAAACTGTGGGGAGCCTGGCTGGGCTAAAGCTGCACTCTCAGCATGTCTGCTCTGCTTCCCTTTTTGCCAAGGTGATGAGGGAAAAGTTAAAAGGGGTTAAAAACCAGAACAAAACATTGGATCCAAACAATATTAAGATGAGTTTTAACAGCCTGTTTTATCAACTGTCCTTTGGCAAAACGGGAGAATGGGCTTTACCATCGTCTCTCCCTTTTTGTTCTCCCCAGTCAGCTACAAAATGAGTGACTCTGAGTCGTGGGCTGAGGTAACACCCCGCCCCGGGCCCTTGTCCTCACCCTCCACAAATACTGGGATAAAGGGTTGCACAGCTTTTCCTGCTGGATCTGGCCATGGCCACCAGCTGTGGGGACAGATGTGCTGGCAAGGGGGAAGCTGCTGTGCCCCATGTGTCTGGTGGGGCTGTGAGAACAGGGTGAGGTGTGGGTAAACCTCACCTGGCAGGGACAAGGCTCCGTGCCCAGCACCTTATCCTGCTTCCCGAAGGGGTGAGGTCCTCACCAGGCTGATTCAGCAGGGGCCACAGACACGTGGGCATCCCAGCCGTCCCCTCCACCTTTCCCTCCCTTTTCCTTTCTCATTGTTTGCGTTTCTGACATTTCCCGACGTCACTGCTCCCACCCTGCCTCTTCTCCCATCCTGCCTCTGCTGCCACCCTGTCACTGCTGCCACCCTGTCACTGCTGCCACCCTGTCACTGCTGCCACCCTGTCACTGCTCCCACCCTGCCTCTGCTCCCACCCTGCCACTGCTCCCACCCTGTCACTGCTGCCACCCTGCCTCTTCTCCCACCCTGCCTCTGCTCCCACCCTGCCTCTGCTCCCACCCTGCCTCTGCTCCCACCCTGCCTCTGCTGCCACCCTGCCTCTGCTGCCACCCTGTCACTGCTGCCACCCTGTCACTGCTCCCACCCTGCCTCTGCTGCCACCCTGCCTCTGCTGCCACCCTGTCACTGCTGCCACCCTGCCTCTGCTCCCACCCTGTCACTGCTCCCACCCTGCCTCTGCTGCCACCCTGCCTCTGCTCCCACCCTGCCTCTGCTCCCACCCTGCCTCTGCTGCCACCCTGCCTCTGCTGCCACCCTGTCACTGCTCCCACCCTGTCACTGCTGCCACCCTGCCTCTGCTCCCACCCTGCCTCTGCTGCCACCCTGCCTCTTCTCCCACCCTGCCTCTGCTCCCACCCTGCCTCTGCTGCCACCCTGTCACTGCTGCCACCCTGCCTCTGCTGCCACCCTGCCTCTGCTGCCACCCTGCCTCTTCTCCCACCCTGCCACTGCTCCCACCCTGCCACATCTGATACCGCTGCTGGCGTCAGGCCTTTCTCTTGGTGATTTCTTTACAGAAAGGGAGGGAAAATTGGATCAGGACTCTTCACTTTTGAAGGAGCTTTGCTCAGCTTGAACGTGCAAAACGTGTTGTCTAAATTTGACCTGTCTTGGTGAGAAGAATTTGGAATTTCTGTAGTATCAGTGCAGATTTCTTGTCCAGCTGCTGAAAGCTTCAGGGCAAACACGAGGGTGGCAGCTGGGGGAGGACTGACCTGTGTGGCGGCTGCAGAAGGAGCCTTGTGAAGCACAGAAGCAGAGTTATGGTTCAGGTTTTTGGTGCAGGTCTTGTGGGCCACAGCTACATGGGCAATGGATTCACAACCTGTGTGAGTTCCTGTATTCCTGGGGCTGTGTAGGAAAAATATTCTGGTTTTATATATGTACATTTAATATAATACGATTTTGGGTGGCTTGAATAGCTAATGACTGCAAAATGCCTGCTGGGATCAAGGAGGGCAGAACAGCAGTGGCAGGAGGAGCTGCAGGAGGTGAAATCCCCATGGGGGTCGGTGTGTTTGTTGGTGGGGCAGCATGTGGGGCTCCTGAGGCATGCCCAGCCTCCCCAGGAGCCTATTGAGGGCAGCTGGAGGCTTTCCACTGATTTCAATGGGCTTTGGATCAAGCCCACGGCATGCCGCTTGTTTGTTTTGGACGCCTTCTGAGGATGAAAACATCCTTTCAATGGCTGCTCCTTCCCCTTCTCCTTTGGATCAGCTGCCTCTTGCACCCCGCAGCCACGATGTGACCCCTCTTTGAGAAAATGCCATGAGCTGCTCAACTTGTTTCCTTCTCCACAGCCAAACACCCAGAACCCAGGCTCACTTTCAAGAGATGCTTTACACCAGAGCTCATCTGGTCTAACAAGAAAACATCCCAACCTGCCTCTCTTCAAAGTCTAAATGGTTATTGCCCATTTATTTGTTCAGAGCTGGCAAATGAACCCTGCATAGGTACTTTGTTAATAAAATGAGGCACTAATTGTTGTAGCAACAGATGAGACATTGTGAAATGTTGTTTTTGTGTTTCCTAGCTCTGGAAGCACAGTTGCAGCAGACTTGTGCTCACAGAAAACGTCAGTCCATAGCACAAAAGTGCTGGCAAGTTATTATATACACTTACAGTACCAATTTCTTTTTGCCTCTTCTATTTACCAGTGCTCTCTCTTTCCACTGGTTAGTGATTCTCCCCCAGCAAAAACTGGGAAAATGCACAGCTCTGCCTCAAAAGGATCTGAACTGAGCTCACCTATAGCAGGTGCAAAAAGACCTGTTGTCTTCAGGTTGTGCAGGATCAAGTCCCAGATAAAAATGTCCACAGGACCATTCTCTTGGGCATGCTGGAGTGGTGGGGCTGGGTGCTGGTGGCCCTGGGAGAGCATCAGCTGCTCTGCTGTGCTGCTGCCTTCATCCTGGTCAGCCTCTGCCAACCAGCAGCCATGGAGCTGGGTTACTTTAAATAAGGATTTTGATGGAATGCTTGTATCAGTATTGGTGCTCTGGTGTGCCAAATGCTGAATGGATGCAGAAATGAATCCTGCTCTGCTGGGTGTGTGGCCTGGAACTGGGGATAGGGAGAAGAAGAACAAAGGCACCCCAGATGATGTCTTGGTTAGTGTTTGATGGGATGCAGTGATCTGAACTCTGTCATCTGAGCAGGTACATAGGGAAGGACAAGTCCTTTCCTATGTGCACACCTTTCCTGGGCTAGGCATGACCCATGAAGTCTAATCAAGGGCAGAGCTTTGCTCTCAGTCACGATTTTTCTGGAAGCTACAGCATCCTGAGTTACTCATCCTAAGAGAATGAATGCACTGAGGATATAATTACAAGACTTAGATATCACCTATTCTCACTGTTTAAAAGATTCTTGTCAGGAAACTGGTAGGTTTGGGTTCTTATTTTTGTCCTTGTGTCCATATACATCCTGCCAAATGCTGAAACTTTACTATCTCATTTATGCTTCCTCTTACAGAGCTGTAGATCTCTGCCCAGTATTTAAGTTATGTAGTAATTCTGCCCCATTTGCCACAGATTAATGAGGCTATAAAATAATCATAAAGCTGGGGCAGCCGTGGCTTTTCACGCTCCTCACGTACTTCTATCTACTGTGAAGTACTTCATCCAGAAGTAATTACCTGGCTTCTCCAGGCTCCCTTTAATACTCCTTGACAACTCAAAATGAAGGAGACGCTGCCCCATTTTTGTCTGGGACATTAGCAAGGCAACGGCAGCATCCATCGTGGACCAGTGCCTCAGGGAAGCTAAGCAGGTGTGGCACCTGCTGGGGAGCACAGTGTCCGTCTGAGTGACCAGAGCTGGGGAGGAAACCCTCCTGCTGCCAGGGAAGTGTGGGACAAACTGGTGAGGCTGGATATGTCACCTGTCTGGAACCCTTTGGTCCTCCAGACTTTGAACCTGCCAGCTCTCTGATACGACCCTGAAGCATTTCATGGCTCCAGTAAGGCTATGGACTGGAGTGTCCAGCCACAGAGAGGGATTTGGCATTGCTCCAGCGGCTGGGAAGTTGCTGCAGGTCTGGGTGGGAGGTGAAGGGACTGCACTGACTCACCTGACTAATTGGGCACAGGAGGTAGAAATTTTGTCAGCATGGTATGTCAGTGCACAGAGGATGTTATATTTTTGCCTCCAAAAATAGGATGCTGAAGATATTTTGTGCACTTTATTACTCCCCTGCCAATTTGGGGGAGGTAGAGGTACAAGAACACTGAGATTGGAGCTGTGGAGGGTGTTTGTCTCTTTCTGTAATTTATTTTCATGGGACAGCTGCCTGTCCCTTTGCTCTGCAAGGTCTCAGTCCCTCTTTGGAGGCTCCTTGTCCCCTCTCAGGCTTGGGGACCATCTCTGAGAGCTGGTACTGGGGTAGAAGGCACAACATGGCCTGCATGGGAGTGAGAGTGACCTGCTGCAGGGCAGGGACCTAGTTAGGAAGCAGTGAGGTGAAATCAGCAGCTTGGAGAGAAATAACTTTTCCTGCCTCAGCTTCCAAAGGCAGCCAGAGTCTCGCTCCCCTGTGCCATCACTTCCCGTAGATGCTTCCCAGCAGGATAGCCCTGAGCTGGGGTCGGGCTGTCCTCCCTCTCACAGGGGGCTGGTGGGGGTGAATCACTTCCTCTGGCAGCTCTGTCTCAGGGAGGCTCTAGGTGAAGCCTTCTCCGGAGGGTGGTGGTGGTGCCAATCTCTGCAGCTCTGAGGATGCTCCACGTTCCCACCCTGTGCTGTTTGATCTCTCGTTTCCTCCAGATGTGACTTGGGAGCAGCACCAAGTGCAGGATGATTTCCCATGTCACCAGTGATGACTCTCCTCTCCTGAAGGAGCTTTGCTTGAGAAGGAAGCCCTTCCCACAAAGCAGAGAACAAGGGGGTGGTTTTCCAGGATCCTGCCCCATCCTGGAGCAGCGAAGGCAGTGTCACATCCTGACCCACTGTGCTGCTGTCCCTGGGCAAGTCTCTGTGCCCAGAGAGCTGCAGACCATGGTGCTGATGCCTGGGTAGATGTCAGCCCTCCTGCAGGTCCCCCTCCTGCTCTGCTGGCTGTCACCCATGCAGCTGAAAAAGGACATAAATGTGTAGTTGGAAAGCATTCAGAGACTCTGTTGTGTGTGATAGAAACAAATCCTCTTTCAGATGAAGATCAAATTTTTTACTCCCATTTCCTGATCCTTCTTTCCCCACAAGTCTGGGCTGGTGTTTCTCCTTACTAGGTATCTTTTCAGTGCAAACTGACTTTGAGGCTGTAAAGTCCTCCTGCCTTAAAAATAGATGTTTATAAAAATTTTAATGTAATTTGTATGTAGGTATATGTTAATAGTGACCTGCATTAGAAGTCCTGCTGCCAGATGTCACGTAGACTCCTTCAACATCCCCACCTGATTACGTGTGTTTGGACACGTGAGGTTTCACTGAAGCTGGTGGAGCTGTGCCCAATTATAGCCCTGCTGCACTGGCCATGGGTACTGGAGGAACTAGGTTTGTGCTCTGGAAACTGGGTGATGTTGTTCTGACAGTGATAGCGTGGTAGTGCAAGATGATAAACCCTGACTCGTGAAACTGGAGCATCTGCTACTTGTTTTGAACCTGACCTGATTTTGTAGTTCTGGGTATGGCAGGTATGAAATTTGCTGTTTGAGGAATCAGACAGCAGCTGCTTAATCATTTATAAAGTAAAAAGACTGTGGCACTTCATTTCTGATGTGAAGTGCTAATTAGTTTACTATGGGATGCAGACTGCAGGAAATTTGTGTTTCTGGCACAGTGGCTGTTCATCTTTAAAAATGTGTTTGTCACGGTGTTGTGTTTATATCATTAGTGTAGAGCAATATAGTACAGCCCAGGCTGTGTGAGAGGAGGGAAAACATCAGCACCTCATTTAGAAACAGGCAAGGCTGCTGTTAAATAAGCTTATTAGAGGCTGTGCCTCACCCAGAGAGGAGAGCATTAGGTATCAGTCTCCCTCTGGAGCTGGGGATCATTTTGGGTGTAGTTGTGGCTTTCAGCTACATCAGGCACTTGACATAGGCTACACTGCATGTAGCTATTTATTTATCAGGTTCTACATCAGGATTTCAATTCCCAGCTTTTGCCCACTGACATGTTGTTGTTAGCCTTGAAGGAGAGTAGCATGGCCCTTTCATTCTTTCTAAATTAAAGTTGGGTAATGTGAATGACAGTAAATAAATCTTTGTGGAAGTGTAGACTTAATTTCCGAGAGGTCCTCAAATTTGTGCTAATATGAAGGATTAAGTAGGTTAGTTAGAGGCATATTATAATTAATATTTTTTTTAATAATCTCAAGGAACCAAATTGGTTTGCAAACACTTTTACCAGAAGTTGAATCTTGCTTCAAAAACTCTTGATCAGGGCAGGTTGGATTACAGACTTATCCTGTGCACTGGTGCTGCTGCTTAAGCATCTTATGTACTGAGAGGTTAGAACATCAAAGAGAGGGCGCCCAATGTCTGCATTTCACTTTATATTTAAGTTAGTAATTAAGGGCCAGAGACTAGCAAAACCAATTTTTGAAAAGTCACTTCATCTTTATTTGGGGTTAATTGCATTAATGCTCACAGCTTGACAGGCTTGGTTCATGACAGGAATTTAAAAAATAAAGTTGTAGGGGATATGCAGCCTTCAGCATTGTCTGAAAGTCCTAATTCCCAAGCAGTCCTTTTGTTCATGCTCATGAAACCGCCTATAAAACAGTATCTTTGAGCAGTTTTAAAATTTATTTTTAAAGGCAGTGTAATTGTGTGCTGTTGGCTTCTAACTTGAGCAAAATGGGAAGATTTTGATGAAAATCTGCATAGAGATTTGTACAGAAAGGAGAAACACATCTGGGTGAAGCAGGATGAAGTGGGACTGCAGCTGGTTCCTGGTGGGAATTCAGAGGACAGTGTGGTACCACAGGTTTTTGGGTTTTAGCACAGAACCCAGTGATGCTTCTCATTGCCCTGAGCCCAACCCAGGGGTCAGGGCTTGAGGCTGGAGCCCTTGGAGCTGCGGCAACAGCAGATGTCAATAGCGGTGTGTGCCATGAAGCAGAATTGTCTCTCATAACTTTGTGAGGACGCTTGGTGGGGCTTTTTGTGTTCCCTGAGCTTTACTGCTCGCTCTACAGAATGTTACAAATATTGGCTGCAATCATGTGTAAACAATAAGAGTGCAATCATGGATTAGAGCCTGTTTTAATGCTCTGGTCAGGACAGACATCTGCGAGCCTGCAGAATTTGGCATTTCATGCATCTGAACAATAACTCACCTTTTACTGTGGAAGGTTCAGAGACTGAAAATGATCAAAGCTTTACTTTCATTAGCTATCACTAGGGACTTTATATGTGTCCTTTCCTGTATGCCTAATCAAAAGTCCTGTCTAGGAGCAATACTGTGTTGCAGATTTAAAAGCAGATTGATGCTCTTGTCCTCTGGCCTCACAGGCAGATGAATTCTCTATTCATGGGAACTTCATATGAGCAACTTTGAAAAGAGGAGCAGCAATTCAGCTAAACCTTGTTCCATTAATTTTGGCATAGAAGATAACATGCAAGGAAGCCTGAGAATCCACTTGGGATCATCTTTTCCTATTATGTTGGTAGCAAACCTTTGTTCTTTTTATTGCTCATTATTCTGGATCTACAGTCAATAATATGAGGAGAAGCATGAGTCTGACACACATCAAGTTTTCTGTTGCCTTTTAAACTGACATTCTCCTTAGATCACTGTTGTGTAGGCTTATTCCTTATCAGCAATGAATGCTGTGTTGTTCATATGACTGTACATCAAACAGCTGTGCAGTAGCTGTCTCCTGTGTTCCCCTGACAGTGGTACATATATCTACAAAGACATTTTCTGAGAGCTCTCTCTCACCCTCCTTTTCCTCCCAGAATGGAAATCTGGATGGTACAGCCTTTGGAAACCACCTGGGTATTTATCCTACTGGCTTTCCCTTGCTGAATTTTGTTTTCTGTTCTGACTCTAAGGAGCCTGGGTTTTATTTGTTTCAAACTAACCTGCTTGCAATCAGGTTCTTAAAGCGGAAGTCAATAAAGGACTAAGACTGATGTGAAAGGATAATTCATCAGCTGTATATAAACTCCACCAAAATTATGCTAAATTGCATTTAGCTGTCTTTTGCATCACAAATTTTCTTTGCTCTTTTTTGTTCTGTGTGTGTTTAACACTATCCAGGTTCAAGGGACAGTGCACTCTTGTACTTGGGTCAGCTGTGAAGGTGAAGTCCAGATGGGACTTAAATCTTACCTGTTTTATCACCTACTTCATCTATCAAAGGGATGAAACAATGGGTGAAGTTTTTATTCATGCGGCTGGACTTGAAGTCCATGTACCCTGAATAAGGGTGGGGAAAAGGTTCTTGCCTTGCTCCAGCCTACCCATGGAGCTGTAACTTCGCTGTCGGAGCATAAAGCCTGCACAAGGTCAGTGGGAATATTGATGGGAAAAGCAGCTGGGAGCACTGAGGAGGGAAGGCCTGAGTACCTGTGGCTCTGCCTTCTGAGATGGAGCATCTGAGAGCATTGCTCAGGCTCACGGGAGCTTGGGAAGCATAAAGAATAATTGTGCAGGACATGTAGGTTCAGTGCAAAGATACCATGGATCATAGAGCAATTGAAAAAACCAAACATGTAAAAAATCCCCAAACTGAAAAAATGTACCACAGATCCTCTGTGCTCTGTTAAAGGAGAAAATAATCATCCTCATTTTTCAATCTAGTTAGGCAATAGGGGGAAAAAGGCAAAACAAAAAGGCACTGAGGACAGCAGGCACAGCACAAAACCATGTAAACTTTTCCTAGTGGGTGGGTTGGATTTTCCTGTCGCAGGACAGGGCTGTTCCCTGCCCTGTTTCTTTCACTACAAAGCTCCTTTTCTTTTCTTTTCTTTTCTTTTCTTTTCTTTTAGAAATGGCACTTGAAAACTGGATCTTTTTTTTATCTCTGTGTTTAAATTTGGATATGACTTGACCACAGTGCACAGATGCCATTGGAGATTTTCCTGGCTGATTCCTCTCCAATGCAGTGTTATGTGAGGGACTGGCAATTCCCTGCTGCCAAGCCTGGCACTGGGACTGGCTCAGGTTATTGGAATAACCCCATGGATATTTGTCACCACTCTCTCCCAGTGGAAGAGGGAAACTTTTTGTATTTGGTACATGTGGGTTGCTGTCAAAGTCCTCTAAATACAGTGGTGGGCAACACTGGAGGAGGAGGAAGAAGTCTTTTTGTGGCTACAGGCTCTAAGTGATTCCAAGGGATGATAAAACCCTTGGGGTGGAACACGGATGCTGGATTTCAATGTAGAGCCCAAATCCTTGCTTGTCTCTTGCTACAAGAAGCCATATCCTTCTCTGCCTCAGCTCACTTTGTAGCAGCTTCTTATCCATTTGAAACATGGTTATTGTTTTCCCCATGTGAAAGCAAGGCTTGGAGGGACCGAAACTCCGTGGCAACAGCATAGCCAAGGGATACCAGCACCAAGAGCAGCAGCAGGGCTGCTTTCACTCTGCTGTGCATGAAAGGGAGAAGTGTGATGTTGGAGACACAGGTCCAAAGCCTGTCTCAAACAGGCAGGCAGTCATCTGTCTGCAGAATTACATCACCCAGCTGCCACAGCGGCGCTCACTGTGGTGAGCTCCTGCAGTAGGGAGAAGGTTGATTAATAAGGAATGAAGTGGGGTTTGTGAATATTTTCGCTGTGCTGTGGGCACGCAGGTGTCTTCCTCCCGTGAGGACCATTTGGGATAGGCAGGCAGTGCCCTTGGGGAAGCAGTGCCGGCAATGCCGTGGGATTTAGCTCTCCCTCCCAGCCTGGATGCAAGCTGTTCCTGCCCCTTTCCATTCATCGCATTGTACAAGTTTGCTCTTACAGGTCAACCTTGCTGATGATTTTAGCCAAAAATCTGCTCTTTGAATAGTTTCTTCAACAAGGTGATGATGGTGGCATATTTGGTTCCCAGCAGCTTCTGTGCCAAAAAGCTTAGGAAGTGTCAAATCCTCTGAGGGGAGGTCTTAAAAAGAAAAATCGTCCTTCGTCTTCCACCCTCCCTTAACTTGTAATGGGGAAGAGCTCTCAAATGGGAGGTGCGGCTTGGGACCATTAGCACTTAAAGCCCCAGAAGGGCAGGGTGCTGTCCAGTTTTAAACTGGCTTGAGGCAAGGCTGGAGTCTCTCGTGGGTTATTATTGCAGTGTTTATTTGCTCTGGGCGGTTTGTGAAGAGCTCGGCCACAATGCCCAGCTTTGTTTTTCTCATGCAGCAAGTGCTGTGTTAATGGAGTTAGTTTAAGAGTAGAGCAAATCATCTCTTTAGCGCGTTTTGGGTGTTTGACCCATATGATGCAACAACCAAGGGGAAAGTGCTGAACAGAGGGATGGCTCTGTGCTGTGGGTATTTGCCACAGTCAGAGCTGGAAGAGAAGTTACTGCATCTATTTTACTGTGAGGCACTGGCCCAAGTTGTGTTCAAAGCCAGGTTGGATGGGGCTCTGAGCAGCCTGATATAGTGGAAGGTGTCCCTGCCCATGGCAGGGGGGGTTGGAACGAGATGAACTTTCAGGTCTCTTCCAAGCTATTCTATGTCTGCAGGACTGATATTTCTCCCCCCCCCCCCCCCTTTTTTTTTTTTTCCTCCACTTGCTGGTTCCCACAAGTGCCTTTTTCAAGTAGGATTTCTAGTGTATAATTTGAGCGCGGGCTCAGCCGGGAGCAAACGATGACAGCTTTGTTCCCTGTATAGCAGATAATGAGGTGTTGGAGGCAGATAGCGCGGGATTCGTGTGTGGAGCGCCTGCCCAGCTCACTGAAGTGCGGCAGCGCTGAACGCCGGTGAGCGGCTTCCTCTCCTCCTGCAGCATCTAAATGGGGTTGTTGTCAGGGCATATGGCAAAAGGGTTAAAATTTAATTAGAAAACATAGTGGTAGCTGCTGGAGCTTAACAGAGCTTTATATAAGCTGCTAAGGACAAGGCTGCTGTGTGAGCTGCTGGTAGGGCTGAGCTACTGCAGCCGCTGGCTGGGCGTCAGGAGCCGGGGCATGCCTGGGAATCTGCCCAGGAAGCGTCGTGAAAGAGGAGTTTGTTTCAAGGCTTGACCCTAGCTCTGTGCAACACCCCTGCCCGCCGCCCGCCGTATAAAGCCGGGCAGCCTCATGCCAGGCGTCTGAGCGGGGCAGCGAGAGCAGCCAGCGGCAGCCAGCCGGGACGGGGGGCTTGTGTTGCCAGCGGAGCGGCTCATGGCTTCGGTGTTCATGTGCGGGGTGGAGGACCTGCTGTTCAGCGGCAGCCGCTTCGTGTGGACGGTGACGGTGGCAGCGCTGCGGCGGTGGTACGCGGCCCGGCTGCGGGCGTGCCGGCAGGCGCTGCGAGCCTGGTGTGGCCTCCGCGATGTCTATCAGGTAAAAAAACCCAGCTCTCCCTCCCAGCTTTTCCTTGGAACAGCATCCCGGCACCTGACGGGCGCGTTTTCTCTCTTCGGGCTGGTTCCTCCGTGCGCACCCCCGGCGAGGCGGCTGGGATGGGCTGAAGAGCATCGAGGCAGAGCTGGGAAGGTGCTCAGAGGATCCTGAACCTGGCTCTGAGATGATGCCGGTATTGCTTTCGAAGTGCCGGCTGTGTGCCTGAATTCGGGGTTTGGGGGAGATATTTTCTGTGCCAAATAGGTTTTATCAGTCAGTCAATCTAGAAGTGTTTTGGCAGCCAGCTGCCCCCCCATATCACAGCCCCTCGGAGCCCCTCTTGCTGCTGTCCCCATCCTTGCCCTCGGGATCTGGGGGACGGAGCCCCGCGAGCTCCTCTCTGCCTGTGCCCTCGGAGCACGATGCTCCCATGGGGAGAGACTGGCTGTGGCTTTTTCTGCTGTTTGTGTCACTGAATAGTGGCAGCTTGCAACGTGATAGCCCTTTGCAGGGCAGAGGGCTTGCTGCTTGGGAGGGGTGCAGTGAGTCCTGGAATGGCAATTGGGGGGTTCCCCTTCGTGCAGGCAGGAAACACAGCCCTGTACTTGCAGTTATTGTGGTATCCAGTTGCAGTGAGGGTGGTGCCACTCTTTTGCGAGTCTGTTTTTGCTGGCAGTTATTTATTTCTGTGTGTCTGCATTTCTGTCTCGCATGTGAACTTGTGCTGCATGCCCGCTCTCAGCGCCGTTGTGTGTGTTTGCTACATGAGGGTGAATCTTTCACAGCAGCTTCTCCCCTCTCCCTGGTGTGTTGCAAAACAGAGAATGACACAGCTCAAAGCAAACAGCTCTCCAGAGCCACCAGGATGCAACTTCCATGGGAAAGTCATGCTAACAGGACATCTGTGCCTGTTTAATCCTAAAGCGATCTGCTGGTATTTAGCTTTAGGGATAGGCTCAGGAGTGAGCAAGCAGCTTTACAGCGGTGGATGTACAAGTGCTTGAATGTACCTTGGGCAGATGATGCACGTAAATACTCCATGATGTGTCTGACACAGGTGTCACTGTGGATGTGGATCCATATATGGATCATGACTAGTTAGGGGGAATGCAGGAGTAAAGGCATCACTGCTCCTCATCTGCCCAGCTTTACTGACCTGTAGGAATGTGGTGGGATGCAGTCCTGACCCTCCTCTTCCTCTCTAATTAAAATCTACCTACACCTGTGCTGTGTGGGTGTTATTTTTAGGGTCCATTCACGTAAAGAGCATGGAGCTTAGACTGCCTTCCCTCTCTACTGCATCCCCGTGGAGGTAAACCCCATCCCTCCAGGGCTGGAATAAAGGCTTGGTGAGGACCAGCTCTGACAACAGCTGTATTCAGCCTGTTCAGCTGCCATACTCTGATGGCTGGCTTGAAGTGAAAAGAGACTTTTTCAAAACAAAGTGTAGCTGTATCTCTGCCCAAACTTACTGCGTCCTCGTGGTTGCTTTGTCTTGTCTTTTCTTCGTGAAAAGCATCACTGACGTGTGCATGTGTCTGGAAGGGGGGATGTGAAAATGGGTAAAAAGAGGAGACTGGTCCTTCTCTCAACCTACCAGGCAGACCTTGAGCCAGGGAAGTGGACAGGGAGTGCCCTTTCCCCTCTGCCCACAACTTGTCACAGCCAGACTGCTGGGATCATGCAGGGACCTGTTGCTCTCCACTCACTGCCCTGAGGGTCTTCCCTGGGAGGTGAAACTCAACAGGAAAAAGGCAACTCTCATGTTTTAACATCAGAAATTTGCTAGAGGTAATTTGGGGTGTATTAAAGCGAGATGGCTGAAAGAATGCCCTGCAGCTCTTCCTTGTTGGGTTGTGTAACACTTTGCTTTTTGTGCTGAAGTCTTGGCCCTCAGCTGCTCAAACCCCTGGCTGAGTCCAGCGAGTGAGGACTGAGCACACAGCGTTAAATGTCACCCAACTGCTCAGATACCAGAGCCCTGCAAGGGCTTGAATCAAATTGGTTTTCTCATTTTTTTTAAGCACTTCAAGTATGGAAACGGCTAGAGAGAGTGGCTGGGTGACCCTCGCATACAGCGAGGAACTCTGAGCCACACTGGGTTACATTTCTTCACCTCAGGCTCAGTGGAGCAACACAGGAGCAACACATGCAGTGTAGAGCTCTCCATGGGGTTGCTTCTCTGAGGAGGTGGATGTTGCTGTGTCTGTGGGACAGGACTCTAGTCTTGGGTGTGAGATTTTGTGTTTTCCTCTGTTCCCCTGTTCTTTGTAAAAAGGGTATAACAGCACTCTCCTACCTGCCAGGGATGCTACTTGTCCTCTCAGATTTTTTCCCAGAAGTCCTGTAGTTATTGCAGCCACATGAAAGCACCTTTTTGTCCTGTGTTCTTACTAAAATTGACTCCTGGACACGTGTTTAACACAGTCCTTTACCACCTTGGCTTCATGCACAATACTCATATTTATGTAGCTCCTTTGCATTCATATTCCAGGTGTGAAAAATACCGCAGGTTTTATATAGAGGTTCTTTTGGCTGAACTTAGGCGTTTCCCCTCTCTGAGGGCTCCCTGGACTGTGTATGGTGTGACAGATCAGGACACCAGACAGAACTTTGTCACTGAGCTGCGTGCAAGGGACATGCAGGGGAGAGTGAGGTGACAGGCACTTGTGCTGCTGATCAGCCCTGGCAGCCTCAGTTTGTTTTGATCAGTATTTGGGAGTCACATTTTGTGGGCCAGTTGCTATTTTTGTGTGAGTTGGATGCTGCCAGTAAGTCTCTACTTAATCATCGGTACATTTTTGTGGAGAAAGGAAAGCAAGTAGGATTCCTTCTCCTTGGGCTGCTACATTTGTTGTTGTGGTGAGGGGGATTTTTAGTCTTTTTAAAATACAAAATTCTTGGCAGCCTTGTGGGAGAGCTGAGCTTGAGTCCCAGCATGGAGAAGCCACAAACACCTCTGTGTGTCCGAGCAGGGTCATCCCCATCGGTGTTTGGGAGCCGGCAGGTGCAGAGGTGGTCACGGGGCAGCGCTGGCTGGCAGGGCAGGCTCAAATCCTCTCTGCCAGCATAAAGCCCTTACCTGCCTTAGCAGCTTTAAGCACAACTAAAACCCACCCCAACAAGCACAAACCAGCCTTTGTCAGTCACCTTTTCCTTAGCCTTTGTGTTTCTGTCATGTATGTGTGGGAAACACTTTCCAGGGTTTTACCTGTTGTTCTACCTGGTCACTGGCACGGGCACTTCAGCCCCAGCCCAGGCACTTCCCCAAGCTGGTCCTTGCTCCAGAATGCTTACCATCATCTGTCCCACCTGCCAGAATAGAAGGGATGTCCTGCTTGCCCAGAGCCCATTCATCTGGAGGAGGCTGTGAGCCAAAGCTCTGCTGGGGTGTCCCGTTTCACTCTGAAATAACCCCTGAACCCGCACGAGGGGAGGGGCTGCACAGTGTGTGAGTTGATTCTCTGAGCCCTTGGGTTGTATGCCAGGGAACATTGTCTTTTCCACGGCAGGGAGCGTTTAAAGCCTGTCCTAGAAATAACAGATTTGCAGAGACAGCTGATAGAAAAGCTGGCACAGGTCTTTTTTCTAACAGCAGCAAGTCCGTATGAGTTTTTGGGGCTGTTAGGGCTTGGAAATATTCCTGGATGAGAATTCAGCATAGAAGCCTTCACTCAAGGGTTCCCATTTCCTACCAGAGAAAGGAGTGAGGGCTGTGTTTTGTTGTGGAGCTCTAGCACATAGTGCTGTGGCTTTGGGGGTCTTCCCAGAGCCCCTCCTGATGCCTGAGATGGGACAACATGGCATTTCTAGGTGTCCTGATACTATTCCAAAAGAAAGCTTTCTGCAGGGCTCTCCACATGATGGCTTTATAGGCCACCTGTCTTAGATTTAATTATAGGGCAGTAAAACAAAGTGAAACTTTTATATAAATGAGGTTAACAAGCAGCTGCAAAGCCAAAAACTTCTAGAATCAACATTTATCCTGTGTTTAGTCACCTGCATTTCATTGGCCTGATTTTCATTGGGATATTGACACGGAGTTTTCCTCTGAGGTATCAGTGCCGACTGCCACCAATACATCCCACACACAGTGGCTCCTCACTATGGTTAAGCAGGAACGAAGCATTGCATCGAAATCTATTTGATGATGCAGCTAACTGTTATAAATTAAAAGCTGGTGAAGTGAATGCTTTAGGGTGAGGGTTAAAGGTGTGTCAGTCAGTCTGCTTCATGCAAAGTGAAAAGAAACTGGGCAAACTGTTCCCAAACTCCCTGCAGAACATAATGGCACGTTGTGATTGATCTGCTGGATGTACAACCAGATAGGGGAGCATCTCTGTGTAAGCAGTTTAGGAGTAACTGGAATTATCAATAGCACTGGTAATTAGCTGATAAATTATGGCGTAAAAGTGTAAACTTTTCGTGTGGGTCTTTTAGACAAAGTGCTTTTGAACCTCTCTGAAAGGTCATTTCCTCTGTGTGAAGTGAAAAGAATTTTGCTGATGAAGCACAGTAAATCAGCTTTGTACGTGTGTCTGGCCCATGGTACCTGGGGTGGAGGAGCAGGAGAGGAAGCGGCTGACTTCTGTTTCCTCCAGTGCTAACGTAGTTGGTTTGGATAGTGAGCACCACGCTTCCTCTGCTACCACACCTCAACTTTTCATTATGAAAAATGCTGACGACAAATTGAGATGCCTTTTTCCTTATCTTTCCACAATGATGAAAAGCAGTGCTGGAGTGGTGAGGGAGGGCACAAAGCAGGCGCTGCATTGTCAGGGCAGAACTTTGTTCCACACCAGACAGACCCCAGGAGTGATGCTCAGCAGAAGCATCTCAGGTGTTCTTACAGGTCAGGGCTTTTCAAAGAGAGCTGGAAAACCTGTTTTGGAGCACACTGAATATGTGTCTGTGTCCCTTGACAGATTTAAACTTGTGCACTGGGGATTACCAGTCACCCTGGAAAAGCTTTGCTCTGGCTGCTTTCATCCAGCTGTTTTTCTTTTTAAAGGGATCTGATCTAAGGCAGTGATGCTGCTCATATGTCACCTGCAGAGCTTTGGCTGTGCTGAAACTCCCATCATATCCAAACCTGGCACGTGGAGGTGTCCCCACGGCTGGGACTTTGGGAGAGTCTTTAGGAGGGCTGGGAACAGGCCTGGCTCTGGGCACTGCCTCCTGACAGCTTAAAGTTAAACTTGGCTCTGCACACTTCCAACAGCAGCTTTCCAGAGCTCTCCTCCAGATATATTTCCATCTGAGCTCATGATATAGTGCTTTCTGTTTGAGAGAGTTCATTCAAACAAAAATATGATTTTTTTTTTGGTACCACTTCTCCCTCTTCCCTCACTGACAAACTTCACAACCAGACTGTGAACTTCATCTCATTTCCTTAGGGGTGTCATGGTGCCAGTTTCAAACAGTGCCTTCTATTCACAAACCACTTGGGCTTGTATAAATATTTTTCCTCTTCGATGTGACTCAGCTCACAAAATACGTTAGATTTTGAATGTCGCTGGCATCGCTTCTCAGAGGCAGAAAGTCCTGTACAAAGGTATCACTGTATGAGCTTGCCTGGATAAATCTCCATTTTGGCCTTTGCAGAGAGGCTGGCCAGCTCACTCTGACTGGACACAAGCTGTATGAAAAGGAAAATTAAAAGTGTTTCAGGCACATGCTGGTTTTTCCAAGCTTCATTTTTGTCCTTCTGAGTGTTTATCTCTCTGTCACTCCTTTTTGCTGGCATTGTCACTGCAGCGCTTTGTGATCTTGGATGGACTGTCCATGTGCTTAAAATAGCACTGTGCTATCTTTGTCCCCTCATTTTCTGAAAATCAGGCCACCCCTTGTGGAGTCTGCATTGCTCTTAAAACCTCTGAGTCATAATTAGTGATTAGTAATTCTACTAATCTTCTGTACAGATGGAGGCCAGTTCATTCTCAGAGACTGCAAAGAGGATAAAGCTATCAGTGCTGGAATATATTAGCTTAAATAACCTCCCACACACAAATACACATGTACACTTTTCCCCACTAATTGATCTGTCATTCATTTAAACATGCATCAGTGGTGTGTTGGGGAAGGAGATGGGGAGAGTAAGTGTCCTCAAAAAGCTGAAAAGAGCCTGAACATGCTGGTTTCAGCCATAAAAAGTCATCTTTGACAGTCCAGGCAATGCTAGGATTAAGACTGTGGTGTTTCTGTGGTTGCTTTTCCAGCTGATGTGGGGTAGGTGCTGTCCTGGGGGTGGTGCCCCAGTGTGCATCTTCCTGCTGGCCATCAGGAGAGTGGTGCCAGCAGAGCTGGGAACGGGGATGGAGGAGTCACTGCAGTTCCACCCATGGCACTGCTGGTGATGTGCTGGTTCCTGAGCATCCTGGCTTTACCTTTGGTTGGGCCAGTGGTTTCCAGGCAGGGAGATGTGGGCTGGGCAAGAGGGTGTGAGGTTTGGAGCAGGGTGGTGCTTGTTAAGCCGGAGTGAAAGTGGCAGTAATTCCTCTCTCACATCAAGAAGCACACTGCATCTGTTCACCTTGCTGGGAGGGCTGGGGTGCAGCTGGGGTGTGCTGCGTTCCCTGGAGGGTCACCCTTCAGTGAAGAGTCGTGGCACTGCTATCCCCAAACTCAGCTTGTTCCTGCCTCAGAGTTGCAGAGATTTCCCTGTGCTCAACTCCAACAGCTTCCTACCTCTTACAGGTGTGCTGTATTTTTTTAAACTCTAATTTTTTTAATTAAAAAAAAAGTTATCTGTACAGCTGAATTATGCAGCCCTGGTCTGTGTTTGTTTGGAAGTCACAGATCCTCTGAGGAGCTGTGCTCTCCCTTCTCCAGCTATTCCTGTCCCTGTGGTTATCCCAGCAGGGCAGAAGCTGGCACCACCCAGGTAACCTTCACGTCATTTCTCTAAGGAAACATGACTCACTGTCTATTTTCCATCTTATTTTTGGGGCTTTGCAGTCTGTGTTTTGGAGACAAATGGAAGTTTGTTGCTCTGAAATCCTCTCCCCAAACTGTCTTGCTGCCACCCCTTAGGCTGTTGGTGAAGTCTGGACCAGCTGGCTGGACCTGACCTGGCACCCTCCTGCCTGATGTGGGGCCAGCTTATGGTTTTTTCATGAAACCTGTGATACTGAGCATGGAGAGGAAACCTTTTGTAGTGTCATGACTGTGAGAATGTTGGCTTTTACAAAATAACTTTGGGAAAAAAGACAACTCTTTGTCTGCAGCTATTTAAGGGGTGGTTATTTGATCAAAGCTGGTTCTTCTGAATTAAACAAGGAGGGTGAGACACCTCTGGCACCTCACTGCATCCCAGGTGTCTGGGGTAGCCGCCTTCTGGAGGTGTCTGGATTGATGGTAATTTGGGGAGGCGAGGGGAGCAGGGCTGCCTCACCGTGTGATGGGTAGACCAGGCAGTGCTGCTTCTCTCCCCAGCATTGTTGGGAAGGCTCTGTCTTTATACAGTGCTCTGCAGCTTCATGGAACCAGTTGTTGGCCTCAAACAGTGGGTACAGAGCCTCCTGTTTGGGGGACTTTATCTGGGCCAAGGGGCCTCAGAACCTCTAAGAAGAGGGAGCTCCATCTCTGAGGTGTTTTTGTCCAAAGTGTGACCCATTTTCACTCTGGGAAAAGCAAGTTAGTTTGTTCCAGGTGTTGAACTTAATTTTTTTTTTTTCTATTAGAAGAAATCCCTGGGTTATAAAAATTGGGGTGGGAAGGTCTTCACAGCTTGTCCTCTCTGTGCATAATGACTGCTCAGTTGAGAGCATAAATAACTGAATAAGAGCATTCAGGTTTTTGAAGTAAATGCATGTGTAAATTTGAGACTTTGTGCCTCTTGTGTACCTGCCCGAAGGTCAGGTTGGAATTCTGGAAGTTGCAGCTTCCTGGACTTGGGTGCACAGTTCTTTGTTGTTCTGTTTTTTCGTTTTCAGTGAAAGCAGTGTCAGCTGTTTGAGTTTTCTTTGAGGAGAGCTGTCTTTGTGCGTGTGTGGCACCTGTGCTCTGCCTGACACAGTTACACAGTTTGTGCTGCTGCGTCAGAGCCGGGGGGTGTGTGAAGCCGTGTGGGTTGATGTGCCAGTGGGGAAGGAATCCGGGAATCAGAACAGAACTCAGTGTTTTGCACACAGAGAACAGCCTGCAAAGGGAGCAGCAGACCAGCAGGCAGATGATTTACTCCTCTACCAGCAGCAAAGTGCACTCCTGTAGACCCAGGAGCAAATTCAGAGTGGTGGCCAAGGGTGTAAACTGTGTCCACACTCTTGGTGTCCTGCCCAGAGTGCAGCAGCTCACATCAGAGGCAGCAGACCCGTGCTTTGGAAAGCAGTTTGGGAAATCCAGTGGAATGCTGCACCCGGGGGTGTCTGTTGCAGGGAGGGACTGTGGGGGTGTGAGCGCATGAGGTGAGGGCAGGTGTGCTGAGAAGAGGAGCTCTGGTTATCTCTGTGCCTGTATCCCTTCAGATGGGTTGGTCCCCACTGCCACAGGGCTCAGCCTTGCTCCAAGGGGTTCAGACTGGGGATGGATTGAAGTTTTAGTGCGGTGCCAAGTCTTTACACAAAGGCCCCTCCTGTCCCCAGATGTGGGTGGGTGGAGGAGCTGGGAGGGGCGATGGAAGCTCCCAGCGAGCACAGAACTGCCAGCGTGGGGGTCCTCAGCCATTGCTGTGACACAGGGACCATGATCCCACACCGAGGTGTCTCACTGCCCCAGGACTGGCACCTGGGCTATGCTTTTGGTCAGTAACTGCTGGTTTTTCATTCGGTTTTGTTTTATAATAAAGGGGTTAATATTACAGACAGGGAAAAAAAAAAAAAAAAACAACCCACAGTTGTAATGCTTTCCCATTTTTAACAATCCCATTTCAACCCCTTGTGTCCCCTGGCTCACACTGGAAGGGCTTTTGTTTCTGAATCTGTAATCAAAGCAACAAAAGCGAAGGTCACTTCCTTCAGATTATATGGCAACGGAAGAAGTCTGGGATCATGTCTCCCTTCTTCCCCCAGCTCGAAAGTAGAGAAAACATGAAGGCTTAGTGCATGCACACTGGGAGTACTTCTTGGGTGTCTCCAGTCCATTTAAACCAGCAGGGTGTGTGACGTGGAGGTAAGAGGCTGTATTTTAATTTCTGATGCTTAGCAGTGACAGATAATGTTATTTAGTGCTGTTGCAGTGTGTCCTGAGTTAAACATCGTGCAGAGCTCAGAGCTGTGAGCCCCGGAGAGCCGGCAGCCAGAAAGCAGCACAGAGCAAAGAAAGTTTGGGTGGTGTAGGGTGAAACCTTTCTGCTTGCTCTTCTCTTTGCCTTGAAGGATCAGTCCATAAAAATTGCTCTGCATCTTTTGCACTCTATTGAGGAGATAAGGGGCTGTTTGTTTATCCCAGCATTTACGGCTGCTTTTTCCTGCCTTTGTTGTAAGTGCTGCCTTGGCTGCTTTAGGAAAGGGCTAAATTCAAGCTGGATCCTGGTAACTTTGCTGCAGCTGGAGCAAAGATCTATAACTTCTGGTTGGAGAGAAAACCTCTTTTCAGAGATTACCCTTATGGGCTGCTCTGAGATATGATTTAACCCAAACAAAGCACAGATTCAGGACTCCTGAGAAAAGGCGGTCGGCGCCTGGTACAGTAACTCCTTTCAGCATGCAACTATTAAATATCTCCTCATAAGGTCCCCTCCCCTCTCTCCCCCCAAAAAACCCTTTTGAAGAGGTGGCCTGGAGATGCAGCAGTGCACACAGAGCTGGAAGGTAATGGCTGCTGAGAAGGAGCCTTTGATCCAAAGCACTTGTTTTGCTTTAAAAGTGAAATGTGGAGCCATCCAGATCAGCCCTGCCGAGTGCCTGGCAAGGTGCTGGCACTGTGAATGTTGGCTCCTTGCCTCCACAGAAACGCTGCTCGCTGTCTGCTCCAGCCCATACTCACTGTTGTGACTTCTCTTGGTTCATTTGTTTGCACTTTGCAATTTTTTAAAGAGTTGCAGATTTAAAGGACTTGTGCTTTAGCCTTCTTTTTAAATTATTTTTCACCTCCTTCTTATCTGCTGTCCATCCAAGGCTGGCATCTGGGTTTCCTGAGAGGCTGTTGCCAAGCATGAGTGGCTGGAAAAGTCCAAGGAGGGATGCTGGGTGCAGGGACCTGGATGGGGCACGAGAGGAAGAGATTCAAGATGCCTTTAGAGGATGAGATACTGCCTGGAGGGGATGGTAGATATTTGGTCACGGCTTGCTCTGCCTGTGTCTCCTGCTTTGGGAGCTTTCCCTCTAAAACCCAACTCAGGGGTGAGTAGGGAGGTGGTGGAGGGGATAGAGGAGCATCCTGTGAAAAGTAATCAGAAATGGGGGAGAGGTGCAGGGCTGGGGAGAGGCAAAAAGGCATAAAGGGCAGGGTGTGGGTCTCCAGGGATGTAAAACTACTCTTCTATAAGGGTATTTTTCAGTCTTCTGTAACTATTCCTGTAACAGGGAAAGCTGAGTTTGTTCGAGTGGGTCAGGGATGGCTTCTGGGGTGAGGTAAAACTCAGGAAAAGTTACCAGAAGCTCTGCACAGAATATCCCGTGAGATTTGTGTTGTAGAGACTTAAGCAAAGAAGCAGGAGCTTAACTACTTTGCCTCCTGGTTGAGCAGCAAAGGTCAGGACAGGTCACAGGAGGGCGGGTGGCCAGCCCTGCCCCACGGTGGGCACTGCTTATTCAGGGGCAGAGGATGCTGCCGCCTCTAGACAGTGCCCCTTCATGGGCTGCCCCTGCCTTTATTCTGCCAGGTAGCACCAGGAAAGCTCTCTGATCCCACAGGATACTTTTCCCACCTGAATTCCCAAGAGATTGCACTGGAACAAAACATCTCCGTGGGCTGTGTGCAGTAATGACCTGCCCGCAGCGTCTCAGCAGTGCTGGTGATAAGCGTGTCTCCGGCAGACACGAATTTACTGGCTGTGTTCTGCCAAGGAAAGCAGATGTTGGATTTCATTGACTTGATATTTGTGGCAGATTTGTACTGATTGTTTCCTATTAATTTTCCTGATAGCTTTTTTATAGGATTAGCTGCAGAGTTGCCTGCCTATTCTTTTCTCGCTATTGTTTTAAATGCACTGCAAAGTGGCAGGAGTGGTACATCAGCACATGTGGAATGACATGACCTGTTTGAGAAACACTCCAGTTTTCAGCATGAGACACCTTTAAGGAGAATACGCCCGCAATAAAGGTGCTGATCCTTCAAGAGGATATCTAACCTTTCCCCCTCTGCCAGAGGGACTCAGCATCCATGATAACACTGCCAGAGAGATCCTGTGGCTTTTGGCAGTGCCAGCAGAGGTGAAATGCTGGCTGGATGCTGCTTGGCAGCTGGAAAGCCTGGGGCCAGCAGAGCCAGGGAAGAGTTTTTAGCAGCAGTTCTTCCCTCTGCCTCCTGCCACAGGGCTGATTGTTGCCTGTGCACTTGAGTGCTTTCATTCCTGTGCTGGTGCACAGTGAACAACCCCTGCACCCTGTATGGAATGGAGCAAAGGCAAGTACAGGATAAGCCATGGGTAGCATCAGGAAAGGCAGCCACACTGCAAGATTTCCTCGTGGGGAGGAGAGGGCTGAGGTTTTTACATTGCATGCTCCTGATAGGGAACAAGAAGCTGCAATTCTCCTGCCTATATTTAGTTCTTGGCAGAGGACTTTAACTCCTGGCTGGGTTACTGGATTTATCATTTTGAGGAAGATTGAATTAATTTGTTCCCTGGATTTTAATTTATCGCTTCTCTTCGTGTTTGTTCAGTTTCGGGGGTTTTATTACAGTGTGCTCACCATTATTTCTGAGAATTTTGGGAGAGCAGGATGAGGTTTAGAGCCCCATGACCTGCTCTGGTGAGTGGGATCTTCTAATGACCCCAGGAGGCTGTGCCTGTCATCCTGTACAAGCCATCAATAGAGTGAATGAAAGAGTCCCTTAGATTTGCCATCCCCTGCAATGAGAAATAATAGAATGAATGGGGAAAAGGAGAGTTGCATGGAAAGTCTGTTGGCACGTGGCCCTGCAAAGCCACAGTGCCTGCAGTGAGGGAGAGCACTTGGGCTGTTCCTGTGCCAGACGTTTTCACTGGCTCAGCTGGTGGGGCTTACATGAAAGTCAGTTGATGCTCTGCAGGAGCCAGTTTTTTCATCGTATCTCCAGCTCACATGGCTATTTTAGGAAGGTGCCATGCAACCCGGGGAGCCTCTCAGCCCCCTGTTCCAGGCACTGTGTTTTATCTCCAGCTCATTGCCAAACTTCAGCAGAGCCAACATTTCCATGTAGAGCATCATCAAAGGGGCATCAAAGTGCAAAGCTTGCACTTTTCTGCAGCCTGTCTCATCTTAAAACATTATTTCTGTGCACGTCATTCAGTTATGGCTTTCAGTGTCTGTCCCTGCCTGGCTGGTCCTGAGAAAGAGAACGCCCTGAGGCTGGGAATGGCTCTGTACAGTCCCTGCAGTTGCTGTGGGTAAACGCCCCATGAGTGTGCAGAGCCAGGGGGGCCTCTGCAGCCCTTGGGAGGGACGGGGGTGGCACTTGGAGTCACCTGGGGAGGCGAGATTGGTCCTACAGGATGGTTTGCCAGAGCACAAAGGATGAAAGATGTAGCCAGCCATTGTGGACAATCACTGACTATTTAACATTAGGCAGATACTGGCTTCTGTTAAAGGTTAATAGTGAGATAACAAATGATTTAAGGCAAAATCCTGACCCTATTAAAATTAATGGCAAAATTAATTGACTACACTGGAGACAAGACTTCAGCCAAAGCCTTCTTTATGACTTGAAGATTAGGAAGAAGAGGCAGTATGTCTGGAGACATGGTCTGCCCCCATAAAGCTGGTGGAACTTCTGCCACTGCCCTCGAAGGGATCACTGCAGGTTTATTGTGTCTGTGTGAGCCAGACTGTGGTGTCGTGGCAGGAACCACTGGCTGCCCTGGCTGGTGTGAGCAGACTGGGAAAACACAAGTTTCTGGACCCAGAGCTGACCCATTGGGCATTGCAGGAGGTACCAGTGAGTCCAGAGGGGAGGGCACTGCGCTGCTCTGTGGCAAACAAGCTGGTGGAGAGGCCCACAGTGGGGTGTGGGATGGGGCAATGCTTCCCTTCCTCAGCTCTTCACCCGTGGGAGAGTGGAGCATTTCCAATGCCCATCCATCAGTTTCACCCTGAGCACCTCCCACCATGGGACACTGAGTGGTGGCACCTACACTCGTCAGGGAAGACCTGTGGGTTGCAGATGGGCTCCTCAGAACGTGCATCATGGTGTCTTTGAAGATCTGTGCAGATTCTTTAAAAAGCTTCCACAGAAATGCTGGTAAAACCCCAAACTTCTGCCTGTTATTTTTCTGCTTATTCCGTAAAGTTCTGAGCGACTCCAAGTGCTGGAACATGATGAAGCTTTGCTCTCCCAACAGACACACCAGGAAGCTCTGAGGTCATTTAAACCATTATAAGTTTTTCCCTCTTCCCCCCAGCTGCATGCAGGCCCCTTCCTTCCAGAAGGACAGGCAAAGGCTTTTATTTTCCTGAGTTGTGCCTGGTTAGGGCAGCTCCTTATTGCAAGACATCCTTGCATGTGATTTCACATTTTGATCAGACTGTGCACGTTCAGGGGCCAGACATAGCTGGCTGGTTGTACCAAAGTCAGTGAAGCACTGCTGATCTGAGGCAGCTGAGGAGCTGATCCTAAATGCCTTCAGAACCAAAGGAAAAAACCCACCTAAATGCCAGTGAAAATCTGAAGTTTAGGGACTTCAGTATTAAGCTTTGAAATCTCTTGTAGGCTTTATGAGTTACAGAAGAAAGGTTTGGACAAAAACCCAGAACCTTTACAAGAAATTACTGGTGACGCTTTAATGGGTGGTTAACTGCAGCTCAGGTAGGGATTTGGACATGAAATCCTTTAAAGTTCCAGGCTGGTGCTCTGGGCTTGTGCACCTGGAAAGCAGTGCTGCTGCCTGTGAGTAGCTGCAAAAAGCAGGATGGAAGCATTTTGGGATGCCCTCATGGCACAGTCTTTGTGAAACCAGTGTGCAAAGGGACAGCATTGCCTTCTGGGAGAGGGAATTTTGCTCTTCAGCTTTTTGTTATCTGTATTAGTTCCTTCAGTGCTCTGACTGCCTGAGCCACTGTGGTGTGGCTGTTTCAGGAATAAATGAGCCAGTTTTTATAATCTATGTACTAATGATGTACCACAGTCCAATTCCTCACTTTTCAAAGTGCAGGTTTAAGGCTGTGTGCTGGCCATTTATTTAGGGAAAATGGTTCCCGTTTCTCTCTCATCACTGGATGCATCAGTACAGGTGTTTTTTCCTGCCTATAAAATACCTTTTGGAACCATTCATCTGCTAGTGAAGTTTAATTTCACGTAGTTACCCTGCCAGGAGCTGATGGAAATAATGTGCACAGTTCAGTGCAGATGGGAGCAAATCCCTGGTGTCACACACGGATGTTTCCAGGAGCACCCAGGCCTGAACAAAAGGGTTTATCTTGGAAGGAAGGAAAGAGGAGAACTGGAGGGGGAGAGGTTTGCTCCTTCCTAAAGACTTCTCATGGAATTCAGGGTATTAAAGGTGTGAAGCCTTGCTGGAGGTAGGTGGGGGTGGTTTTAAAGCTCCTGCTGATGGGTACTTAGGTGGCTGCAGGACCCTGGCTCGGCCACCCTGTCCCTGGGCAGGTCACACTTTCCCAGTGGTGTGCACACGTGGGCTGCTGAGCCCAAACCATGGCACTTCCCCAGGGAGAAGAGCTGGGATGCACGCACAGAGCTCTGAGCCCGTCACTGGCAGACACAGCTGCCAGTTTTGTCTTAATTATGTGCAGCTTACATATCATCCTCTCTTCTTCTGCCAGGGAGTTTTTAGGGTTTGGGATTTTGTTTTTGGCTTTTCCTAGACCTTAAAACAAAAAAGGCTTAAAAATAGAAGTCAGTGACAGATAGGCCAAGTGACTTCTTTGTAACTTGCCCAGTTCTGGGAGGAGAAATCTGACCTGGAGGGAGTGCAACACATTGGTTTTGCTCCTGACCCAAACCCTTCATGATTCTCCATTCCTAAGCTTCCCTTCAGGAGATGTGTTATTCTGACAGCTTTTTTTTTGGCTTAAGGGTTTGGGGTTTTTTTTTGAGATTTCCTGTTTACACCCTGTCTAATTACTCTTTTCTTTTTCTAATTTTTTTCCCTAACGGGATGACACACATGGATGTCTAAAAATATTGCATGTAACAACCAGCTTTGCATAGGGAGGATGTTTCTGTCCAAGAGAAATAGCACAAATATCCTGCATGTGCTTTTTCCCAAATAAACATTCAGGCTCAGGATATTGTAGGGAATTGGTCTATGTAGCCAAGAAGTAGGGTTTTTTTCTCTGCATTGCTGATTTTCTTCTCAAAGATGGATGTTGTGGAAAATCTGCCTCAATGATTTTAGGTGGAGAATTTATCATATTTTTGTCACAAAAAAGAGAGGGCAAAATGTTGTTTCCTCCCAGCTAATGAAACCTTTATGATAATGGTAATTTGCTATGTAGAATTACAGTCTCATATGCTTTAGTTTCCACACATGGATATTCTGAGAATTCCTCTTTTTTTTCCCTTCATTATCTGCCTCTTTTACTGAAGATCTGTGTGAATCAGATTCTTGCTGACAGCCTGTAAGTTAGGAGAGCTGCAGTATTTTGATATAACTGTGTTTCTGCATTGGACAGTGTTTGTCTCCTTCCAGTCCTCTCTGTTTCTGAGGTTTTGTTGCTTAGCTGCGTACAGAGAATACAAGTGACTTTGGGAAACAATAAAAATCCAGAATCCCAGCCTCTCTGTATGGTTTTGCCAAAAATAGGGCTGTGTAACGTCTCTCTCCTAATTTCCTTTTGGGAATGAGATGAGACACAAAGATGCTTCACAAATTTTATGCTGCTACTTCTTTTACTGGATAATAGCTTAAATATTAGCAGGCTTTTAAAAATAACTGCTAAGATGACCAATTTAGGGGCATGTTGCAAAAATTGTTCATTTATACAGACAATGCCAAGTCAATGAGAATAAGCTGAAAACAGATGTGTGTGTGTATAAATATCTCAAGACTGTTCACACCAGCTCTTGACTGAGCCAGACAGCTGTGCTCATCTCGTGATGGATTGGTCCAACACATAGAAAATCAATTATATTGTTCAGATTAGCAGGGTGTCCTGAATTAAAGATGAAAGAAAATGTATAAGCAAGGACTCCAGGGCTTTGGGTCTTTGAGGAGCCCAGTGCCGTGGGAGCTGGGACACAGCACAAGTCCCTTCCCAGAGCCTGAGGAAACAGACCTGCAAGCGGATGTGCTGTGGGGAATAAATCAAATCAATCACACCAGTGTCATTGGCAGAGTTAAAAACGAGTCCTTTGCTGCTCTGGCTCCAGGAGCTCAGTCTCCAGCTGCTGAGCTGGAGGCACCTTTCCCTCACCAAAATCCATTGATGAAAGCGATGGAAGCCTCTTTATGAAGCTCTCCAGCTTTTCTCCAGGCAAGAGGATGGGACCAGATTACTGGTACCTGTGACTGTGCTGGAGAATCGCTGTGGCATTGCTGTGCCACAGTCATGTCACACCTGCGACTGGACATGGCTGGTAGAAGGGGATTGACACTCCAAAGCTTGTGAGGTGAGCTTGCAGCTGCAATAGCTTCCAAAGCTTTTGGTTCTACCTCCTGTACAGAAAAGGCTTGTGAAATGTGAGTATTCTTGTACATCAGAGCCCTGTCTGCACAGGGAGGCAGCTCAATGTGAGGAGAGAGTTGTCTCCTGGAGATGACCTCTCTGGTGGGCGACATTCCTGATGTAGGATGGGCTTGTGCTTCCCTGTGATAGTAATTTGGAGTTATTTACTTCTGACTGTAAGAGCGGGGTAAGCCAAGTGAAGTGCTCTCTGCCCCATCAGGAATGGGGTGGGGATAACTTGGAGTGAGCTCTTGCACAGCTGCAGGAACCAGGGTGCTGGTGACTGAAACTTTGGGCGTGCAGGAGGAGGACAAGGGCTTGGACTGTCCGGGTTAACACTGCTTTGTTTGGGGATTGGAGCCTACAGGTGCAAAGCTGGTGGTCAGACCAGCAGATTTGTGTTCCTTGCTCAGGCTCTGATGCCACACAGTGAGTATCCTTGCGTCTCATCCTGGGTGGAGAAGGTGTCTTAGGAGGAATGGGCTGGGGGAGTGGAGGGGTGCGAGCAGCTCTTCTCAGAGCTACAGCCACAGGCGTTCCATGGCCCTGGACATTGCTGTCCTGTAGCTTTGTCCGTGTGACGAAGTGTCCCTGTGGTGACATGAGCCCATGGCCACAGAGAGCTCTGGGGATGCAGGTGGGAGCTGCCAGGTCTGTCATAGCAAAGGCATTTCACGGTGCTTTGTCACTGGGCACCTTGGCATCTTCTGCAACTTCTTGACTGAACTTCCCAGTGCTCTGGGAAGTGGACATGTGAATTCTGAGAAAAGATTCCTGGCATCTCAGGTTTTAAATGTTGTCTGTATATCTGTAAATCAGACTTCTAAGCTGTTTCCTTATGTTGTGTCATCAATAAAATCAGGGATAATTATATCTCGCCTATCTTCAGGGGTGTCATGAGGTTTATTTACTTTTGAGGTGCTTTGCAGTTACCTTGGATAGCTGAATTGAAGCACGGATGATGCTTGGTATTTCTTTTATATTTTAATCCATCAAGATACCTTTCTTTCTCCTCCGCATGAGGCTTTGTGGATGTGTTTGCTATAATGAAACCTTTTTTACTTAACAACAGACAACCGAGGCAATTAAAACAGTCAGAAGTGATTAATGTGATTTCACTGGGTGAAAGCTAAAGCAGCTCGCAATTAAATAATGGCAACCCTCGTGCTATCTCAGAGCAACAGATGGGGAATGATTTAAAAACACTATTGGATCAGACACTTCGCAGCAGGGGCAGATTGGTAAGAGTGTGTCAGAGCCAGAAATATGCTCCACCTTGAAGGGTGCGCTGATGAAATGATTAATTGATGGTAACACGCGACTTAGTTATGAGCCTGCCGTGGCAGCACTTCAGCTCTCAGGAACAAATGGACCCGGGAGTGGATCATAATGGATTTAAGGGCTCTGGGTGCCGTGTTTGGACAGCAGATAAATCTCAGGGACTGTGCTGCAAGCTGGAGTTGAGGTGGTGCAGCTTTTCCTCCAGAACCCGAAGGATGAAACGCTGGAAGTGGTAGCTTGCGGGGAGTCCAGGGCATGGGGGATGATGCTCTGCAGGGTGCAGCCCCAAGGGATGCAGGGGTGAGATCGCTGCTGTCTCCGGGGTGGCACAGCCCTGTGCTCTGAACTCCTGCGTGCAAGTTATGCCACTCCTCATCTGGCACTTCTGTACAAATCCATGTTCGTAGCAGTCAGACAAAGGGAAAGGAAGGGATTTCTTTCCTCTAGACTCGCTCTGCAAACGGTCCTTATACCGCTGTTGCTGTTTTGGTGGGCGATGTGATGCTCAGCAGTGCCATGACTTGCTAGTGCTGGGGCACAGATGCTGCAGCCCAGTTTTCCCGGACACTACAGGGAGTTGTGCCTGCAGGCGCTCATCTCTGACCTGCTTGCAGAGCTCCTCAGGAGGGCACTCCCTCTCGGCTTGTGGTCAAAGAGAGCTCAATTAGTTGGAACAATGAAGCTTTGTTGATTTGGGTGCTTGGGGCAGAAGGGCTGGCTGGTGACAGAGGCGCCTGTGTCTCGGCAGCCCTCGCCGTGCAAACGGGGCCGCGCTGGGCAGAGGTGGGAGGTCTCTTCAGTTCTACTGGAATCACGGATAAATCGTGTTTATTTTTAAGTCTTTGCAGGGCTTGGGTGTGCAGCATGCACAGGGGCAGGAGGTGATGAGAGGTGCTGGTGGCACTAGAGCTCAGCGCTGTCCTTGTCCCTGTCCCTGCGGAGCCAGAGGGATGTGAAAGGAGAAACCATTGCGTGTTACTGTTTAATCCCTCTGGGAGCCCCTGTCTAAGCAAACCACCCCCGGCCTCTGCTCACAGCTCACAATTTATAGTCGGCTGGAAGCTTGTGCTGTCAGGAAAGTGAGTTACTTTGAGGCTGGGAGAATAAATATGAAAGCCAGGTTTCCTTCACCAGCTCTCACCCGGAGAGTGTTGCAAAGCTGGTCCTCACTGATGCTGCTGAAAGGCCCAGAATTAGAACAGATATTAAATAATGTAAAAGCTTTCATTGAAATGTATTAGATTTCAAAGGGCAGATATTAAAAGGGCATAATGGGCAGCTATTTCTGAATTGCTCGCCTCTTAAAGAGAGGCAGAGTCTTAGTTTGCAGGAGGTAAATGTGACATGAAATAAGTGGTTCAGATATAGCATCAGAGGTTGCAAAGCTCATCCCATTCTTAATCCCACAGTTCAAGCACCTTCCTGATGTGTGCAGCTCCTATGTAAGAATCCTATGGAGGCAATGACTTCCAATAGCTGTCCAAGGGAAAATGTTAACTTGCTAGTAAAGACTTCATCCTGCAAGGAGGGTTGGCTAGATCTGGGTTTCATGGGTCGCTGGTCATCTGCTTCTCACCAGAGCAAAAGGCTGTGGATGTGGCACTGGCCAGGCTGGCTCATCCTCACATTTAATTCTCACAGCATTTATGGGTTTTTTATCTGATCCTGAGTGCTGATAAGTACCCTTAATTCCAGCTTGAAGCTGACAGGAGCTGAGAGTGCTGAGGCAGCTCCCCAGATCGAGTCCTTGGAGAAGGACTCTCAGCTTGGATATGGAGTCAATTCCCTTATCCATCAAAATCAGACACTTGCTTCACACTGTCCTTGTCCCCAAGCCTCGTGTGCTCTGGTGCAAGCCAGGAAAGCCAGGAATCCCAGCCTCCTGACAGGGCTGTGTTGCTGTCTTTGCAGATGACCGAGGGCCGGCACTGCCAGGTGCATCTCCTCGATGACAGGAACTTGGAGCTGCTGGTTCAGGTACAGACCTCGCTCTTTTGGGGACTGGAAGCCAGTGCCAGATTTCTCTGCTTACTTTCTTTTAGGAGCTGAAGTGGGGATTGAAGTTATACCTCTTACTAGAAAATCTCACAGGAGTAGAATAAGAGTGCTCAGGCATATGTGCTTCTCCTGACATCTGGATTATCTGAAGGGTTTCCCTGTGCATCGTGGGCAAAATGTCTGCACTTCTACATTCAGCTTTTGCTTTCACCAAAATTCATTGAGTATACTAAACACACCCCTTGTGGTGGTGTTTTTTTGTCATTTAGATGGGAAGAAAACCCTGTGGTTTTGAGGATGTTTTATTCCCATAGCAGAACTCAAAGCACGAGATCCTCCACTGCCCAATATTTTCTTAATTGAAAGATCCTTCCTGCTCTAAGTGTGGGAAAGCCTGGGATGCTGCCTTCTACCCCAGAAAGAGGAAAGCAGCACTTAGTCTGGGCCCTTCAGCTTAATGTCATGGATTAAGCACAGAATTGCCTTTCCATGCTCCACAAATCCCACACAGCTCCACAGAGACACCCTGAGTCTGATATGTCACTTCTGGATGGAGTTGTACAACAGGGTTTTAGTACTGCCATGTGTACTCAAATGTCAGTATTTGCACAGAATTTTTTTATTTTATATTAAAAGCTATTTTTTAAAAATAAGCTATTAATATTAAAAACTGTTTTTATTCTTTCAATAGCCCAAACTTTTGTCTCGGGAGTTGCTGGATCTGGTGGCCTCACACTTCAACCTGAAAGAAAAGGAGTATTTTGGGATAACATTTATCGATGATACGTGAGTGTGTTTATTTATTTTAAACAGCTGTGTCATTATTGCAATGTAAAACCTTATCTCTGAAACCGTGGCAGCTTGGCATGATGGAAAAATGACTTTCTTTCAAAGAAGAAAGATTTTCCTACCTTGTGCTGCTTGGCTAGGGAAAGGGGAAGGCACAAAACAGAAACTATTTGGAAAATATCTTCAGGCACAAACCAGAGAATCCTTGTAAAATACTTTCCTGATGATTTCACATTTCATATTTGTCTCACAATGTGAAAAAACTGATTCGGTGATAATTTCCCATGTGAATACCCTCAGCTTTCCTCCTCTGCACTTTTAGTAACAACAAAAATGTTTTGCATTTATTTCCAAAACGAATTGCTCCTACTGCTTTTCACCTGAATCTCAAATGTATTACTGAGCATTTTAACCCCAAATTTCCCGAGCAGAGTGAGCTATGAGGTTAGTTCTGCCCAGGAGCCACTCTCCTCTCGCTGAGCCTGGGCACAGTGCTCTGTCCGGGCTCCGGAGCGCTGTGGGAGATCTGTTCCATGGCACTAACCCAGAGTCAGCTGGGTTAATTGCAATCTCACCTGGTGTTTAGGCTCATCTCTCAGCAGGGCACTGAAATGCTTCCCCACATCTGCTGGGTGCAGGGCCAGCGTCTCCAGAGGAGTTACCTTCAGCTCCCCCAGAAAAGCTGGAGCAGAGGTGCTTAGGGCAGTGGGGACACAGAGTTGTGCACTAATACAGCCCCTAAATAAACCTCTTGTCTAATGGGAATAGCTTCAGTTCCTGCTGCTCTCCGTCGCCGCTTTTTGTGCAGTCCTGGATGGAAGGCTTCCCCTACAAATCCTGTCAGAGCCGTGTTTGGGGCCGCCCTGCTGAGGCACATCCCACGTACAGGTGCAGGACTGGCCCTGGGGACACGCTGGAGTTCATGGAGCTGACAGGAGCCGCTCTCTCTGGGGCCCTGACCCCAGCACCGTGATATTTTTACCAGCCACTCACATCTTGGGCTATCCCTAGAATATTTTTGCCACATCCTTGTCCTTCCACTTGCTGGAAAATACCTTCCCCCAGCTCTTCTGTAAATCCCTTGAGGATACTGTTTGTACTTGGCTTATTTTTTCCGCTAGAGGAGCTGCCATGAAATTCTTCTGGGTGTTTTTGGTTGCTGGCACTGAGTCACAGTGAGGTTTAAACTGCTGCCAGGGGATTATCTGAAAGCTGTTGGCTTCCCCAGAAACTCCAGTGGGATTCCAGTGCCTGCTTTGGTGTGTGCACAGGGCTGGGTGCTCAGAGGGAGTGTGTGGCCTCTGGAGGGCACCCATGGCTCAGCCTTTCAGGGTTAAGGGTTAGGAAATAAAAGGAAGTAATTTGATGAGATGTTTGCCTGCCTTGGAGCTGAGTCTTCAACTTTTTAAAGTAACACTTGGAGTAAATGGGGGCACTGAAGAGAACCAATTTCTGTATTTTCCATCCCAGTTTTTAACCTTCTCCCCAACCTGTTTCCATAGAGGTCAGAGCGTCTGGCTGCAGCTGGATCACCGTGTCCTGGACCATGACTTGCCCAAGAAACCAGGGCCAGCAACTTTGTACTTTGCCGTTAGGTGAGTAATTGTTTCCACCAAGCAAACATTACCACTTGGGTTTATTTATCACCAGGGGGTTTTGTTTAAAATAACTGATTACAGATTTGATAAAGGAAATAAATGTCAAAGCAATGTGTTATTTTTAGAAGGAGATTAGGCCCTGGCTATGTGCTGCTCTCTTTTGTATTTCACTATGAAATAAAGTAGGTTGGAACCTTCTACTTTTTAAACTGTTACTAGGACATTATTCCTAGGGTGGGTTTGGGGTTTTTTTTGTTTAAAACCTTGTATTTTAAATATCTTCTTTGCCTGACTTGTCTTTAAATGTGCTAGCTTGCAATATAGTTTATTTAAACAACCGTACTTACTTTTTTCCTTCTGTTTACCTAAGGGTTGTCTGTACTTTAAAGGGATTGCTGATGGCTGTTTTGCTCACAGCTTAACCAGTCCCCAGGAAAGAATAAAATCCCTGGCAAAATGATGATTTTGGCCAATGTAATTGCGTTACTTTAGGGCTGCTGCTGGCAGAGCTGTGCTGGGTAAGAGCCTGAAAAAACCCCACGTCCTACGAAACAGAGCTGTGCTGGCAGGAAAGATCAAGCATCATATTCTTAATATTGTTGGAGTTTTTGTTTTCCTTGCAGTCTATGAGGGAAAATGAGAGCAGACTGACCTCATTTGCTTTTCAGATCTGGGTAAATTTATGCCTTGTGTGCTTAATTATTTGAAGCACTTCCAAGGCAGAGCCTCTTGTGTAGCTGGGTCAGTCGGCACCGTCGCCTCCCCATGTCCCCCACTGGTCATCAAGGGAATGGGACAAACAAGTGGCACTTTGTTCTGGCTGCATACGTGCTGATGTGTGGTGGTGTTCAGAGCTCCTCTTCCACACTTAAGAAAGAAAAAGTTCCATTTATAAAGGGATGATGCGCTCCTCACTATATTTACAATGTTTGATCAGGATCTGGGAGGTTAAAGCCTATGGCAGCCCAAGAAATCTGTGAAGGCAATCCTATAACTTGAGCATTCTGTTGGTTGGAATTTTTGCTGTTTGCTCATGGTTTTCATTTTGGCCCTCTCTGTTGCAAGATGGTCCTCAAGAGGACAGGTTGTGCAGAGACTTGGGCAAGAGTTAATCTGTGAGGAGTGGGCTTGGCAAGATCAACTTTTAGAAGGGAAATTTTAGCCTCACTGCTCTGGGGTCATGAGATCCAAAACAGGCAACCAAGGAGGTGGACAGTGAGATGCAGAGCAGGAGGTTACAGAAATAATTAACACTACAGAAACTGCCTGCTCCATAGAAAATGCATAATTCCAGCAGAAAAGCCACTTCAAAACCTGCAGTTTCCACTTGCATTACTGGAAATGGAGGAATCTGCAGATTCCTCTTTTTTCTTCATCACTTCTCATCCCTGAGCTTTTGCTGTTCAATAAGGAAACATGATAATCCTTTGAGATTTTAATTATTGCCAGCTGGCATAAACTCAATCCAGCCACAGAGGTTTTTGGACGGTACACTCAGCTGAAGGGCTCTATGATGCAGATTGAGGACTTAGAGAAGTGTCATTTTAGTTTCAAGGAAGCTGACAGCATTGGAAATAGAAGCAGAATGTGCACTTTATGGTGTTCCCGAATGTGCCTGTCGTGCCTTGAACATCCTTATCTCTGGTCCAGTGTTCCCCATCTGTACAGGGGTGATAAGAGGGTACAGCTTGTACCACGGAGGAAATAGAGAATGAGGACACAGCTGGAGCAGGGGGCAGTGCCCCCTGTGCCCCCACCCTAAATCCATAGATCCTATAGTTTCCTGCTTTGTACCAGCAGTGACTGGGAGCTGACTCTCTTCAGAACCAGAACTGTCCTGCTGCTGAGGGTAAGTCAGCCACACCTGACCCTGGCTGAAAGAAACTGGAAGTGCAAATGAGGTCATTAGCTGAGGAAAATCACGTTTCGGTGAAGGTTTTAGCAGGCTGAGGAAGGTTTGCTCTGTGAAGGGCTGGTCTAGCAGCAGGTTAGGAAAGGATGAAGAGTGTGGGTCCTGCCCTCTGCTCTGCATTACTGAAGAGAAACACTCAAGGGTATTTAAAATAAAGTTTAGCAAAGCTGTTGGAAAAAAAATGTATCAGGTGAGATCAAGAGAGGGTGGAAATACCTGTGGCTCATAGAGTTCATGGAGAAAGATGAGTCATGGAAATGTATAACAGCTTTTCAAATGCCTAGGGTCGGCTGCTGGGCTGCCCCTTGGACAGGCTGCATGCCTGTGAAATGGGTAAATTATCTGCAGAGGCGTTCTGGAGAGTGCTTTAAAATTAATTTGATGGAACACGCCATAGGAATGTGAAATATTAAAGCAATTACTATTTAATGTCTCACTTTTCTGAAGTCACAGCATAAACACTGCAGACATTCCTGACACGTGTGGCAGGTCCCAGCTTTACTGCTCCCTACTACGTGCTCCGTGCTGCTGCTGGGGACTTGTTCCAATGTCCTGCAAATCACCTGTGCCAAGATGATCATCAGTACAGTCATTAGGGGATGGAGCTTGAGGCTGTCAGGAGCCTTAAGAGCACCATGGGGCTGTGGGAGAGACTGGCCTGGCTCTGATTGCCCTGTGTTTGTCATCCAGCCCTCCTGCCATCAAGGACAAGGCACTGGGGAGCCCTGGGGTGATCTGCATTGCTGAGGCAGTGGTGGTCCAGGTCTTTGCTTGGCTGCAAAAAAGTTGTGTCTTCTGCCTAGCATTTGGTGGGAGCATCTGGACCTGAAGGAAAGTTAATGGCTCTGATTAACATTTCTGCTCTCCTCCTGGAAGGAAAGTGGTCCTGCAGGGCTGCCAGCAACCCCTGTCCTCCAGCAGAGTGTTGGACTGGCTTCCCCACCTGCAACACATTTGGAATTGCCTTTTCCACTGCTGTGACTTCGCCTGCAGAGGAGGGATGGGCTCTGCTCCTGTAGCGTTCTACAGGGTTTTCATCTCATTTGAAAAGGCATCAGATATCTGGGATCTATTGAACCAGGAGTCCCTGTTCCCTGTGTGCTGTCAGCCTGTGATTTCTGCTTCTTCCCTCCTAATAGGCAGGAAATTAAGTGCAGTAGCTCATAGTTCCTCTGTGCTATTTTATTGCTAGAGAACAAAACACTGAGGAAATAAAATTACTTGGGAGGAAGATGAAACCTATTCAAGAGAGTAACTCATTTTTTTGGTTCTTTTTTTAATTTTCAGGTTCTACATTGAAAGCATTTCCTTTCTCAAGGACAAAACTACAGTAGAGCTGTTTTTTCTGAATGCCAAGTCCTGTGTACACCAGGTAAGACTCGGAGCTTCTGGTGCATCTCTCTTCTATTGCTCCTCTGCCACATACACAGTCCTGCAAACTTAGTAGGAGCTGTGTCTGATTTCCAAAACTAATTGAAGTATTAAGACCTCAGCATGCTATCTCTCCTTGCCTTGAATGCTGATGCTTCATGCAAATGGATAAGGCTGATGATGGGTTCTAGTCCTGCTTTCACAGCCCTGCTGTGTGCTCAGTGCTCTACAGTGAGTCTTAAATACTCAAAAGCTTTCAAGTTACTTGAAATCTGGGTTGTAGCTCCCCAGGTAGGCTCTGCTCAGTGGCACATCCTCCTGCTCTCTGCATAGCAAACACTCAAGGCAAGCATCTCTTTACTGACCTTGAATCAAACTTGTCTTACGAAGAAAAGGCCTATGAGGAAGGTCCTATGTTGTGGATTTGGTCCCTAATTTCTTTATTTCCTGCCTTAATTCAGTGAAGTAGTAAAGTAACAGCAAATAGTAAGAGCAAATCCTATAAAGTAGCAATCACAACCAGTTGTTGGAATACTTTCTGTACTTACTTTCTGGTTGAAAGGCTTCCACTGTTTTCTTAAAATGTTCAAACTGGTAAAATACATGTTTTTAAAAGTCACGTCAGGATGTGGTAATCAAAATCTTAAAAAATAAGGTTGATTTGCTGCAGATACACCTTGGTCTGGAATAAGAGTGGTGTGACAGCCAACTTTGCCATGCCCCTACGTGTAACTGCAATTCAGTGAACTTTACTCTGATGCTTCTCGGATTTTCCAGTTAATGTCAAACTCTGGTGCCTTTTGTTTTCACCCACAGTGCAATCAGTCTAAGAGGGTCACTTGGTTATTACAACCTTTTCTTGGGAAACAATCCTGTATCACTAACTGCTGGTGGAGCTCAGTGTAGCCAGCCAAAGTTTTTACCTTTGATATGCTTCAGATTTTGGAGGATTCTTATTCAGTATCCAGTATTCACTATTTTATGGAAGAATATAGAAAGTGGTTAATGGCAAAGTTGTGACTGTGCTTTGTACAGGAATTCTTTTCTGAAAGAGTGGAGGAAATTGGTGCCTTTTTACAACATGCTAAAGTTTGAAAGATGCTCGAAGAACTTGGGGCCTCACTGGTTATGGTTATTAAAAAGCAAATCTCCATTTGACATACCTGCCACTTAAACTGAAGGGTCTTGGCAACTTGTAGCCATCCTTAAATTGCTCCTTAACTGGAGAAGTTTAACTGGACAGATAGCACAAATAACTTTGGAATTGGAAAATGGGTCTGGTTTTGGGATGGAATGTAGAAAATGCCACTGCTATTGAAACAAGCCCTAGTCAATATTAAAACATTTGGGTTTCTCTATATGTGTTTATGTGTATGTATAAAGCATAACAGAAAGCAAAGGAGAAGAGAAGCATAAAAAAGTTGCAAAAAAAAAAAAAGTTTGAAGGCAGGCGGGGTCTTTTTTTACCCTATGGCTTGCAAGGTGTGTGCTCTAATTGTAGGAACCCAAAGTGTGGCTTCCCCATTCCTGCAAGCAAAACTGCCACAAGCAGAGGGTTTCTGTTGTGTTCAGTTTCTGTGGGCAGCAGAGGGATGAGGATGAGCAGCATCACCTCCTCCTGAGAGAAGGATCTATGGGAAGCACCAGGTGATTCAGCATGTACCGAAAGCTGGGGAGTCCTGGCTCTGCCTGCAGCCCTCTCTGTCCTGGCAGCTTCACAGCCCAGCTCATGCCTGTGGCTCCTTCAGCAGGAGCCAGTTCATCTACTCTCAAGTAGCTTTTAACCTTCCAATTAACTCTTGTAAAAATATTCTGTCCTACGTGACAAACTTAGGGTCAGTCTCTCGGTTTCAAGTAGTCGTGAAGGGCACATGGGGCCAACCCTCGTCTGTAAGCCCATGGGATATGGACAGGAAGATGCACAAAGGCCCCTCAGATGTGCTTCCACAGCCTGTCCTCTCCCATGGTGCTGCTGGCACAGTTGTGGGCCAGGGAAGGAGCCATGGGATGAGCAATGTCTGAATAGGAGCAGATCCCCAGCTCCATGAGGCAAGTGGCTGATGCTCACTGATGACAGCCAGGAATGTTCCCTGACATTTCTCAGTCATTAATCCAGCTTCAGGAGGTTAGACCTGCCTCAGCTTGGCTTTTTTGCCTTTCCTTTTTTTTTTTTTTTTTTTTTTTTTTCCCATTTCTTTCCTTTCCTTGCTGCATTCATGGAGTAAGGAAACCCCAGTGTGTCAAAAAGCAGCAACCCAGACCCAGCCCATGTGCTCAGGAGAGCTCCCCAGTGCACAGGCAGTGCCAGAGGATGCCCTGCCAGGGCAATATCCTAACATGGATCTCTGCATGAAGCCTCTGCTCTGTGTGGGTCAGAAATATGGTTCAGGATAAATGCTGCAATACCTGGGGTGTGCTAAGACCTGTGTGGATAGGATTGCTTAAAAGTCAGTCATGGTTTTTTGCTTTCACAAAGGTGTTTCCAAAGTTTTCACTGTAGCCCTTCCCCATAGGGGAAACCCAAATCCAGGATGGTGGAAATGCCTGATGCTTGAGTGCTCTTGTGACATTCCTGAGCCTGGCATGTGTTGACAGCACAGCAGTGTGTGGGTACCTGTGCTCCCATGGCTGCTATGCTTTCTGAGCAGAGGGGGAGAGGCTGATGCTGCCCTGCCTGTGACATGGGCATGCCAGTGCTCCTGCTGGCATGTGGGACACACCAGGAGAGCAAGACAAAGGCTTGGGTGAGCACAGCCAGCACAATGGCAAAGCTCTGTGCCAGTCCTTCCTGTAGAGGGGATTTATCCTGGGCTTACAAGGTTCAGAGGCTGCATCAGAAATATATTTACAGTATTTTCGAGATATCTGTGTGTGAAATCCTGTTAGTGGCTGTATCTAATCGAAGAGAATGGAATCCCCCTAAGGAAGTCCAGCACCTCTGGTGTCAGGCTGGAGCTGCTGGGCAATGTGTGCTGGCCATTTTTCCGCAGATGAATAAAAAATTAGAGTAAATAATAAAGCATATTAACTATATTCTTAGTTATATAATATATTACAAAATATGATTATGAGTAATAACTAATGGAATCAAAACCTGCATGACAGCTCTGAAGAGAGTGAAGGCTTGCTTGGTGCTCTGCAGTACACAGCCATGATTCTCTTCCTCACCTTCCAACCCCACATTCCTTCTTGCAAATAACTGCTCCTTGCTGCAAATCAGGTACTGCTTTACCCTGCCAGGACTTGGAGGAATCTGGGGTTTGTGCATTTTGCAATCTCTGTAGACATTTTGGCAAGGAGGGGACGAGATAGACAATAAAATCTCAGCTGCCAAAAATTTATTTCTTTCTACTCCCCACCCACTCCCCCACCTCTGTGCTCGTCTGTGCAGTCAAATCTCCTTTGTGCCTCTGGGAAGTTTGCTGGCACATGCCAGATTCGTGCATCCTGTGTGACCTGTGCTGTTCTCTGTGCAGTCTCCTCTGCCTGTGAGCAGCTGGGGAGCCAGGGGAGACCCCTCTGCCTGAAGCACAAGAGGGCTGAGACCTCATTTTTACATTTGTGAAGCCTCCTTTGCATGTGAACAGATCACAACATTTGCTGTTGCAGAGTGCCCAATGCCCCCTCACTGCACAAACCTTGGCATCCAGCTGAGACAGCAAATGCTGCCAGAGCTCTCACCCTGCCCTCCTTTCATGTCAAGCTGCCTATTTGCCCCCTGGTCTGGTGCTGCAGTCCCCAGGCCCTGTCAGTCCTGTGTGGTCCCAGCAGCTGCCTGGCTCCTGCTCATCCATGCTCTTGGAGCTTGGAAAAGCCACATCCATTGCCAGGAACAGCTTGGACCACTGAGCAGGAGGTGGGAGCTGGTGATAATTATATATCCAGGTCTGTGGAAGTGCCTCCCAGTAACTTGGTTAAAAACTCGTTTATCCACATGTATTTTGGGAGAATGCAAAGGCTGGAAGTGCTTTGTGTATATCTGGGCTCTCGTTCTCTTATGTGCCTCTCTTTTCCAAGGCTTTGAGTGAGTATCGCTGCCTGAAAACCTTCAGTGGTGACAACTTCAATTTAAAAGCGTTCTCTCCTGTCATTGACTTCAAGAAGCTGGGTTAAGATTTACAGCTGTCTGAAACCTACTGTACAGCTGGAATTTGAGAGTGGAAGCCTGGTGCTTGGTTCCAGGTGAAACGGGTATCTCAGAATGGATGTGTTTGCACAGGGAGCTCTGTAACGTGTTCAGTGTGTTATTGCACAGCCCATGACCATAGCTCAGATATTTTTAGGGAGGCGGGTCAGAACTGGTCACGCACATGCTGATGATAAATTTGGAAAGATAAATTAGTCTTTTCTTCTTTTGAAGCAGCCAAGTTTGGAAAAATAACACCCTACTTGGCTAGCAAAGCACTGTCAAATTTATTATGCATTAGGGCTAACCTCTATATACCTCTGCAGCCATAAGGTTGAGTCTTTGCCAGGCCTTAAAACATGCTCTGTAAATGAAGATCTTGGTCAAGTTGGCTGTGTTCCCTTTTTCCTCTGTGTCTCTGGGTGGGTTTATTTAATTTCCCATTTGTTTCAAGGACTTGTAAGAATTGCTTTAAAAAAAGAAGAAAAAAAGAGAAAAGTTAAAGGAAATGTAAGTTTTCAGAGGAGTCTGTAACTGTGATAGCTCCATGAACAGCAATGCTTGTGAGCACTTGGCAGCCTGAAGATCAGTGCTTACCAAGAAGAGCTGTTGAAACAGACCCCTGGTGTGAGCATGAAGTCTGGTGGGTTTCCAGCTCATGAAGAGCAAAGTGGTCATGTATCAGAGAGTTCTCAAAAGTTTTATAATGGATATTTCCTAATTCTCCCCATCTCAAGGGAGAGGGGAATGTTCCCATGTAGCCTTGTAACACGGTGTAGTCTGATCCTAGCCAAGGCTATTAAATACCCTCTGTCCATTGCCTGAATTGGCTGTTCTGCTCCCAAAGACAGCACATGGAAAGCCCAGGTTGAGGTCCAGCAGGACCAGTTGGCCTTTTGCTCCTCCAGGGCTGCTCTCTCCTGTGGATTCTGCCATGGCAGCCACCCCCATGGCCCAGCCTCCAGAGCAGTGTGTCAGCAGATGAGGAGGATGGAGCGAGGTTGTGCCTGTGAACAAAATGTGACAGCAGGAGGAGGCAGAACCCCACGCTGATGTAAACTGGCAGATCCCCATGGGGCCCCCCACTCGTTACCCTAGGAGACCTCACATGGTTCTGTGCTGGTGGCTTTGGGGAGGGACTTGGCCAGGGTGTGGGTTTAGTGCAGGGCCTCCTCTGAGAGTGCTGAGGTCGATCCAAGGCTGCCTGCTGTAAAGGGTGATGGTGCCCCAGGGACCTGTGAGGCTCTTGAGGAGCTGCAGGTTGTGTTCCAGCTGGGCTGGCCCATTGCATATGAAGATTCAATTGATTTGCAGCCAGAGTTTTGTACCTCACAGCTCTTGATGTATTCACCTCCTCCTGAACTAACGACAGGGTTAATTGCCATGAAGAGTCCTGCACCTTTGATCTCCTGGCCACAGAGCAAAGATGCTGCGACAGCTCAGCCTGTTCAGTTGTTGTGTGTGTTGGATATCTCACCGTGATGCTGGGGCAGGAAAGCGAAAGGCTGTGATTACATGTTAAGGTTAATGACACTTGCTATGTACCCTGGCTTGCAAACAGGGAAGTCTATGTCTTTCCCCCATTCTCTGCTTTTACTCTTATATTAATGAATAAAAAGCGACAGTAAACGTGTTCCTGTTGCACTGTGAGTCTCCAAGTAGCTGCTCCTGTCCCTGGAGTTTCATCTAAGTGTTGGCTGAGGCACAAAAGGCAAAGAGAGATGGATGAGAGTGGCTGGCAGAGACAGCAAAATAAAGGGTGTAACAGGGAAACCTGAAGCTGTTCCTCACCACGAGGCACTAACAGCTTTTATTTTTGGGCTGGGTTGGCCTGAGCCCCTGAGGTGGGAAGCAGCAGGTCTGGCCAGCAGGGAGCTGTGTTGGTCTCTGCACATGCACTGAGCTGTGTTTGGTCTCAGGCTGTGTTGCCTTACGTGGTTTGAAGGGCTGTGGGGTTCCATGCATGAAGTGAAAGACATCATGGACCATCTAAACGCGGTGTGAGGCCTCCTGAGCCACCCAGGCTGCAGGGCCCCGTGGGGGAAATGCAGCACCAGTGGAAATCTGAAGTGTTCCTCTGAGGAAGGTCAGGAGGAACAGACTGCCATTTGCTCCTTAAAAAGCTTGTATTCTGCTGCTTTTGTGCTTTGCTTTACCTCCCTGAGGTGTTGGAGTCACTTGCTTTGCTGTGCTTCTTCTCAGCTCAGAGTTTCTGTCCTTGGGAAGTGAGTCCCAGTTAAGGTGCTCAGCAAAGCTTGGCACATCTGATGCAGAAGGGAGTGGGATGGTGCCTCCAGTGCATTGCAGGGCAGTGTGAACAGCAGGTGACTCCACCAGGACTGAGACGTAGGTGTGAATGCTGGTAATTGGGACAGGCAATTTAATGCTGGAGGTTATCCATGTGCTGCCAGTGTTTGTCTCTGTGCAGTAATTAATTACCCAGCACAGCCACTCCGACAGGGCGAGTGACAGGATCTGCCTGACCTAGTTCCTCCTGCACAGCTTGTGTGGTGTAACAGGTTGTGGCCAACACCCACTGCCCTCCCTAAACTGCCAAAAAAAGCCTTAAACACTGAAAAGCTGCTAGGCTTTCTGCACTGCTGGGACCTGCCAGCCCATCCTCTGGCTGCCAGGACACACAGCAGGGATGCTGCATCCCTGGTGGGAAGTCACCATGGTGCTGGATAAGGGCACAGGGGCGCTGGCACTGCTTTGTTCACTTGTGCTGGGTCCACACCCAGCTAATTGCCTGCTTCAGTTTGAACATCTTGAAGACGTTTGGGTCCTTTCTTTCCCTCTGACTAATTGCACCCTTCTTTCAGCTTTTTTAAACACCTTTCGGTAACCACTGGTAATTATATTCAATATTGTGGCTGTCTTGAGGCTATTCAATCATAGTGTGTGCATTTTTGGGGGTGTCTTTGGCTCATAAAAATTTTAAGGAATTGGTTTGAGGGAACAGGTGTGTTGGTATCTGAATTCTCAAATCTTCAGGTGAAATGTTTTTGTTGTCAGTCTTTAACCTCTGGAGGTTATGTGTGTTTTGAACAAACCATGTCCGCTTTTACTTCTTGCTCTGGCTCTAAAGAGTTAAACATGACAGTTCCTGTGTGTTGCTTATTTTTTTAAACCTGCTTTAATCTGAGTTTGCAGCCTAAAGATTTGCTTAACACAGTTAATGCTCATCTGACTATCACCACTCTTGATCTGAGTTTTCATGAGGATTTCAGACTTGTATCTCTATGGCAGTAAATTCTAGTGTTGTTGCTGTGTCTAATGAGGGTTCACTGCTCCATTCACAACCGAGCTTGTGATTTTTATCACATTCTAAGTCTATGTCTGTGCAGCAAAAGACTTGAGCTGCTGTCTGAACTGGGGGCTAAACTCTGCCCATGGGCACTGAAGGTTGAGTTGGTCTTTACCAGATGCTGAGATAGTGACCTACTCCTGCTCTGCAGTAATCGTCAACCAGTTTGGACACCTGCTGTAGCCTTTTATTACTCTGATGTGTATCAGGATGACAAAAGCCACCACCTGAATCCACTGGACCAAGTGCAGGGTTTAGATAGCCAGTGGTCTTTTGGCTGAATCAGTCTCACTGGTTAAAATGATTGGTCCCTGTGCAAACTCTAATTTAAAAATATCAGTTTCATCCCCTCCCTGGAGCTGCAGTCACTAGTCTGTTTGAACTCATTTACATCTCAAATGCAGAAGACTCAGATTCCATTATCTGAATGACATACATCTACTTAACCTCGTGCTAGTGACCCTGTTCCCACTTGGGATAAATCTAGGAAAACCTTCCATCTTCATCTTCAGCACGTGGCTGTGGGAACACTGGCTGCCCTGGCTCTCAGGGCCCCCCACTTGCTCACTGAAGTCTCTGCTTGAATTACCCTGGCGATGGCAGGCATTGCAAATTAATCTTCTTACAGTCATTTTCCTCATCTGTTTTTGAAATCTGACCTTGCTGATAAAGCAATCCTGAAACAGAAACCCCCGTCTTCCAACCTCCAGGCTGAAGGATGATCATAAAATCAAAATATTGCCTGAGTGAGTGGGGAGAGTCATGGTCCTGCACTCCAGAGTGACACATATCACTGTCTGGATTTGTGTCAAGTCAAGGCCTGTCCAAACTCCATGACAGCCCAGGGCAGAGCTGGATTACATTACAGCAATGGCCAGTTGGGAAGCCAGATGGCAAATAATGTTATATTATGATGAAAAATACTTCCAGGCTCAGAGAGAATTGTCCAAGACACTGTCACTTGGAGAGCATTAGTCTGTCAAATACAGGCTGAGCTGGGCTTTGGCATCCTTTGCTGCAAATCCTGGCTTGCTACTTAGCTACTGCAGGTCTTCAAGGCAGTCTCTTCACTCCCTTGCATCTTTTTTTCTGTGATTTTAGTCCCTTTAAAGGGTGGGTTGTTCTTTTGGTTGGTTGGGTTTTTTTGTTTTTTTCCTGAGCCTTGCTTAGAGTGGCCCCACTCTCCTGCCACTGTTGCTGTGTGGTGATACAGGATAATAACTAGGGCTGGTCTATCCTGTTCTGAGGTTTGCAGCAGCTGGAGAGACACGGTGGCAGCCCTGCTCCTGGGGTGACCTGTTTGTCCCCTTTGCTTGGCCAAGACACCTGCAACGTCTTCGAGAGGTCAGGTTAGGGAGGACTCTCTTACTTACCTGTTCACTTCTTTACAGCTTCTAAGCAAATGCGTTTGAAGCTGAAGGCACTGGCACATCAAATCCCTCTTTCTGAAAGCAAAGACTGAAACTTCATCACCTAGAGAAGCCAGTCCTCCTCCATGCTCTCTTTGGTCTCCTAAAACCCTAAATGAAGTGGTTTGTGGGATCCCTGTTAACACTTGTGGCCATGCCATAGCAGCCAGTAAAGTGACCATAGTGTCTAAAGGCCAGTGTCTAGGAAAAAGCAAATAAACAGAGAAGAGCAGCCTCGTAATTACTATTGCTAATTAGCTAATGGCTGTGAGGTGCTTTGAAGATGAAAAGTGAGGAGGTGCTTGGCTATTAAGTCCCAAACACCCCTGTAAGGCCAGCAGCAGCTCTTGCTGTGGGTCAGCAGAGACTCTGCTGCAGCAGCTCATCGAGTTATCTCGATGCTTACTAAGCTTATCTGGGAGCCAGCAATAAATCGAGAGGGCTTTGGAGAGTTAAATCTCCTCGTTTCTTGTAGGCTTAAAAGGCAATGAGCCGCATGTAGCTGATTCCGCCTTGGGGCAGGGAGATGGTCTTGATGAGCTTTTAAGGCCCCTTCTGGCCCTGTTTTCTCCGATTTTGTGATCCAGGGACAGCTTTGCCGAGCCAGATCTCACCTTTCCTGCTGAGCTGAGGTTCTCTGTGATGGCATTTTCCCATGTCTGGGTTCTCTGCCTGCTGGCGCAGGACAGCGTGGTGCAGGGGTGACCTGATCTCCCGTAATCCTCTCACCACCACAGCTGCCCTCAGAGGCTGCTTGGGAAGATGCAATCTAAGCTTTCAAAAAGCCAGCTCAGATGTGCATGACAAAGACTAACCTGATACAGACCTGGAAGTAACAAAGTGCCTGAAAATGGCACCTATGTGAAGAGCTTCTGGGCTTCAATCTTGCCTCTTTTCTTAAGCATCAACATGAAAGAGATCTGAAGGAAGGATGAACTTCAAGCTGTTTTTTTTCTCTTAACTTGTGATGCGCCCCTCCTCTCCTTCTAATAAAATATGTCTGGGAATTCTTTGGAGGCTACTCTGCATAGCTGTTGCCACACCTGTTGGGAAGGGGAAATTCCTCTTGGTCTGCCTGTCAGAGAAGCCTGGGGGAGTGCTGTTGCCAGAATGTTTTATTGACAAAGCTGGCAAAAAAACTTCCTTTCCATGAAAATTGAATTATTTGTTTGTTCACTTTTGAATTTAGGCTCTGTGGGCCAGACCTGCAGCTGTGGTAAATTAGCTCAGCTCCAGATGTGCCCTAATATATTTCTAGATGTCATTTCCCTGTATCTGTATGTAATTCTGTAGATCTTCCTGCTGCCCTGGTTTTGGCATTATTTCAGCTTTCGGTCTGCTTTGTCTCCTCATTCAGCCAACACATCCTGGGGACTAAGGATGTATTGGAATCTCAGTGACAGGAGGCAGGCATCATGTCCACTATCTCCATTTGCAGAAGGTCAATAAGAAAAATTTGTGTTCCTGGGCTGCTTCATAGGCTCAGTTTTGTGCTTTACCCACTGTTTGCAGGATGCAGGAGAAGTAAAGGCTGCAACTGTCAGTACATCGCCTTTACTCTTTCAGTGTCTCTGCTGGTCCCAGAGTAGAACCAAGGCCAGGGGTTTTCCTGGTTGAAAGTTTGCACTTAAGCTTGTAAGCAGGGGGAAAAAAACGGGATCCTTGTGTAGTTTTGATGCTTTGGCACCTGTGGAGTTTCTGAGTACCCAGTGGTGGTAGGACAGGGCAGCTTTTGGAGTGGGCTCAAGGCACAAGAGATTTCCAGCATGGGGTCTGTGCAGTTTTTCTGAACAGTTCTTCCAAGTCCACAGGAGTTCTAGAGCACTGTAGGATGCAGACTTAGCAGGACAAAGGACTCAGTTATGCTGTCTTTGTGATTAATCAGTATGACTGCTTTAGCATCAGAGGGCTGTGTACCACCATCACAACAAAGAGTGAACGGTCCTAAAATTATAAGCAATAAAACTCTTTACCAAGAGATGATGTAGTTTCATGGTCTTCTCTTGGCTGGGACACGGCTATCCCAGTGGATAGATGCACTCAAGCTCAGCTTCTGTGCTTTGGAGAGCACTGAGATGGGAAATACCTTTTCTTCTAGATTGAGTCAGGGGTTTAGATCTTGTCAAATACTGATACTTGTTGAGCTGATATGTGCTCCTGGGTGCCATCCAACCATGTATCTGCCATGCCCCATCCCTGCAAGAGTTGAATGTCAGGTTAGACAGAGCTTGGAGTAACCTGGTCTGGTGGAAGCTGTCCCTGCCCAGGGCAGGGGGCTTGGAACCAGATGGTTGTTATGGTCCCAAACCCAACCGCTCTATGATTCCAACCCAAACCAGTCTCTGATTCTGTGACCTGTGAACCTTGCCCCGAGAAGGGTGTGTGCTTCGAGCCATTAAAAACCCTTCGTTGCTGCACGGCAAGGGCTGGCAGCGTGCGGGACCGTGTCCTGGTGAGCCCGGGTGCAGTCACACGGAGCAGCATCCCGTGAAACGCAGTAACAGCGAGATTTGTAAAGAAAGCAGGCGGAGGGCAGGGCTCGGGGTGGGAGGACGGGCCGTGCGGCCGGGCTGTGTGGCGGTGGGCGCGGTGGCAGCGGGGGGACACGGGGCGGGGAGCGCCGGTCTGGCAGCGAGAGCCGGCGCCGCCTCCCCGCTGCCCCCTCCCCGCCTTCCCCGCGGCCGGGCCGGGCGCGCCCGCTCACGCTCTGCTCTCTCCGGCACAGGGGCAGATCGAAGTGGACAGCGAGACCGTCTTCAAGTTGGCCGCCCTGGTGCTCCAGGTGAGTGTCTCTTCCCGGCTCGGTTTGGCTCAGCACATTCCCCTTCCTGGAGTTTTTTCCCCACTCTGTACGGACAAGCCCCCGCAGGGTTGTTGCTGGTTTCCGCGGCTGGGGAGTGGAGGGGAAGCTGGAACGTATAGGAGTTACTTTCCTCATAGGCGAGTAAGACAAATATTTATTTGAGGAGTTTTAAATTGAAAGAATAAAACCTCATCAAGGGAAGTGATTTATCTGGGCAGGTTTCCATTCAATTTATCACTTACCCTAATTTAAATACATTCCAGAGATATGGGAAGAAAAGTGTAAATATTGCAGCTAAATCAGCTATATTATGCCTGTGAATCTTCTTTTCAGAGCATATGGTTTTGATACCTCTGTTATGTTGAAATATACAGTGTCAGTTTTTCCCTCTCATTAATCTAGTTTTGTTGTACTGAGACTTAAACTCCAGTTATTTGCCGCTTTCTATGAAATAAAATTGTGCCTTTAAAACATTGGGGGTTTTCCCCTGTTGCGCTGTCAATGACAAGGTGCCCCAGCAAAGCTGCAGCAGCTTGATCTGCCTGAACCGTTGTTTTCATCTCGAGTGAGCACAATTCCTCCCAACTGCTGACTGTACAGCCAACTTTTGCCTGGATGAGAGAGGAAGGAGAATTGTATTTCACTTCTTGTGCAGTAAAAGCGACATTTGATTTGTGATGTGAAATTCATCCCCATTTTGGAAGCAGTTGTATTTATGCTGTAGGTGGATTATCTACAGCTGGGAGCATGAGGGGCCAAGTTCAGCTCTCGAGCACATGCAGGCAGGCTCCGTGTTTTGCAGGGAGTGTGGCGGGGGTCAGGATCTGCCCGCAGAGCTGTGGGAGTGGGGAAGTGAACAATGCTGGGAAAATCGAGGGCTTCTGAAGAGATCATGTTTTAATTCTGTCACTGTTTTTCAATTGTAGGAAGCCAAAGGGGACTATTCCAGGTAATAACATTTTCCTTTCTAATACTGGTGTGCTTGATGGATGTGTTTTTCTGTGTTGGCATTGTATTGCAAACAATCACAAATGGGGGTAAAGTCCAGCTGCGAGCAGTGCCCAAAGAGAGTGAAATGTGCTGCTGGGCTGGATAAAATCTGAGTCTGCAGGGTGAGTAATGCCTTTTGTGAGCAAACTCTGAGTCAAAACAGTGTTTCAGGCTACCACGCTTTGCTCCCCTCCCAAATGTGGGTGCCAAAGTGGGAGAAGGGGAAAGCTCCCACACTTCCTGCCAGAAAGCCTGTGCTTTGCCAAACTTTTGCCAAGAAAACTTGCCTGTGCTCCTGCAGAACTGTGTTTGGGTCCATGTGGGTGACCTTGCCCACAGCCGTGCCCGTGCAGTGGCAGCACGGGCAGGGATGTGGGGCTGTCAGCTGCCTCGGGGATCAATGAGCCGTGTTCTCCTGCAGCTGCCCCAGGGCCTCTCCCTCCCCGCACTTGACCCAGCAGTTGTGTTGTGGCTGATGAGGGACCCCCTTGCTCCGCTTGAGCTGTTTAAAGCTGCATCATCAGGTTGGGCTTCCCCTTGAAGGTGCATCTTACCCAGCTCTGATTGTGATAAGGGGCTGTGGGGAGCAGGTGGGGTCACACTCGCTCCTGCTGGAGCCAGGGGGAAAGACCTTCCATTCGAAAGAGCTCACCAAGCAAATAGAAGTTCAGAAGATTGGCTTTGGTCATGTTAATATTTTACTACTTGCTGAGTTTCCATATGGGAGGAGAGGTGTGTTTTACACTTTAGCTACAACAGCTTTGGAGAGCGCTCAGTACAGACCTGTCTGCCCAAACGCAGAGAGCAAGTCACGTTTGACTGCCAAAGTGACTCTGCTTTCCGTTCCAGGGGGCAGTTGTCAAGTCAATGCCAATGCCCTAGACCCCTTCCCTTCAAACGCCTGTCCATTCTCTGCTGAAGGACACGCTCTGTGAAGTCCATCAAAGTCTCCTCCTCAGCATGCTGTCACACCTTCAGGGAGAAAAAGATGTCTTTGACCAGCTGGCTGGGCTGGCTGTGCAGACCATTTCTGTTCCCGTCCATGCTGTAGACCTGCTTTGTGATGCCCAGTATATTGCTTTTACCTGTAGTGTGCTGCGTTTTTCTCTAGGAAGACCCCTTGTCTTGTCTTATCTCACAGGGACACCCTAAGCTTAGCTCAGTTTAGGCACAGATAACCATAAAATCACTGCTGACTCCACCATAAGTAATTTGTTAAGCTGTAGCAACTGGTGGCACATTTTTCTTGATTCTCAAGATCAGGGGTTAAGGTTAAAAACCACTTTAGTGGTGAAAATGTGGTTTAAACTTAACACTGCCTCCTTATCATTTGCCATAAATAGGTTTGTAAGTATGGCTTCTTGAGGCCAAGAACTGTGTCTGTGGTTGTTTCCCATGGTTCCCTGGACACGTTGCAAGGAGTGGATTGCCCATGATTACCTTCAGAAGTATGTAAAGAAAATTGGAGGGAAGAGCATTCTGCTACAAGAGTGATTTCCAAATGCAGCTATTCTCCTAAGAGTTGCATGGAAACAGCTGCAGCAATTGTTTCCTCTGTTAAACTGAGCATATGTTATGCCCCCGTAGCAAATGAGCATGGCCAGCTGTCCCAGGCCCAGTGAGCACACCAGGAGTGAAGGAATTTCATGTCACAGATCACAAGTGGTCCTTTGGGCCAGTGCTGATAAAGCACTGGCTTAATTACCAGCATATCTTAATGATGATACTGAAGGACTGGCCTCTGCTGCCCAGCTTGCTGTGGTGCACAGACTGTCCTGCAGCAGTGCTCCTGTGCAGTGTGATTTGCCTCCCTTTGCAATGCCTTTAGTGTGTTCTCTGCTCGCTGCCATTTGGCCATTCTGCTTTGAATCACCTTCTGGAATGTGGCTCTTACACCACTTCTGCTTCCATGAGAACGTGCAGGTTGATTTTTTTGGTACTGGACTAGTGCTGAATGATCGTGGGTAAATACAGGAATTGCCTGAAGTCCTGGAGATTAGCTCTCTGAAGTGAGGATTGGGCCAGTCCAGGCAATGCTGGGGATCTCTTCCTGCCTGATTTTTCACACACATCCCATAGGCAGCTTTTCCATGGGGACACATCCTGTGGTGGGGTCACTGTGTAGCATTCCCGCTGACGTCAGCTCTGTACCAGGGCCTGAACGTATCAGACTCAAAATTCTACAGGAGCCTCTTTCCCAATCCACTGCTCACATTCTCAGATAACGCCCTGATGGCAGGGAGCAGCAGCCTCCTGAGCAACACCCTCCCCTGCCCCATGCTGAGTGGGTGAGCGCATTCCTTGGAAATCTGTTTCTTTTCAGTGAGCAAACCTGACACGTGGGCGATTGGAGAAAGTGAAAAACTTTTGATTTCCACACCACAGAGGTCACTCTGGAGGGACTTTGCAGTCTGGTAGCACTGGCAGCATGGGAATACCAGGGACTTTGGGGTTTGACCCTTGCAGGTGCTTTGCAGTAGGACCCCAAGGTCATGAGCTGGGCTCTTACAGGACACGGGTTTCATAGAATCATAAAATGGTTTCGGTTGGAAGGGACCTTAATGATCATTTACTTTGTGCCTTATTATTTGGAGAGAGGCTTTATGTGAGATGAACCACCCAAGTCCCGCTTTGAGAGGACCTGATTTTGAAGACATCTTTATAAAACTTAAGTACATGCTTCAAAATTGCACCCGCAGCATGTCCTGGTTTGGACAACTCTGGATTCTCAAAGGCAGCCTAGACTGGCTTTGGGACACAGGAGGAATGAGGAACAAAGGTGGCAGCAGACCACGGCCAGTGTAGCTCACCATGTACCCTTTATTTCCTTTTCCTGTTTACCCCACTGGTGATCCCAGCCAAGAAAATTCCCTGCTGTGTGTGGTGAAGAGGATGTCACAGGGATGGTCAGTGAGCTGGGATGGTGTCAGGGCTGCCCTGGGCAGAGCAGTTCCTCTGGACAGTCCTGCAGCTGTGCTGTCCCCAGGAAGGCTGGGATGCTGCACATTCCTGCCCTTCTGCCTTCCTGTGCAGTGCTGGGCATACTTTGCTCAAGAGGAAGGATGTAACACTGGCTCGTGTTTGCTTTTCACGACTCATCCATGGCTTCCAGTTGACTGCTCCTCTGTTTAAGCTGAGTTCCCAGCACTTTTCACCCAGCTCCTGCAATAGGAACCCCAAGCAAGCATTAGTCATTGATTGGAGTTTTGAAACTCTGCATGAGCTAATTGCGTTCCTCCACTCTCGTATTTGCAAATGAAACAGAAAAATCTGCAAGCCTGGTTTTACGACATCTTGGTTTTTAATCTCTATGCAAAGGTTTTAGAAAGAGGATATGATTCAAATTGCATCTTCTGGCATGGCTCAGTTTTGGGGGAAAAACGTACATATTCTGTTTATTTTAGGAATTTTATTTAAATTTTAAAGAAACTTAATGTTTTGGCAGTCTGTTAATTATTCATCTTGTAAATATGCAACATATAAAGTCTGGCTTCCTTGGGAAATAAATGATTTAGCTGTATTTAGTTTACAGATTAAGCATTTGCCCTCGAAAATGCTGTACAATACTATATACTTTGTAGCTTAATGAGAGAGACAGTTTGTAACTGAGAAGTCCTAAATGCTGTCCTAGCATTGGAAAAATGTTTATTAAAATCAGATTAGCTACAGGGACTATATAAGGAAAGTGACTTGGGGAAAAAAAAAAAAAAGAAGTTTATTTTCTGACTGATAATCTTGGACCGTATTTTCCCCAGTACCATTTCCAGGACTGAAACCCAGCCGTGCTCCCTGGAAGTTAATTAAATTGCTGGAGGAGGGCTTCTATTTTCTTTAAATAGCTGACGCATTCGTTTTTGATTCTGGCCTGTGGGCTGCAAAGATAACTCCCGACTGGTATAACATAACACAGACAAAATAATGAATTCCTGATAGCTGACATGTGCAAGGCACCGGGGTTTATCATTATGGGGGTGATAAAGGCAGTTTGTAAAAGGAAAAGGTTTGGGTGAGAGATAGCCCTGCAACTGAGGCTATGGAGTAATTGGTTCAGAAACTCCTGAACTTTAAAACTCTACTGAGAAAAAAAAGTGGAAGTTCTTGTTCTAAGTGCAGAAAGTAGTATTAACAATTTGCTCCTAATTAAAAGTGAGTGCTCAGTGTGAGATTTTTGGGTAGTGTTTTGTTGGGAAGCTGAATGTTTTGCCAGGCAAACTGGAAGATCTCTTGGTAGAAAAGAATGTGGGAAAGATAACGTGGGCAGTGCTAGAAAATAGCTGTTGGAAAGAAGTTAATAATTGTCTGATAGCAAAGCACCTGCTCACTCTACTGCTAACCTCAAAATGAAGGTACCCTGAGGAACAGGACACACCTGAGGTCTGTTGGAGGTGGCTTGTCCAGCCTGATTTTGGGAATCTTGTCAGGTTCACGTGACCAAAACTCCAGTTGTGGCCATGTCCAGGACTGGGGTTGGAGCAGGAAGACAAGTTCAGGGATGAGTTACAAGGGGACATCTCATCTGGCAGCCAAAGACTGGAGCCCAGTCTGGATCCTCTTTCAGCCCCAAGTATTCCCTCACACCTCTATCAGTGAGTGATACAAAAGAGCTGGTGGGTCACCAGAGGATTCACTCTCAGAACATCCATCTGGTGCCTGTCATACCAGCACCGTAGTTCAGTTTCTGATGTTCTTTTCCATGCAATGCACTTTTGAAACGCCCATGCACTGATATCCTCAGCCTTTTTCCAGGCTGCCCCCAGCTCCCCGTGGGCTGAGTCTGCCTGGCTGTAAATCAGTGCTCAGCACTGGCACTGCCTTGTGCCCCTTGTGCTCCTCGGCCCTTGTTTGCCAAGTGACTCATTGTGTGTTTTGCCTTTCAGCTGTGACTCCCAGCACTTTTTCTTGAAATACCTGGTGAGGCACTGGCTCTGAACCATTAACTCTGTCTCGGTCAAACCCAGCTGTGTGCTTTCCTCAGCTGCCTCTTTTTCAATAAACAGCTAATTTAGGACAAGATGAGCAAAAGTCTACTTACTCAGAGCCTGTTAGTTGAGGGGGTTGATTATTTATTTCGCTTGGTTTGGGAACATCTGATGAACCAAGGTAGTAAATAAGCAAGTTTAGGGAAAGTCTCATGTTTCATATCTATTTCATACAATGATGATGATTCCCCTACTGACAGGTATCAGATACCCACTTTCCCAAGAGCTTAACTGAATTTTATATCCTTTTCAAAGAAAGCTGGTTGAAGACTACAGTGATTTTTCTCTAGCAGGGTGAAATTTTTTCTTTCGTTGGTGAGTCCCTGTAGGTTTGCCATGAGGAACAGGATCTGAGGAAAGGCAGCAAGCAGAAGGGAGCCAGGCAGGGAACTGCTGAGCTCCATCTCCCTCAGCACTGAGGCAGCAGTTGAGAAGAAGACATTGTTTTCTCCTGGTGTTTTATTTTTCATGCAAACCGGGTGCAAATACCAAAAAAAAAGTACTTAAGATGCCATTTTTTGGATAGACTTTTCAGAGCAACAGGGCTTTTTCCACTGGCACTGCTTGTAGATTCATCCAGTTCATGGCAGACCAAAGCATATACAGCCTGCAATGATGTAATTTTAATGGTTTTTTTTACAATTTCCTATTTTAAAGCAGTTCTGTAAGGGCTGTCAAGGAATTAGTATAGAACACTTACTATGTAGCAGATTAATTAGGTGGAAGCACTGTGGGTGGAAATGAGCAAAAAGGATTAGAAGAAGAGGGGGGAAAAAAAGGATGTTTGCAGTAATTTAATAACCTGATCTCATGGGATTTACTACTTGTATATAGCAATGTAACTGTTAATATTCACACACAATTATGGCAGTTTGGTAAGGAACAGTAATTTTTAGATTTCATATGCATGATGTTTGTACAGTTTCCAGCGGGGCAGAAAAGGGGTTATTGTGTTTTGTCATCTTTAATTGTCCCTCCACAGTACTTTTCTTTGGTTTTTCTTTTTTTTTTAAAGTACTTTTAACTCAGAGAGCAGAACTAGAGTGGGTACAACCCAGCCACCTAGAGAGGTCTTTTGTGTGTGCTCTGCATCCAAAACAGATGAGAAACAAGACAAGCATGGTGCCAGGAAATTCATCATCCCCCAAGTTGTCTCCAGTGCAGGGGACAAGCTGTCACAGCTGCCAGGCTTGGAGTAGCATCATGACAGCCATAGGTGTAAAAGATCTTTCCCCTTGTCCCTAGAAATCCCCTTAAGTACAGGTTCAGTATTAAAACACATGGCCTTTTTCTGTTGTAAAAATCACATTTAATGGGTTTTGCATTATAATGTATTCACCTCCTTTTTGTTGAATATCTGAAAAACTTTTTCAGGTCTACAGGGAGTTTTTCCAGTCTTGCACCCTCATCTGTGAGCAGGAGTTTGGGCTTTGGTCTGATTCCTAACAACATACTCACTCGAGAAAAGCAAAAGTAAATCTTCTGCTTTTGCTTCCCATGGTGGCTGAGATCTGTCATGTGAGGTGTATTTGGTGCTTTGAGGAAATGGAATGACAGCTTTTCAACCTCAGTTTTTTGCTTTTGCAGATTTGTCAGGTCTTTATCATTATTTGGACACTTTATTTTTCTTGTGGTTCCATGTATCTCTGTATCAGCTGGGCTGTGATAACAGGGTTTAAACTTTGCTACTGTACTCAGACCTGCTAAAAACCCACAACTAATATGGCTAAGCTGACTTTTGTGTGAACAGGAAGAAAGCATGAATGTTAGAAATAACAGTCTGTTGTTGTGAGGAAGGGCTTGGGATCCTTCAAGCGTTGTATCAACTGTGAATATCCATCTTTGCTTGGCAGTAAATCCCCAGGTAAAGCAGAGCCATTCTGCTTTTGTCTGGTCTGTTAGGGGAGCACTGCTAACATGTGCTGTGGGTATGACCAAGCAGGTCTTTAAACATGGATCTGTCATACCAGGTCTGTGGGACAGGATTCACCAGCCATTGTAGGTAGTAGGTCCAAGGACCAAAAGGGTTTGTGTTCAGAATATTCATGTTTCACACCAAGAGCTGTAAAAGAATTTAGGATTTAAATTCCTAAATCCTGAGGATTTAGGGCAGCTCCAGGTCACAGATTTTCTCTAGCCACGAAGAGCTGCTTCCTTGGCACCCTGTCCCTTGTCTGCAGAGTGGAAGTTGTAGCAGTGCCTTGTCTGTCAAGGTGGCTCTGGGAGCAGCTCATGTTCCCGTTTGTCTGCTCACCATGTCCTCACATGGAGAGGTGTGTGCATACAGCTGACTGGAGAAATGTTGCATTTTCCTTGGTGCTCTTGGCCCATCTTCCAAAAGCCAATGTGTGTGGTCACCAAACCCCAGCAGATCAGTAGGTGCTGCTGCTCTGCCCAAGAGTCGGGCAGTGCTCGGGAAGCAGAGAAGTTGGGCTCAGGGAGCAGGGCTGGAGCTGGTCAGGCCTGGCAGTCCGAGGCTCTGGTCCAAGTGTGGGGAATGGTCGTCCAGTCCCAGCCATGCTTTGTGTTTGGTGCAGGTCCCCCTTGAGCTGTGAAACTAAAGCTGTTGCTGCTGCACAAGGTGGGAAACCACAGCATAGCCACAGCCTAGATGTCCAACAAGCTGGGGTTGAAAAAGCCATCTGCACTGCTTATCAGGGCCCTTTTCACAGATGGGGGTGGAAGGCTCTTAAATGCCCCTTCAAATACCTCTCTGAGCAGGCGGCTGCTATCTGGTGTTCAAGTGGCAGCCTCTGCAGCCCTGCCCCCGGCAAAGCTGCCACTGGCTGCAGGGAAGGTCGGGCTCTGGCAGTCCTGTACCAATGGGAGCCCCTTGTTCATGGCCTCTCCACATCCTGGGTTCCCTTCAATAGACAAATAACTTTCTTGAGTGTGCCAGCAGACCATAAACTGAAAGGTTGGGAAATGATGGGAAACGTCTGGCATTTGCCACAAAAGAGGATTTGTCGGAGAGCACATTTCAAAATCCTGCTGCCAAGATCCTGCTGCTCTGGCATACTCAAAAGCTGCTAAATCCATCGTCTCTCCCTGTACCTCCCCTGCTCTCTCTTCCTTCCCCCCTTTTTTCTCCTGCACTTTTAACCCTGCTCATTTTTTCCCCCTCCACTGCCTCACTGCTTGCTCCTCACACCTGTTTCTCGTGGTACCTCGAAGGGCAGAGCAGCCTCCATGGGAGCATGAGGTTGCCACGCTCTGCCCTTCCATTTATTTTACGGCAAACTCAAAGCCTACAGAACAGGCCCCTGTTGCTGAAGCAGCCCAGCTGCAGTGGGATGGTCCATGTTGCTGGTTCTCGTCTGTGAGTGTAAGGAATGGGAGCACCCTGGAGACCTTGGTGATGTTTGCCTGAGTCTGGTCACTTCAGAAAGTCACTTTAGGACCAGGCTGGGGTGTGGGCAGCAGCACAGGATGTTCTTGTACAATTTGGTGCATAGGAATTTGGTGGTCCTTCTAAAGAAATAGGGCTGTTACTGACATCAGCTGAATAATCTGGCCTGAAACCCTTGATTATCAAACTTTAAAGTATCTGCTCTAATTGTGTGCTATTTCAGAGTATTTCTTTTGCTAGCTCTAAATATCTTGAAGAGAATGAGGTGACAAATGCTGATGGAAATGTTTTGAAGCATCTTCACGATGTAGGGTAATAGCATATCATCCTTTCACTGTGCAGCTCCACATTTCCCTGTATCTCCTACGTAATTCTCAAATTTGCTGGTATTTAGGCGTCCGTGAAATAACTTTCAGGTTAATTTTGAGAGACTGGTTGACATTTTCTAAAGGCAAGGCCACTAAATTCTACCTGTGCTATGCCTAAAATTCATTTCAAGAATTAGCTGAACATCAGATAATGACAGTCAGAAGGACCCTGGAGTGACTTATCCAATGATCCTACAGCAATACGAGAGAAAGTATTTGTGTGAGGTCAAGAGGCTCCAAGAATAGAGGAAAATCGCTATACAAAGCACTTTCCCTAGTGATAAATTTGTACCTTATAACGTGTTATCAACATAATTCGGCAGAGGCAGACACACCTGCCTTTGATTTAGTCAGTTAAGAGTTGTCTGAAGTCCTGTCCTCATCAAGTTGTTAATATTTACAAAGAATCTGTGGGCTGATAAGCTTCTATGCTGTAGTCCAATATATTGCTTTTGCTGCTGGGTGTGTCACTTGCTCTTCATGTTTTGTTAATCTCATTAACCACATCTTACTCCATCTGAGCTCTTACCTGCGTTAGGAATGGGCATAAGCTGGTTTTTGACAGTGGGTGCAGGGAAATGCCAGGGCACCCATTGACAAATGGTCCTAATTAGCACAGTTCTGTAAATCTTTGCCTGGCAGGGAGTGTTGTATCATTCCATTAGAAGCTGTCAAGATATACTTTCTGGGGGCATAAATGTGTAACTCTGCTTTAATTTTAAGTAACGTGCTCTAGGCAGAGCATGCCACGATAGTCTGGCTTGGTTCCTTCATGGATTTCTGGTGGGGGTTTTAGCAAGATGCCTAAAATTTCACTGTAACATCAGCAGATTGTAGGAAGCTCATGAGATTGGTCCTGTTTTGCTGCTGGAGATAGTTTCAAGTGGGTAGTCATATCGATAGTCTGGTACATGATTAAGTATTTTTATTGGTTATTTTAGAGGCAAACTGCCTTCCCTCTCCATAGACCTGGCACTGACGAGCAGGGTGTGCTGGGGACAGCATCTTGCCCAACGTTTGATCATGTTGGGACAGAGAATTAATTATGGGCAGTACCAGGAGTGCAAGATGAGGTTCAGCATGAGTAGGCTCTGATGCAGATTTTCATTATTTCCATTTGCATTGTCCAGATTGATTCAACTTCTTCTTTGTATCTGCCAGAGAGAAAACTCCTGTTTAGAGGGTGGAATAGGAAGGAAAGGGTCTGTCTTGCTGCTTTTGTTTAATTCTTCTCCATAGTGGAAAAATACTTGAGATGAGAGTTTCCTATATTCTCCTCCTGGGGAATAAACAAACCTTTTGCCAAAAACTGTTCGGCCCCATTGACTCTGGGCGGTTTAAGTTTATGTATTGAAAGTATGCCAAAAACCACCAGTCCAGAAACCCCCTCTGTAGCAGAGGTCAGATTAAATGCAAGTTGGGCCTCCCTGTCCCAACAGCCACGTCCTCCTCCTGGTGGGAACCCACCATGGACATGCCAGATAGAGCACTGGGTGTTTGGCTGGCAGATAGTGTGGATGGTGGGAGATCTGGAGCCGGGGCTGTCTGCCCTGGGATTGCTGTATCGGCTGGTGATCGTTGTGAAACCAAACAGGAACAGGTCATAATTCAAGCCGCAGCTCCTGCTATCTGGAGTTGTCACCTCTGGGGAACGGCTGGCTCTCAGAGGGCTTGGGAAAGTGATCCTGAAGGTCAAGGGGAGACTTGGTTGCTGCAGATGAAGTGATAATGGACTCTGTGGAAGGAGGGGGAGGACCGTTTGAGGCTTTTATTATCCCTGAAGCCGTGAATCATCCCAAATGCTAATCCTGGGGCGTGCAGTCAGCAGATCCAGGCTGCTGCGTGCCAGCCTGCACTGTCTGAAGGCATCCAGCGTGCAAGGAGCTGTGCCCTGTTTTTCCCAGGTCTTTTACATTTTTCTAGGATTGTTTCATGCTCCATCTTACAATTATGCAGGGGGAAAAAAATCCTCATGTTGTTTCTCAGAGAGTTTCAGGCTTTATAAGTCCATTTTGATGGACTTCTCCCAGTGCATGTGGATGGGATGGTGTGTCTGAACCTCAGGGTGCGAGGTTGGGTCCCTTCAGGAAGACAAGTCCCAGGGGCCAATCTTACCTCATAAAATCAGTGTATTCTCTGCTATTGCAAGAAATTGGATGGGTTTGTAGGTTGGAAGAAGAAGAGAGAAGGCCCAGCTCTGCTGTAAGTTGTCACAGCTCCGTGGCCTCTGCCTGCTGACAGTCTGCAGCAGGGCTGTGGTTCTGGGTCAGTGCTGAAGGGACGCGTCCCCTGTCATGGCACAGATGTGGTGACAGCCCTTTGATCACTCTGTGTCCCAGCTCAGAGCCCACAGGCCCTGCTCTGGGGCAGGTTTGCTGGCTAGCCCTCAAAATTTAAATTCAGCGGTAGACATTTTCATATTGATCAGCTGCTACTCATCACTCAAGCTTAACTAGCACCTTTGTTTTGGCATTGATGAGGATAAAGTTGCCACTCAGATAGATCTGGAGAGGCGAGGGGCCCAAAAACCAAACAGGAAGACGAGTAGAGCTGTTGGAGGCCACGAGTGTTGCAAGAGGTGGCATTTCAGAGCATGGGAGATGCAGCTGCCAGGATTTGTGGCATTTCTGCAGACTCTTGGCGATGGGGAGGCTCCTGGACCCATAATGATTGGTGAAGGACCATTTGGGACCTCTCCATCCATGTGCAGTGGTGACAGCTGGGGTGTCAGCTGTCCCCTGTGCCCGGCTGCCTCTGCCAGAGCTCAGGCCTGGCCTCCCAGCATCAGGCTCCTTATTGCCTCAGCCCTTACAACCAGGTTTCTAAATAGGGCTTTAATGACCACCCATTAAACCTCTGATTATGAATACTGCAGGGGCCCAGATTCTGCAGTTACAGAAACAGGCCTTTTGTTTGGTAAAAATGAGCTACTTTGCTATTACTTCCTTCCAAAACCTCTCCTACTTCACCGTATTTCCCTGCCAACTCTGCCTGCTAGAGCAGCCATTGCAGTGATGAGTCAGGTTTAAAAATGGGAGGAAATTCGTGTTTTAATAATCAGTTACCCTGTGAGTCTATGATTGAAGTTGGACAGGACCTTAGGAGGTCATCTGGCCAAACCTCCAGCTCCAAGAGGGAGTTCAGGCCCGGTTGCTCAGGGCTTGTTTTTTTAGTTTTGGGGTGGTTTTTTTGTTCTTTGCTCTGGTTTTTGAGGCCTTGGGAGAGCATGCTCTGTCTGCATTTCCATGTGGCCCTACAAACCCCTGGTTATCTACCTTCTGTCTGCAAGCTGAGATGTCCTGCAGCCTTTTGATCCCATCAAAATGGGCTTGTAACAGGGTGAATAAAACTCAACTTTGGTGAGCGTTGGCTGTAATTGAGCGGTGGAAGGAGAGAACCTGATTTTCTACCCAGCTGTCCCTGTTTGTGGCCCTTGGGTGCTGGCCAGCTTGCAAAGAAAAATGGATATTCCTGGCAGAAGAGTGCAGCAACCAGCGCTCCTCGGCGTTAATTGACCCCTTCTTGGCAGCTTCATCAAAGACATTGAAGAATAAATAGGCTGTTGATTGAACTGTTTGCTCGTCCCCAGAGGTGGTCCCCCTCACTCTGGGCTGAGGCTCATTGTCAGGGCTGGGGAAGGGCCTTGCAGGGCGATTAGCCCGTGCTCCCGAGGAACAAAAAAACCTTTCATCTCCTGGCTTTCCGTGTGGCAACTGGGAGATGGGATCGTGGGAGGGGGAGTTGCTGTGTCCTCGAGTGCAGAGCTCCATCCACAGTGCCCACGGATCTACTCTAGGGATGCGCAGGGTGTGGAATTTGACGGAAGAAGGGGGGGTGGGCATAGCTCTGATGAAAACTCTAATAGTTCAGTCTGATGAAAACAGAAGTTGAGAGCAGAAAAATACCTTCAAGGAAAGCCTGGACAAAATTGAGGCAGATGCTGATGGACGTGACTGATGCATTCTTTGCATAGAAAAGTCATGTTGGTGCTTGCTGGCGCTGCTGCAAAGGCACGCAGAAATCCTGCCGAAATGGGGCGTGCAGGTTTCAGCTGATTAATTAATGGACTGTGTGAGGAGAAAACATGAACCATTTTACTGATGCCTGTAAATAGGTTTTTAAATATTCTGCTGGGTTTTTGTCGTGACAAATTGCATTCACATACTTCAACCCCGCTGCGTTTCATTCCAGGCTGAGCCTAGAGTCCAGAATACTTGAACTTTCTCGGCAATGGGCAGTACAGGACAACTATTTTCACTGAAAATATTTTAAAGCATATGAACTGAAACTCTTTGTTTTGAATCAGATCATCGTTAAACTCTGAGACTTGACAAATACCACGCTGCTTCATGAAATGTATTGTCTAGAGGAAGGGCTTTAGGGAAAGACAGAGCAAAACTTAGCACTACAAGCCTTGCTTTTGAGCAGAGGCTTTCCTTCTGCAGCTCTTTCAGGGCTCATTCTGCACTCAGCAAATAAGAGTGAGGGTGTGCAAGATAAATATTGATACAGTGGTGGCCTGAGCATCACGTGTGTGCATAATGAGCCTGCATGACACCATATCCATCACTGTCATGTGAGAGGGCCTCTAGAGTTACGTTGCTATGACAGCCTGACATGGGGCAACACGCCACGTTCTTGAGTAGCAAATACATCCCTTCCTTCTGCCCAAACTGATGAGTCCATCTCTGATTCACTAGCACTGACTCTGGGCCATTTTTGGTTTTTCAGCGATGAGAACACTAGAAAAGACCTGAAGACGCTGCCCGTCTTTCCTACCAAGACACTGCAGGAGCATCCATCACTTGCTTACTGGTGAGCTGTTTAATTTAAAATGTAAATCATTGCTATGAATGATAACAACAAGATCACTTTTAAGCAGTTTGCAAACTCTTCTGAAAGTTTTCAGCCCAGGACATGGAGTTAATTGCTTATGTTCAAGCATTTCCAGTTTTTAGAAGGTTATAAATTATGCAAGATCTGATGCAAATTCCTCCTTGAAAGTTTGCTCAGATTCAATTGCTATGTCAGAAACTGCTGGATCAGAATATGTGGGGACCTTGCGATAGAAGGAGCTGAAATCTAAACTCCAGCCAAGCCTGGGTTTGCAGAGAGCACCTCGGTCTTCATCTGTCACACAGTGGAGCCTTTGTGGTTGGGTGACCTTTGCTGGCTGCCAGCTGCCCACCCAGCTCCTCTCAACAGGACAGGGGAAGAAAATAATCTAGAAAGGCTGGAAAGAGAAAGGCAGTTCCAATTCTGGGGCTTGAATTTGATGTAAAGGAGCACAGCATTTAGGATGAATCAGTGATACTGTTTCCTTGGAATTGATACCCTTTGTGCAAATTCAACTCCCTCATTTGTTTTGGTTTTTTAGGCTTGATGTGTACGTGATGGATTTTCAAGTATACCATGCTTGCTTATTATTTGTTTGTCTCAGAATGAATTCTGCTGGGTTTTTCTTTGCTTTCAAGTGTCTGACACATAAATGCATACTTTATTTCACATTCCTCCAAACCAAAATGTTGAAATATGTAACAGGAAAAATGCAAAAAGGTCATTGCTGACAAATGTTTTTTTCACCTATGAAATGTCAGGGGGAGAAATCCACTGGAATGAAAACAGCTCTGGTTAAACTTTTTCTGTCTTAGATATGGAGCATTAACCAGCCTTTGAAGTTTGGGTCCTTTAGAATGTTAAGATGAATTTATACAATTAGCACCATTATTCTGCAGCAGCATCTGCAGCAGAACAGGCTGATCCGAAATGATTCGTTAATTAGTCTGGAAGGCAGGATGCGATGGTGGGGACCAGCCAGGCAGCTCCACACTGCTTAATGAAGGGTGGGAAAGAAATCAGCAAGAACCAGAATGTAAACTAGAGCAAGAAACATGCAGAGGGACCCTGCTCTGCATGCTGAGCAGGTGGCTGAGCTTCGACAGATGCCGTCAAGACATGAACAAAGTCACTGAGCCTCTAAATTGGGTTTTGTGCTTGGTTTGCAGTGAGGACAGAGTAATTGAGCATTATACACAAATTAAAGGTCTGACCAGAGGACAAGCCATTGTTCAGTGAGTATGACACTTGTTAATTTGTGAAGATGATATTTTTACTTTTCTCCTGTTCTTTTTTTGTTGAGAAGTGGCAAGGCAGGCTGTTTGGGTCATTATTGCCTGCAAACGATGTTGTTTGTATCTGTCAGATTCTCTTTTTATTGAGTTATGTTGCGAAGGGGAATTATTTGAAGTTTCGCATTTCACAGGCTTGCAGTTTGTCATTTGCGTAGTCATTTGGGTACCTCAAACACAAAAGAAATTGTTTGGATCTTACTTTATTGGAAGACTCTTCTCCATACCTTGCTTGCCATCAATTAATTTTCACTCCAAACTCTTAAGGGCTAGTATTATCCTAAGTTCTGTAAGAAATTCTGAAATGTTTAGAATTTGGCTTTCAAAATAGCAAGGTCTTCCAAGTTGCACACTGAGCCTGTGGAATTGTATTTTTCTTTTACCATTAATATTTACTGTTTTTCCTACTAGCAAATGCAGTAGGATGTGTTATGAGATGTTTGAGATGATGGCCATGGCTGCACGGTGCAGGCTCCTTGTAGTTTTTCTCACATACCTCAATGCCTGTAAATCTGTCTCAATAATCCGTGGTCTTTTTTCAGTAGGAACAAGGGAAAAATGGTCTGTTCAGTGGTTTTCTGAATTGCCTCATGAAACAGTTGTACAACGGCATAAACAGATTTATTTGGAGCCTATCCTTTGTAACCAGAGCTTCATAATGGAATAATTATGGGCAGGTCTTTACTGCCAACATTTCCCAAAAGACTCACATGTTCAGTTCAGAATTTTTGCTTTCAGTTCTGTGATCCTCTGATAAGAGATTGAATGTTCTGTTGTATGAGAGATTTTCCTTTTGCTTTAGCTGGGCCAAAATACCCCATCTTTCCCCAAGCCAAGATGCTAAATTTTTTTCTGAAAACATGGGCCTTCAATTATTAAGGCCTTCAAAATATACAAATGATAAATGACGTGTCCTGGATGTATGTGTGAAAAAAATATGTTAATAGATATTATTCCCTCCAGAGAAAATCATCTGATATGCTATAAATCTGTCTGCAGGTACATGAAAGTGGTAGAAGCTTTGCCAACATACGGAGTTCATTACTATGGAGTAAAGGTCAGTAACTGCCTATAGATAATGTGATTGCTGAGCTTATTATGTGGGATTGCATTCCTAAAGGAGCAGTTGGATGATTCAGTGCCCTTCTATCAGTATGAAACCCCACATTTTTCAAGCTCTGTGATTTTTCCCCATTCAATATACTTTAAGAATTGTTTCCAGAGAGCAGAAAGGAATCTGTGTAAAACCTTACGTAATCCTATCAGGATCTAAATTCCTATCATCTTAATTAAACTGGATATCACTTGTAGACCCGAAGCAGTTAACAGTTTCCCCAGAGACATTAATCAAGATTAGAAAAATAAAATGTGGAAAAGACTCCTCCTAAGTGGCAAGTGATTAGTGGTGCGTGCTTGGAGTGGGCAAATGCTGAGAAATACTTTTGGAGAGTGATGGAAATACACCATTTATTCCCATTTGTAGAGCAGAGCTGGGGCCAAAGTGTTTTGTGCCGAAGAGCTCAGCAGAGATGATGTCTCCTTACTTTTGAGTCACGGCCATGACTGTGGTACCTGAGAAGCTGATGTCTTACGCTGTTCTTTCCTCCTGTGGCTGTCCATGCCTGAATTTAGTGGATGCAGTCATTGGCCACAGTTTTTTTCTGTCCCCTGTCCTTCCCCTTCACAGCCACTCCTCCAGCCAGTGACACTCTGTTGTTTCAGCAGCACTGTCGTTTTTCTGTCCATGTTGCACAGCCACCACCTGGTTTTGTGCCTCTGCCTCAGAAGGCAGAGGGAGAAAGTTTCCACGTTCACCCCAGCAATCCACTTCACCTCAATTTGTTTGCCAGAAAATCTTTGTTCTGTACCTACTTGTACTTGTCACAGAGTGAAAAGGGCTGTACTCTTGGAATTGCCTAATTCTTAAGTAGCTCTTGGTTGACGTAGACGTCCATTTTTCAGGATAAACAAGGAATCCCGTGGTGGCTTGGAATAAGTTACAAAGGAATCGGCCAGTACGACTTACAAGACAAAGTTAAGCCCCGAAAAGTAAGTTTTTTTGCATCTGATTTTTTTGTGGGGGAAACATGGTATGGTGTTTTATGTCAGAATGTACTCTTTTAAGCTGTTGCTTATTAGACTGGCGGGCAGAAGACCAAGGGCTGGAGGCAGAAGGAGATCTCTGCTGGCACTGAGGGAGTAAATCTCTCCCTCTCCTAGATAGTGGAAACGCCCTTTGGGAGCTTTGGCTCACATGTCTTGAGTTTGGTGGTCTCAGGATGGGAATTTTTCAGCGCCCAGGGATAACTACAGAAATATGAAGCAGTTGTGCTTTGGCAAGGCCTTGTACTTGGGCAGTGTTTTTACTTCACTTTTGTAGTTTGGTTTTTTCTGTGTGACGTGCAAAAGGCTCCACTGATAGAGGCGGAATACGGGGGGAACTGCGTGAAATTGCAGGCTTGTAGAGGCAACTCTGTAAGTCTGTGTTTCCATGAATTCTAAGGGGGAATTGAGAACAAATGCCAAGTACTGGAGATTGTTCTTCTCCTTCTCCAACCCACTGCTTCCCAGTGTGTCTGCTGCAAAGTGAACTCTGCCCACACCCTCCTGTGCTGTTTGAACAGGGCAGAGGGTCCTGCCTTGCTCTGCTGGCTCCCTTGGAGCCCCCAGCAGAGAGCCCAGACAGCAGTCTTGGAAACCCACCAGGCACCCAACACATGGGCTGGTGGGAGCTCCCCCCATCCTATAGCCACATGTGTGTCCTTGTGACAGGACTGAGCCCTGAAAATCTTTGAAGGGTTCTTTAACCCCCATGGCTGGTGGGAGAGCTGGTGCTCCTTGTGCTGGAGCCATGCTGCTGGGCCAGGGCTGTCGTTGTTCCTGGTCATGTCTTCACATCTAAGCCATGAGGGGATGGAGACCTGGGAGTTTGCTGTTCTTCTTTCCCCAGGAACGATCTGGGCAGGAGTTCACATGAAGTTGTGCTCCCCGCCCGGGAATTTTACATTTGCAAAATGATATTGTTTAGTGTATTGGTGCCAAAAAGCACAGCTTAACAAAACTTCCTTGTTAAAGAGTAATCCCCCTTCAAGCTTCCAGCTTGATCTTCTCTTTTTCCAGAGCAGGCTATGACTTGGTTTTTTTTGGTGTATTTATATACCTGTGTGTCCAAGGGTGAGCTCTCGTGTGCTTCCTCTGCTTGATTTAGTAAAACACAGAGTTTCATCCCAGATGTCTCTTCCCATGCCTGCACTAAAAGCAACACAGAGGAACTCTTTGGAAATCAAGTCAGCTTGATGAAGCCATTGAATGTCAAAGGAGAGCATCGAGGAGGTCCTCTTGCCCTTGAGCACTTCCCTGATTTAAGGCAACATCTATAAGATTTTCCAGCCAGGAAAGGATCATTCTGCAGCCAAGATGTCCAGCTGTGACCAGCAATGCTCTCCAAGAAGATGGAGCCTGCCTGGCTGGATGCATTGCTTTGCCAAGCATTTTTTATGCTTGTGGGATTTCAGTTTACAACATCAACCAGGCAGATTAAGAACATTTTTTAAGGTCAGCAGGGCCCAGATACCAAGTCACACCCTGCTACAGTTAGTTATGAGGCGTTGGCTTTGAATGCAGCAGGATTAAGAAAAATAAAATAAAAACCAGAGGTCATCTCTGCAGTGGAAGTGTTACAATGGAAATGAGAATAGTTGTTGGCTTTAGTGAAATTATAATTATATAACAGAGGATAGAGATTAAAAGGGAAGGTGAGAGAGAGGAGCCTAAATGCGGGTGGAAGGTGTAATTCCAGTAAGCTCATTGAAACTGTGGGGATGGATATGGCTGTAATACCCTTAAGGATTTGTCTGGTGTCAGTGCAAAGGGACAAAAATTATCCAAGCCACAGCTTGTCCTGAGCCATGGCTGCCTGTAATATGTGGCTAAGTATGCAGACAGTTTCTTTATATGAAAAATATTTCAGGGTTTGCAATACAAAGTGCACTTTGGATAAGTGATTGGAATCAGATCACTTTTGGGGGGACAAGCAGACATCAGATCTAGAGGGGCACCCACATCTGACATGGGTTTGGAATTAAAATGCTGCTGCTTATTTCAGTGTACCTACAGCCATGCTGCCTGTGATGCAGCAGGCAGAAGTTCCTTTTAATCAGTATTGTCGTATTTTCATATTTATGAATGTATCATAATTTATTTCAGAGAGAGAAGAGTATATGCAGCTTGCCTGAATCTCCCAAGAGTCTCTCTGGAGCAGCAGGCAGGAGGGGAATAGGCATGTAAACAATTCCTGTCAAAGGTGCTACTTTTGCTGGATTTAGCAGAATTTTCTTGCTTTGGTTTTTGGGAATGGAGCCAAACTCACAACTGCCATGTGCTGGTGTTATCCAGCTGTTTATGCTGGGGATCAAAACTGCTGTTGTGTTTATCCTTAGCCATCTGGGAAAGAGCATCCTCATTATGCTCCACTTCTCCAGTTGGTGATGTTTAAATATACATGCAGCTGATTAATAAATAGAGAATAATAGAAGGGAAAGGTTGAGTTCAAGTCTAATGAAGACCAAGTTGGCCTTCCCGAATTTTAAAGCTAGGAGTGATCTCTGGGTGTGCAAACCTCTCTGATACTTGTTGTGGTGGGAAAGCTGCAGCATTTCGGATGGGAAGCTTTTAACAGGAATTGGTGCCTGTGCCCCAGTGAATTCACACCAGGGGGATTTATTCTATTCCCCATGTCTTTTCTGCAATGTTTATGACTGCTGTCACATGTGTTTGTTTCACTGTAGAATCATAGGCATTTGGCAAGAGATAAGTCCATATTTAGAATAAAATTTTACTATTAATAATAGAAATAAAACATATATTAGCTGCACCCATCAATGGAGGGTCCATTAAATCCAAAGAAATATAACCACCCTCCTCAAAAAGTGAAATCTTTTGGCTTTATCCAAGTAGGTCTTCAGGCAAAGATACCTAAATACGAGCCTTGGAGCGCAGAGGTTATCCCAAGATTTTGTTATTGGATCAACACTTGCACGAAGTCCAAGGCTGAGAGCTCCTCACAGGAAGCAACTTGCAGGAGAGTCCTGGATGAAGCAATCTCCAGATCCCTATCGCCCAGCCCTGCCAGTGCTCCATCATCACCATCCGTGAGGGGAGCGTGCGATGTCGGAGAGGCCGGTGTGTGACGTGGGGCTGGACCAGGAGAACCTGCCCTGGCTGTCTGTCTGTGTAGAGCTGGCTGGGGAGGTTTGGCTCCAGCTATTAATATTTTGCTGGTTGACCTGAGATGGTTTTGGGAGTTTTGTTGCTCCAAGTCACTCCTGGGAGCTTGTGTTGCTTTGGGAGCAGTTTCTAGCAAAGCCCAAGTGTTACCCCTCACCCAGGACTGCCAGCTGAGGCACTGAGGGAAGCACTGTGCCCCAGCTCCGTAACAGACTGAAAAGGGAGAATTATTTTGTGTGTCATTTATGAAAATTGTCTTTGTAGATAAAAACAGTGGCTCCACACTGGCTGGAGGTTACACTGAGCTCACTTGATTATCATCCTGAAGTCTCACAGGGCATTAAAACGGACTGAGTTTGGCAACCCTTGCTCAGATTTGAGCTCAGACCTGGGATTAGCTCTGCAGTCCTGCTGCTTTGTAAACATATTCTCTTTCAGCTGCAGTTAATACTGAGGGACACCTCCTGCTTGGAGAAGTGCCTCCTGCTTGCTGTAGGGTGGCATGCCAAGATCCTGTCCCTGGTATCCTCTGAATCAATTAGGAAAAATATAAAACATGTCCCAGGACTTTGTTTGTCATTTCAAGCCAGAATAGATCTCCCTTTATCTCTACCCCATTCTTCTCACTGGTGAGATAAACAATGTCTGTCTGTCTTGTTAATGGAGGGTGTATTAGGGCACGAGTTGAGTTTATTCTGTGTTCAGCCAGTATGTGGGGATCCTCTGAGGGCTGGAGAAGGCTCTTTGACTTGTTCTCCCACTTACTGTGTTTATGTGGGTGACTCCCTCATGATAAATTAACTACATTATCTGAAGAGAAGAACTAATCTTGCTATGGTATTGTTTCAAATGTCCAAGAATATCGGTTCTACTGCTTGACGTCCTGACTGCATTGTGTTCTCAGAAGTGTTTTTGTTAGCATATACTCATTTTGAAATGGGTCATGTTTATCATAGGATGGTGTGGGCTGGAAGGAACCTGAAAGATCATCTCGTTTCAACCCCCCTGCCATGGGCAGGGACACCTTCCACTATCCCAGGTTGCTCCAAGCCCCGTCCAGCCTGGCCTTGGGCACTTTCAGGGATCCAGGGGCAGCCACAGCTTCTCTGGGCAACCTGTGTCAGGGCCTGCCCACCCTCAAAATATCCCTGGCTGGATTTAATTCTCCCAGGGCTTTAGCTTTCCAAACCAGACCCCTTGCTGCTCAGACAATTTCTCTGTAGGGCGTTTTTTGTGTGTGTTTGAGTTTGTCCAGGAGCTCTTTGTTCATCCTTGCAAGCCTCCTTACTCTTTTGCTTGACTTTCTCTTTGTTGGGATGCATTGCTCCTGATCTGTGAGGAGGAGGTATTATGATATTTCTTTCTTAATTCGACATATGCTAAGAGTTGATGCTGAAAGTTTTCCCTTGCAGAACATTTACTTCATGTAAATGTGCTGTCCTGCTTTGCTGAATAGCTCAGAACACAGCAGCGTTGGAACAGCCTTCTCAGCAGGCAGCTCTAATTAGGCAGAGATTTCTTTTATGGTGTTTATTTCTCACCAAGCCATTGATTTAGATAGAAGATACTAAGCTCATGTAATTACTTAAAATAAGCACAGGGCTTTTACGAGACTGCTCTGAAATTCAGTTCTTTCCAGATGTGCAAAAAGTTGCTTGAACGTCACGTGCCACAAAACACAAACGTTTTAGGGCAGTTTCATGTTGAGACATCCCTCGGTCTTGTGGTGCCAGTGCTAGTGAGGATCAGGCAAAAAAAGGATCATGAAGTATTAGAAAAAAATGTGATCGAAGAGATTTTTAGAGGACTGGCTTAATATTTAAGGGATGAAGGATGCCTGCGGGTGAGCTCTGCCAAATTATGCTGGCAGAGGTGGGAGCTGTCTGCCTCCTTCCCTCAGAAGTTGCTGCAGGTGGGGCAGTTTGGCTCTCCTGCCATCTCCTCAAATGCCTCTCTCCATGGGCAGGCGCAGCAGTGTAACACACAGGGATTCCAGCTGAAGGCAGGATGCCAGACAGCCGAGTGCAGTGGAGGGGCTGAAACACAGCCCTGCTCCCAGCGCTGCTGCCAGGGTGGTAATTTCCCTCTTTGGGTGGGGTGCATTCCTGTGGGCAGAAATCTTTTATGTTTCCTTGCTCTGAATTGCCAGATTTGTCTTTAGATTGCCGTTCCCAGCCAGCTCCCAAGGTGCTGGTTGCTGAGCCTCCTTGCAGGCACCGCACGTACCACAAGGTACTTTGGAAGTGCTTCCCGAGGGAAAGGCTCCTGCACTGGGGCATGGCTTGCACTTCCATGCTGACCTTAACCAAAGACTCCTTGGGTGGAAAGTCAGAGATTTGGGTAATTTAGCTCTCGGTCAGAATTTGCCACTAACCTTGGAAACATCCCAGGTACAATTATGACACGTGCTGTGCCTGGGGCTGGTGCAGCAGCGTGTGGCCACATAGCCCCTGCACTCAGCTGCTCTCCACATTTTCACCTCCTTGCAAAAAAAAACCTTGAAAAAAAATACTAAAATACTATTTTTTTAAACAAAATCCATCAGGCTCACAGGAATATTGAGCCATCAGCCCCTGAGCAGCTCTCCTGCATGTCTCAGGGCAGGGGCTCTGCCAGCTCCTGCCTGCGATCCTGACGGGGCCGTTTTTCTGAGCCAGTTTGCTCCTGCTATCAGGCCCGGACAAACTTGCATTTTATTCAAAACTGGATGCAAGATCAGCCAGGTAAAAAACCAGCTGCTTCTTTTAAGGTGTTTCAACATTTGGGCATCCCATGTCTCTTAGACTATTACAGTTCTTTTTGTGTGAGAAGGAGGGAGATTCCTTTTCCTTCAGTGTTCCTTGGTATCTGGAACTGAATCACAGTAGAAATGCAGGAAGCCTAAACTCGTGGGCTGGAAAAGCAGCAGCTGGGTGGTAGGAGTCTGGCTGGTGCACAGAGGTGCCTGGGTAACGAGATGTGGCCAGAGCTGCACCTCTGCCTTCTACAAAAAATCCCGGAAAAGAAACCTTGACCAGGCCAAATTCTTCCCCAAGAGTCAGACAGGCAGCCCCTGGGATGCTCAGTAGGAGTTTTCAGGAGCATTTAAGGATCTGACAACCTAGATGGATGGGAAGGCTATTAAGAAAACATTAATTAGCTCAGGTGGACTTAATCATCTGGTTAAAAGGAACATACATTGCAAAACTTCCACAAAAACATTTTAATTATTCCTAATTGTTCTTCCAGCCCTCAAAAACCAGTTCCAGTTTGTTTTGGGGTTTTTTTTGCCACTCTTTTGTATTTAAATATACATGTAGTTTAGGTAAGATTGAAGTTAGGAATTATTTAGGAACATGTCTGTACAGGGTAGGGAGTATTTGAAGGGAGCAGGAGATCTCTAGTGCAGTGACGGTTTCCTGAGTGCTGCCTTTTGACCAAGAGTTAGAAAAATTTCGGTTAAAGAAAGTTATCACTTTATTGCTTTTTTTTGTCCTTGTTTGTATGGAGTCCATTTTTTTTTCCCTCTTTGTTTTTATGAATCCAAGCGTATTAGGCAGAAACTTGTAATATTTTCATTCAGGATTATTTCTATGTGCATCTGTATAAATATTATTAGCTCTCAACTTACTCTAAAGCTGTTCATTTAATCATCAACCTTTTTTACAAGGACCTGAGTTAGGAGGGTTGGTCAGGTGAGGTGATTGCTAAGGAGCTTATATTGTTCTTAAGTGAGATAGTTTGAGGACAGGGCACTTTTCAGTCCACAAGAGCAAAGATGTGTCTTTCGTACAACACCAATTCCCATCTCTCCTGCTGCGGAGCAGCAGAGGGGGGAGCTGGAGTTATCCCAGACTTTGGTCAAGGAGGCAGAGATGTCTTTGTGGTGAATGTACCCAGCTGCGAATGCTTGGGGCGCCTGTCAGCTCCTTTTGGGCTGGGGATGGATCTCACAGGGTGGGGAGGAAATGGGGCAAGGCTCTACCCACATCCTGAGGCAACTCCATGCAGGTTTTCTTAAAAATGCAAAGGCTTTTCTTCCCTTTCTCGGTACTGCAAGTGATCCTGGTGTCGGATTTGCACAGGCTGACGGAAGGGTCCGCCCAGACCCCTGTGTCCCTCTGCCTGGGCAGGAGGCTGCTCCAGGCGCTGGGGCTGCTGCCTTTTGTCCTCCTGCCAAACGCGACCCTCACCACCTTCGGGCAGGTGTCGCCTTCTCCCGCAGTCCTCAGGAATGTCGAGCGCGTCCGGAGGGGAAAAACCCGAAGGAAGTGATAAAGGGGACGGGGAGTCATCACCCGCCGCGATAAGAGGCAGCAAGGCAGTTTTTTTCCAGAGGTCGCGTTTGAAGCCCGCCCATGGTTTTTACGAGCGTGGGAGCGGGCGGCCGGCCGGGAACGCCGGGATGATGCTTCTGGTCGAACCTGTTGCCCCTGGGTGTGAGTCAAGGCTGGCGGGGCCGGGACACGGCACCGCGGGGACCCCGAGCAACCCCCACGCCACTGCCCCCGCCTTGGCCCCCACAGGCACTCGGGGTGCTCCAAGGGGTGAAGCCCCTCCGCAGAATCCTCCTCGTTCCCTCCGCCGTTGGGCTTTGCCTTTATCTGGGGAAAGAAAGGGGTGTGGGAGGCGTCGCAGCGGAGCGGGTGGGTGGTGATGTCAGGCGTGTGTCAGCAGTGGGAGGCGAAGCTGCCAAGGCAGAGCAGCGGGACGGAGGGACGGAGGGACGGCACGGCCGCCTCGGCTCGGCCCTGCCCATGTCACCCCTGACACGGCCCGGCGGGGCCGGGGAGCCGCGATCGGCAGCGGGGCTGCGGCCAGGTGAGTGCGGGACGCGGGGAGGCAGCCGGGGCTGGGATCCCTGCTGGAGCACCCACGGGCGCTATTTCTCAATGTCCTGACAGACCGCTTGGGCTGTTTCCTTTTGCGTTTTTTAAGATTATGTATTTTCAAAGCTCAGTGCAGAGTTGTAAAGAGGCGCTTCTGGCGGCGGTGTGACTGGGCAGGAGGGCTGTAAGACAAATATAAACTTATTTAAGCAGCAGAGTGAAACTTCCACAATCGTCTAGAAAATAGTTTATTAATTTAAGTAAATTACATTTCCAGTTGCCTTCACTTTTTCTACAGCAGGTTCTGGTAGTTGTAGTCCTAGAAAGGAAAGTTTTAATTAAACAGAGGGAAAGGCTGCTTAAAGAGCCACTTTTTCCCTGAAAAACAAATATGTTGGGTTATGTTTCATTGTGTTCTAAATGTTTCAGATGCAGCACAGTGTAATACGTCATTTTTACAAAACCTGAAGTCCTTCTGTAGTGGGAGGGAGCACGGCAAGTCAGGTTTTGGCAGAGGCCAGTGGGAGTGTTGTGTGTCCTGGGAGTTTCTGGTGTGGTGGCTGCACCCGTGGAGGCTTTGGAAAAACTCCAGTGGGGAAAGGAGGGAGTTGCTGTGATGGTCTGGGTGCCTCAGCTGGATCCCTGGTGTCGGAGGCTGGTCTCTCACTGAACCCTGTCCCTGCCTGCCCAGCTGGATTGAGGTACCTCCAGCACCTGCGTGTGGGCTGCAGGTCTGGAAAGCAGCTGATGTAAACTCCAGTGTGCTGCTGCACCTGTGCACCCCATCATGGTCAGGGGACATCCCTGGGGACACCCTGTGGGTCTCCATGTGCATCCAGGCACCCTGGCACTGCTAGAGAGGGGGCAGGAGGTGGTGCTGCTGAAACCTGGGCTGAGGGGCCGGGGAGCAGCCTGGGCTGGGCTGGGAGGATGCAGCCCCCGATGGCTCATCCCCAGGGGGTGGCTGATGCTGCTGCTAAAGGAGAACGAATTCGTATGAAATTCTGATCCCATGGGTGCAGCTGCCAAGCCCTGACTGACTTTGATCTCTTCTCCCAGCTGGCACTTTGCAGGAAATATGTGGGTTTCTAGCAGGAGTATGTGCTGGGGGTGGCTTCCTCCTGTAGCTGCTGTTGTTCTGTACATGCTGTACCCCTGCTCCAAAATGTCACGCTGGATGTCTCAGACAGTGTCTTCACAAGACTTGCTTTTTCCAAGCTGCTGCCATTCCCTGGGGATGTTCTGACTCAGGGAAGTAGACCATAGTTGTCTATACAATTACTTTGTAAAGAGATTTTTGTGTTTAATCAGAGAGAAAATTACTTTAACTGCCCTGCCAAGATCTCTGGGAACTTGTAGCAGTGAAATTAAATGTGCTATTGATGGAAGCAGATGTTGTCATTGGCAAAATCCTCAATTTGCAGTACATTGTTTGTAAGAGTGTGAAATTACTGAGGGGGCATTCTATATTTATGTGCTTCTTTTAATTGACGTTATGAATGTAGTTATTGCTCAGTCCATGCCATAGCTGAGGATACACAGGAATTGTAATTTGCTGAAATTATACCACCTTGGGGAAAGAGGACTGGTGATTGTTCAGTGACCATGTTCTGCTTCTCTCTCCCAATTCTCCTAGCTATTTCAATGGAAACAGCTGGAAAATCTCTACTTCCGTGAGAAGAAATTTGCTGTGGAAGTACACGATCCCCGCAGGTGAGGCTGGAGGAGGCAGTTCTGTCAATGAGGTTAATCTTTACCCAGTGGGAACTCATCATCACGTGTTAGTGAATGGGGTGGGAGGTGCCTCAGAGCTAAGCATGAGTTTACTCGGGGCTTTGGGACTGATCCTGATCAGCGTTTGGCAGGGCAGACCGAGGCTTTCACATCCCTGGGTGTCCTCTCAGATTCCCTGGGTGTCCATTCAGGGAGTTCTTGTAGCAGAGGGAGGACTGTTTGTCATGGCCAGATTTGCAGCAGCACTGGGTGATGGGGAGAAGGAAATCTGAGTTTTCTCATCCCTAAAATTAAGGCTGAGCCTCGCCTGGTTAAGAGAGAGGCACTGTGGACTTCAAACCTCAAAGACTTGTCTTGAAATTGTGTTTCTTTTAACCTCCTCAGAATTTCAGTATCAAGAAGGACCTTTAGTCAGAGCGGGCTGGTGGTGCAGACCTGGTATGCAAACACTTCCCTGATCAAGTCCATCTGGGTGATGGCAATCAGTCAGCACCAGTTTTACTTGGACAGAAAGCAAAGCAAAGTAAGTTATGAGGCATTTTACTGCGAGCATGGGTTTCAGCACCTTTCCTGTATATTCTTCAGCGTGTGTTTTTCCACGGATGAACTAGTCTCCAGAGAAAAACTACAAATTGTTTTTGTCAGTTTTTTGAGCAGTCTATTAGTGGCAGTATTGTTATTCGATCCATTTTAGCCTGCCTGCAGTTAAAGGCTATGGAAGTGTAATCACGGAAGAGGGAATTCCCATGTCTGGATGTCCAATCTGCCTTTTCTTTTGTCTCCTTCCTGTGTTTGTTTTGAAAACTGCAGAGATTTTGAGCTGGGAGATGGTTCAGGTTTTGGGGGAGAGGAATGCCAAACAGCCTGTGCACACCGCAAGCACCTGTGTGATGCTGTTGCTTTAGCCCTTAATTCTGTGGGAGATGAGGTGTGAAATGTCATCTTCTGTGATGTGTTCTGAAGTTAATTAGAGGTAACTCAAGGAGGCTGGATTTTTTTTTTAACTCCTTCAGGCAAAAATTCCTTCAGCCAGAAGTTTGGATGATATCGCCATGGATCTGACAGAGATGGGAACACCAAAAGTGTCAAAGCTGGTGACTTTGGAGGCCAAGAACCAGCTTATTATGGCCAGCAATGGCAGTTTGATCTCATCAGGTAATACTGCACGTAAATGTGAAGTAGCCAGGTATAATGGGGCTTGTGTTTGTTAAAAGGGAAGTGAGGCTACCAGGTAATAAAAATGGCCTTTACGTGGAAATCCTCTGATACAAAGCATGTTTTCCAGGCTCTCAGGATTCAGAGGTCAGTGAAGAACAAAAGAAGGAGAAAATTATGGAACTAAAGAAGAAAGAGAAACTCCTTCAGGAAAAACTGCTTCAGAAAGTTGAGGAGCTAAAGAAGATCTGCCTGCGAGAGGCGGTGAGAACTGCACCTTACGCTGGGGTCAGGCAGGTGGGAGCCCTTTTCTCCCACTGAGCCTTATGTGGAGCCCTCTCTGTTCCCCAGGAGCTGACAGGCAAGATGCCCAAGGAGTATCCCCTGGGTGCTGGAGAGGAGCCTCCCCAGGTGAGAAGGCGCGTGGGCACGGCGTTCAAGCTGGATGACAACCTGCTCCCCAGTGAGGAGGTGAGCATGGCAGCTGGTTTGCTGGGAGCCAGACCGGTAGCCAAAGCCACTTGCAAATAATCCAGCTCTTCCTTGGGTGTTTTAAGAGGAGGCAGCTGGGACAGTTCCTTGCATGGAGTGGGAAAGCCAGATGCATTCTGCCCTTCTTTCAGCCACGCTTTGAACTGGCCAGGAAATTGGCTGTTTCTAAAGGCCTTAAGTTCAGCCGACCTGAACCCCTGGTTTGGCCATGGCTGCATGAATTTTAATGAATATTTTGCTGCTAATTAGAAAAGATCAGGTGCATAATGCCATTTGGCAGCTCACGGCTCTGAGCTTTTCTGGAACATTGACATGTGTAGTGTTGGGATGGTGTTTGAACCCAGAACGTGGCAGTGAGCATAGTTGTGTGACAGGAGGAGGAGTTTTACCTGTGGCTTAATGAAGATTCCTCCTGAGTAAAACCTCCTGCATTGCTCAAGAAGCTAAAATGAACTTTGCTGGCAGAGACTGACTTGATGATATGGTAATTCAGATGTTTGCAGTTTCTGGACACACTCCATTCCCCCTCATTCCTTCTGAGATTTGTTAACAAGCTGTATCATCCAAGTAAGTAGGTGTTGGGCACTTGGCATCTGTCTTTCACCAGAAACTCTCTGCCCTGCCTCACAGGGCTGGTGTGCTCCATGTCTGCAGCAAAGTGATTTTATGTGAACTGCTTAAATGCTGTTAAACCAAAATCCTGCTGACCAGATTTAATAATGTGTTGCTAGCACTTCTGCAGTGCCTTTCATCTGAGCTTCTCAAAGTAGTTTACAAACAATTAATTAAAGCCTGAAACTCCCTCTTACGTAGGTATGGTGATACCAATTTCCATTTTTATTTTCTCTAAAGTAGAGAGAGATTTTGAACAGATGTTTTCAGGGTTGGATTCATAGCAGGAGGTTTAGCAGCCTAAACCTGAATTTAAGAGCCTGTGTTATGTCACCTGGGCTTGAGACCTTTGGACCTTGCCCAAGAGATCTCGTAATCGTACCCTAGTCAGAAATAAGATCTAAGACTTTCATATGCTGAGATTGTCTTGTGTATGAACTTCGGTATTTCTGTATTTTGTGCTCAAGAGTTCACTTCATTACCACAAAAATAGATCTTTTCTTTAATAACCTTCGCTGGTAATTTCTCTCTGGAGTACAAGTAAATAACTCATCTCATGAATTTGCAGGATCCTACTTTGCAGGACTTGGAGAGCAATTTTATCATACACCAAAAGTTGGTGGAAGCTGCAAAGAAACTTGCCAGCGAGCCAGACCTCTGCAAAAACGTGAAGAAGAAAAGAAAGCAAGAGTATGCTGATGCTGTAAAAAAGCTGCAAGAGATAGAAAACTCCATAAACGAATATAGAATCAAGTGTGGCAAAAAACCAACCCAGAAATCAACTCTGGCTCTACCAGGTGAGAGAATTCCCCATGTTCTGATGCAAACAGGAGGGAAAAAGAGCAATTTGGCTTACTTAGAAGCTTTGTTTACATCTCCTCTGTATGGTTTTTACCTTCTCCGAGGCAGTTAAATAAGAATAAAAAGTTGCAACTGCTGCATCTGATACAGTCAGTGCTCTGCTGTGGGCTGGGGGCCGAGTAAGCTGCAGTTTTGGGAGCAAGCACAGACGTGCTCCAGCACCAGGTATGGACTGAAGATGCTCTGCACAAAAAGGCTGGCAGCAACATCTTGGATGAAGCTTTTCTGGTGCTTGAATTCCTGGTGTGTTGAGTGCAGCTGTACATCTGAGCTGTCACATGGAAGATCTCTCCCCCGTCCCTCCCGCAGCACTTCAGTTCCGGCAGGAATAGAGCAGGCAGGTTTTTCTACAGGACTGAGGAAATAAGGATCAAAGACATTGCTCTTTGATGCAAAATTCCTGATTTCCAGGAAGTCATAAGTGAAGTTCAGGAGTTTATGAATGCAATTAGTAGCAAACAGATTTTTGACTAAACCCATTTGCCACTGATGAGCACAGTAAAAGCAGATCCTCTTGGTCCCTCCATTCTGAGAGTGTGATTCTCCTAAGGGAAGTGAGAATCTTGCTGCTTCATAGGATAATGTGTGCAAACCTGCTAGTATCCAAGCCAATTGAAGGAGTTTTGGATCCCTACCCCTGACACACCCCACAGCATCACTGGGCTATCCATCATCACAAAGTGTTTATTCTGAAAGGCTGATCATCGGTATTTGATGTGGCCCAGCTTGTTCCTGATTGACAGAGGGGAGGGAAACGTGTGTTTTTCCAGTCTCTTGCTCACCAGTCTGGATACTGATTGTGGAAGGTCCTGTATTACCTGGGGCACCTGGTGTGTGGTAAGGCCCAGGAAGGCTGGTGAGCAGAGAGATCCATGCATCCGTCCACCCATCCATGGTCACTGTTGTTTGTTGCTGGCAGTTTCTTGCCCTGTTGTCCGAGCCAGAAATAAGCAGCTGAATTCCCTTCCAGTCCCAGGCTCTCACCCTGCAGTGTGTATTTGTTTACCTGAAGCAGAGCTGTCACCTGCTTCAATAATTGATTTTATGTGTAACCGTGTCACTGTCACCAGTGGTGCTCTTGGGCTCCAGGTCTGGGTTTCAGAAGGCTGAGCAGTGATGAGTCACTTGCGTCTGTGAATTCGGGGAATGACTTGTTGGAAGTAATATGTTAAATAGTCCCATTGATTTACTGAATCAAACCATAGCTATTTTCATCCCAGCCCCAAGGGAAAGGAGGTGAAGGACATATTGGACTGCTCTCCATGTTCCACTTTCTCTTTCCTTACCTCCATCTCTAGCCCAGAGTTTCTTCCACCTTTGCAGGGAGTTGCACAGATCTGGGATTTAAATTCAGATATGTCACCATATCTGAATATGTCAGCATTGCAGACCCTCCCTGAAACCAGCACTATAGCTTTAGGCTGGCTTTTTTCTTTTCCTCAGCAGGCTTTGTTCCTCCCTGCACTGGGCTCAGTTCCATGCTTTACCACCCCGTGGTCAAATCCACATGAATCAGCTCCCCTGAAGCTTTTTCCCAGTGTCAGGTTGCAAGCTGAGCTGCAGCCCATCCTCGGTGGTCTGACAAGTCCCCCCAGGGCAGGGGCCAGTCCTGATTTTTGCTGTTCTTGAACAGCTGCTCTATTTACCACATTCTTGTAACCAGACCTTTCCTGGCAGCAAACTGACATCAAGAGCAGCTCCTTGCACATTGCACGTGCTTGTGGTGGCTGAGGACACGAGCAGGTGTCATACACAAAGTGGCTGCCACTGTAATTTTTTGTTGCTTCCTTTCTCTCATGCCTGAAGGTTCATGGAGATTTTTTTATCCCACCAGTGCCATATATTGCCAGAAACAGCCTAGGGATTGAGCTGTCCGTGGGTTAATTATCTCTAGTTGAGCCTCATTTCTCTGCTGCTGGTGGTCTGCTCCAAGCCTTAGCAAGGACAGGCTGTTTCTCAGTGAGGAACAGTGTGTAGCATCAGGGTGAGGCAGGTACAGTGAAGTGCTGTGAATAAGTAACAAAATGTAAAAGAAACAAAAAATTAGTATGCCCATGCAACAGTTCCTGCTGTCTGTGTTGTTGGAATCTGCAATACCTTGATGGAAATCAGTGGAATTATTCTAAAATTATATCTTAATTTAATTGAAACAGAATCTATATGCTGATGAAACATTCAAAAGCAGATGCCAGATTTCAAAAGGCTTTTTGTACCTATCTGGTGGAGTTTCAGGTGTACCTAGAGGAGATTAGCTGCTAACAGCCAAGATTACATGTCTGTGTAGGCTCCTGACTCTGACTGAAGCACCAAAACACCCTGTGAGATCTTTGGAAGTCGGGTGGAAAACACCTTTGTAAATCTTGGCCTGATTCCTGCTGCAGATAAAAAAAAAAAATCTCCTTTGATAATTACCTGGGTTGCTAGCTGAACTGCAGTGAACACACAGAGTGATGGTGTACCAGGACTGTCTTCAGGCTGTGGGGGCTAAAGAATACGGATTGCAGCGTTACAAGTATCAGCTGGCTCTGAAACTCTAGAAAATAAACTGCATTTAGATATTTGTAAGTTGATGTTGGCTCTTTTATGCTTAAGGTCTTTGTTTTTACTCACAGATGATATCATTCCATCCGAGAGCAGCTCCCTGTCAGACACAACCACCTATGATGATGGTATGATGCTTCTCCTTTTCTTTCCAAGAAGTGCGTCCATTCAGAGCTATTTCTTTGACTTAATGTCCTTCAGAGTGTCCCATCCCTGGAAGTGCTCGAGGCCGGGTTGGACAGGGCTTTGAGCAAAACTTCTAAGTGGAAGGTGTCCCTGCCCATTGCAGGGAGTTGGAACAAGATGAGTTTTAAGGTCCCTTTCAATGCAAGTCATTCTATGATTCTATCATTTTGGTGGCTTTCGATGATAAATTACTTTATAGCAGAGGAAAAAATAGCTACTCAGGAATGTCTTTCCTCTTAATGGGTTAGTTATTGAAAGTTGCTGCTCTGTGAGCTGATCTGAGTCAGCTTTAGAGAAGGAAGTTGGTTTTAACATGACCAACCTGCAAGCTGAGGACACTGTGGGTGCCAGATATGTCACCCCTAGGACCTGGCCTAGAGTTGAAGGACTTACAAACTGGGATGATTAGCCCAGCCCTTCTGTCCTCACAGCTACCATAAAACTTAGAGAAAAGTGGAATAGTCACAGATATTAACGCTCTATTTACATTTATCTGTTCCCTAGTGAGGTTGCATCTTGCATGGGTTGGTGTTTGCTCAGCTTACTCATTTCACACACACACCCACAGACACACTCACACCCTGTTCCACAAGGTGGAAAGGACTTGGCTTGCCTCTCCCTTAAACTGGATAATCATCATTTGGGGACAAACATTATCTGAATTATTACTCACTTTTCAGTTCAGGCCTGATTCTGATCTCACTTTGTCCCGGTTTTAGACTTACACCAACCAGGTGGTGCTATAAAATGGATTTACACCTGATTCCTACTTGTACAAGTAGAAGTGGAGCCAGGCTTGTGAACATGTTCTCTGTGATGCTTGTCCTGCATTTATATGCATTAGTTTGAGTTTCCTGTTGGCTCTGTCGGGACCTGGTTGTGCCCTAAGCAACTTGAGAACAAGGATCAAACCAGCATCTTCCCAGTTGCCTTCAGCCAAATATGTCTGTCAGTTGTCTTTGCTCATTCAATTGCTTTTGAAGTCAGTCCCTTTTAGGTTGTGTTTCAAAACTAATTCTTAAAGTGTCATTTTCAAGAGCTGGAAGGTGAGGGAGAGGAACTGGCCTTTGCAGAGGCTGAGCTTGCCTGCTTGGCTCTGAAAAGGATTGCTCTGCAAACAGATGTTTTCCCAGGAAGTTCCATTCTGTGATCTGGCACAGCCCCAAGCTGGGTGTAGTTTCCATAGGAGTCAGTGCTGCTGGGATCTGTAGGAGCCTCCACGATGTCCTGTCCGTGTGGAGGAGAGCTCAGTGCAGGCAGGACAGCTTTTCTGGATCCACAGCTCCTGTTGTTGGCTCTGTACTGCAAAGTGCTTCTCCTTAGGGGCCACAGATTTGCACACAGGGCAAAAATACCAAGGATTTTGCTCTAACAAAATGCATATTCCTTTCCAACAGTCAGTGAATCGCTTCCTGTGGTAGCACAGAGACCCAGCTCTGCGCAGCTTTCTCCAAGACTTCCTCCACCAAAGTCTCTTGGGGTGGAGAGAATTCATCTCAGGAAGTCATCCATAAATGAGCAGCTCTTGGAAACCAGGCACTCCAGGTAGGCACATCTCACGGCTGCTGCACTCTCCACCTGGTGGCATGAGCTCCATCCTGCCCCTGCCAAGCATTCCAGTAGAGCCCACTGCCTCCACGCTCTTCTGGGCTTGCAGGATTTGGTGATGAGAGCTGAATTTCCTGTTTAGGAACAAAAGCATCTATTAGTAGTTGACACACTATCTGAAACTGAAGAGTATTGTAGTTTTTGTGAAGAGTTTTGAGATGGGTGAGAAATTTAATAGCAAGGGCTGTGTTTAAGGAGTTGCTCATGCCTACCACTGCTGTCACTCTTCGTCTCAGTTTCTGGGGTTTTTTTCAGTGTTAATTAAACAACTTGTCATTTTCCTGATGACTGTGCTTAGTGGATTCAGACAGCACCAAACCCTACCCATCCCTCCTGATGGTATTGGTATTTCAGCAGGTACATTGTCAAAGCAGGCACAATTCATGTAAGGCCTGATGGACAATTCTCCATTTACAAGCAGAGTTACTGGTATTAAACCAGCTTCCATCATTAGTGCCAGCTGTGTGTATCCATGGGATTTGGGCACTTTCCAAGCTAGAACAGCTCCATGGAGCACATAAGTAGCAGTAGGTTTGCAGATAATTGTGTGATCGTGCCATGTGTGATCATGTCAGATCTGGTGCTAGCAGCTATTCTCAGTGTAGGGATTCCCACTGATCCTGAGATTTCTTGGACTGTCTTGTGTGAGCAGGCTGTTAAAGACACGCTTTAGAACAGTTTAGAGTTTTGAGTAATGCCGTGTCTTTGCTGTTTTGTCATCTGTGTCTCAAGACAAATGAAGCACTCCTCCACATGAAGTTCAGAAGTCAAATTATAGCCATAGGTACCCATTTAGCTGTGATGTGCTTAGTTTGAAAATCTTAATTCCTTTGCTTCTCTGTTACCAGCTCTCTCCTCGATGCTTCTGTCCTTTGGCAGCAGCTTGTCCTGCTGATCATCCTGTAAAGACCTCCCTTGAACCACAGGAAGGGGTTGAGTTTTTCTTCCTATTTAACAATTCTATTCTTTACATTGGGAAGCACATCCAGTTATGTTTGTTCCACCCTTCGTTTTTTTCTTCAAGACTTCAGGTGCACATACTCGGTGTGCTGTGACTTGTGGGATGTTTAACCTCACTGGGCTTGTCTCCTTTGCTACAGGGACGTGCTTTCGACCCACAGCAGCCCGTTCCGGACACTGGAGCGGCCGGCGCAGCCCCACGGTGGGAGGAGCATGCCCACAACCCCCGTGCTCACACGCAACGCCTACAGCAGCAGCCACTTACAGTAAGGGACCTGTGCTTTAAGGGCCATGTCCAGCTGGGGAAACACAAGAATAAAAGCAGATGGCGTTAATAGGGCAAAGGGTCCTTTGCTGTACAGTTTTCCCACAGCAGGGTCAGGCTCTCTAAACATTGATTAGAGCCATTACTATGGGAACAGAACTGTAGTATGAGCTCACCTGTACTATCAGACAGCTGACAGTCCATGCTGGGGAAGGAGAGATGCTGAGAATCTTAAAATGTTATCAAGAGCTTGAGAGACAGGTCCAAAGGAAACCCGTCTTCCCATATTCTGCTCCAAGCTCATTACTTGTGTAGGCTTTAACTACGTAAAAGCTGAGGGAGCCCTCCTGTAAATCAATACCAAATGTGCATCTGTGACCTTAGCTCTGTGTGTCCCTGTCACAGATTAACCTTGCTCACCGTGACAGATTATTATATGGGAGATCTCCTACTGTTGCAGCCAATACAAAATTCAGCCAAACTGAGTTCTGTGCATTGCAAATACTCTGTGTAGAAAGATAAGGCAGGATTTGTGTTGTGCTTCGACTGGGGAGGCAGCTGACCTGTCCACGTGTGCTCTCCACAGCTCTGTGTGTATGTTTGTGTGAGACTGCCTTTAACCAGCCAGCATCTGTGTTGTTCCAGGCCAGATGTTTCCCCACACCACTGCCGGCAGCGCAGCGGAAGTCTGGAATCCCAGACCCACCTGCTGTCCGAGACTCCTGCTGAAAAGACAGCCTTCTCCCTGTCCAAGTCCCAGCGGAGCAGCAGCACAGAGATCCTGGACGATGGATCATCCTACACCAGCCAGTCAAGTGCAGAGTATTACTGCGTGACACCCACTCCTAATCCATATTACACCACTCAGACCCTCGACAACAGGACCAGGGGTCGAAGACGGTCGAAGAAACACAATATTTCTGCTGCAAGTTCGGGAAGCATGCCAAACCTGGCCCATAAGGATGTCCGCAATGGTATCTTCCAGAAAAATCAGGAGCAGCCTTCCACTAATTACTATATTTCTGGATACTCCCCGTACACTGAAGCTGACGTTTATTACAATGGAGGATATGTTTATGAGAGTGACACGGAGGGGCAGTACAGTGTCAATCCCTCCTACCGCTCATCGGCACATTACGGATATGACCGATACAGGGAGTTCCAGTCCTACCACGAGGACAAGGTGGACAGAGTTCCACACAACCCGTACGCAACCCTGAGGCTCCCGAGGAAGCAAGTTGCTAAAACGGAGCACATAACCAAAAACATTCACAAGGCCTTAGTAGCAGAGCATCTCCGTGGCTGGTACCAGCGTGCCTCCAGCCAGAAGGAGCAGGGTCACAGCCTGCAGGCAGGCTTTGAGTCTGACAGAGGGTCTCAGAGGAGTTTGGGCTTTGCTGGTCTGCAGACGCCGTGCTCGCCAAGCAGTCGGGTGTCATCTTTCTCTTCAGGTAATGTCTGATTTCAGCTGTGCTGAATGTTTTTGTAAGTTCCTGCTGTGCTTTCAGTTCTGTCCCCTGCAACTGCCTCAGTGAAGTCAGCAGAGTGGAAGCCAGGCCAGAGCTTTGTCCTGAAAGGTGGATGAGGAACCAAGTAGGATCTTGTTCTGTTCTTGGAAGGAAGGTCTTGCTTGTTATCGTCTCCCAAGTGTAAAATGACCTTTTGCTCTTTGTATAAGTACAGTAACCCAGAGAAGGGCAAAGAGCATTTGAGTTTCAGACAGGCGTATTTAGCAACTAGACGCAGTGTACAAAGCTTCATACCATGTAAACGCAGTGGCTGTGATGGCTTCCAAATATAGCCCGATGAACATCACTGAATGTGTCAGAAAGCATTTTTAATGTCCAGGATACCACCTGTACAGTGCTTTCCTCCCTACAGGGCTTGTAAATCGTATTTTATGTTTGTGTTGTCTGCTTATGTGCCCTGATAAACCCCAGAGATCGCTGATGAGAATTGTCTTGTTTGCCTCAGCTGATTAGCTGAAGAAAAGTCTAATTTGTTGTAATCCTTTTTTTAATTGCAGCATCTTCTACAAACGCTGCTGGGAGCTGGAGAAACCCCCTTGCACTGGGACTTTCAGACTACGATACGTTGTCTCATTCCTCCTATGCCAGCTGTTATGGGAATGTTTATGGCAACCTTCCTTTGCAGAGCAGGTGAGTAAAATATATGAAGATTTTCTGCCCTTCCTCCTGCATGTCACGGGCTCTTAAAACTTCTGAGCAAATCAGCTTGATTTCAAAGAGCCAGGGTGAAGAGTACTTAGAGAATTGACGTGAGAGCAGGTTTTCTGTGTGGAGCAGATCAGCTGTACCACCACTAACTGTATCCCAACACTGAAGGAAGTTGGGGGAGCAGTCATAATGAACTCACTGGTTGCACAACCTTTTCCTCTGGCTGCAGCTGGGTAATCAAAGATGTTCCACTCCCTGTAGCTGTGATGCCCTGGGCAGTGTTGCAGGCAGAGCTCACAGTGAGCCCAGTCCCTCTGGTGGGGGGCTCCATCCTGAACCCCATCAGCAGTTTGGCAGGACACAGTCCTGTTGGGTTTCTGAAGCTGTAGTGCTTGTGCTGATAAACTTCTGGAAAAACAAGGAATCTCCCTTGGCAGAGCTGGACCCAGGAGCCATGGGGGTTGTGCTGCTGTTTGCACAGGCCCCCCTGCTTGTGGGGGCTCTCTCAAGGGCTGCAGAGAGCCCAGGGTCTGCTTAGTCCTTGCAGGAATTCCTGCAGCTCTCGCTGCTTCTGTGGCGTTTTTGATGGGTCTCCTCCACTGTAGAACACTTGGCTGTGAGGACAGAAATCTCCTGCCCTGGGGAATGACTCTGCCCCCACAAATGCCATCACATTTAAATACACTTATGCTCAGTGTAATGAGTACCCCACGTGTGCCTCCTGCTTTGTGGGTTGCAGTTTGTGCTCGCTGCCAGACCGACTTGTGTGAAAATACTGAATTTTTAATTTTGTTTGTTTTAAAATAAATGAAAGTGTAAGGGAATACATAAAAGCTGCTGCTAGATCCCTTTTTTTTTCTCAGCTAAGTGCTATGGGCTGTTTTATCGAAGTGATTTAAAATATCTATGGCAACAGTGTTTAAAAATACTGTTTCTACTAATTTCTTAATTTCTTATAATTGAGCTTTGAAAATTCTGCTTATATTAGCAGCTTTATCTAAATGAGGTTCATTAGCTATTAATTTTCCATATTCTGAATCACTTGTCTGATTGTCCATCTGCTTTATTTTCTACTTTAATGTGATCATGGCAAACAAGCAATTAATACACCCAACAGTCTTAACAGAGCTCAAGGCCAGGTTGGATGGGGCTTGGAGCACCCTGGTCTAGTGGAAGGTGTCCCCACGTAGGGCAGGGGGGTTGGAACAAGATGATCTTTAGGGTCCCACCAAGCCAAATCAGTCTGCAATTCTATGACAGTTTTGAGCAGCTGAGATCCCTCTTGCACACAATTCTACTGATTGCAGCCCAAAAAAATGAGTTTGTGTTTGGAGGCAAGCTGAAAATAACCAGCACAGCTTTGAGCCCAAGGGAGGTGCATGTCTTTAGGGGCCCTGGGGAAGACCCTCAGCTGATCCCGGTGCCGTGTCTGCCTTCCAGGACGTACGCAGAGCCGAGCCAGCTGGGCGGTGACGAGGAGGATGGCTTGGAGGAAGACCTGCCGAGCAGCGAGCAGAGGCTGTACTGGCATGAGGACTCCAAGCCCGGGACACTCGTGTAGCCCCAGTGCAGCCCCTCATTCCTACCCCTGCGTGCCTTGCACAAAACGCCGCGGCGCCGAGGCGGACCTCGGGTGGAACTTGCAAAAGGAGCAAAAAGAGGAAGCGGGCTGTTTTGCTGGGAAAGGTTGAATTCAGCATTAAGAGGGGGACTGTAGCAAACTGACAAAGTCTTTCCACAAATGGCGTTTCTTTGTGAATCCATACAGCCCATGGGAGCCAGGGCAAGCCACAGTTCATCTATGACCAGATGCAGCACTTGGTTGAAGTATTTATATATAGCAAGCACTTTTTGGAAAGACTGGAAGGTGTTGAAGGCAAACCTCAGAGAAAAAAAAATGTGAAAAGGAGACTTATGGAAAATTCTAGGAGCACAAGTCTGATGTCTGAAAGAAGAAGAAAAAATGAAAATTTATTCTGCCATGGCTTATGAGGACCTGGAAGGAGTTTCATAGGCTTATGAAGGATAGATACTGTGTGCATGAGTGAGGCAAAGGGTGACTGAATCAGTATTGGAACATTACTTGAAGGAAGGCTGGAGTTTTTTTATTATGGAGGTTTGAATGAGTCTGTCCAGTTTTTGAGGTGTTGTTAAGAGTGTTTGTTAGCACCACAAGCAAGTTCTGGAAAGCAAAAAAATGCTGACACAATATGTCATGTAAAACTATAGGTAGTTGTGGATTTGGAAACAGAAGCAGTAAACTTTGAACTCTCTTTTCCACCATAAAGCATAATTAATAGCAGCCCATTTAATGACCTCTCCATGGTACAACTTCACTGTGTGGAGGAGCAGGCAAATTTTCACGGTGGCTGCACGGTGACCGCTGTTCACCGCTGTGACAGTGACATGTTGCTGTGCCTCAGTGGGTCGAGGATCCACAGTGGGGAGCCCCAGGGAACAATTTGATAGCAATGGCCAGTATTTTAAGTTGGATGCAAACACAAACAGCCAAGTGGGTGCCTTAAAATGGGGGGCATTAGGATTGTACCGCGAGTCACCTGAACTGCCAGGTGCGTTGCAAAGTCACTGAGTGACAGAACAGCGTTTTCACAGAACCATTTGTGTAGGAAAAAAGCCCTGCGACTGCAGTCTTGATTTAAGAGGGATAAACCTACCTCAGGTCATCCATCTGTAGGAACAAATTGGCATGGGGTTATCCTGCCTGATTCCTGATGACTCGTCTGCATACGGTAAAATCTCTCTCGTTTCTCAGCTGTACTGTGCTTCAGGATTCCAGAAATGGTGCTCTTTTGTTCTTTTATACAAAGGATTAGTTACTCCTTGTTCATATTGTGAATAGAAAAGTTTCTGATAAACTTTTTTGACTTTTTTTACCAATATTCCAGAGCATGTAATATATACAGAAGGACACACTTGTTAAGCTGGTACTTAGTCGTTTGTATTATTAGAGTCGCGATTTGGAATTAAACGAAAAAACAAAATAAAAAATAACTTATTTCCTTGGTTTTGCATATTTGTATAGCCTTCTAGAAATGCGAAAGCTCTTTTTGCTTATTCTTTTACTACTCCTGAATTTTTTAGACCTATTATTTTGTATAGGTCAATAAACTAAAAAGTGTGTTACCAAAACCACTTCGGCATTCCTCCTGTTTCTCCTTGAGTGCTTGGAAAAGTGCAGTGTGTGTTATTTCAGGGCTTTGAAGTAAATCACCATGGTCTGATTTCTTTTGGCCTGAGGTATTGGGCCAAGTGCAGAGGGTCAGTGGCCTTGTCTGCAGGAAGGTTGGCCCCAGGCAGTTCAGAGACTCCCAAAACATCAGGATTTCAAGTCAGAATTTCTCCCTCTCCATCAGCTGCACTGAGGATCCATGGTGGGCTCACTCAGCATCCCTGCAGTGATACAGAGACAGAGGTGCCTTTGTGTTGTTGAAAATGCTTCTTGCTCATTTGTCCTTGCACCTAGAACTTGCCACAGCCTTTCCCATTTGGAACCTCGCTCTTGGGGCTTGTGTTGCTCACATGCTGTGTCCTCTTTGGAGTTTGTGCCCCGAGACACCCACCTATCTGTAGGAGTGACTTGGCTTTCAGATGTGCAACTGCTTCTGCACCCTGGTCAGCCAGTAGTTGAGATTATTCAGTCTCACTCTCCTCTCTTCAGAGTTATTTGTCATTCCCTACTTTTTGTGGCATCCATAAACTTCACAACCACCAGTAAGGATTATATTCTTATTTCCCGGTTTCTGGTGAAAACAGGTGTTAAAAACATTTGCGGATGTGCCCGTTAAAATTACCCCCATGACACTGTACTTTTTAATTTCTCCCAGTAGCCTTTGAGGTTTGTCTGCTGGCAGACATTCTCCATTCATTGACTGCTCCCTGCTGCTACAAACCATCAGTGCTTTGAGCAGCAAGATGAGTGGTCCCAAGTCCAGTTCCTTACCCAGAGCTCATGGAGTCAGCACTCCCAAAGCTTTTCATACAAAAAGGAAACGAGATGTGTAACAAGGCCTGTGCCCCATTTAAAACTTTTTTTGCATTCCTTTAATGCTGTAGCCACTGAGTTTTTTACTGGCTTTTCTGTCAGTTCAGGATTTAGCTCAGCCCTGCACATCCGTGTTGGCACAACGCTGGCACTCAGCCTGGCCTCCTGCCTTGCTGGGACAGAACCAGGGCAATTCTGGGTGAAGTTGTTGAGAAGATGGGAATTTGAGGTGGGTTTGGGCTGAGGATGGTCTGCTGTATGTGGGGGTATTGTGTATAAAACCTCTAGGGCCAGAGTTCGGAGCCTGGCTGCGGTTTCCAGTGAGAGCTGGGCAGAGGAGCTGGAAATGGAAGCAGGGTGGTGGAGCTGTAGCACTCGAGCCCCTCTTGTCATTCTCCACATGCCTGGCTCTGCAAGAGTTGTGTTTTTGGGAACTTTTATGAAGGGTGGAAGTACGGAGTGAAGAAGGAGGCCCAGAAGAAGGGAGAATAAGAATATCCAACTTCTCTTTTCTCAGATGTTGCTTAGGGTCAGTCTTGGGTGGCATAGGGAGGGAAAGGGAGAGCGTGACGTCCCTGTGGCACCTCTTGCCAATCAAGGGAGCTGGTGCTGCACACAGTTTTTGCCAGTTGTTCCCCAGGACCTTTAACTTTGCCCTTTGCAGATTTCCAGCTTGCTTTGTTGCATTTCTGGAGTGATGTTTTGATGCACATGCACAACTGCTCACAGAGACCAGTCTGTATAATGCAGCTGAGGAGGTAATAAAGACATACTTGTAATGATTATCTTATTTGTTCACAGCTGAAATACAAATTGCCTGTGCTTTGTTCGAATTCCTATCTCATCTGCGTGTTGCTGTTTAACCACAGCCTGTCTCACCAGGATAACTGAGGACATCTAGTGCCTGACAGCAGAGTTGAAGAGAGGAGCCTTCCTGCCTCTTGTGCTCCTCTGGAATCCTTCCTGACCCTTCCAGTATGAAGAAATATCTAGCAATTCTTATCTGGTAATATCAGAACAAAGCCAAAAGGTGAACAAGGTGGAACACCAGGCCCACAGGTTTCGATTTCACAAACGTCTGTCTCTTCAGAATGTCGATGCTGCTGATGGGATTGTGGAGGGGAAACAAAACCCCACTTAAATCTCTGTGTAGTGGAGTGTTTCTGAGTGCTTTTAGTTAAGAAGAAAACCCAGTCCTTGCCGGAGTCCTTACAAAGGAATTTGGGCACTGAACTAAAATAAGCCATGCCTGATATTTTTAATTGCTGTCTGCTTTTTCTCTTCTGTTTTGAACAAAAATACTCTGCTATATGGGAGGACAAACACCGATGGGAGTTGCCACTAGCCCCGTGGGAGGCTGGTGTTGGACATTCCTCTGGTGCAGGGACCAGGAGGGATGAGGCTCAGGCCGGGACTCCCCCAACATAGGAAAAATGTTTAAAGATCACTAATCTTTAACATTCACCTGGCTATACTTATGTGAAAGTTTTTGGCCAAGGTGACTCAATATGTGACTCTTGCAGGTTTCTGCTGACTTCTCATTGATGACCTTGGGCTTGCTCAGCGGGAGTGTGAACAATGCAGCAGCAATGTTTGCAGCTCCTGGGTAGGTGAGAAGCCTCCACCGTGACCCAGCCCGTCACAAAATGGGTGTAGGAAATCCTGTAAAGACTGAAGGTTTGCTCCATCTTCTGGGCTTTGGGATCATTGCAGGAGAAGCGCTCCTGAGCCTGGGGAGAAGCACCCTGTGCTTGCCCGGCACTGTCTAGATATGTTCACACTACTCCTAGGAAGATTTCTGCATTCCACACTATTCTTCCATCTCCTTTGTACTTTTCTATCATATTTAATAAAACTGAGAGTCTCGGCTACAGCAGGGCCTCACACAAGTAGTGAAATCTCTCTCAGTGAAATCTCTCCCAGGACAGGATTTTTCATCACAGATATTTACCCTGCGCTCTGATGGAGCAAATCAGGCCTGAGGTGGCATTTCCTCCTTGGAAGAAGGGACAGTGTGAGTTGTGATCAATGCTGGTAGCCCAGAAGGACACATGACACAAAGGTCAGGGCCTTAATGACAGAGAAGCAAGACTTCTAACAAGAAGCAGCTCCTTGCCATCTCTCCACCTTTGTTATACCTCTCTGTCCCGTATGATGAAGGGAATCACCATAAATCCTTCAGCAAGTCCTTAACTGCAGAGGGATGTGCTCTGCCTCCCAGGACATCTCCTGCCCAGTTCCAGCACAGCAGGAATGAGTCTCAATTTATATTTAATCATTAGTGTCATCAAAGGGCTGCAGATGGAGAAGAGTTTGCAGCCAGCCAGGGCTCAGCTGGAGTAACTCTAGAAGAAATCCTTCCACCTGTTCCCAGCCTGAGGTTAGGGAAGGACGTGCCCCATGTGTACAGAACGAGGTGGCCATGTGGCTTCTGCAGCATCACTGCCTGTGGGCACGTTTTGGTGGCAGGAGGACATGAGGTGTGGGGCTGTGATAGGTTTGGATGCTATAAAAGAAAGATACACCCTATTTCAGTGTGAAGGGTGACATTATTTCCCAGGATGACTTTTTCTCACCTGACCTGCTTGTGCTGAATTCAGTGTTTCATATAAATGTGGAGGTGATTGCTCCTTGCAAAGGTTATGATGATGGTGTTGCTCCTTGAAGAATCCTTGACATCGTGTTATTGCAGTTCTGATTTAATTGTGCTGGCAGGCAACACTGCGAGTGAAACTATAGATTTGGTTTAAAAAGAGAGGGTACATTTTAACATTTAATTCTAGCTACTGGTTTTATCATGAGGCTTTCATCACTCCTGAGGTTCTGCCCTGCCCAGAGCACAGATGAATTGTAAGAATAAAGGTAGAGTTAGCAGTAAATAATTGCTGAATTGCACATGCTGTCACAGATGGGTTTTTACACAGTTTTCAGGAAGATTAATATCTTCTCTGAAGGTCTGAGCTTGCATTTCTCGTGCAAAGTATTGAATTTCTGTGTTTTGCACACAGATTTGGAATAACAAGCCCTCTGTCAGTAATAGTTAACATTTGGGTAAATGCCCTGTGTAATGCCCATGGGCAGTGTGAGATTCAGCACTGTGTTTGCTTTGTGTCTGGGCGAGCTGCGCCCATCAGACAGGAGCCAGTGCTGCTCCAGGGTCTCTGTCCCCAGGCAGTGCCTGGTGCAGGGGTTGGTGTCCCCCTTTGATGGCCATAACCAGCCTCAGCTCTGTCCCAAAGCAGGTTGAGGCTCAGGGCACCTTTTGGGTTTGCCCATTGGTGAAAAGTCTCAGGCAGAGCCTCAGCTCAGTCCCTGAAGTCGTGGTCAGATAATCAACATCATGAATTGCCTGTTCCCCCATAAAATAACAAAATTACTTGTGGTCTCTCACAGACTTGTTTTTATTCACCACAGGCTGGTTTTCTACTCCTTTTGGCAGCTGTTAGCACTATGCTTTGGGAAAAAGAGGTAACAAACCACCACCCAGGGATGAAAACATTCAGGTATTTAGAAGTGCTTCACCAAGGTCGCATAAATAACAAGCTGGGAAAGGAAAATACCAAGTTAGCAGAAACTAATGCTGAGTGCTTCAGCATTTTGCCCGTGTTTGTGCTATAAATGATATCTGGGAGCACAAACTCCCTCCTGTAGCCACAGAACTGCTCTGTGTAACTGAACATGGTGCAGAGCAGCAGCATGCCCCCCCCGGCTGTGCTGGGGGTGCTGCTCCAGCCACTTTAGAAGGTGGTCAGTAAAAAAAGAGCTGAGGGATTGCAGGGTGGGTGTAGTGTTGATCAGTGACAAGCAAGCACAGAAACTCAGTCCTTGGGACTCAGATTTGGATCATGTTTTGGCTCTGAATGGGGCAAAGGTTTGCCCTGCATCAGCCCAGATGCCCAGGAGCAGCTCAGCTGCCTTTCGTGTCATCTCCAGACCCCTACCAGCAAAATCTCAGTGTAAACGTTCATATGTGGGGCTGTCTCCTACCCTAAAATCATGGGGGTTTTGGTATTTTTAAATGGTTTAAAACAGTTGAAATTACTTAGAAATCCATCTCCTGAGTATTTAACCCTTTTCAATACAAACCAAGGCATACACATCCGACTTGCCAACGCATTTCCCTCCAGGATTGCTTTGGACAGGCCAGTCTGGGAGGTCAGTGCCCTGCCCCAGGCTGAAATGTTCTGTCCTTAATTTCTGTCATGACCAAAGTCTTCTCCATACTCCCCTTTTCTCCCTACACTTGTTAACATTTTCTTTTCCCTGTAATAAGGAACATGGATGATGACAAAGGTGGTTTCCTACTGCAGAGGTACTGTAGCTGCTCTCAGACGTCTCTAAAAATGGAATCTTAGAAAAATAAATAAACAAATCACCGAGTTATTTTTTGGGGGGCCAAATTAGAAGCATCCAAGTCCCACTGAAACAGGAGATGCAGCCCTGCTTGCTTCTCTAAGGGCAGAGGAAATACCAGACATCAATGCAGTGATGATGAGAGAGATCATGGGAGATGATGAGAGGTGAAATGTGGTGATTTGTTGAGCTGGGGCAGCACTAGAGGGCTGGTATCCCCATGCCTGCTGCTCCATCCTGCCCTGATCCAACCACTGCTGTGCCCTCTGCTTCTCACAGGGATTGACTTTGCAGCTCCCTGTCAAGTGACTTGGGCAAATACTTCTAAAGTCAGATGTCCTTACTCTATTTAAGCAACAAACTTAATCTGATATATTTATATCTGGAAGAGTTTGGAGGTGTGGTGGGTGTTTTTTTCCTTGGTGCTTTTCCCACAGTGTGTCTCTCTATGACTGCTCCCGCTCCTTAGTGGTTGTTATTGTTAAGATCCCATCATCTGACCCTTTATAATCCCTGTATTGGGTTGCACTGCATTGCTGGACATGCTTGGTGTATGCTACTGTCTGTCAATTTTAGACTCTCCCATCAGCCTATGAGTTTCTTAAAAGTAATGCAAGGTTATGTTACATGGGCACATTCTCTGACTCGTTCCAGCTGCACTTGGAAATGCCATGGATTGGTAATAGAGGGGAATAAATGTTGGGGATGGGTATAAGCAAAAAAATGAAAGCCAATATCATAGAAATTGCTCTCCAATATTTGGCAACAGCATGTGTCCCATCAATTACCTTAAAAATAGAACAGTTTCAGGCACTCAAAACATGGGTTCATGGGCTCCCTCGTGTCAAATGGTGGCACAGGGGGCAAGCCTTCCTGATATTCAAGTTAAGAACTTGTCAACCTTTTGGCTTTCAAGAAGGATAGGCTGGAATTTTTGAAGAAAATGTGTAAATGAGAAAAAATAAATGAAATGAAGCAATCCTGCAGGAGAGGCTGCTGGGTTTCGTTCCAGAGTTCATCCATGCGTGAGTACCTGCCTCACAAACAGCGAGCAGTGAGTTGGAATTATTCACTACCAAGGGCAGACCTCGTCTTCTATCAGTTTGCTCCTAAAGTGCTTTTGTTTAATGCTTGTTGGGTACCTATTCAGCATGAATTTTGAGCTGCTACTACCTGTAGGAATTGCTCTGTCATTGCTCCAGGTACTTCTTGTCTTCAGCTGAGGCTTTGAGTGCAGCTCTGGCACAGCACAGCTCTGCCCTCTGGTGACAGGGCACCTCACGCAGCAGCTTGTTGGTCCGGGGTTTCCTGAACAAGTGTCAAATTGGTGTGGAAACAGCAAGTGTCACCAGTGGAAGTGGCTTTCCTGTCTCAATGAAGGTTGAGAAATGCATAATTATTTTGAACAGCTCTGAGGGGAACACCAACGAATGTTATGGGGAAGAAGATGGGAGTTTAGACTTGGAAAAGTGTTTTAGACCCACCATGAGCATGTCCTCACCTCAAGGGTGTTGTTTGTTGCTGTAATGTGCTCTTACCAGAACACCAAAACACTAAGCAGTGTGTTAGGAAGGAAGTACATCCTGGAAACATAATTTATGGAGGAGGCACCTAAAGCAGGCAAAATGTGATACCCACCTTGGAAATCTGTGGGATTAGCACCCGTGTCACCAGGAGAGGTGTCACCAGGCAACCCCTCGCTCTGCATCTGATGGGGAAGGCATCATTCCCAATATAGTGTTTCCTAACCGTGGTATTGACAAGTGATATATTTCTGCTTAGGAGAAAAAGTAGTTTTCGAATACCTGATAGTGTTCTCAGTATCCCTCTTTTCCTTCTCAAGAGGACTTCATAGGTTTGACCCTGCTTAACTTAGATGATCTGACAAGACCATGGCCCAAGATGGCCTGTCTGAAGATCATGGAAACCCAAGAAGGTGGCATGAGGCTTCATTTACAGTCAAGGAATTATCAAGTGAGAAGTAAGCTCTGAATAGAGAGAGCTTCTGTGGCCCAAACTGCATTGTTTGGGGGAGTAACATACCTCTACTGAAGAGCATTGATTGATTTGATAACATCAGGAAACCATTTATGGACTCTATTATGGGCAGCAATCGCTGGGCCTTAGAACTGCTAGAGCAGACAGATTGATGTGTGGGTCTGCTGATGTGCTTGCTACTGCATAAAACAAGGAGAAGGATGTCCCTGAAATACCAAACGGGCAAATGGAGCCATTGCATTCTTGGCTTGGGTTTTTATTATCTTTTCCTTTACCACTTATTCCGTTCTTAAATTTTTGCCCTCTTCCCTGCTGTGTAACAGCATGAATAAAACGAGGACCTTTGGATGATGGACTTTTAATGGAGGTTAATGGGAGTTAGAACTCCATGTTTCATGTTACAAAACACAGCAAAGACACACCATCATCATGCAGAGCCTATTTTGCTGCTGGCAGACTCCTGCAGAGTGCAGTTGAGACTGTGATAAGAAATATGGCTTAAAAATTGGTGGGGATTGGTTTCACAGCCTCTCCTCCGTGGTTTTGTTCCTATGGAAGTTGCATTTGCATCTGCAAGGGGAGGATTTGAATTGACACCCCTGTAAAGAAAATTTGAAATTATGAGAGGAAATCTTCCTAATCCAATGAACGGCCCAAACTGTGAGTAGCAAATACATCCACCTTTGCTACTCTGCTGTTACAAAGAAGCCGTGCACACCCTGATGTTGGAGGTGTGACTTTCTGGTTTGCTGTGTGGATTTAGAAGCCTATAAAATATTCTGAAGAGAGAAGGATGGACTTAGGTGGAATGGACACCTAATGAAAAAAGGAGTTTGGGGAGTTACATCAGGTCTACAAATATAACAAAGTAAACCTTTGTAGTCTCAATAATTCTGAAAAAACAATGGTAAGAAGTAGGAGAAGGATGAACCTGAGATGAACTGTCACCCAAGATGTGTTGAGAGTGCAAATGATGTTCATGATAGGGACAGGCCAGTCAAGAAGCAGGCGTTGGCATTGCCCTGGATGGGAGCAGGGATATGCTATGGGAAATGCTTCCCCTGGGAGCACTCAGGCTGGTTCAAAGGGCTGGTGCCCATCCTTGTATGGACCTGTCCCCAGGCACAAGGTGCTTGTTGTACCAACTCTACCTGCCTTTTTCCACCTTGGAGGACTTTCCTCTAACCAGGATGTGAGGCCTAGGAGAGGTCACCAACTGAGGGGGCTGCAGTCACACCAAAACCACCTGTGATGGTCAGTCAGGCCTTACACCTGGCCAAAGGCAGTGCAGGGCCTGTGGTCTTCAGCCCTTTGGAGATAGATTGGATATGTTACGGATATGGAGACCTTTCTGATTCTTCCCAGAGGCAGGATTTCACCTGCACATCTCACAGGTACCACTAATGTCCCTCCATCCTCCTCCTCCAGCCATTCCAGCATGGGGAGAAGCCCTAAGTGGTGCAGTGTCCTGGGAATCCTCTGGAACATGTCCGTCTCCTGCCTCCCTCAGTGGGGGACACACCAGCTGCACTGAAATGTCAGAAGGGTTTGCACAGCTGACAGGTTGCTGAAAATGGAGCATTGCCATAAATTCTCCTTATCCAGCCAAGTGCAGCTTAATATAGACTTAGCTGCACGGGCTGTCTCCCGCACTGAGCCTGGGAGCTGCCACAGCTCATGACCAAAACGTGAACTTGTCGATTTAACTGGATCAACTACTGCTAGTGAGGGGGAAAGAGAAGAAAATCCTTTTAAATTTATCTTTCTCTTTAGGTTCAAAAAGTATTAGAGGAAGGAGGCAAGAACGAACATGTCTGAACTCGGCCAAAACTCCGATGAAGACGTGTGTCCTGAGGACATCGATGAAGATGAAATCCTGGCAAACCTGTCCCCTGAGGAGCTAAAGGAGCTGCAGAGTGAGATGGAAGTCATGGCCCCAGACCCTGAAGTTCCAATTGGGATGATACAGAGGGATCAGACGGAGAAACCCCCCACAGGGAACTTCGACCACAGGTCCCTGGTTGACTACCTGTACTGGCAGAAGGCATCCAGACGCATGCTGGAGGATGAGAGAGTTCCCGTCACCCTCTTGCCCTCTGAGGTAACAAGCAAAAAATCACAAATATTTATTATGCATCAGCAGTGGGATCTGGTGTACAGCTTTAATACCTTAACCTTCCTCTGCTTCTGTCCCTTACGTAAGGTAGAGTACAAAAAAATTTAGATTAATCCTAAAAGCCTCATCAGTGATAGAATCCAGCTTGGACTGATCTCGGGGTTAGTAATTTTTTAATTGCTTTTCCCAAATATTTACTTAAGCTTTTTAATAGAAGAAAATCCTAATTCTGATTTGAGTAAAGCAAATCACTGAGAAATTGTGACAAGATCAGTTTTGGAGGATGTAACTCTAATTTGTTTGACTTTGCATATGGAAGAACACCATGTTGCTTTTCCATTGAAGACTATATTAATCATACATATTAAATTAAATTAATTGACAGAATTTAATGACATACTGGAGAAAAATCCCAAACCACTGTATTTTAACAGGGGGAAACTGATGCCTTTTCCTGGTCTTAAAATCAAGAGTCAAACATGGTTAGAAGGGGAAAAAGAGATTTTACCTTTGTATTTATTTTAATGATAAAATGCACACCTCAGTGCACACACACACGATAGATCTGGTATAACATTATAGGTGTTACTAATTAGCACATCTATCAAAGATTCCCCAATGAGAGGCTCGAGTGAGCCCCTCTCCCCAAGGAACCTTCCCCTGGATGGTTCTATCTCAGTTTACAGAATGTGTTCTGGAGAGGACCTTGGGGTCTGGGGCTGATCCCCAGCTACGAACTTCTAAAATGTTGAGTCTCCTAGCTTGACAAACAAGTCCAAGAATGTAGGGAAAAAGCACTAAGAATACAGAAGTTGTAAAAAAGTGTAAAAGGGGTATAAAAGAAAAGACAAAAATCATCATGGCATCAAAACATTCACTAACAACCAAGCATGCAGACTCTGTGAACTAGTTCAACCCTACTCAATACAGTGCTTAAATTTTTTTGACTATCCCCATGACTTTGAAATAAAGTTAAGGTCATACTTAGACATCTTTCAGGATGAGCGCTACACTTAAAAATAGGTTAATAGAATTGAAACTTGGCCAGATGAAACACATCCATACTTGAACCTAAGTGAACTCGAGGTAACTGATTTATTTTATTTTTGTTTTAAATACCAGTGGTTTGCTAGTGCACACCAATGTGGTACATCACAGACTTTCCAGGGCAGGTTTCATGGGCTGCCTTTGGAGACCAGGGGAAATCTGTGGGGCTTTTCTCCTTTTGCAACACTTTTAGGCTCAAAGAAACAATTCTTTAAACAATTCTGAGGTTAAATCTGAAATCTGGGTGTGGAGCTGGCTGCTGCATTCACAGCTGGTCGAGCAATCCCCATACCAAACCCATTAACCGCCACAGCAAAGGGCAGCAGAAGTGACTGGGACCATTTTGTCTGACTTTGGGTGTGCCACAAGCCATGACACTGTCCTGCTTGAAGTAGTGCAAATCTCAGGGAAAGAGCTCGATTTTATTAGTGCTTTATTAGCATTTCTCTGTGATGGAGGAACCACTTGCAAAAAGATGCTTGACAAAAGAAAAATCTCAGCTAGGAGTGTCTCTGGAATTGGTAGATGTTTGCAGCTAATTTATTTGGATGGTAGAAGCCTCACTGTCCTGCAACTGCTTTGTGCAGGGGCTGGTTTCTTACCTCTGGACTCCAAACTGAGCAAATATTTTACCTTCAGTGAGGTGCTGCCTTAGGTGTGATGCACTTAGGTGCCAGAGCAGGCAGCCTTGTTGTCCCTTGTGCTGGATGATTCCACAGTGGCCACAATGTGCCCTCTCCACTCCTCCTTGGGCTGAGCAAACCATCAGTGGTTCACTTTGCTTTGAGGCATATGAAGGAAACTTTCTCTCTTGTCAAAGAAATTATAAAGATTACACTAAATCCAGAAAGAGACTTTGGATCAGAGACTCTTAACCCCCACAGGGGTTCAAAGACCATCTTAACATATCATTAAATATATTCAAGATTTAACTGTCAGGACTTAATTTTATAGGCAAAGATGAGAAACTGGTTTGCAGCCTCTTTAGGAACAAATTGTTCCTGTGTTCCCAAGCAAGCTGCTGCAGCCTGAGCTTACAGCAATGACACTTTTAAGGATTATTCTCTATTGTATAGGCATAGAGGGATCTAAATCCAGCTGCTACGTGTTTATTTGAGCAGAAAGTTATTGCAACAAAGATGTTTTGCAGGTATTTCAGCTGTGAGGTTTTGTCTTCCTCAGAGAAGTGCTGCGGAGGAGATGGAAGGAGAGGCTGGCAGCAGTGGCAAGGTGGCTGGTGCGAGGATGCCAGGAACAGAGGGAAAAGAGAGACATTACCAAAATGAGCATGTGTCTGACTCAAGAACACAATCTGGGGAGGCAAAGAAAGATGGGAGTGATAAGGAGAGAGTGGTGGAGGAGGATGAGAAAGAAGAAGCAGAGGAGGAAGAGGAAGATGATGAAGAGGAGGAGGAGGAAGAAAGTGAGACTGAATTGGAAACAAAGGAGAATTACACCAATGAGAACAGTCACAGCAACCAGATAAATCAGAAGCCCGGTACAGAACCAGGAGAAATCAAAGAAAAGCCTAAGGAAAATGAAAAGAAAATATCAAAATTGAACATATCAAAATTGAACATCCCCCAAAAGTTAGCGCTGGATACCAGCTTCATGAAGCTAAGTGCCAGGCCTTCAGGAAATCAAACCAATTTAGAAGACAGTTTGGACAAAGTCCGAAAAAACAACCCTGACATGAAAGAGCTCAACCTGAACAACATAGAAAACATCCCCAAAGAAATGCTGATAGATTTTGTCAATGCTATGAAAAAGAATAAGAACATAAAAACTTTCAGCTTGGCCAATGTAGGAGCTGATGACAGTGTGGCGTTTGCCCTGGCCAACATGCTGAGGGAGAATAGGAACATCACCACCTTGAACATCGATTCCAACTTCATCTCTGGCAAAGGGATTGTTGCCATCATGCGCTGCCTGCAGTACAACGAGACACTGACGGAGCTCCGCTTCCACAACCAGAGGGGCCTGCTGGGCCACCAGGCAGAGATGGAGATTGCCAGGCTGCTGAAAGCCAACACCACCCTCCTTAAAATGGGCTATCACTTCGAACTGCCGGGGCCCAGGATGGTGGTGACCAACCTGCTCAGCAGGAACCTGGACAAGCAGAGGCAAAAGAGGCAAGAGGGGCAAAGGCAGCAGCAAATGAAAGAGCAGAAAGAGTTGATAGCGATGCTGGAAAACGGACTTGGGTTGCCTCCCGGGATGTGGGAAATGCTGGGGGGACCGCTGCCCCAGCTGAGGATGCAGGAGCCCCCACAAGCCCCCAAACCACCCATCCCTGCTGCTGTGTCACTGAGCAAAAGGCAGGAGAACATGAGGCCGCCAGCACCTGAGCAGCCGTGCAGAGAGAAACCCATCAACTTCAAAGTGATCAAGCTGAAGAAGATTCAGCGCAAACCCCGCATGCCGGAGCACGTGGAGCCCGCTGAGAAAACCAACCTCAAAGACGTCATCAAAACGCTTAAACCAATTCCCAGGAGAAGACCACCTCCCCTGGTGGAAATAACCCCGAGAGATCAGCTCCTCAATGACATCCGTCAGAGCAATGTCGCGTACCTCAAGCCGGTAAGCGCGGAGTGGTGGCAGTGAGGGGAGGGAATGGCATCCATCTGCTGTGCTCTGAGCTCTGGTTGGAAATGCTGGGCATTGGTGGGGCTGGCAAATGCACCTGCACATGGCACCATCACTCTTGTGTCAGGCTGCCACTCCTGGGATGCAGGTGGTTGTTTTCCAGCAGCACTGAGGTATGGCTTGCACAGGGAACTCTCAGCAAGCACCAAGGCTGCAGCCTTGTGCATCCCTGTCTGCATCCACAAGGCAAAAGAAAGGAAATTCACTCAGGGTGTGAACAAACCCACAGAAAATCAATGTTATGATACTTGTAATAGTGTATTAGTTATGACAGGCACATGCTATTATGAGATGGTTGTTTCAGGAGTACAACAGGTATTTTTTTTCACACTAGTCCCCCATGAGCCCCATGTTTCTCTCTTCAATAGCTGCATTTTTCCTTAGCCCTCACTTTACACAAGAGAGGATTGTCACTTGGCCAACACTGAAGTCCAGCCTGGACTCAAAATCTGCAGCCCTGCTCCTGCCTGCCTCACCCAGTAACAAGGACCGTATTCTTTTAGTGATCCTTTGCTGCTCATTCTTTTCCTGTCCTTATTTAGACCAATTGCAAAATTCTAGTGCTAACAGGAAAAAAAGAAATTAGATCCACCAGCAGAGAGGATGGAGCAAGGTTATGGGAAGAAAGTAGTGGTACTGTGGGGGATTTTATATTTGTTTTCAAGTAAATCTTTGCCACTGAAAATTGGCTCAGTGGTCAATTCAAATGAGCTCAATATCATCCTGACTTAGAGAATGCAAGTCCAAAACTGAAAACTGCCTCTTGGAGTTGCTCTTACTTGGGTACCAAATTCACAGGCCTCTTCTCAAAATGCTGGCCACCATATTTAACCTCTTGCTCTCCTGGCCTGTTATATTCTCTTGCGTTGTACCATAATTCAAGACATCCTAAAAACTGGCTGATGTATTTGTAGCTTGATGCCTGTTTGTGCTGCCAAGGCTTGAGGAAGAGGACAGAAAATCCTCTGTGATTAAAAATGGTCAAGTAGTATTTCGTCATTATTTTTTCTTTCAATTTTGACATTTTAATATAGTGGTCCTAATTTTGCTTTCATTTATACCTACAAAGAAATAATTATTTCCTCAGTAATTCGAGAGAGTAGTTTGTCCTGATATTTTGTCAGGGGCAGGTCCTGCAGTGACCTCGGATCCTGGTCCAGGATTACCCTGAACATTCTGTCCCCTAGGCAAGTTTTGGGGTTCTGAGTTTCTGCTGGCCAGTCCAACTTGGCTGCAGCCAGGGTCTCTCCTCAGGGCATTTCTGGCCTTTCTAGGCCAGTCTAGGATTTGGACTTCAGTTCCACATCCCAGACAACAAGACCTGCTTGTGGAAAGCTCACAAACTGTGCTGGTGACAGCAGGTTGGTCCTTCACTGCCGTAGACCTGCTGCCTTCCCAGCTCTCAGGAAGGTGGAGGACAATGGCACCTGTTCTCTGCCAGGCACAGCCCTTCTTTTGCATGGCAATGATTGAGAAACCCGCGTGCTGCCGGGTGCCAGAAGTGACACTGAACCCCAGCCACTCCCCCCAAAGCCATCGCGAGGATTTTATCCATGCGAGCTGTGGGGTTAGAGGCAGAGGGATCAATTCATGGTGCATCCTAAGTGTGCCAGGTAACAACTGCTATCACAGCCCATGGAAAAATGAAATGATGGACACGTGTGTTGGGGGCTTGGGGAGGTATGTTTTGGTGGATTGTTTGGGGATTTTTTGGGTTGGTTCTTTTTTGGCATGTGTTATCAGACCACTTGGCTTGGATTTGGGCATTAGGGTGTTATTCTCGCCACCCTGCATGATATTGGTAACTCCTTATTTGCCTCAATTCCCTCAGCTTCATTTTTAAAATGGAGCTTTACTGCTTGGCTGAGCCACGGTGTTTGTTCTCTCCGTGGTGGGACTAAATGCCTTCAAATTGATTTCCTGGACCTTAAGCGTTGCAAACATTGAGTGGGGCATTACAAACAAAAGAGAGCTCCCAACCAGAGCTCTTTGGAGTTCCCAGCTGTTATATTTTTAGTTTCTGAGGGTTTGTATTAGACTAAACTGGCTTGGTAAATAAGACTAAGAAATTTCCTCCTCCTAGTACTACATGTCCTTGCCCAGGTGCCGTTGCCAAAGCAGCTGGAGTGAGAGACCAGACTGACCTGAAGAAAACAACTTGGAATAAGGACTATTCAAGTTTTGCTTACAACTGTTCCAGCAGATGTTTTCTGCAGAACCCAGGTGGTATATTCAACTCTTTGGGAACAAAGCCTGCGATACACACTTGTTAAGTGTGGTGAAAACAGCTGGCATGGGAAAAGTCAGTGCTAAGCATTTCCATCAGGTATCAAACAATCCTGCTGCCATCTGTCTGCCAAGTGGATTTGAGGCTTCAGTGTGTTGTGGGAGTATTTTCTCAGAGGCATCAATAACCTTGTCTTTCTAGCTTGTCAGCGAACTATTTTGCTTCCACGTTGTCCTTCTGCTGCCAGATTCTGCAGGAACACACTGTGCCTTATCTTATCTTTCTTTTCACACATATGCTACTTTATTACTCTCTTGTCCATGAGAAATGTATTTGGTTTCCATGTATACGGCTTCATTTTTTAGGCTAAGGAAACAGAAATGAAATAAAGCTCTCTCTGTAAGATGTGTGCAGCACTTCCATCGCTAACAAAGCGCTCACAGACAGAATGACTGCTCTGGTACAACAAACACATTTCAAGCTCCCTCCATTTCAGAACAATGTCTAGTGGGTATTGTACCTGATCAGCATATAAAAGATGATGCCATGCACTGCTTTGAGAGCTGTGATGTTCATTCCCCCTGATTCACCTCTGTCTTACTGTAATCCTTAATTGCAGCCACCTTGGAGAGCACTGAAATGCCATTTTAGGTCTCTCTCCACACTGTTCTTGTGGCAGGAGGATGAGTCTTACCTTTTGTCCAGGGGTTTAAGAAACTCCTAATTCCTCCTAGTAGGATGTGTGAATAGCATGTCACATCCTGGCAGGGCTGGATTTGAAAGGGTAAAACCTGTATATATACAACTTAGTTTTTCCTTAATATTTTTGTGAATTTTTTTCTCCTCCCTCTGTATAATCACATTAAATTCTTCTGCTGTCCTTCTTGTAAAGCAGCTACAGGTAAGTCACACTCTTGTGAAAAACATACACAAGAGACCAATTGTTCTGGGGTTTTTTTTTTCTTTGTTTTTTAAAGCTATAAGGCATAGGGAAAGAAGAAAGGCTTTCCCTGTGCTAAAATGCAGCTCCCCTGCCTTCCTGTAGCTACTTGATCCAAAGGCACAGCTTTGTAGCTCCTGGCAGGATTTCCTTCAGGTGAGTTAATCTCTGAGTGGTAACTCTTAGCAACCTTCCCTTGGCAGCTAAATCCCAATCCCATCCTGCTCCCCCTTCCCATGTTTATTTCAATAGTCCTGTAGTACCAGCAATGTCCAGGATCTCTTGAATCTAAGGTAGTCTCTACTATCACTTGTTCAAATTTTCATTTGTTCTTGTCCTTTTGGTACTTGTCACCTGGTCTCTTTCCAATATCCACCTTCCAAACTTGTAAAACTGCTCCTCAGCTCTGCTTCTGTTTGCAAATGTAATGCCCCAAACTCAGGAAAGCTGGTTTCTGTATTGCCCAGGAGAGAGCAAGTAGCTTTAAAGTATCATGTAAGAAGGAAGTGACATAAAAAACAGAAGCAATTTTCATTGCAGGCCTCTTTTTGTAAAGGAGAATAGTAGGAAAGGAAGAAGCTTGGTACTTGCAACCAAGCCCTTGCACGGAGCGCAGCAGCAAGTGACAAATGCACCAAGTAACTCCCCAGGAAAGCTCTTGGAGCACGCTACTCTCCAGACTGGCTTCAAGGCCAGGCTGGTGCAGCTCAGACTGCAGCAGTTGGGACAGGGAAAGCACAAAAGAATATATAATATAGTGCTTTACAATCTCCAATTCAAGCTGCCAGGCACCAATTACTGCTACACCCAGAAGCTGCCAAACATGAATTTCTAGGGTGGATAGAGCAGGACCTGTGAATCCCTGCTCTGATCCACGTTCTCCCACCGAGCAGCCTCTCAGTGATCACAGGAGGAGGGAGGCAGACACAGAGATCACACCATTAGTTTGACTGCAGCAGAGCTGGCTTCCTAGTACTGCTCAAGGCACAGCTCCCAGTAATCCTACAAGCAGAAATCCCTCTCAGGTAATTAACAGACATGTGAAATCCCAGTTAAGTAGAGCTGAGTTATATAAGAGACCAAAACTGCATGAACAAATACCGTAAGTATTCCACCTCTGTAGAGCAGCCATTTTAAGGATGCAAGAGCAAGGCTGTAACATTTCAGCTCAGAGGTCCCTTGGGCCTCAACAAAGCTGACACAGACACAGAGCAGTCAGAGCCAGCAGCTTAATCCCCAGCACGGGCTTGTGGCACGAGCCGCAGGGTGACAGCGGATGTCCCACTACCCCAACCACAGACACAAGCTCAAGTTTCCAACCATTAGAATTTATTTTTCTTCATAACTGTGCAGTTTTTAAAATGCTACTGTAATGATGAAGTCATAGGCTACTATGTTCTTTAGGTGTGGAAACAGTTTTCAAAAAACAAAGACCATGCGCTACAAGCGAGGAACAGGCCATTGACTCTTCAGCTGGAATATACAGACATTTTTGATAAATACTGATCACCTTAACACTTAAATGGAATGACATGTTCAGATTTCTACACAGTTTACTATGAAAACAGCATGGCAAGTTACATAAAAGCTTCAACTTCAAGGATCTTTGCTTTTTTGTTAAATCAATTACTTGGTTAAAAAAGAGAAATGCAAGAATATTTGAAATGGAGTCTCACCTGGACAACTTTCCCCCCTGTTGTTGGTAAGCTCCTGTTATCAAGATGATTCCAACAGAGCTGGCAGTTAAGTTGTGTATATATAAAAGAATCCCCCACACTGCTTTCAACATCAGGAGTTTTAACAGGCAAATATCTTCATGAATTTGGAATGGGTTTTCAAAAATTGTATCTTGACATTTATTGCTTTTACTTGTAAACCTGAAATCCAGTTTATTCCTTGATGAGTGTTGGAAGTACAGAGTCAACAGATGCATGTTTGACCTGTATCTTTGCATTCTGGGTGAGAAGAAAGAAAAAGATGACCCACGCTCAAGAACACACATACACCTCCATCTACAAACAGCCTGTGCAGACTAAAGCAGGTAAGTCCTAAAGTAGCAGTATTTAAAAACATCAGCGGAGTAGAAACCCAGCTCATCCAACCTATCTATTTTTCTCCCACGCTTGGCCAGAGTTTAGCTGGTACACAAGGAAGTTTGGCTCTCCTGCAGAAGGGAGCAGTTCTACAGATGAGGATTTCGGAGAGCCTGAAGATAAATGTTACTGGGACAGGCAGGCAGTGCCATGGATACTCTTCATGCTTACAGCTACTTGGACTGTCCCATGGCTGCTGAAGGACGGCTGTGAGGTGAGGACGGGAACCCAGACTGCATACAAGCACTGCACCGTTTTACCATGTGCCAGTTAAGCTGGTAACTAATACAGAGCACTCAAGGGAGGGATTTGGAGGATGCAAGAGGTACCTGCTTTTGATACACTTCAACTCATCTGAGCATCACCAGACTGAAGGTGCCACCCAGCATAACCTGGCTAAACTGCAATACTTTAGAACTGAGATGAAAGGGATGTTGCTTTAATAGACCAATTTGCTACAAGACAGTTTGAGAGACTGCATTCCATAGGTTTCCATCTCTTCCTCCTCTACCCCCAGCAGAAGAGACAAGCAAACATGGTTAAGTTAGTATGAATTTGTGTAAACACCAAAACATTTTGCTATACAATAGAAAAAGAGTTGCTGTTCTTATGTTCTTAGAGGAGCCCTGAAGACCTTGGAATACCTGTATCCTGCAACTATTAACCTGTACCACATGCATTTCCTGTTTTGTACATAAACTGAAAGCAAGCTTGAACAATAGTAAATAGCAACTACACTCCTGCAACAGGCAGAAATGCCACATTGCAGCTGCTTACTCCTTCACTTTAGATATGTAGTCAGCCAGTTTGTTGATACTATCCTCTTGCTGTTCTAGAGCATCCAGTATGAAGCCCATTGGGGTCTTCTTCAAACCCATCCCCTCCATCTTGTTCTGCAGCTTGTTCTGTATGTTCCGGAGCCTCAGGGAAGCGTGGACAAACATCACTGCATGACAGAAACACACTCATTAGTTGCTACTGCCCAAGGAATGCATGGTTCTTGCAGCACTTAAGACACATCCCAGCACCTTCAGAAGATGATGACGTATCAATGGCTGCTTAAGTACCACAGGTACCCATTTAATAATAACACTAAAGATGGCTTGTGCAGCTTTGTGTCCCCTCCCAATTCTGTTTGGGGACCATCTAAGCAGAGATAGCAAAGTTAACAGCTGACTTACACTCTGCAGACTTGTTTGAGAAAGCTCAAGTCACACACCTTTAGCTCACAGAGAAGAGAACAAACACTTACAGAGGAGAGGAAGTGTGATCCCAAACATGAACACCATGACATCTCCCAGGTAGGAGATCAAGAAGTAGCTAGACAGCATGATGGCCACGACAAACGTGGTTGGGTACTGCTTCTTCATCTTGCGGAGTATATCCTTGTTGTGTGACATCCACACAAACCCCAGGAACACCAGCACCACCACAGTGCCACCAATGAGCATGTTCAGGGGACTCAGAAACCTGGAAAAAACAGGAAACAACAACAAAAAAGAGTTCAATTTTACAACCTTCCTGACTTGTGTCCATATAGGATCAGCCAGCTCAGTGGTAGTGTTACTAGGAAGGTAAGACATTGAAAAGGCAGTTTCTGCTGTCCCTCACCAAGGTCTTTAACAGGAGCTAAAGTAAAAAGTACAACTGAACAAGGAACCCTTAGCACTGAATTTGGATAATCTTTGTCTTTATGTTCTCTTCCTGAGCTTAGCTTAGGATGCTGAGTTTCTGCAGCAAGTCATCAAAGAAGCACTTCCTACCAGGGCCCCTCCTACCTCTGCAGTCAACTCTTTTGAAATCACACCCCGAGTTAGCATATCCAGACAGAAGATGGAGACAACATTGACTGATCTTCTCCCTTCACATGACCAAAACCAGGCTCAGGCTAGGCCTTCAGATGAACTAGCTCTTCATGGTATCTTGTCTGGGTTTGCAAAATGGGAAAGGTAGAACACCGAGTAAAGGAAGCTAGTTCACTATTTCTCATTTCTGAATAAACCTTCTCATTGGTTTACATTCAAACAAAAGAACTGTATGAACCTGCAGAAGGAGCCTGCCACTGTCAGCACAACAGATGGAAGCCCAGTCCCAAGCAAGGATGCCTGAGAGTCAGAAGGACCTGGAGTATGGGATAAAGGCCTTACAGGAAGAAGAGCCAGGCCTGGCAAGAGTCACTGCTGAGGTTTGTGTTCTGTTACTGTTATCAGAGTTTCCAAGCAAACCAAGCCATTGAATGGATCAGCTTTGGACTATAAACAGCAACTCCCTTTTTTGGAAGAAGGCAAGAGCGTCATCTGCTCAAACCACTTTCCCAAGTATTTAGAGCTTGTTCAGAATCAAGCTCTCAGCAATGACTTTGCTGAGCTTGTTTCTGTACTCACACAGAGTTCAGGATCTACGGTATTCCACTTACATAGTATTAAGTTATGTGAATTCATGAGCATTCCAATTTTCTGGCTTATACATGCACTGATGTGATTACACAGCAGCTGAGGCCTCTGGGCTATTACAACTATGGCAGCAGCATGACACCACCCTGATAAAGCCAGACATGCTCAAGGTTTACTCTTGCAGACTTTGCAGCTCATCCTGCTGCTCCAAAGCTATCAGGCCCAGTGATTCACCACTCCTCCCCACTGCCAAGGAGGATGTTATGGTTTGTGGTCTGTGCTTCATATCCGGCCCAGGCAGAAGAAATCTGCTGCAGGACTGGTACTGCCAATGCTCTACCTGCAGTGCTAGGGAGCATTTTCCTGGAGCAGGAAGAACCCCCAAGAATTATTTCAGAGCAAGGACTGGCTCTTGATTCTTCAAGTCAGTTGTGCCAAGAGGAGATGGGACAACTGGACATAAAAAGATTAAAATTCAGAGTAGTTCCCCACCTGCTTCTGCTACTCATGCTGAAAAGCCAATCGGGCTTTTTGGAAGTGGTAACAGGTCAGACTTGCTTGTTACATTTGAGTCACTCCCTGTAGCTAGCCAGATTATATTTAGCTCTGAATTGTCAATCTAAAGTTTCCAGGCTGGAAAAACTGAACGGCATTGCTCTGGAAAGAAATCACTTTTGTCTTGCTCCTTTGCAGCAGGAGGAGGGTGACTCATGACTGGACCACACTGGTGCCTGGGTTATATATGTACTACTGGACATATGAGAGTCTTAAAGTAGAATTCACCTCCACACCTCAGCTGTCTTGGAGCTGAAATGGCCAGACTTACATACACAACTCACAGCAATCTATTTTTTGTTGCTAAAAATACAGGGACAAGATAATCCTGGAAGTAACAAAGATCTAGGCAGAGCTCCACTCTACATTTTCCATGTGCCTGGAAAATACTCTCAAAGCCATATCATCCCTACATTTCCCGTTACTCCTATTACAACTTCAGAAACCGGTGGTGAAGAACCATGCCTCCTTACTTATAAGGAAGAGACCAAAGACTTCTCTGCTCTACATTTCTTTCTGGTATTGCACAGGTTCTGTATAACTGACTGGCTGAAAGGGATATGAAGTGGGGTGAGGGGAGAATGCATTCAGAAGATCCCTCTTTTGTGAGGAAAGTGATTTGAATTACATGTTTTCTGAAGTGGGCTGCATTCCAGTGTGTACAAGGGAACAGTGAACAGAAGTATCAAGTGAAGGCATTCAGAGCCACATGAACACAGATGGGGATTGCAGTTGCCACTGAAAACCAGTATTCAAATTATCAGCCATGTGTCCATAGACTTCACTACTGGTGATTACAGTGCTGGCTTGCACCCTTTATTGCTTGACTCGCCCACAGCGTAATTTACAGCACTAAGATTATCCTAGAAATTCATATATAGAAAATCCTTTTACAACAATGGCATTTTTCAGGAAAGCAGAACTCCATTATCCAGTTTCACTCAGATCTCTTGGCACGCAACACAATAGCTAAAAACTAAAAAGGAAAAAACAGGGATATGTAATTTTAGAACACCACAGACTGGGGAAAAAGAGAGCTGTGTAACAGCTCTAGAAGTCACCTTACTGTTGAACCACCAACACCGATATTGGCCTTATTTATACAGAGGTCAGAACACAAGAGGACAAATTTGTGCTCAGGCAAGGAGGCTGGAAATCTTTCAGAGATCCAGAGAAAAGGTAAGTGACCGGCCATTAAGTATGTTGCAAGACACTTTCTAAATATAATTCCCTTTAGCAGGGATTCATGAGACCTCAAATACCTAAGAATGTAATGCCCAGAACTATCAGCATGGCAAGGGTATGGTGACTTGAGTTTACACTGTTCAGATGACTTAGGGGAAGAAAAACTCTTTCAGGGTTGGATGTAAAACCCACTAACTTCTCTGACCCTGAAAGCAGTCAGTGTGGCAAGACTAACAGCATTTGGGGGTGCTAACAGCCCAGAGCACCCTGGCTGGATGACCTTCTTTGTTTTCTGTGGTGACAAGGTACAACCCTGGTGGGATGCTGTGACCTCCAGTACAGCTGGGACAAAGTGACAAGGAAAAGCCATCATTCAGTTTCCTGCTGCCCTGCAGATACCAGGCTTCCTTCAGCATCTGCCTAGATACAAAGCAGAGACAGGGAAAACAAATACATGAAAAGAAACATCCTGCACGGCATTGTCCTGTGTCAAGCAGGGGCACGGGACACTCCGTATTGGTGGAAGCAGCCTCAGGAGAGCAGACATGCTCAGGGTGTTTGGGAAGAAGTACTGGCAGCTACCCCTGGCCAGAAGAAACAGATGAAGATGAAATACTTTCTTTTTTTAAACTAAATTCGTATTTCTAGGCTCTGCCCTACATGCATCACGAGACAGGTGAGAGTTCTCACATAGGAGCAGGAAAACACAAGAAGCTCAGCTTTCAGTGAGTGATCACATCACCTCTTCTTGTCAGGTTGTTTCATACCTGCACACTTGTGCACAGCCTTACAGCAGGAGAGGGGGAGGACATACAGCTGTAGCATAGGGAAAAAAGAGCTTGGTGAGGAACATCCTCTGTGCAAGACAGGTAGCCTCTGGCAGCACGAGCCCAGAAATAGGATAGGCCACATAAAAAGCAAAAGCAAGATAGCTCCATCCTCCTATCATCTCCATTTTAGATTACTGTCTTGGGGTGATTATTCAGCAGTTGCTGTCACATCTGTTTCTTTCGCATGTGACCAGGCAAGTCTGAACAAAGGCGCTGAGACTGGCAGTCATTGAGAACATTTTTTTATTTAGACCAGCCCAGTTAGGCTGAAATAAGCATGAAAATTCCCTCTTAAAAGGCCTTTTGCTCCACCCCTGCCCAAGCACTGGGCAGGTTAGGGCACTAAAATGCTTCCTTCCTCATTTGCATTAATTTAAATAACTTGAAAGATGAAGTTCTGCCTCCTCCCTCCCCATACTCTGAGCTTCACTGAGGGTATACAACTCTAACTACAGGTAACACATAAAATTATAAATAGCACATTGTCTCAGGGGATAGCCCTCAGCATCCATGGATTTAGCAATGCTTCTGTACCTATTGTTGCTCACTTGCACGGCTTTGAGAACAGGAGACAGATTCCTGCCTGAAGAACTACCAGACCTTTATGAAGTTATGCACCAATGTTATTATGCAACATGTTTTAAAATTATGTGTTTTGCTCGTTCAATCTTTCATCAGGCATGAGAGAAACTTAACATTTTGCTGCTCTGGAGTCTTTGTTTCAGCAAAGGGAATCACTGCAAGGACATCAGCTAAGGTAGTGGTCTGGGGAAGAAACAAGGAAAAAAAATATGACACAGTTGTTGACTGCTGGGGTTGTACAGATGGACAGTAGATGTTTTAAAGAAGTGGCAAAGGAAAGAGACATCAAACCTCAGGCTGCAAGGAGAACATTATTCCAAGACAGAATGAGCACTGATGCAGCACTCTGAAATTCAGCATGCTTTTTAAAAACTGTCAGATTTAGAAGCTAATTTTTAGCAAGTACATGGCAACAAAAGCCTAGATGAAATTACATTAATTTAAAGCAGTTAAGTTTGAACTACATGACAGAGAGGCCTTGTTGGAGTAGGTGGAAGAACAGACAAGTTTCACTTATTAACCAAATTCACTGTTTGAGGGAAGTTGCAAGATGTGGGAGGCCCTGAAGGCCCTGATTTTAATAAAAGTTATACAGGACTCACAATGGCAGGGTCCTGGCTCAGGGTAAGAACAGTGAGTCCAGTTCCTCTATAATCGGGAGAAAGGGCACAATTTTGTCAAGATCTTGGTTTTGTCAGCAATCTACTGCAACAGAGTTGTAGGGGGAAAAAAAGAAAAAGCAGACAAGTCCAGAGTCCTTCTTAAAGGAACTTGCAGGGAGGGAGTGTGGAAGAGGGAGTGTGACTGCTACCTGTATTTGTGGCTCTAAATCAGGAGTTTCAGTTTCTTGTTCACTGATTTATTATTTTATACCCAGTCCTGTCGGCTGAAAGTAAAATCTGCATTACTGCAAAGCACAGAGCTTCATTTACAGGTAACAGTAGCTATGGGAGAAGGCAAATGGAGGGAGAAAGGCAGGGACACGATGCAGTAAAGACCATTAAAATTCTGCTATGGTCATGGTAAGGTTATTCCATACCTTGTGGAGAGAAGGTAAAAGACTGCAGAAGTCAGCTTTGTTGTAGGTGGGGCAGTAAACTAAAGCTGTGGCAAAAAGCACTGTATTTCCAATATCTGCTCTAGGCTACAATTTCTGTATCAGCCCAGCACAACCACAGCTACCAAGTACTGCAACAGCTGAAAATACTATCTTTGCATTTCAAGGCTGTCTATATAATTAGATGGTTTAAGAGCAGGTAGAGTTGGTCATCGGCTAAGTTTAGTTTTGATCACAGGAAGACCACTACATTAGTGGTTCCAGTAATCCTGCCCTTAGGCCTGGACACAGCCCTGGAGTTCCTAAAAAGCCATGATTCATCATTTATCACTCAGGGTTCCTGCCCATTATAGAATGAAGTGCAAGACAACTTAGTCATCAATTTAAATTTATCAGGAGAACTTTCTTTACCTTTCTCCCAAAGCCACAGTTTGGCCAAATGAAAAATATTTTTATTAAAAGAAATGGATACTTTTTTCTCTATTGAGGTATTATCCCATTTCCTTTAGAGTTCTTCTCCCATTCAATTTTACTTCTGTGTTAGAAGAATCATGTTCATCATATACCAAAGACTCTAAGACATGCAATAAAAAAAATGTTTGAGATAAAGATCCCGCTTCAGGTCTTGTTCATCCATAAGTTTTAAACACAGAGCATTATCGCTCAATATTAAGATGTTGTAATTCCAGCTCTGATATTAGTTTCCATCTTCTGTGGCTCTCTTCCTCCTCTACCTCCCACCTCAGCACATTAGTAGGAAATAAGTGGGAAACAAATCCCCCTTGATCTGAAGAAAAGCAATCAGAGTTCAAAAGGAGCAATTTAGGAGGGTGAGTAAAAGCTGCTGCCATCCTGTTTTCCAGCTGGAGATACCAAAATTGTGTACATTCTTTCCCCACCTTGTTGGGCAGAAGAGCATCCCCCCGCTTTCCAGGGACACTGTGCTTTACCTGTTCATCAAGCGCTGGCTACAGCATCGTGCTGCTAAACAATGGTAATGAACACTGAAGTCTAAAACGAAGTGGCACAAGAACAGCAAGACCATGGAAGTCTCATTTTGCCAGTCTACTAGTCTGTAAAGATCACTGCAACATATCCTCACCAAAATCCACAAGAACAAAGCCTGTGCCACTATCCCGAACCTGAAACCATCATATGCATCAAGAAGAAAATGCAGGATTCTGAGCCTATCCTTCCACAGAGCACAGGTAGGTCAAAGCTCCTTGTGAGCCACAGAATCTTTACCAACTTAGATGCTGGGTCAACAGCTTCAGAAGCCCTAACAGGATGCAGAATGCTTATCCAAAAAAAAAAAAAAAAAAATTGATTTAGGGGAATCATTTTAAGCCTCTGCAACATAAGAGATAAGATGTACTTCAGCCAAAGCCACTCTGGCCTAGTGGCTGGGCAATTCTCCAATTTAAGCATTTGCGCACTTTTTGTTGAGAAGAGTGAGTATTCCAGTTTCCATATTAAAATCTTAATCATCAGTTTCTGCTGCATGTCTTGCTTAAGAGCTTTCTGGCCAAATATCCTAGAGCAATACCTGAAATAAGAGTCACATAGCCTTTGTTTCAGAAGGTGATTATAAGGTTACTTCCTAATTCCCTTCAGGAATGCTAGGTGTGACACAACATTGTACCAGCAGATGGTCCTACCTTGAAGGTCTCAATCCTGCCCACCAAAACGAAATAAAGGGATACCTTATTAATTTTATAGCAAAGTTTTACAGTATGAGCTAGCTCAGAAATAAGAATGGCTTGCCCTGAACACTACTTTAGAACTGTAAGAGAGAGCAGAATTGATCTATGCATTTTTTTAAATTCAAAGCTGAGCGTGTCTCAGCCTCAGCAGCCCCACTGGGCAGGTTCAGGAGGAAGCACAGACCCCGCTGTGCGGGATGCGGCTCCGTTTTCCGCGAACAGCGACATCCTGCACTGCAAGCATCGCTGCCTTCTGCCAGGCGGGGTGTCCGCAGCCTCCGCCTTGGGCACAGGGCTGGAGAGGCAGCGCATGGAAAAGGGGGATAACAGGGAGCCCTCAGACCGGTCAGACCCCACCAACACATCACAAACCAGACTGCTGCCGAGTCCCCCCGCCAAGGGAGGCTGTAAACCAGGCCTCTACATTTTTAAACGACACCAGAGGTTTAAGGAGGGACGGGAAGAGAAAAGGGGAATGAAAGAGGGTATGGGGAAACGGGGGGAAAGGGAGAAAGGGAAAAGGCAGCTCCCCCGCCCCTGTACTTTCACATCCCGCCCGGGGCTGGCCGGGAGCTTTCCCGTGGCACCGGGCCGGGTCGCAGAGCCCCCCGCCCGGGGATTGGGGCCACCCCACCCCGCCCCGGCCCGCCGGCCCTGCCCGGCCGCACCGCGAGGCCGCGCACTGACCCCACGATGGAGACGAGCGCGGCGGCCACCATCAGGTAGTTGGTCTGGTAGTAGAGCAGGTTGCTGACCACGCGGTTGTTCCATTTCGAGATGTCCTTGAGGTCGGGCAGGGCGAAGCGGTCCGAGCCGGGGAAGAAATCGTCCCAGGCCCGCAGCGGGGCCACCTGCACCTCCATGGCCGCCGCCGCCGCCGCGCAGGCTCGGGAGCGCCGGGCACCGCCCCGGGGCGGCTCCGGCACCGCGGCTCCGGCACCGACAGCGACAGCGGCACCGGCACCGGCCCCGCTCTGGTCCGGCGCCGCCGCTCTGCGCTGCTGAACCCGCGAGCGAACGAGCAGCAGAAGCTGCACAAGCGACCGGCGTGTGTCACCGCCCAGGGCTGGCAGCTGACAGGGGCTGCTGTCAATAATCGCTGTAAATTCATTGTTCCTTCAGCAAGAGGTGATGCACGTTGAGCATTCACGTGGCGAAGCCACTTGGCATCATCTGTGAAGCAAGGGATGAGGGGGGAAGGCACCACGAAAAGTGTCAGCCCCAGCCAAGGAGGCACTGCCGGGTGTCCCATGGCAGGGAGGCTCTGCTAGTGGGGTTGATGTCTTCGGGCTGAATTTTCTGTCTTCAGGCTGAATTTTCTCACCTTTTGAAAACGTAACTGATGTCGTCTGATAATTTCTATAAAAGAATTTGCCTAATGAAGAAAAGAACTTTGGGTTTCAGGTATTACCTAAGATTACATCACCTAAATAAATATGCATTAGGAAGGCGGAGAATATGTATTATATAGGCGTGTTCATGTAAATTTTACTATAGAATAGATGGAACTTTTTACCCCTTGAGGTGCTTGATTTGCAGAAACTTCTGCCTTGCACCCTGCGCAGATTAAACAATGTCTCCTTTCTAAACCAGACTCTGTGTTCAGAGAGCTCATGAAATGGCCAACAGGGTGACCGTGCCTTTGGAGGGAAAGGTTGGTGCCAGCAGCTGTTGTTTTGACCCCAGCAGTCCGTGTTGGAACACTTGTGTTTTCAGGCTGTCACACTTCAACCACCATGGCTCGAGCACAGGCTGTCTGTGCATCACACAGCATCACAGGTATGCTGCACTACCACGCCAACCATCAAAATCCCTCTCAAAATGTAATATAGCAGTAAGAGGCTGGCACTTGCTTCTCGCAGCTCAGTCCATAGAGGATTTACATCCCTACTTGAGCACAATCTCTATTAGTGCTGCTCATCTGCTTCCTGGCCTGCGATTGTTCTGGTTTATGTGCAGTCCCTGTCCAGCCCCTGCCCAGGGAGTGCTGATAAAGCAAAAGCCATTGTGGCTGGCAGCGACCAGCTCGAGCCTGATCACATTTGAGTTCCAGCCCTCCTGGAAGCTTTCAGGCACCATGATCTCCACACACTTTGTCCCTGAGGATGGCCTCCATGGGTCCCAGGAAGTTCTGAGTTCAGAGGAGGCCATGAAGATGATTCAAGGGATGGAGCAGCCCTGCTACGAGGAAAGGCTGAGAGAATTGGGATGGTTTGGCCTGCAGAAGAGGAGGCTCTGTGGTGACCTAATTGTGGCCTCCCAGTACCTGAACGGAGGCTGCAAGAAAGATGGAGCAAGACTATTTACGAGGGCCTGGAGTGACAGGACAAAGGGGAATGGCTTCAAACTGATGGACGGTAGGTTTAAATATTAGGAAGAAATTTTTCCCTGTGAGGGTGGTGAGGCCTCTGCACAGGTTGCCCAGAGAAACTGCTCAGATGGCTGTCCCATCCCTGGAAGTGTCCAAGACCAGGTTGGACAGGGCTTGGAGCAACTTGGTCTAGCGGAAGGTGTCCCTGCCCATGGCAGGGGGTGGAACAAGATGATCTTTAAGGTCCCTTCCAAGCCAAACCATTCCATGACTCTGTGATCATCAGAGAGGCGGGCGCAGGGAAATCCCTCGGGTGCGGGCAGGCAGGACGGGACGGAGCCTCTGTCTCAGAGACCGGGGGTGTCCGGAGGGGGTCCCCGCCGTGTCTCCTTGGCGATTATCGCGACTATCGCCGCCCCCGGGCCGCGCTCAGCCCGGCGGGCCCGGCCCCGCCCCTCGCGGGGCACTGTGGGAAGCAGAGGGAACTATGGCGGATGGTGAGGAACCGTAAGTGCCCTGTATGTGTGTGCTCGGCCGGCCCTGCCCCGGGCCCGGGGTCCCCTCTCCCTCCTCCCCGGTCTCTGTAGCGCGATACTGACCCTTCTTTTATTCTCTCTCTTTTAGGGAGAAGAAAAGAAGGAGGCTAGAGGAGCTGCTGGCGGATGGGTTAGTGCGGGGCTGCGGGCGAGCGGGGCAGGGGCAGCGCTTGCTGGGCCGGGGGTAGGTGAGGGCGAGCCGCAGCCCCGCAGGAGCTGAGGGCTGGGAGGAGGCTGCGGGGCCCGCGGGAGGCGCGGGCAGGGAGGAGGGAGCCCCAGGAAAGGTGGCGTAGGTGGGGCAGGGCCCTTGAGCAGCGTGGGCTCGGGGAGAGAGAGGAAGCTCCCGGGGAGAGGAGCAAGGGGCTGCCCCGGAGCGGGGTGGGAGTTGCGGGCTCGCAGCTTGGCATGGTGTGCTGAGGAGCTTGGTGACGAGAGGGGGAAAAGCTGCCTTGCCGGTCAGGGACCTGGGAGGGCCTCTAGGCTAGAAGCAGGTGGCTTAAGTTTTGGCTGAAAATTAAAAATTCAGACTGCAGAACAGTTGTCTCTGCACATTAAAACTCTTAAAATCTACGCACCTGACTTAAAGGCCATGAAAACTAATGTTGAGAAATCTTTAACATCATCTGCTTACATCCCTTAATTTACTCCATTCCATGTGCTTGTGTCCCTCTTCCCCAGGATCACCAGGCAGGCCTGCCTGGGCACTGGCAGTGCATGTGTGTCGGGATGAGGGTCACAACATTGCCTGGGCATGTTGGATGGGAGGGGTGCATGCCAAGTCCCCCAAAAGCATGGAGCTTTGGAGATGTGAAGCTGGCAGGGAAAAGTCTGAGCTTAAAGCAATATAAGGACTGTGGTGCTCTGATAGATGAAACAAAATTTAAAATGAAAACAACTCAATTAAATAAATAAGAATTTTGTTAAACTCTTTTGATACCTGGTCATGCTGTTACAACACAAAAAAGAAACACTTGAAAAAATGGTCTCTGAAATAAAACATAAAATCTCAGGTTAAGTTACTGATGTTTTTCAGATCTCCACAATGTCCAACCCTCTAAAAAGCAAACTGTAGTGTAATTGCAAAAGTGAAACTAGATCTTATCATTTTTATCACTTAGGAAGGAAAATATGTCTCTAAACAGAAATACACATCTAAACAGAAAAAGAGTGCTGCTGCTTAATGGCTGTTTATAGGGACTATATAAAAGAATGAAAAAAATTGTTATTAGTGTCGCCAAACGCAGCTTCTACACTCATTTCCAGAGAAGCTAGAACCTGTAATATCCATAGAAGCAGTTTTTGTGATGTCTGTTGACCCATTTTATTTGCTCAAGTCAGTGCTTAATGCACCTCCTGAAATCTGGTGTACAACAGATGAGGGGTTCTGCAGAGGGAGTGTTGTGTTTATTTACACCATTTCCCATTATGTGGAATATGTGTATTTTCATATTATTATGAAAACTGGGGGAGATACAAAAGTGCAGCTCAGGTCAAAAGACCGTTATGAATTCAAATAATTTTTGTAGGTCTTATTTAACTGCTCATGTAGTAAGTAACTTCCCTCAACAGTTAACTAGGAAAGAGTTCAGTCTGCAATCAAAATTTCATAGAATCCTAGAATGGTTTGGGTTGGAAGGGATCTTAAAGATCATCTCGTTCCAACCCGCTGCCATGGCCAGGGACCCCACAGGTGAATTATGATTTATTTATTCCTGCAGTTCAGAGAAGTTTTTCCCTGTTAATGAAAATTTTTTGCAAAATCAGTTGCCTGTAAGTTAAGTTACTATAGGCATGCTGTGTTATCCATGTCCTGAATTCTGTGAAGATAAAGGAACTCACTCTAGATGTTTTCACCACAGTTACCTTTTATTTTGAGATGAGTTACGAGGAAGTTGTAATAAATTCTAAACATTACCCGGCAGTTATCAGACAAGTGCTTTTCATAGTGCTTCATAGGAGAAAGCAGATAACACTTTATCAGTGGTGGCACATCCTTTCCTACTCATGATTTGCAGAGCTCGTTTATAACGAACTTAGTTTTATATTAACATAGAGTGTAATCATATTTATTGAGTGGAACTCCTATTTAATTGGGAAGTAAGTGTTGATCGTATAGTAGAAAATTACTTGAGAGCTGATTTTGAACTATTCTAGTAAGTCTTTTAAGAATTTAAATCTATACTTATGTACTACTAAAAGTGACCTGCAAAAGGAGAAAAAAATCTGTAAAATTCTGCATTGGAAATTTAAAGGAAGATAACTACAAACATTCCTTTTTTTCAAGTGAGACTGTTACTGCAGACAGGCTCATGGATGACTGAAAAATGGGGCGGTTCTAATTCCATGGTACCATTTGAGGGTGAAGAACATTCAAGATTCATGTATTTTTTAAACATTTATTTAAATAAACTACCCTGAAAATTCAGAGGATGATGTTGGGGCACGTTGCTGTAATTTATTCAGAGCCTCACAATTGCAGTTACAGACTGATAAGTCTGTCAAAAAAAGATACAAGACTTGACTTATGAAAAAACCATCACCCTCAAAATCTAAAGGAACAAACTCTCTTCCCGTGTCCTCTTCAAATATGAGGGAAATAAAAGTAATAAGACTAGACCCTTTTTTCAGTGCAGGTCGACTTTTACTAGTAACAGTTAAATCGGTGGGTTTATTGGAATGCCTGGGTTGTTTTTCCCCTCTGTGCATATTTATAGTATTGCTTTCTAGTTCCACAAATAAAACCCACTCATGCAAATGCTCATGTGCATAACTTACAGGCATAAAGAATATGCAGATGCATTTGTATGAATGATCAATAATTTAGGTGGTCTTTGTGTAGAAAGTTGGAGGTGTGGCATTTTTCTGTCTGATTTTGCAGCTGAATTTACTGTGTTCTGTGCAGAATGGCTGTTGATGGTGGGTGTGGGGACTCTGGAGACTGGGAAGGTCGCTGGAACCATGTAAAGAAGTTCCTCGAGCGATCTGGACCATTCACACATCCCGATTTCGAGCCAGGCACTCAAGTGAGAAAGACTTAATTTCAATCAAATATCTGTAGAGTGTGTTGCAAATTAATGTGAATAGGTTCATTAATTGACCACCAGCAATGTGTGAGTACTACAGCTTCATGTAAAGCTTGTGTTGTAATCAATTGAACATTATGGTCATAGAACATGTTGTGTTCTTTTCATAACTTTGTATTTTTAAGTTGTACACTGTCAATTTCAAGCTTGCTGTCATCATATATAAATACTTAACATCATATGAATTATGCTCTTTTTGAGTTTCACATGAAAAATAGCAGCATTTTTCTCTCCATTTTTAAGTAATTTGATACAGTGAGGAATTTATTGTACTTAAAGAAGAAATTAATGTTAATACGAGTACTTTGAGAACTGGGTAAAATGTGTAGTAGGGTAGACTTTTAAGTATTTCTCCTGTGTTTTTTCTTTTGTTGTATATTTTGTTTCAGACCTTATGGTTGAAAGTATTTTCCTGTTACCTTTTTAATGTACTGTTCAATTATTCACTAGTTGGAGGCTGGGATCAAGTAGGACAGTTCACAGAAAGCAGTTATATGCTTAAAATTTTCAATTCTTTTTGTCCAGCAAAGTTGTCTGTGTCTGTTTAGATTTATTTTGTATTATGTATCAGTGAAATACTTGAAGATGAAAAGCATTATCACCTTAATCCAAATAATAGTAAGAGTGGACCTTGCTTTTTTCATGGTCAAAAGTAATACAAAAGTAATATACTGATATCAGCAAAGGTCTTGATTTTCTCCAAGTGGGGATATAGGAACTGCATGAAGTGAACAACTGACTAAAGTCCAATATGTAATTGCTTCTGCTAATGCAAAGTTGTTTTATCTGTAACTCACTAGGCACTGAGAACTAGGCACTGAAAATTTATGGTAACATGTTTGTAAGGGTCATGAAACAAAGGATGAATTGTATTAATTTTTTGTTTCATGTTTTCTGCAGGCCCTGGATTTTTTGTTAAGCACATGTAAGATACTAGTTATTGGAGCAGGAGGATTAGGATGTGAACTCCTGAAAAATCTGGTAATTACTCTGTTTTAACCCTTTTCTTCTTAGAATCTTCTCTTTTTTTTTTTTAATTCTCTTGACAAAACTATATTTTTTAATTGGCTAATATTGCAGTTTTGATTGTATATAGCTATTAGAATTCTAAATACTAATAAACATGTGTAAAATAGGTGTTGATACAGACAATAAACATGAAGAATGCACTTGAAAGGTGGTATTTTCATATGTTGCATGTTATTTATTCAGCTATCTCAGAGCTTGTCTTGAGGGACAACAGGCTGCTCTTTATGAAAAGTAGCCAAAAGTTAACGTGCAGCCTTAGATCCAGTCTGATATTGGTGATTTTCCCTAATTGCCAGATCGAGGGAAATGAAGTCAACTAAGAACAAATCATGCTCATAATGGTACAAGGAAGTGTTGTTTGGAATGCAGTAGTTTAATTTCTTTTTATTTTGGTTTTTATCCTCACAAGCACTCATATTCATCTCAGTGTATCACTGTTATGATCCCATTTGAGTTTGGTACTTTGGACTATTACTCTGCTTTCCCATGTTTCTATTTAAGAACAAGGATTTCTGTCCATCCCTTACTCTGTATGGGATAGCTCTGTTTGTTCAGAAAATGTAAAGGGAGAAATTTCAAAATCTATATATATAAAAAGATTGAGTCTTAAAGGAAAAAACATATTTTGTACATGACTCAGTTTTTTGGTCACTTCAGAATATCACAACTCATTTCTCTAAACCCTATGTTTTACAGTATTCATTTCCCTTTAACTGCAGTTCACATTGTTTCTTTGTGTGTGATTGATGTCACTACTTTTTCAGATCAGACCCACAATACAGTTTTAAGTTAACTTTTCTGTAAAGTTATTTGCCAGATGTAGTGATGGCCTGCATGCAAATGGAGATGAGGCAGAGTTTCTGTCAGAGGTTCGGTGTATTCTTAGATAGGGAGATGATTTTTGTGTTTGCCTTCTGTTCCAGCATTGAATGCCATGAGGAATGCTGCCTTATTTTGAACTGTGATTTCTGGGTCAATATGCCAGACTCATTTATGCCAACTGTGAAAATAGTCTATGTCCAAAACCTTAAAAGGAATTTTTTAAAAGCCTTTTAAGGGAATTAAACTTTGGTTTTTTGTTCCCACCAAGCAGGGAAGTGCTTATGGTATTTGCTTAAATTCTGTGCTTTTTTTCCCTAATGGATCCTTTTGATTTATCCCAGTTGTGAGGAAATCCTGCAGTTTCCCCTTATAGATCAGCCTACTGTTGGCCTCCCTGTGTTAGGATTAGGTAGGCCAAAGCAATATTGCCTTCAGGAGGACATTGTCTTGGACTGTTGAAATGTTACTAATTCCATCTGTCTAAATGCCAGCATTAGCAGCCCAACAAAACACCTTTGAACAAAGAATGACCATGTACCTGTCTGCGCAGGCAATGAGGAGCAAATACATTTGTTCCTCCAGTGGTTGCTTTTTTGGCATGTGGAGTGAATTCTGGAGCTTTGTAAGCATTTAATTTCCCATTAAATGAAGCTGACGTTCTCTTTTCCCAGGCACTGTCTGGCTTCAGACAGATCCATGTTATTGACATGGATACTATAGATGTTTCTAACCTTAATCGACAGTTTTTGTTTCGGTGAGTGATAATTTTACATTTTCACAGCTTAACTTGTTTTGAATGTACACAAATAAAACATGTTAATATGTTCATTAATTTGGTTGGACAAGCTGTCAGTAAAGATTACTGGGCCTTCATGTCACAATAGTACTCAGAATTAACTAAATGTTGCATTTGATTCCTTCTTGTTTTGGGATCTGTGGCATGAAGAAAATCAACATATGTTCCTTGCCATTCTAGTACAGCTAATGACTGATGGAAAAGGTGACACCAAGGAATAAATGCACACAGATGGAGGTCTCAGATTTTCTGGTACCTTTTTCATCCAAGTACAGTGAAAAATCATTGGATTTTTTTTGGTGCTGATAACTGTAGTTAATTCTGAGGCTCTCATATCTGATGCTTTAAAGGGATCATGGAATGATTTGGGTTGGATGCCTTAGTATTATCCGTATCAATAAATTGTCCTAAAGTAACAATTAGCCACTTAATTCGGTATTGCAATGCACAGAGATTGGAAAGACAAAATCTGCTAAAATAATTCATTTGGAATTGCTTGGGTTTTTCCCAGACCGAAGGATGTGGGGCGACCAAAAGCAGAAGTTGCAGCGGAATTCCTGAACAGCCGCATTCCCGACTGTGCTGTTGTACCGTATCCTTTCACAGAGAAGCCCTGAGGGCTTCAATATCCTAGAAAACTCTGTAGGTGGTAAGAGTATCTGAAGTATTTTGCTGCCATCCTGTTTCTCATACAATAAAGAACACATTCATTCAGCTGGTGAGTTGAAAATTCTTTCTATGTGCCATTAGCATACAGGGAATCTGCATGGGAAAGGCTTGGAAATTATTTTGTATTTTTCCATTGAGTTTTTATTCAGGTGCAATTTTCAATGAGATACTGGAATTATTCACCAGTGAGTTTTGCATAAGTACTGGTAGGAGGCATTAGTTTATAAACATAGAGCAGCACTTACTGATAGAGGACTTGGTGAGAGCACATGTTTTGAGCTTCCTAAATATTTCACCTGCTGAGCTTTCCCATTTGTGACAATTCCAGTGTGCCCTTCACTAGTTGTGTGAGATGTTACAGCTCCAGCAGTGGGAATTTGACTCTTAGATCACATAGTTTTTTAGGAGGTGTTGTATAGAACTACAGTAATAAATTAGATAATATTTTGGCTTTAGGTTAGCAAATAGAAAACAGTAAACTTAACTAAAAATATATTCCTTTACTGGGTTTGCATTCAGATATTTTAAAAAGATTCAAGACATGGATGAAAGCTTCTATCGACGTAAGTGGAATTTGTTTGCCTGACAAACACCCACTGGTGCTTTAGGGGAACCTTGCAGATGTTGCTGCTCACTGCTTTTCCTGGTAGTTTGCTTGCTAATTATTTTAGTCTTCCACAGTATACTGGAAATAGAAGTAACACGTAGACAAAATTTAAGTGCATCTGTGATACAGGTAATCTAGGGGAGATAGCTAAGCTACAGTCACTGTCCCTGTTATGGACAGAATACTTTGCTTGTCTTAGGAAGTCTGCATTAGTATAGATTTTGAATAATGTTTTTTTCTCCCTAGAGTTTCATATTATTGTTTGTGGGCTGGACTCTATAATTGCAAGAAGATGGATAAATGGCATGCTGGTAAAGTCTTCAATCTTCTTAATGCCTGATTATTGCTTGAGTTTAGATAACTGAAATTAAACATACTTGTGTAGAATGTGTCATTTAAATGAATGAGGGCTGTTGAAACTCACAGCTTTCTGTACCTATTTCTGTTTTCTTTCTGTGAGCTCTCTTACCTGCCCTTTTCTTGAGGTGTGTTAGCCAACACTTGTGCAGTGACTCACAGGGGTAGTTTCAAAGTTAGGTTACATTGCTTCTGCAGTCAGCTTTTGAAAATCAAGAAGGAAAGTTCCAGAGCTTCTCTGGATGCTCCCATTGTGATTTTTTTCTTCATTACCCAAACAGTATTTTTTCAATGACCAGAAAACTGGTCATTGAAAAAAAACTAGGTAGTTTTACCATTGTGAATTTGTTTATAAAACAATGATCTGGAGTATCTACCTTTATTAAAAAAAATAAAAAGACAAAACCAACAAATCGGGAATCAAACCCTCCAAATCCTTCAAACCAACCAACCAACCAACCAACCAACCATTTGTTCTGATGAACTCTTAAGAACATATATAGCAAATAATAGCATTTATTGGGGAGGAAGGGGAGGAGGTAGAGGGTGAAGGAGGTTGATAAAGTCTTGTGCACTGACAGATAAGTAGTGTTTTATATACTATGCACCCCTAAAATAAAGTCTGTATTAAAAATTCAGTATTATGGTGTACCAGTAAGAATAAAATGTTAGGATTTTTTTTTCTTCCTGCAACTTGTTTAAAAAATCAAACCAAACAAAAACCAACAACCCCTTCCTTTATTCATTAGATGTCATTTTTGCATTATGAAGATGGTGTCCTGGATCCAAGTTCCATCATACCTCTAATAGATGGAGGGACAGAAGGTTTCAAAGGAAATGTACGTGTGATTATTCCTGGTATGACAGCATGTGTTGAATGCACACTTGCGCTTTATCCACCACAGGTAATTCAGCCAGTGAATTCATTCATTTTTCATAGTCCTCTGATTTTCTGGTTTCTTTTCCTCGTGCTATGCCTAGTGTATCATGGTTTCTTCTGGTTTTCCTCCCCTGCCCAACCAGGTCAATTTTCCCATGTGCACCATTGCATCCATGCCCAGACTGCCAGAGCATTGCATTGAGTATGTCAGGATATTGCAGTGGCCAAAGGAACAGCCTTTTGGAGGTAATTAGTGTATTGTGCTGGTGCTAAATGAACATTTCTCCTTTTAATTAACTTGAGTTGGGTGTATAATTTTAATAATGCAATCCTGTCCCTTAACTTCGTGTGGTTGATGGTCATGTTGGCTCTAAGCCTCCTCTGAGCTGGAGATGGATTTTCTTTTCTTGAACTCACTTTCCAGTTCCATCTTTGCTCATGTTTCTCACACTGCACAGTGTCTTTCCCGAATGAAAATGTAACCTGTAGCAGCTCTATAAATATGTGCAGTGATTATAGTTTGTGTATAGGGTGTGTTAAAACTAAAAATGTTTGTAAAAATAATACTTTGGTTATTTAAAATGTCTAGTTTCAATAGCTTCAGGGGGTATTCATTTCAAATTAAAGGGATTTTTTTAGACAAAAAAGAATGCTGTGTTTCTGAAGAACTTTTGTAATTGCAATTTATCTGTAAATTCTTTACTGTAGAAGGTATTGCATTGGATGGGGATGACCCTGAACATATACAGTGGATTTACCAGAAGTCTTTAGAAAGAGCATCACAATTTAATATTAAAGGTGTTACCTACAGACTCACCCAAGGTAAGGGGGTGGCATTTTACCTAGTTGTGGCATTTGCACCTGGGCTGGATTGGCATTCTTTGTGTTTGTTATGATTAAGCTGGCAGCTGTGCTGAGAAAGAGTTCTCTTCGTCCTTAAAACAGTAACAAGCAGCTTGTTTCCTGTGCCAGCACAAATATTTTTATGACGAATCAGATGTTCAGGCATTCATGATGAATCAGAGGAACTTATCTGGGACAAAACGGAACATTTTTTTTGCCATTTTATTTTTAACTTGGAGCAGATCCACAGTTTACATTACATGGTGACCACTCTTGCTGGGTCAAAGAGTAGGAACAAAAGCACTTGATTGTCTTTTTTAGGAGTAGCAACATTTTGTGCCAGTTCAGGCTGGTTAAATCTATAGCATCTGTTCTTCTGCTGTCCATGCCTCTGTTCACATGCAAGTGCAGTATGCTGTTGCTCATTTCATCAGCATTTTAAACACTAACCAAAATGAAAACTCAACTGTCTTTCCTTTATGCATTTCTCCAGTTAAACAGGAATAGAACAGAGTTTTAAATTAATTTCCAGTGCTAAATACAGAATACTTGCATTCAGAGTTTGTTCAGTAGTTCTCTTTGCTTGATACCTGCTTTTTTTCAACGTGCTTGATCCATTCCTGAAATAAAAAAAGTGCCCAGATACTGGAGCCATTATACCCGTTTGTTACAGAAATTCCCGGACCCTTTAAAGTACCTTCAGACCCACCCTTTGAAATTATTCTGTCTAAAAGTAGTCTCTCAATAGAATTTCTTGGAAAACCCAGAGCTCTATGTTTTGTCTTTACAGGGGTGGTTAAACGAATTATTCCAGCAGTAGCTTCTACAAATGCAGTAATTGCAGGTATGCTGAAAGAGCTCATTTCACTTCTGCTTTACTGACTTAAGAGTTTTGTAGGACAACACTTCAGAATTGAGAACTTGGGGAGGATAATAGTAATTTTTAAATGTGTCTGATCTATTCTTACAGTCTCATTTCTGTTTTCCATAGGGAAACTGTATGACTGGATACACGTTATGACTCTGGGAGAGAGCAAAAGCATTTGAGACTGGGGAAAAAAATAACTGAAAAACACAGTACATAGGCTTGACATAGTCTCAGATTAGTGCCAGATCTTTGGTGTTAATGCAGCCTGCTGCCTTCAGATGTTTATTTTTCTCTTTACAGATTGTAATACTTGATTTTTTTTTTGTCACTTCTTTGGTACAACTGTGTGCATTAATGTCTGCATGTCTGATAGAGCTAGAAGGTGAAGAAATTGTCTTGTTTTTTTTTCTCATTCCAGCTGTTTGTGCCATGGAAGTTTTTAAAATAGCCACAAGGTATTTAATTTCTTATTAATAACAGCCATGTTTTCCAGCAGAATGCCATGTATCAACACTGACATATTTGTCATTACAGTGCATATGTTCCTCTTAACAACTACTTGGTGTTCAATGATGTGGATGGATTATACACATACAGTTTTGAAGCTGAAAGAAAGGTTAGTGCCATTAAAAGCTGGAAGGGTTGTTTCCTTGATTTGTATTTATGCAGTTTGTGTGTATTTCTGAACCTCAACATTGAATCAATTTGCCCCTAGCACTGAATGATAATATTTCTGAAGTTTTAAAAGTGGAAACTACAATGTTACTGGTCTGCTACTTCTGCAGAGTAGAACTACAAAAAAAGATCCTCAAACCTAAGACAACTCGTGGGCAAATCTTACCAAAAAGAGGTTATGGCAAAAATTGATCTGAACATTGGTGGTATTGGATTTTATGTCAGACGAAATTTGTCATTCATAAATACCTGAGTGCTGTTGGGAGTCAATCAGTGACAGACTTCAGAAGGAAATGGGTTTTGTCATTAATATTTGCAACTATTAATATTTCTAGAGCTAGAACTTTTAAAAAACACAACACAAACACTTTTGAGGTCTTAGTAGCAGCATTTCTAAAATCATATTTAACATAATGTGTATTCTTGTGCCGTTTCGTGGTAGGAGAACTGTCCAGCCTGCAGCCAGCTTCCCCAAAACATAGAGATTTCCCCATCAGCTAAATTGCAGGAGATCCTGGATTACTTGACAAATAATGCTTCATTGTAAGTTGCAACCATTCTGACTTACTTGATAATTTGTTAGTTTAGCGTTTAAAAATTGTATTTTCTAAATGTATTTTTGAGCTGATTGCCTGGTTTGTGTTTTGTTTGTTTTTAAATGTTTTATTTATAGGCAGATGAAATCTCCTGCTATCACAGCAACTATGTATGGGGGAAATAAAACACTTTATTTACAGGTAATCTGAACACATATAATTGTCTTTAATAATCTGAATTTACATTTACTGAATTTGAAAGAAAATATTTTTCCCTTTTTTTTTTTAATTTGCAGACAGTAGCTTCAATTGAAGAACGAACAAGGCCAAATCTTTCCAAGACACTAAAAGGTATCATGGAGCTGTCAGGTGTAGATTCTCAAGTTAGAGAAAGTCAGTTTCACCCCTCTGTATGGATGTTTAGCTTTATCTTGCATTATGGAGTAGAACATGCTTCATTGTCCTTTTACATTCAATACTCATTCAATTTTACTTTCATATTTCCCAGGTATATCAGTTGTTTAAAGGTGAAGTGCAGGCAGATGCAACAAAGCAACCTGATAACTGCTGTAAATTAAACATACTTCAGTAGAGTTTTACATGTATTTCTTGACGAGGTCTGTTTCCTGGTTAAATTAGATTAATATTAATTTAGCCAACGAGCTGTTTGCAGCTTTATTTCATCATATTTATGGTTGGTGGGAATAGCATTCCTAACTTTTTTGGTTTTTTTGAAATTAAAAAAAAAGGCAAAGCACATGGGTTTAATTAAATTAATTAAGCTTTTCTTTCTGTTTCAGAACTGGGGCTTGTGGATGGCCAGGAACTTGCAGTTGCTGATGTTACTACACCACAGACTATGTTGTTCAAGCTTCACTTTACCACTTAATTTATTTATAAGTAAAGTGCAAATACAGCAAGAGAAATCTGTGCCCACCTTATTAAAAACACATACTCTGTGGGTGTTAAAGCAGCCTGAAATGTTCCTGTTAGTGCCAGCATGGTTGAAGGTTAGGAAATCTAAATGAATCACCGTATTTCAGAATTGTATGTAGAAGCCAATATTTGGTGGATTATATTTGTATAAATGCTTATTCATGTACAGATCTCTGATGTATAGAAATACACTTTTCCCTGGTTTTGTTGTCAAAACGTTCAAGCTAGTGTACTTCCAGACACATGGAACTTTAAGGTGGCTAAAAGTCTTGTTTTCAACATGTGTGTACACATACTTGCAGAGAAAAAACATTTTTAAAAGGAACCACAACAATCTGGTTTTAAGTTGTAGCAGTCCTGAGACTTGCTGAGTCACCTTAAACCAAAGGAGGCAGTAGATGAAAATGAGCATTTCCCTCTTATTGGGTATTGATTTGATCAATTTTATGAAAGGTTTTAAATATGGAAGAGATGGATTAGTTTACAAGAAAGACAAAAGGAGAAAATTATCAACTGTACATGAAAATACAGACGTGTCTCCTCATTGTCCCCAAGCAGCCGCCGTGCACAGCATTGCAAGGTTATGTTCAAGTATCATTGGTGCTGTTAAGGTATTTATTAATAAAAAAATCAGAAAAACACCTGAGTTTGTAGCTTTTCTGTGGACATTCAGGAGCACTTACAACCTCGATTAAAAAACTTGGGGCATCATTTGGCTGCTTTAGTCAGAGACTAAGCAGTGCTGAGTGCCGCAACCTGAATTCTAGTCTGATGCATTAGCTGTGTTTGAAGTTTACATTTTTTTAAAAGATGAACTGCATAGTTTAAAAGGACAAGGGTTAATGGGTACAAATTGAAACAGGGGAAGTAGGGGTACATGACAAGGAGTAATGGATACAAACTGGAAGAGGGGAAATTTAGGCTAGATATTAGGAAGAAATTCTCTCCTGTGAGGGTGGTGAGGGACTGGCACAAGTTGCCCAGAGAAGCTGTGGCAGCCCCACCCCTGGAAGTGTTCCAGGCCAGGTTGGGCGGGGCTCGGAGTGGAAGATGTCCCTGCCCGTGGTGGGGAGCGGACCCGGACGGTCTTTAAGGTCTTTTCCAGCCCTTGAGCCAAGGCGTTCAGCTCGCTCTCGAGGCGCTGTGAGGGAGGGTGGTGCCGGCCCCGCCTCCCGGACGTGTCGGGCCGGATGCGGCTGCGCCGGGCCCGGGTGCGACGTGGATCCGGCGGCGCCTGCGCGGGGCTGCTCTCGCTCCGCTCCGCTCCCTCAGCGCCGCGCCCGGCCCAGCCCGCCGGCCCCGCCGACAGCGGGGGGAGCTGCGGGGAACGGGCGCTGCGGAGCCGCCGAGGATGAGCTGGTTCAACGCCTCGCAGCTGTCCAGCTTCGCCAAGCAGGCGCTGTCGCAGGCGCAGAAGTCCATCGACCGGGTGCTGGACATCCAGGCCGAGGAGAGCCCCTGGCCCGACGCCGTCATCCCCGACTACGGTGACGGTAAGGGCGGGCGGCCCGAGCCGCCGTGCCGAGCCTCGCGACCCTTCCCCTCGCCCGCCCCCTCTGCTGTCTCCCCTTTACCTTGGGAGGTTTAACCGGCCCCCCTGCCCAAAGTCCCCCTGGTTAATATAATTCAAAGCCCCCCGGTTTATGTAATCCGCGCTCTGGTCCCTCCCGCGCCCCCCGTGCAGGGTGACACCGGCACGAAGCCGTCGCAGGCTGAGCTCAGAGCCTGGCTGGTGTCACCAGTGTCCTGCTTTTATCGCATGGGTAGCTCTGAGCTTCTTATACCTGCTTCTCAAGGCGTTGTTTATTTTTTTTTTTTTTTGTTGAGGGGCTAATAATTAGTAAAAACTGCTCAGTAATAAAGAAGGGGGAATCATGCTTTTTTCAGAGGTGTGCATGGATTTGCTCTTTCCAGCAGGGATGGCAGAGTAGAAACTGAAAGTCTGGTCCATGTAAACCAAGTGAAGTTTCCACTTTTCGTGGCTTCCAGTTCATAATCCTGTAACATCTGTTGAAAGGAATGTGCTGGTGGAAAGGCTGTTGCGGCTATGGGGAAGTGTCTCCCCTGTACGTGTGCTAATGGAGAACCTGACAGAACGGTCAGCCTTAAGTTGCTGTTTGGAAGAGAAAGAACAAAAAGGAGCCCTCTTATGAGAAACTACCCCCCAAAATAATATCTTAAAGATAAGAATAAATAAAAAAAATGGTGGGAAACAAAGTCATTTCAAATCAGGGTCCCTCTATATCTAGAAGAACTGTGTGTATTTGGAGGAGGAAGTTATTTCCAGGTGAAGCCACAGCAGAGTGAGATTTCTGAAAACTGAAAGCTGTAGCAATTGAAAGTTGGTTGCTCAGCAAAGGTTAGTTTTGGATGTCTTTGTCCCTTTGTGGGCTTGGCAATCATGTAAGTAGTCCATTGTCATCTTAAAATGCAAAAATTTTTTATTGAAAATTCTGTCATGCTTAATTTCTCAAAGCTTTAGACTTGTCCAGTCATTTTCAAAATTTGATTTATATCTTAGTATTTATGGTAGTTCTGTAATTCATAAGAAGAGCAGCAAAGATCAGCCTGCATCTGGTTCTCAGGGAAAACATACTTGTTTTTAAGAGGTGTCAAATGTGTTCTGAATGTTGGTTCAGAGCTTTTTCTGAAGCTGTTGAATCATGGACAAGGTAGCAATAAGTCAGCTGTTTGTAGCAATAAATCACACGTTTGTAGTATTTTTGGCAATGAAAACAGTAATTATCTGAATTTGAGATTTGAGGCCAACAGCTATCAACTGTTGTGAAAGTGGAAGCCAGCTTTAAATATTGTAACTCAGCGTTTTTAATAGATGCTGCTGTATAGAGTGAGTTTGTTTTTAAGTAGCCTGAAATAGTTATGTTACCCAGATTATGTTTGTAGGTACAAAATTGGATATTGTTTTTTGATTTATCTTTCTTACCTCAGATGCTACTGAAATTTGATGCTGAAATTCTTGTTCTTGCTGTTGACAAGTCTTGGAAAACCCATAAGAAATACAATAATAGGAATTGTTGATGTAGTTTTAGGGCAGCTTCAGAACTAAACATTTCAGTACTCCTCCACAGGAGAAGAAAATTCTCAGCTGGGCTGCTGCTGATTTTTAGTGTCAGCTCCTTGCTAATGCTTGGGTGTGTGAGGAAAAATATGAAGCCTGTCAGAAACTGGAGGGCAAGAACCCTTCTTGTAGTGTAAATTCTGAAAATACTTAAAACCTTTCCCCTCTGTTTTCTGTAATGGTGTATGAAGTGTTTATGTGCTGTTTGCAGATAACTGTTAAGACCTAGTCATTTTTCCCTCCTTTTAAAATGTGTAGTTCTCTTAATGCCAGCTTTTCAGATTGTTTTGCCTGGACTCCTCTCACTCTAGGAAAGCAGGAGGCCACATTTGCTTTCACCTGTACACCTTCAGAGTGGCTTTTTTGCCTAGCTCTCCTTTTTCCTTTTCTTTTAGGAACAAATTCTCTCATAAGTGGAGGATGGGACACATCTTCCTGGGGCTTAAGCTCAAATACAGAAGCCCAGAAGCAGCCGATATCGCCCACAGCCATCACTAAGCCGGTGAGGAGGACAGTAGTGGATGAATCCGAAAACTTCTTCAGTGCCTTTCTCTCCCCGACAGACGTTCAGAGTATACAGAAAAATCCAGTGGTATCCAAACCTCCAGCCAAATCACAGAGACCCAAAGAGGAGGTGAAAAGCACTTTAAAGGAGTCTCAACACTCCAGTCAGCTGGAAGGGCCAGTGACAACCGAGGCAGAAGGGAAGGATTCCTCCGTAGCTGTCCTGGACTTGAAAAACCTTGATACTCCCAAGGAGAAATTAGAAGAGAATGCTGTGCTTAAATCTGATGTCCAGCATGAGGCAAGCACAAATGAAGTTACTGACAAAAAGGTGTCTGCTCTAAATTTGGAAGAAGCTGAAGATTCTTCTACTGAAAAATCCAGTGTAGGAGGGGATGGAACAGCAGGTGCACCCGAGGGCACTTCTCAGCCCCTCGAAGCAGCCGCAAAAGACCTGGGTTTGGAAGGGAAGAAGACTGAGGACAGACAAAGCAATACCCCATCCCCTCCCATCAGCACCTTCTCCTCAGGCACTTCCACAACGAGTGATATTGAAGTCCTGGACCATGAAAGTGTGATAAGTGAGAGCTCAGTAAGTTCCAGACAAGAAGCTGCAGAGTCAAAATCCAGCCTTCACCTCATGCAGACGTCGTTCCAGCTCTTATCCACGTCTGCCTGTGCGGATTATAATCGCTTAGATGACTTCCAGAAAATGACTGAGAGCTGTAGCTCCTCGGACGCTTTCGAAAGAATTGATTCATTCAGTGTGCAGTCCTTGGATAGCAGGAGTGTAAGTGAAATAAATTCAGATGATGAGTTATCAGGCAGGGCTTCTGCTTCAGCGTCTGTCGCTGTCAGTCCTTCCGTGCCGAAGCCAGAAACGGTTGACACCCTGAAAAATAAGTCTGAAAACTTGAATGATGCTCCGGTGTTACATGCTGAGGAAGCTGAGATGGAAGAGAGTGGCAGAAGTGCAACCCCTGTTAATTCTGAGCAGCCAGATGTTGTTTTGGTTGCTGCTGTGCAAACTGTTGAAGATCAGGTTGTGAAGGAGGAGGCTGAGCCCCAGCAGGATGCTGGGGAACGAGTGGTAGAAGAGGACACTGAAAAGCAAGAGCTTAAAAAGGTAACTAAAACATGAATTGCAAATGCACCCTTTAATTACAACTTAAACTGCTGACATTTCTTTACATTGTCCTGTATCTCTTCTATTAACTTACTTGAATGAATTAATCAATGCTGAGCTACCTGACCCTGTAGAAAACTCTCCTTGATATCCTGTAGTGGAACAGTTCTGGTGAAATTTCTGGCCAGATAGTTGTTGGTTTCACCTGATCCACCTGGTTGTCATTGTTGGGAATTGTGAGTAGGGGTGGTAAACAGGAAGCCTTAGTAGGTCAAATGTGTTACTTTAATTCTTTGGTGTTTATATTTATATATTTTCTTGTATTTTTGTTATTTATCTATATTCAGCTTTCCAAAATCTGGCATTAAGTGATTTTGAGGATGTGAGCTAAGAGCTTTTGACCCCGAGTGAGTTTTCCTCCCTCATCTGAAGCTATTCTGCTGCTCTGTGCTAATGTTTCACAGAAGAGACCTTCCCATAGAAATTATTCTGTAAAGAGTGGTCAAAGAACACAGGCAGTTTTAATGCTTGATGTAAGCCATAGATTTATAGGCTATCAGCTCTAGTTAAGAACTTCATGCATTATTAAATATCACTGTTGATGATTTTTTTGAGGAACTTACTTGGGCCGCAAGTGCTGATTTAGTAGCATTTCTACACCTGAGAAAACAGGTGTCTTTATGTTCAGCTATATGGCAGAAATATGGTAATCCTCACTGACTCCTACCTCAAATTCCTGGAAACACTGACCAGTAAATAATCTTGTGAGGGAATGGGGTGGTGGGGGGGAAGGGAAAGCCTGCCCCTCTTGTGTATTAATTGTCCCGTTCATCTGATCTTTATCTGTAAAAACCTTGTCCAGATGATTGATTCATTAACTGAGAAGCTGGAGAAGAGGGAAATACAGTTATTAAGTACTAGTAAAGAAAGGGCTCGCCTGGAAGAAGCTTATGATAACCTCAAAGAGTAAGTATGGAAATACACTCAGTGGTGTAACTGTGGCTTTGCTGTAATACAGTCTTAGACAATAGATAAAACAAGGAGCTTTATGACTAGAGCAGAGGTTACAGGGGATGTGCACTGTTCAAGAAAGGTGGAAATAATGATTGCATGTGCTGTGATGGGATTTTTTTATAGACGTGTTATTTCTTGGGGCCAAAATCTCTTTTGGGAAGGAGCTGGGGAAAGATTTTTCAGTAAGCAAGCTGTGGGAATGACAAATGTGGAGAATCAGTCTTGGTTATTAATAAAGGTCTTTATTATAAGACTGGATTCAGCTATTAAGAAAGACTGAGTTTCCTGATACAGAGGGATGAACCTGATTTACTAAGTAATTTGTTGGCTAAAATGTAGGCAGTGAAAGTATGGAAGAAGGGCTGGTTGTAGGGAAAAACCTGAAATCATTATTTAATTTGGTTAAAGTTGAAAGGGGAAAAAATGGAAAGTTGTATTTACCAGCTCATTGATCAAATATTGAGTTATAAAATTTACAGATATGTGATCCTGTTGTTTAATGACTAAATTGATCCTAACTTAAGTGATTTACCCTTTATATGATACAGACTATGATTAATTAAAAAGTGCTTTATCAAGGGGCAAAACATTTAAGATAAATCAAGCATTTAGTTGTTTTCATGGGTAAACTACTGAATTAATAAAGATCTTTGATTAGGATTTCTAATACAGATATGAGATTTTTTGACTTCTGCTTATCATGTGTAATACAACTAAAATACTTTCTAAAACCATGTCACATAACTGTGCAACTGTTCTGGAATGTTCATTTTAAATGTAGTGAAATGTTTAGAATGAAAGAAGAGAGCAGCAGCCTTTCATCTCTTAAAGAGGAGTTTGCTCAGCGAATTGCAGATGCTGAGAAGAAGCTCCAACTAGCCTGCAAAGAGAGAGATGCAGCTAAAAAGGTAATTTGGCTTTTTTTTGTGAAATTAATATTTATTATTTTATGACACAATTGGATTTCTTGAGGAAAATCAATAAAAATTAAGCTAGGGAAAAGCATGAGGCTGAGAGGTGCTATCATGTGCTGTTAGTAACCAGCACGAGCTGTTTCCAGCCATCCGGGCAGCTCGCTGTTCACAGCTGTGTTCTTGCAGCCATGCTGTGAACCAGCTTAGGGAACTCATTTAAGTTGGTCTGCTTTGGGAAAAAAAGAGATTTAATGTGTGCTCTCATTCAACTTGTACTAAATATGTATTTGCATTGGTGAGGGACAATGGCCTGGGGATGTGAGGAGGGGGTGAAGAATGGGAATGGCTTCTTTAGAGGATTAATGGGTAGGAAAATTAAGGGCTGATGACAGATTGATTTGGAATGAGCAAAGAAATCTACAGCAGCAAAGTTTATGAGGTTTAAATGTTCTTTATGTGGTGTCACAGTGTTTCATTTCTCTACCTTAATGCAAAAAGGAAACTCAAATCTGTAACTGGAAAACAAATATTTTTCAGCTGTTTATCCCTGTGTTGACACAGCAGTGCATTGAACTAGTAAACTTATCCAGTATCTATGTGAGAATAGGACTGGTTGGTTTTTCTCTGTTGAAGAAGTTTCAAGAAAATTAAATGGATGGGGCAGTTGGAACAAATTGTACAGAGGATTTACAGAGTCTCAATCCTTGGAGGTTTTAAAAACTTGATGCAATAAGGCTCTGAGCAATCTGTTCTGATCAGATAATCTCCAGAGTTCCCTTCCAACCTAAATTGTTTTCCAAGCAAAGTAAGAGAGGAAAGGCAGAAGAAAAAGGTGCTCAGTGTAATTCTGCATTTTTCCCTACATGTATTTTAATAAACAGTCTTAAGTATTCTATCCTATTATTTAGGAAGTAAAGACTGTTAAAGAAGAATTGGCTACTAGACTTAATTCCAATGAAACTGCTGAATTACTGAAAGAAAAAGAAGAGCAAATCAAAGGATTAATGGAGGAAGGTGAGAATTAACTTTTTTTTTTTTAGTGTACTGGCAATGCATACAGGCCTTCTTTATGTGGGCAAAAGTGCTAAATTTGAAGCATGTTGGATGTTTCTGAACTTCTGAAGCATTTAGTGAGTAGCAAAGAGCAACAGGAGGGGTCAGGCAGGGACAGATGGCTGGAGAGGTGCTTCCTGCAAGATGCATTAAAAGGTGCTGAGAGATAAAACCAGCACGTGTGGAACAACACTCTGTGTTCCATTCAGAAGAAATCTGATGAGGGCATTGCTCATGGCATTTTTGCAGTGTCTCCTTTAATACTTTTCAGTTTTGGAAGTAAAATATAGTTTCTAAACAAATATGCCATTTAATTTTTTTTTTTCTAACACGATGAGCTCACTTGCTTTATTTTCAAAGCCTTTTATGTCCTATCCTATCCTATCTCACTGTAGCTCAGTGTAGCAAGGGTATCTCAGGATAAGATAGATTTAAACTTAAGAACTTGCATGAAAAAACATTGTAAGAATAAGTATTTCCATATTTGCTGGAGTATTTTTTTCATGGGACTAAACGGCAAGGAGAGGTGCTTCCTGCAAGGTGAATAGAGAGAATCCATAGAATTTCACCAATATGCACTAGCTTTATGTTCAATTTCTTCACAGGAGAAAAGCTTTCCAAACAGCAGCTGCACAATTCCAACATTATTAAGAAATTAAGAGCCAAAGAGAAAGAGAGAGAAAATATTAACACAAAACAGAGCAGAAAGATTAAGGAATTTGAAGAGGAATTGCAGCATTTAAAACAGGTGAGATATTTGGGGTTTTTGTTGGTTTTGTTTTTTTTTTTTAAGCTCTTTATATTAGCTGCAAAGTTCCCTTTTGGGAGGGCTCTTGATAGATTGACTTTTTTTTTTTTTTTTTTTAAATTTTCTGGAGAGTTCTCTATTTCATAGAATCCCAGAATGCCCTGGATTGGAAGGGATTTTAAAGACCATCTCATTCCACCCCCTGCCATGGGCAGGGACACCTTCCACTATCCCAGGTTGCTCCAAGCCCCATCCAACCTGGCCTTGGACACTTCCAGGGATGGGGTAGCTCTCTGAGCAGCCTGTGCCAGGACCTTGCCATTTCACATTATTGGAGCACTGAGTTGTGATTTATATGTGTATTCCCTGTAAAATTGCAGCGAGGGATCTTTTCAGCTGCTTGTTTGCACTTGCACTCCTGTTACCATGTGAGCTGGAAAACCTGTACCACCAAAATTCGAGCAGTTAGTGATTGAACCAACAAGACCTTACAAATTTCAGATGTGGTATGTGGAGTTGTGTGAAACTGTGGTGAAGAGCAGCTCCCTCCTCTGGGGAAGGCAGGGAAGCAAAATCCTTCTCTTCTTGCCAAGTGTTAGATGGGTTTAGTCACTTCGTGTGAGTTCATTCCAAACTGGTTGCCATTGTTGTCACTGTCCTCAGAGAGTGTTGTCAGCCCCGTGTCCTGGGGTTTGTTTCATGTTTCTTATTTGCATGGACAGGTGCTTGATGGCAAGGAAGACCTTGAGAAGCAGCATCGAGACAGCATTAAACAACTGAACAGTGTTGTGGAGAGACAAGAAAAGGACCTTGCTAAACTTCAGGCAGAAGTGGAAGAGCTTGAAGAAAGGAACAGGAGTGTGCAGGCAGCACTCGACAGTGCATACAAGTAAGCAAAGCAATCACGCCTTCAGATTGTGGCTCTTTCTTCTGCAATGCTTGTGAAATATTTAAAATAACAAAGTTATTTGCCAAGCTGCTGTTGGCATTGTATAAATTGTAAATGCATTGGGTTTTTTGTTTGTTTTTTTCTCCCCAGGGAACTTGCAGATCTTCATAAAGCTAATGCTACGAAGGACAGTGAGGCTCAGGAAGCAGCCCTAAGTCGGGAAATGAAGGCAAAGGAGGAGCTTGGGTTAGCACTGGAAAAGGCCCAGGATGAGGCTCGGCAGCAACAAGAAGCTTTGGCAATTCAGGTGGGTCTGAAATGCAGTCAATAAACTCTTTAATTCAACAGGTGACAGTGCTGAGGTGCTGTGTACTCCTGACGTAATGAACCAGGTGGAGCTCATTTTTGTGTACTTAGCAAATACCCAGAGGATTTCTTTCCCATGGAACTTGTTAAGTGTTGAGGGCTGGTTGTGCTAACCTTTAAAATACTAATTTTATTTAAAAGTACTTATAATTTTACTTGTCTAAATGAAATTACTTTGACAGGCTCTATTCTAAGTTTGTAGTACTCCTACCTCTTAGACAGAATTTTTAGTGATAAGGAAATCAGTGTAACTATTTGTGTACATGCAAAAATGAAGCCTTTTCTTGTAAACAAAGTTATCCTGTCTAGCACTGTTTGAAAATGGTGTAGGACTGTGGCAAGGAATAGGTGATGATATAACTTTTGGCAAGAGTTGAGTAATAATTTCTGGTTTATTTAGGTGGCAGACCTGAGACTGGCACTGCAACGTGCAGAGCAGCAGGCAGCAAGAAAAGAAGATTATTTACGGCAGGAAATCGGTGAACTACAACAGGTACTAAAATAAACAGAAGATGCCAGCTTGTAACTGCAAGGAGGGCTTCTAAAAACCCAAAAATAAAGTGGCATGAACAGCCTGAAAGAGAGGCTTTATTTTCCTGGTTACCTGCAGTGGTTATCCTTTACAGAAGAGCAATGAAAATATTAATGGAAGTGATTTTTTAATCACATAGTGGAAAAAAGTCAGAATTTTTTATGATGCCTCTTAAATAGAATGCTGTCCTTTTTAAATATGAGACAAAATACAGGCATTAATTTTCTGATAGTCATCTAAAATTGATGGCAAGTACATTTTTGAATGACTCTTTGTCTGCTTCTTAAGAATATTTTTATTGTTCTTAAGGGCCAGAATATAGATCGTTGCCAGAATGTTTCAAATGATGTCCAGAGGTCTGGAATTTCTGGGCCCTTGCTCTGTTATGTATCTAAACATATTTAACTTCTCTCTTGGAATTTCACACTTTACTGTGAGTTTGAACCACATGAATGCTAGATTGTAAAGCAATCATTTTAGAAGGTAAAGCAGCTGCGATTTATTTAGATGAATTCTGTATTAATCTTCCAATCCATCACATGATTTTAATTTTATTTAATTTGTGTTTTCAGAGACTCCAGGAAGCAGAGAGCAGGAACCAAGAACTGAGCCAAAGTGTCACCTCTGCTACACGGCCCCTTCTGCGGCAGATAGAGAACCTGCAGGCCACGCTGGGAGCACAGACCTCTGCATGGGAGAAGCTGGAAAAGAACCTTTCTGACAGGCTGAGTAAGATAGTTCGAGCTTTTACTGAACTGTGAAGCTCTGGGTGAAGATATGAGATACCTCAAGGTCAATACACAGTGCTTAACACTTGCCCAAAGTGCAGATGGTGGATCAGGAGAGATGAGCACCAAGTGCTTTCCTCCAAGGGAAGTGGTGTGGGGGGGTTTTGCCCAGGTTCTTGGACGGGTAATCCATTGATTCTCTTTAAAACACACTCTAACATAACATTGTAAGGTGGAGGGGTTCAGGTGTACATGTCCTTACAGCATCTAAGGGCTTTGAGTATTCCAGTATGGAGCCTGGTGCTGAGATTCCAAATTGTAAAGTTTGGAGTCATTTCCTTACCTAACTGCATAGGTGATGATACATACATTGGTTGATACAGTTGTTTTAAATGAAAAATACATTAAAAGCCCAAAGGTGGACCCAAAGAAATTATTTCCTTTCTGGAGGCCATATGTAGTTGTATATTGCATTCTGAAAGAGTTTGAAATAGCCTCAGTTTCCATTGCTTTGATTCTCTGTGTGTGAAAAATATTTAATTTCCCTCACAAAAGAAATCAAGATATGTTTTTTAAGAAATATTGGTTGCATATAAAAAAAAAATCTCAAATTCAGTTTTGATGCATAAATAAATGGTCCATATTATAGATGTTTGATCAAAAGAAGTTAAATTCCATGGTTTTTTTTACTATTAGGTGAGTCTCAAACTCTTCTAGCAGCAGCTGCTGAGAGAGAACGGGCTGCCACAGAAGAACTTCTTGCTAATAAAATTCAGATGTCTTCTTCTGAATCTCAGAATAGTCTTTTAAGGCAAGAAAATACCCGTCTCCAGGCTCAGCTGGAAGTGGAGAGAAACAAGTTGAAGAAAATGGAAAATGAAAAGAGCAGGTGAGTTCATTTTCGGTTGACAGCATGTCTTTGTAACTGTAGCAAAATGGAGTTTAATATGGCTATGCAACATGTTTGCAGAATGTTACAAAATGTTAAGGATACTTTTTTTCATGCTGAAGATTGAAAGTGTTACATTCATAACATTTTGTAGCCTTGCAGCTATGTTTGTTTTAAAAGCATCTGAATCTGCAGAGAATGGAAGAGAGATTACTTATGTAGTGACTTTCTCTGCCTCTTTCCTTCCTCCATGTAGGTATGAGGTTGAACTAGAAGGGCTCAAAGATGAGTATGCAAAAACCTTGGAAGATGCAAAGAAAGAAAAGGTATTGCCTAGTTCAGCTTTAATCTCTGTTATGGTTGGAATCTGAGCTGGCAGGAGGTTAACAGCTTGTATTTATCTTTGCAGACACTGCTGGCTACTCAGTTAGAAATGGAGAAGATGAAAGTTGAACAGGAGAGAAAAAAGGCAATTCTTGTGCAAGAAGCAGCAAAGGACAAGGTACCAAAACCTAATATTTCTAAGTCTTATTGATATTGTCTTTATTTAGTAGATATCTATACCTGAAAGTTTTAGTACCTGGCAGTGAAATAGGTGTTGTGTTAGACTCACTGAAATAAGTTTTAAATATTAGTCTATTTAACCTGTGAAGAGATAAAATATGGGTTGTTGTCTTAATCCTCTGTGTTCTTTGAGTGCTCTTAGGTAGTTTTTCTTCTGAAGCTACTTGTTTTCTTTGCTTAGACTACCAGCATTGCTTCCACTGAATTCCTGTTTTGTTTCACATGACTGTGTGTAATGTTCCACATGCTTTCCAGCTGAAGTCACAAGTCATAGAGCAATCCTCAGTAGTCATTAAATTCATTATCTCTAATTAGCAGTTAGTATTCAAATAAAACAACTTCTGTTATTTGTTTCTTACTGTTTCCAGTTCTAAAATCTAACTGCTTTCCCCTTCAGAGGTTAGTATGCTTGTAGACACTGCCTGGAAAAAGGGGCCAGTCTGTTTTGAGGAGTTATCAGTAAATCATTAGCATGTGAGAAATCCTGGCATTTAATTCATACACTTTATTTAAAAAGAAGAAAAAGGCTTTAACATTGCTCATAACATTCATTCTAAGAAGAGATATCTTCTGGGTGTGAGATACTCTTTCTGTGATACATTTGAGCATACAAAACTGCCTCTGGGTCTCACTTGGATACTTGAAAGAGAACCTTTCTTGGTGTAATTAGCAGCTTTTGTCTTAATTTCCTGAAAGGTCTGAGATCTTGAAGATACGCTGTAAGTGTTACAGCACAGAAATTGTTTGTTGTTGAACTGTCATGTGTTTTAGTGATAGGGCAAGTAAAAAGTCTGTCATATAGTGTTCTGTAGTTGTTGGTGGAAAAAAGGAGGCTATTTATAGAATCTGGTTTTTAGCATGTTGTGAACATTTTTTCTTTTTCTAATTGTGATATTGGATGTCTTTGTTTGTTTTTAAGGACCGGAAGTCATTTACAGTTGAAACTGTATCAAGTACGCCGTCAATGTCCCGCTCCAGTTCCATAAGTGGGGTGGACATGGCAGGTCTTCAGACCTCTTTCCTCTCACAGGTAGGATAGATCACCTATAATGGCTTTTTTTTTCTTGACAGACCACTTACTTTCCTCCTCGAGAACTTTTTACTAACATAGAAAATGACTCTTAAAGAGCGTATATGCCTTAGACAAGGTAATGTCCTGTGCAGAAACATCTAAAACCTGTTTACAAGATACCTGTGACTGTAGAACATACAAGTGATTTATTTTGACTGCACTCCTGGTTTAGGATACACCCCTGCTCCCTAGGCAGCATCACTGACTGCTCCTTTCCTGTCAATCCAGTTCGTGATGTCAGAGTTAAATGGCACCTGCATAAGAGTCAGAACTTGCCAGTAGGGAGCTATCCCAAATGTACCTATTCACCTTAAGCTTTTGTTTTGAAAACAAGCTTTAAGCATTGAAATGCTTGTCTAGCACAGTGTCATTTTAAATCTTAAATGATGTCATATTTAGGAGAGGGAAGATTCCAAAATGGACATGTTTTTCTCTTAGTTTTCAGCTTCTCTAACCTTCTGTTTGTAGGATGATCCCCATGATCACTCGTTTGGACCAATAGCTACCAGTGGGAGCAATCTCTATGATGCAATAAGGATGGGATCAGGTTCAAGTATAATTGAAAACCTTCAGTCACAGCTAAAACTAAGAGAAGGAGAGATTTCACATCTACAGGTATCTTTTCAGAAATCTTGGTCAGTGTTAAGATAATTCTGTGAACCAGCACAGCTGTGTGGGGATGAGCATGAGAAGGACTTGTTGCTTCCTTTTTTATTTTGGCAAGGACCTAACCAGAAAACTTATCTGTCTGAAAAGTAAAAAACCCAAGCCATTGAGATGTGATGAGAAAGTGAGAGTGGATCTGAAATGTGCTGTTTCACAGTCTGGCTTAAGAATAAGGCTTAATTACTGTGTATTTTGATATGGTGTTTTATAAATACAGTAAATTCTTTCCTTCTCCTACTTGTTATGTGTGCTTACCTTAGCTGGAAATTGGAAACCTGGAGAAAACTCGATCAATAATGGCAGAAGAGCTAGTTAAATTAACAAATCAAAACGATGAACTTGAAGAAAAAGTGAAGGAAATACCCAAATTACGCACACAGTTAAAGGTAAGTGTATTTCTGATGTAAATCCATTGTGAAATGTAGATAATTGCATTTCTTTAGGAATAATCCTATCAGTTTAGGAATATATTCAAATCTATCTCTAAGCATAAGTGACCGAAGAACCTGGTTTTGGTTGGTTTTTTTTGTATAGTAGCATCTAAAAATGCCCACTCCATTGTTAGGGAGTCACTTCAAAACACAGTTGTTGGAAACATGTGCTGTGCATAGGACTGTGTGCTAAATCAGGGAGAGACCATTTCTGTTTCTATCATCTAGGCACTTGTCTGGAGCTGGATTTTTTAGTAGAGGGAGTGTTGTGATAAATAGCATGGGTTTATGAGAGGTTGATGCAGAATCTGAATATGTGTCCAGTAGACATACGGGAAACAGGAGAAATAATTGAATCTTAATGTTTAACAATTGAAACTGAAATACTTGAAATTTTGGAATAATTTTTGACTACAGAACGTTCAATTTCCTCTTGAAACATTTCACAAATTGGTCATTCTTGTAGTAAAACAGTGTAGTCTTCTAACTGATTTTAATGCTTATAGCAATTGAACTTCAAGGTGCTTCAGTATGTCCTCTGAAGCCAGCACTAATTCTTTGCAGGATCTTTGGAATATCTTCCTTTAACATCTAGAATAGAAATCTAGCTGTATACAAAGCACAAAGTATTTTTGAAGAGTTTACTGTGTACTTCACTGTAGTCACACTTTGATAAAGTAATGCTGCACTTGTTTCCCCTGGTAGTGTAAAACTCTGTCCCAGCAGCAACTTGTTTGAAGTTGAAAAGCAGTGAGATAACAAACTGTGTCCTTGCAGGATTTGGATCAAAGGTACAACACAATTCTCCAGATGTATGGAGAGAAGGCAGAGGAGGCTGAGGAACTCCGACTGGATCTGGAAGATGTGAAAAACATGTACAAGACTCAGATAGATGAACTTTTAAAACAAAGACAAAATTAATTCCTCATGGAACTGCTAACGTTATATGGTGACAGACTGTAAAGATAATTGTTTATGTAAATGCTGAATTTAAATGTCTTGTAAAAAAACCCTGTATTATAGAAAATGTGACTATATAATAGAGTTCATATGTTGACAGAAGAATCAATGCTTTAAGTGTTCTGTCTGTTCTGTCTGCAGTTAAATTATTTGTGCAATATTTAATTTTTTTTCTTCAGTCATCCCTTTATTTAAGTTTTTGCTAAATGGTGGGTCTTTTTACTTGTAAACAGCAGAAATGATGGTGGTTACCTCGTGAGATAGCACTGGAAGGCATGAGTAGTACTAAAGCAGGCCTTGATTCATAATCCTTGTAAACCTATGAAAAACACTTTAGAAGTCTTTTTTAAGTGCTCTTCATATGAGTTTTCTAAAATCTCTTCAGTTAATTTTTAATAGCAAAGTAGCAGGGGCTTGCTGACTGAAGCATAACTGGTGGTTATTTTTATGACAGGAAAATCTTAGATTTGTACTTGCAACATCTGAACGTGTCAGGGTGATTATTCTTAGACAAATTAGATTAGTCTGACTACTTTACACTAAGTACTCTAAAGCAGAGTGTGAGGTTCAGATGAGACTTCAAATTACATCTTCATCTTGTATATTGCTTGTGTTCTCATGAGCAGTCTGGAGACAACAGCTCTGCTCGTAATTATGTGTTCAACTTTAAACACCAGAAATCGGAGCTATTAAAGATCTGTTCTAGATTTAGTAGCTGATTTTTTTAACAGTAGCTAAAACAGTTCAGAAGAATGCAGAAAACTGATTTTTTTAAAAAGAAATTGCTGCAGATCTCATGGTTCCTTTTATATAAGTAGCAAGGGTTAGACTTCTTGCAAAATTGAACTGTGGCTTAATAATAGTTTTCAAGCAAGTCTCCAGTGGTTGCAGAGTATTTCTCATGCCATTCCTTAAGCGAGGTATTGGTCAAACAGCACTCACGTGACTTGGAGTTGAGCTGCATTTTTGGTAATGTCAGAGGAAATGTTTGAATTGGACCCTTGGGAGTGCTGAGAATCGCGGGAAGAAGCTTTCGTCTTCCTCTCGGCATTCCAGAGAGCAAATATTTTGCTGCATCTCAGAACCTACTCGTGTGAAATGCTGGGCAGTTGAAATTCTTTGCTTATCACACCAGTGCCTCTGTTGGGAGAGGGTTTTTTTTCCCAGACCAGTACACATTGTAATTTGGGAACTCTTTTCCTGCTTGGGTATTCGGTGGCCTGACAGACAAAAGATGTGAGGATGAGGAGTTGCTTCTGGAGAAATGCCTCTCGGTAATATGACTTTACTATGGGGCTTAAGGATTTATTCCTCACTGGGAGAACAGTTAGTCACTAAAGTTGCACAGGCAAGGGAATGTTCATGGAAAATGCTAGTCTAATTTGAGATTCAGGCAGTTACTCTATGAAGATTTCATTAAAGCCATAGAGCAAGAACACTAAAATTTGTTATAACTCCCCATCTGTCATAGAAACTTAACTGCTTTAATAAAAATGCTTTTTTCGTTTCTTTTCTTTTTTTTTTTTTTTGTCATTGGGAGGTGGTAGGGAATTACCCTCTTGCCTTCATTTCAGTTTTGGAAACTATGGTGGTACGATTTTTCTTCTAAAAACTTGAGAATTTAACGCTTTGCCTTCATATTGAAGCATGGTTGGTTGCTCTAAGTTTCAGAAAAACCCCAAACCAATCAACCCTAAACAAAATTCAGTCCATATTAAAACACTTTGTGGAATTTTACTGATTTATTTTGTGTTAGAATTATGATGTGCAAAGATTAATTCAGCCTTTTCTTAAGAAAACAACTTTTTATGATGGTTAAAGATTAGGAATTCTGTTTAGCTTTTATCTACTACAGCAAATCAATAAATTGCTGGTTTTCACCATATCTTTTTGCAGTCTTGGTAGACAAATGCAGCAGTAAAAAAAAATAAATTATCCTTTGAACTTTTATTGGGATCTCTTGCTGCCAGTGCTTTTGAAGGTAACATTTCCTGTGTAATGTGAGCACATGCTCCAAAAGGACTGAGGCAGTTCTGAGTATGTCTTGGGCTATCTTGGGCTTTCAGGAAGAGCTTAGGTAAAAGGGAAATTTTAACATGCAATCAGCATTAACTGTTTTAGATGTAAAAATGCAAAAAGTATTAGATTTTTAAATTTTACTAAAGTAGATATAAGTATTTGTATTGACTATTTTTGGATTCTGTATTCCATTGTAGTGCAACCTTTACTATCACCTGAGAATCAGATGGCCTTCTGTGTCTTAATCATCAAAGCCTTAGAAAACAAAGTGGCTGTTGGAAGGTAACATGGACTTTAAAGTATCCTGGTTTGCTCATCTTTGATGTAATTGTCTGCTTGTTTTGGAGAAACATTAATGTCTGCTTGGACACAATTCATTGCTCTTACTGAGATTGCCTAGAAGAGTAACATGCAAAATGAAATGAATTAGGTTAGATTTCTAGTACTCACATTTGTCTAAATTTATTATTTTAGAACATTCCTTCTGAAAGCAAGTAATTTAGCTCTCATTTTCACTGCATATGCAAGTATGAAGAAATGTTATTTAAAGGTTACTCGGTGTAGTATTCAGAGGGAACTGAATTGCTAATGGAAAGGCCTCTGTGGATCTAGGTGGGTTTGGATGAGGAATAGATTACTCTGGTACTCAATTCCTTTAGGAACTCAAGAGCCCATGTTCAAAATCCCATGTCAAAATCACATGAGAGAAGAGTTCTATTTTTTTTTCCCTGCTACAAGTTTGTTGTACATTATGTGCTTACATTTTACGAAGGGCTATAATGATCCTTAATATGAGGTGAAATGGTTATTACAGTGAAATTAAACCCTTTGGTTTCTAGTTGTAAAATATGTATAAACTGTAAAAAGCACGGGTCAGGGTAAAATAAAATTTTCCGCTAACAGTGTGCTCTGGTTCTCTTTTAGAGAAAAGACTTAAAAATAGTTCTGGGGTGAGTGGGTGGGTGTGGACCTAGTGCTGTGAAAGGAAAATATTACTTAAGGTAGAAGATACCAGATGTAGTTGAAATTCAGAGTCACAGATGCCAGTTCAACTCTTGTGGTGCCGTGGGTACTTAGGTGCGAGGGGCTGGTTTATTTCTAAATGCACCGCGGTGATGGGGTTGTGGATAATGTGAAATGTAGAATAATCTGCTTTATTCAGGTAAGCGGTGTCCCTTCGGGATCAGCACATCTGCCGGTGCCTTCTGTTCCGCGTTCTCCCGCAGGTTTCCTGGCTCCGGCTGAGCGTTTGTTCCTCGTTTTCCACCTGGGAACGAGGGGAGAAGAGGCCTGGGCTGTGGTGGAGGATTAAAAGCTCTTGAGTGTTGGCGCTTGTGCCTCCCTCGGCGTTCGTCACTGCGGGAATTGGGTCAAACCGGAGGAGGGTGCGGGGTGCCAGCCCAGGCAGGAGCGCTGCCGTGTGTCAAGGAGAGCCGGGCATCGATGAACCTCTGTCCTTGCGCCTGGGAGTGTTCGTGAGCGCGGCGGTCCCGGGCCGACCCCGGCCCCGCTGCTGCCGGCCGGGGCTCGGGGGGACGCCTGGAACAATGGGGTGCCGGAGCCTGCGCTTCCTGCCGGGCCGCGGCAGGAAAAGGCCCTTTTCCTCCGCATCCTGCGCTCGCCGCTCCCGGGGCGGCAGCGCTTAATTTCCGGCAGCAGAAGGAAGACGCGGCTGCTCCGCCGCCGCTCCCCCGCGGGCAGGTGCCCTTCCCCGAGGGCCCCACCTGAGCCGCGCCGCCGGACCCGACCCGCACCCGGGCGCCGCTCCGCCGCCCCGGCCCGCCGGCTCCCCCTTCCTGCCTGCCTTCCTTCCCTGCCTCCTTGCCCGCTCCCGCCGCCCAGGGCGGGGCGGTCCCGGCGGCCGCGGCTGCTCCCGGCGGCGCTCCCGGGGCGGGCGCGGCGGTGCCGCCCGCCCCTCCCTCACACCCGCACGGCGCTTCCCCGCGCAGCCCGGCGGGGCCGGGCCGAGCGCTGCCCCCGGACATGAGGATTGAGACCGGCGGCGAGCGCCGAGCAGGAGCAGCGGCCGGTCCCGTGGGCCGCGGGGCTCCCCGGGGCCGGCGGGGCTGAGGTGCCCTGAGATACGCGGTGAGATGCGATGCTGTGCCGGGGCGGGGGAGCGCAGGGCGGGGCGGCTGAGCCGGGTCCAGCACGGGCATGGCAAGAGTGGGTCGGGCACCAGGTCCGGCTGGGCCAGAGGCTGGGTCCGGTTCTGGGTCTGTCGTGGAACCAAGCACGGCCTGGCACAGCGTGCCGGGCACCTTCCCGAAGCTACGGCCCCTGAGCCAGTGCCCAGGGGTGGGTAAGGACCGCGTGTTTTGGGGATACCGCAGGGTTTGTGATGAGAGGAGAGGTGGGATCCTTGCGAGATCCCCCCCCGCCCTGCCCCAGGCACTGTGCCGGGGAAAGGGGCCTGAGTGATAGGTCAGCAGCGTGCCGGGGCTGTGAAAGCTGCTTTCATTGCTGGGAACGTGTCTCTAGAAGCTGGACAGTGTCCTGAGGAAATCTCCTTTTGCGGGACGCATCTAACTCCATCTTCCTCCCCCGCTCTAGGTTTCTGTACCTGGGAAATCTGAAGCGGTTCTTCTCAAACCAAACAGGTAAAACTACTTGTATCGTAGGAGTTTTGCTAAAGGCTTTGGTTGAAAGCAAGCATGCAAATTTTAGCAAATTATAACGCCAAAAAAGGTGGAGTTTAGATACAGGCCATACATTTTTTTTCCTCAGGAAGTTTAATGGTTCAAAGCAGGGGTGTTAGATGAGAAGGTTGTATTAACAGGAAGGTATGCAGTCTGCTTTAGGGTATACAGATATGTGTGGGCCTGTGTGTGTGTATATGTATATATATAAATACACTTTCATTATATATAATATGATATATAGAATATACTCAGTAGTCAAGTTTCTTTAACATGATGTTAAGCACTAAAAGCAGGCATCCTGTAACAGACTTATCTGTGACCCTATATTTGCATCTACATAGTTTTCCTTCAGCTAATGACTAGTTGAAAGTGGAGAATGCACTATTTTTATACTTATTTTGAAACTAAAAATCCTTCTTTTCTCACCCCTCCCCCCGGTTCTTCTACTTTTTCTCCCTTCTCACTGGATATTACATGCTCTATACTTAGTTTCCACATTGAACTCTCAGGATCCCTTGGCATTTAGCTAAAGTAAACACACCCATTTTAGCTTGACTGGGAGTTTGTAGTGCGTAATAACACTCAATGACTAATGATTCAAAGATAATCCTGAGGTTGTGCAGTCTGGCCTCTCAGTGAAAGTTTGGTCTTCACAGGAAAAAGAAACCACCCCAGAAATGCAAGTACAAATTCTTTGACTATGTGTCTGACTCTGACTGAATTTTGTCTTTTATCCTTGAAATACTGCAGTTAATTTCCTTTTTTTTTTTTTCCTATTTTATTTAGAAAGTACAGAACTCACAGGTTGCCATGTTTATGTTGCTTGTGTTTGGATTGCTACTGCAAGAAATTCTGGCTAATTCCCAAGGTGAAAATCCTACTGAATTCCCAAACATTTGGGAAGAGCCATTATATAGCTACAAAGCCATCGACTTGCCAGATGAGCATATCCCCTACTTTCTGCACAATAACCAGCATGTTGCTGACATCTGTAAGCAGGATGCTCTTTGCCCATATAAAGTAAGTTTGCTTTTTGCTGTTTGTTTGTTCAAATATCCTGTTGGGGTGGTTTGTTCTTGGGAGTTGTAGCAATTGAAGATGGTGAATAATTGGTCTCCTTGCCAATTGGTCAGGAAAAGGGTTTGTCTTAGAACATATTAAAGACAAGACTAACATTACTGTGCATGTGTGTCCTCTTTGGAGCCTCTGTTGTGCATGAAGAATCTGGGTGTTGTTTCTCAAACTCTGTTTGAAAACAGACCAAACCAAAAGCCTTTTATGCAAAGATTTATGAGCAAGATGTCATTTAAGAGCTAACAACAACCTTAAGTCATTTCCCATTTGCCTGTTGCAAAACATGATTCAGTCATTCTGTGTTGCAGAAACACTTGAAGAAACTGAAATCCTGCTGGGGTTATGAGAAATCTTGCAGATCAGAGAACAGGTTCAGTTACCCAGTGTGTGATTATGTTGAAACTGGATGGTAAGTTCAATTTTAAAAGTCTACTGTAGATTATGGTAAAAAAAGAGGGTAGTGCTCACTTTGATATAACTGTGAAGTAAACATTATTTTGATATTTAGAATTTAAAGCATGATTTTTAATGGACACCTGTATATATATATATATACAATATGTGTATTCATTCATAATGAGCCTTTCAACATGATTAAAAAAATTAACTTTTTAAGGAAGAAAACACTGTTAGAAATGCTTCTTGCCAGAATGTTTTCATTATTCTGATTTAGCCTTGAATTCAGTTTCCTAAAATAGCTGTATTTCCTTTCTTAGCTTTAAAAACAGAGGAAAAAATGTTAAAAAAAATGTATACCCTTTTAGGGGAGAATAGCTTTAAATTGCGATTGATGATTTCACTAACATGCAGCTGATAAGTGCTTCCTGTTTTGGCATCTTAAATGCCAATAAAATAACTGGCTGGTTCTTCTGTTCCACTCTCAGTGGAAAAACGTTATCTGTTGAAGTTATTACTAGAATTGAGCAACAGACCTTGATTTGTTTCCTCTCTCTTTCACACATCAGGGCAAGTGACATCGAGACAGCCCAGCAGATATTCTGGAAACAAGCTGACTTTGGATATGTTCGAGAGAGGCTCAGTGAAATGAAAACCCATTGCAAGCCTGCAGCAACAGTAGGTATTTCTGATAGGTATGATACTTTGCACTTGGTTTTAAAAATAGTTTTCGTTATTGACAGAATTCTACTTGTTCTTAACAGGGGGATTCATCTCTGACCTGTTCCCAGTACCTTCAGCATTGCAGAGCAACAAACCTGTACATTGATTTACGAGCTGTAAAGAGAAACCACGACAGGTCTCTGATTTACCTGTGTTGTAGCAAAAATGGGATCTCAGGGAAAAGGATTTGAAAATTAGTTTAACAAAGCTGGTTTGCTTGTTGCCATGGGTTTTACTGCTGATCAGAGACTTGTTGCTGAAGCCCTGTAAAAGTTTATACCTCTTCATTGCTGGCTGCTGCTGCTGTCAGCAGCACAGGTTGTTTAAAAAACCAAGTTCTCAGTTTTATGGAAGTATGATGGGTGATTGAAATCCTCCCTGGTGGAAGAGAGAAAAATTTTTCTGTGTCTTCAGTCATGTCCTTCCTTGATCAGATGATGTGCAAAATACAACTGTTTTTGTCTGAAGCACCAACGCCTTTCCTGTACCTTTATAACAGATCCAGGAGCTGCATTTTTAAATACCGAGTGACTGAGGAGAGATCTGAACCTGGATTCTCCACATCCCAAATTAAAATGCTGCATATTGGAAAACTGGATGAAAAAACCATGCCACTGGTGCTGGCATGACCCTCTGCCTTGTCTTTGAAGTCAGTGTCTAGATCTGGTTCAGGACTGAGACTGGTATTACCCTTCAGAATGGGTTTTGTCCTCATCACAGCCTGTCCTGAAAAACGAATTTAGACAGTGCTTTTAGCTGGCAACTTGTTTTCAGAAAATCTGTTCTTGCACCTCTCTCTTCATATGTCATGTAAAATCCTTGGGTATTGAACTGAGTTGTGAAATCTGAGGTAAATTTCAGTGAGAAACTGTTAAAAACAAACAAAAACTCCAACCAGTGATGCTCCTGTTATTCAGTGATGCATAAGTGTCATGTAGAAAAATCTAATTAAATTAATAATTTGGGTATGTGTAAATAATTCTTAATAACAAGATTGTTATTAGGTGGATTAGTGCTATTTTCTAAGGTGATGTCTGGACCTTCAAGGACACCACTATCTTTCTTTGGGAGTTGTGGGAAATTCTTGATTTATGCTGAGGAAAATACTCAGGTTTTAAATATGTATGAAGTGCCCTGCTGAACTAAGTAGCACTGTCTTGAGTATGTAATTGAGATTGCAGGGCACTGGTAGCCCTGTTGCACAAAAGCTGATAGACTTTTTCTAATTTGTGTTAGATTCAAAGAAGACTTTTTCCAGAAAGGAGAAATTGGCGGTCATTGCACCCTCGACGTTCAAGCGTTTTTGGCTGAAGGTCAACGCAAGAGCCCTCTGCAGTCTTGGTAAGAATCTCTTGTCAAGGCTGCTTCCAAGTTCACTTGCTAATCGTTTTTGATTTTTGTCATTGACATTAGCAGCTGTGTGTAGGGGATTTCATACTGAGGAAAGACTTGCTTCTTTTAAGGTCAATTTGAGAGTTTATATTAGAAACCTCTGATAATTACATCTATGCAGAAAGTCTGAACCACACTGTGTGGAATTGTGTCCTGCCTCATTTGCAGCAGCAAAAGATGTGAAATCATCTTGCAATTGGAAGTTCTAACCTTCAGGTGTTTTCTGGCAAGGTGCTGGTGCTGTGCCTAATCTGTGTGTGGAAGGGGTAACTACTTTGTGGTGAGATGTCTTGAAGCTGGCACTTGTGTGTGAGTTCACACAGTCCTTGGTGAGGATGATCTGGGTATGTGCTCACACGGCCTTCCCAGGGAGGCTGTGCTTGGAATGTGAGGTGGGCTGAGGCTTCAGGCTGAGTAGGAAGTGCAGAGCATCACAGCTTGGATGTTAGCACTTCAAAGCTGCATTGCCAGTTAATTGATGAAGGAACAGGAGCCATTAAGGTCAATGTAATAATTCATTCTTTTGTATTTTCTTTTTCTCCCCCCATTTTGCATTGATGGTTAATTCAAGTCAAGAACTGCTGCAGAGGAGAAAGACTTTTCTCCTCTACCTGCTATTGTCATCACAACTGCTCATCCTTGTTTAGATCCAGGAATGATAAATACTGCCTCTACCTTCATTATTCCAACCAAGGCATGGAAATCTCGCTTAAGTGTCTTTGGCAATGCAGATCAAGTTGGATGGACCCACAGATCCAGGCTCTGAGGTTCTTTGTTACATCCCTGCTGCCTTGATTTGGAGATCAAAGGTGCTGTTCACTCCTGAGATCAAAGGCAGTGTTTAACCTCTAGAAGCCCTGAAGAACCTTCCCATTATAATTTCAAATCATTTGAATTGTCAGACTCTATCAGTTTTCAGCAGTCTTGTTAAATGGACTGGATGGACAGTTACTAAACCTGAGACATATGAAGTACATTTGTTTAAATGTGTTGATGTCAAAGCATATTCTGTGTGATTGAATCTTTCTAGGTTTGCAGAACTCCAGACATTCACTGCATTAGACTTCAGGCCTCTAGAAGATGAGAAGTGTGACATTGTTATTGAAAAGCCAACATACTTCATGAAATTAGATGCAGGTAATCGGTATCTTTATTTTTTTTTTGTACTGCAGTATAAAAAGCTCATATTCAACTTGCCCATCTACATTATGCCTTTGTGATTAAGTTCACTTGTAGTATGAAAAATGATGTGATTTTTTCATTCCTTTTTTTGGTGTAGTTCCAGTGATGAACTTGGAAGCTGAAATTTGAAAATCTTATAATTTCCCACACATGATTTAAAAAAAAAAATCAGAACGATTTCCTGTTGTTTGCCTTGCACAGTTGTTCTCTGGACTGTGGTTTGGCAGTGTCTGACTTTGTGCCAAAGTCTGTTCTGTACAGTCTCTGGCTGTGTTTCTGCATGACAGGTTTCATACCATGAAACACCAAGTATGGGTGTCTGTGTCCTGCAGTGTGTGCTCAGCAGCAGGATTCTGTGTGGGTTGGATGATAGGGAAGTGCTGTTCCAAGAGGGGCAGCACCCAGGCACCTTTAGGAATCTGACATTTTTTGAGCTTCACCAGCCTTTTTGTTAGTGCAGCACCGTTTGCAGCCAAATGTTGATGGAGGAGGGTGTTGAGGATGTAGACAAACCAAGCAGCTGCGGTGGGGTGAGCTGTGTTTGAGCAGGGTGCTGCTCGTGTGCTGTGTTCTGTCCCTGTGATACACAGCAGCTGTGACCCGAATTCCTCCACTTCCCCTGCCACTGCCTTACATTTTAAGCAAAGTTGTTGCAGGGAACTGGACTGTGTTTCCTCCTTTGTGTTTCCTCCTTGTTTCATGGCAGTTTGCTGTGCACCAAGAATGAACAAGAGAGAAACAAGGAGGAATGACTTGGGCTTTGGCCTGTGTGAAAGTACAGGTTCCGTCTTGTAGTCCCACAGACGGAGTTTCCCTTAGCCTCACTAAAGGAGAACCAAGATCTGTGCTGAAAGCCAGTTTTCATGTTTCCTTATGCCTGTCTGGGCTGTGGTAAAGGAGCAGTTCCTTTCATATCCTTCACAAAATAGCTGCAGACTGTAAAGAGAAATAGCACATGAAGCTCATCTTATTCTTTCTTTTGGCCACTCTTCTAACTCGTTTGTACTTTTCAAAATCACATTTTACCTTCTTACCTTGATTCCTCCCTTTTAGAGGTTCCCTTTTTTAGGGTCTATTGGGAGGATTCAGTCAGAAGCAGGGGGAAGCTAATATAAAATACAAGATGCTAACAAGGAAAAAAGCATAAACCAATAAAAGTGGAGCAAGTAATGCAGTGTTTTGCTAACAATTCTTTCTTTCTCAGGTGTTAATATGTACCATCACTTCTGTGATTTTGTCAATCTTTACATTACCCAGCATATCAATAATTCCTTCGGTACCGATGTCAACATAGTCATGTGGGACACTGTAAGTCTGCTTTTAACCTATTTGTGTTTCTGCTTTGTAGAGACTCTCAAGGTTTTAGTAGCCAGTCCTTAGCTCTCTTGTGGGCATAGCCATGTGGAACTGATAAATTTTTGGATCCTTTTAATACAGGTACATGAGTAATAGTTAGGGAACAGATTTTCCATGATAAACCATGTGCTGTTGGAATGCTCAGCTTTGCTAATACATAGCTATGCCTTTTTTTGGTGTGACCTCAAAATAACCTGATCAGTATTTCTAACCTGTAGCATTTGAAGTTTTAACTGGTTTTTTGTAGGTTTTTTTCTCTTGGAAAATTGAAGTAGATTTGCTCAACTGTTTCTTCTATATTTAAAAAGAAATGCAGTCTTGCATATTGTTTGTAAATCAGTAATGTGCAGCCTGTAGTAAAGAAAACAGTTAAATTAAATCCTTATATATATGAAAGCAGAGTTTAATATTTAATTCCTTTGAGTAGCCTTCTTGCAGTTACTTCCCTCAACCACCTCTCACATTGCCATGATAACATATAAAAAGAGTTTTTAAGTGGGGCTGTTTCTGCTGTACTGCTGAGTTGAAACCATGACTGTGTTTAAGAGTAATATTAGTTTTATTGGACAGTATTTAAGTTGTGTAGGAGGGTATTAAACTAAAGAGAAAACAACTGGGCAATTTGTAATATGCCAGCTAATGTGTATAATCAGTTCCAGAAATAACAGTTCTTAAATATGACACTGTCCCACATCTGTTTTGTGATCAAAAAGTGCTGAGTCTTCTTTCTGAGTATTTAGTGCTAGGACAACTAAACTTCAATATAGAACTGCAAATATCCCCTGCTTGCTGTTTAATGAGAAACTGTTTGGCTAGAAGAAACCCTTTTTTCTAATTCTATTGCATTTTAAAGCTAAAATCAGTGCCATCTGTCAGATAAGTGAGCCCTCTAGGTGTTGTACAGGGACCTGTTAATCCAGCTCTGATGGCTTTCTGAAAAGATCAGGTGTCAGATAGCATTGTAAATTGCTTTGAAAAGCAACTCTTTGTCTTATATCAATTTGCTGAATCAAATAACTCTTTCAAATGTACCATTCAAAGTAGCGTCACACTGTTATAATTTTAAATGAGCATTACCTGCTTGGGCAGCTTGAGTTCATTGCTGTGTAAAACCAGGGGATGGCACCAGTCAACTGTTGCTGAACTGTCTGTGCTCGTCAAAAGGTGGACTTGAGGCTATTATTCATTCTCTTTTTTTTCCCTTGATATAATTAGATTTGGCCATACTTCCTAGCTAATGTTCTTATTAAAGAGCAATGCCCTTAGATGTAGGTTAAACAAAGCAGAAAATTAGTAGGAATTCTGCTGGGTGTTGGTGTGCAGATCCTCTGTGAATGCAGGGAGGCAACGTTTATAAAGCACTTTTAAGGAGAGCAGAGAGGGTTAGAAAGTGGTGCTTTCATCAGTTCTCCACTTCTAATCCGGGAGAGCAGTTCTTGTAAGACATGGCCAGAAAGGAGTCTGGATTGTAAAATTCATTAAAACTTAATGGTAGAGGAAGAGGAAGGCCTCTTGAACTGAAGGAAATCTGATGCCCTTTAGATTCTTTTACATTTCACCAGATATCTGTTCTCTCCTGCTATCATTTGTAGTCTTATTTTCAAATTTCTTTTTGAGAATGTTCCCACATAACTTTCCAAGCTGCCTGAGCCAGCCCCAGAGCTGAAAGGCAGCTTTAGTGAGAATCTGCACCAGGGCTACTAAGGGCACATTTAATTGCATCCAAAGAGCAAGAGGTGGTGACTCAGCCCTGGGATGTGTAGGAAACGTGACAGACTGAAGGCAGGAGCCCCTGCTGCTGGGATAATGTTGTAGGGAGTAGATGGCTCTTTAAAGGTTCCCCACAGAATGTTACTGCAAAGGGGAAAGTTTTTTACTGCTCTGTATAGAAACCTCTTAGCTGTTTCTTCCACCGAATCAGATCATTGCCTTCAATTTGTGATATGTGTGCAATATGCAAGTGACAATCCCAAAACAGGCAAATGCAAAACAAGTTTGTTGTGACTTTTTACCTCAAGCTTCAGTGCTGCACTTGAATACCCAGATGTTTGTTTGGTTTTTTTTAATCTGAGGAGTTGAGGTTCAGACCTTCTACCATCCCTATGTTTGTGTTACTTCAAATTTAACTTGTGTTCTGTTGACTCTGGGAAAAGTAGTAAGTAATTCTCACTCCTAACTCAGAAATTCTAATCTGCTACAGAAGAAATTGTCTAGTTTTCTAATGTAGAGAAATTTTTATTAAAAATTAACAACCTGACAGGTAATTGGAGTTACCTGCCAGTGCAAACACAGAGTTTGGTGCTGTGTAATGTCTATGTTCTGTGCTAGGCTGCCTTGGGTCCCATTAACTGTGTATTAAAACTCATATGCAGAACTTGCAAATCATGAAGAGAGGTTCTAATATGCATTTATGTAATTGTTGTACCCTTGTGTTTTCTGCTTTCCTCCTAGAGCTCATATGGCTATGGTGACCTGTTCAGTGAGACATGGAAGGCATTTACTGACTATGAAATCATTCATTTGAAAACCTTTGACTCTAAAAGGGTATGGAATTCTATATTTTGTTTTAATTCATGGTCACTAGGGAGCAAATATGACAACTTCTCAAGCTGCTTGTGGTTATGGGTGTCCCAGAGGAAAGCATTAATACTTTCCATGCATGTTTAATTTGTGTAATATGAGTGTTCCACCTTAGAAACAAGAGACAGAGCTGTAACCTAATTCTGTGGTGTGTCTATCCTTTATATAGATGGACCTAACTTTTGTGTCCTTAGAGGTGGTATTTATGAATGGGTTTTGCTTCTTCAGGACTCCTGACTGAAGTTAAGGATTATCAAATGGTCTTTCTAAAGTCTTCTGATTCCTCCTGAGGTGTTTCTTTCCCCCTGTAATTATTGGCATTCCTGCTACTTATCATTAAAAAAAAATTACACCAAAAAATATATCCATTCATTCAGAGCTCATTTTAGCCTCTTAAATCTAGTTGTAAACTCACTAACCGGATTCCTTCCCTTTAGTCCACGTTTGTTCTGTTTTGGGGTGTTTTCAACACCTCTTCCCACACTTGCATCTGTATCGTCCCAATCGAGAGCTCTTTTGTGATGAGGATTTTCTTTGTTCTGTTCATTTGCACAGCCAAGGAAGTGAGGCTGTCCTTGGCAGGAGCAGTAATTGCTGGCTCATTTAGAGCAGGGCTGGCAGTGAATGGGCTGGGGGAAGGCAGCAGTGGGGTGTAACTCCTTGTGATCCCCTTCCCAGGTGTGCTTCAAAGAAGCCGTGTTCTCTTTGCTGCCTCGGATGCGATACGGGTTGTTCTATAACACACCTCTGGTGAGTCCCTTTATCCATCCATTCTCACTAGGGGGGTGTGGCAGGATGGAATCTGAGCCAACGAATCTCTCCGATATCATGAAATGCACCTCAGTGAAGGTTCCAACTCCAAATGGAATGATCTTCCCTAAAGATTGGGATTTTAAAGTTACTCCAGCTGGCTGTGTGCAGTCTCCTATGTCACAGCTCAGGAGGTGCATATTATTCCTCTTTAATGGGTGGGCACTGTGAACTAACTGGTGATTTTGTGGAGCACAAGAGCTTGAACACAGTCATGCATCCCTGAGGGTATTAGCTCACACACTCAGCTCTAACACTAGAGAGAGTTTATGTCTTTCTCAATGAAAGTGCCACTTGTGTTGCAGTGAGCAGTGACACGTGCAGCACAGTGCATGATACTGGGCTTTTGTTCCACAAAGCTCAGTTTTCTGAGGAAAATATCTTTGTATATTAACAATTGCTTTTTAAAATTTCAGATCTCTGGCTGTCACGGTACGGGGCTGTTCCGAGCATTTTCTCAGCACGTGCTACACAGATTAAATATTACTCAGGAAGGACCCAAGGTATGGTAACTGCATAATGCAGCTGTAAGATCGAGCTGGTGGCTCTTGCCAGGGAACAGCAGTGGCAAACTGAACCCAGTGGGGAGTGAGGGTGTATCTGTGTACTTTTTGTCCTTTCCTGTGATGTTTTGGGTTTGTTTTTTCTCCTGTAAAGGCCTTCAGGAAACATTTGTGTATGTTTGTGACAGTCGCCCTTGTGTCATATTTCTATAGGACAGACTTTAGTACATTCTCCTTCCAACCTTAGGGTCTCATCCCTGTATCCATTCTCTGTGCTTGAGGCCTTTCTGTCCTTCCTAGCTAAGTCAGACCCGTGTTCCATGGAGCAGCAGTGGGAATCCCACAGAGCAGTGCAGAGCTTGCCCTTTATCAATCCTCTTGGATACTTCTGAGTTCGGATCAGAGCTGGAAACAGTGGAATTTGGTCCTTCCATGCTTGCCCAGCACCATCTGTCTGGTCTGGGCTTCTCTGTTGCTCACACTGATGTTTTTTGCTCTTGGTGGCCAGGGCAGTTCTGGGCTGGTTGAGGTTGAAGTGTCTGCTGGAGACTCGCCCACGTATTATTGCTGAGGGGCACATTCAGAGCTCTGCACAGGCATTTAGTTATGCTTCTCCTGCTGACACTAATGGGAGTCATGCAGCTAAATCTCTTTATTTCACTTGGAACGCTCACCCCTGTGAGTCCAATTAATTAAAAGAGGTAAAACGAGGAACTGGTATAGAAGTAAAATATTTTTTTCCCAAGGAACTTGTGCACAAGCCATCCAGCAAGGTGCTTTCCTGCTTTCAAAAACTGCCATGTAATGTGTGATACAAAGGCTTTTTTGTACTGAATCAAATAAATATTTCAGAAAATATTTTTTTCTTGGTTAATAATCAGACTTTCATAAAGTTTTTGATGTTTTGAATCTGTCAGAAAACACGATGTGAATTTTTAAATGGTTACATCATCTGTTTATTACATGTGGAAGGAACATATTTAGTTGCTCAAATAATTGCCAGATGTAAATATGGAAGAGTTGGGATTGTTTTTTTGTGAGAGCTGCCTCTTAGCTGATACACTGCTGCTTCTTTCTTTTTAGGATGGGAAAATCCGAGTCACCATCCTCGCACGCAGCACAGATTACCGGAAAATATTAAACCAGAATGAGGTGTGGTCCTTTTTATCTTTAAAAAAGATTTATTAGAAGTTAAGTCTTGCTCATTGGATTGGACATCTATTTTCTGGCAAATCTCAGACAAATACGTCCAATATTTTTATTAATTTGTTCTAAAATGTCTTCTAGGCAGTCTCCATTTCTGTACCCCAGACACTGAACCTTGCTGCCCTTTCTAAATATCCAGTGGAAGACTACAAATGTAATACTGAAAGTATTTCCTCTGAGCAAACAGACACTGCAGAGCTTCAGATAAAATTAAATTATTTCACTTTTGGATTATTCCTTTTATTTATACCATCTCCAGTGTTGAGGTCTAACAAAACCCTTTGTAATGCCTGCAGATTGGAATGCACAAGCCCTTGTATCAGAGTTTGTGCACTCAAAACGTAATGAATTTTCATATTGATTTATGTTTTTCCATCATGCAACTTCACGGACTTGTGTAAAATCTTCTTTCATGGTAAAATAATAACATTTAATGTTTTTATGCCTATTTTCATTCTCTACTGTTAGTGCCTGACAGAAATGAATTGGGATTATCATCCCCACCTTATGCAGGGAGAAACTGAGGCTCATGTGATGCACTAGCTCAGTGGCAGAGCAGACAGAGCAAAGGATTTGTGCTTTATCTGCTGGGCCGTCCTCACTTCATGCCTCCACTGCTGCATGTAGTTTGTGTTCTGGTAAAATGGCAAAGAGAGAAGTCGGTTTTATCTTTACCAGGTCAGGAGTGCAAGGGAGCAATTAACTGAAGGAGGACACCGAACCATTGTCTTTTTGTTATTCTCCTCAGCTTGTGAATGCCTTGAAAACGGTGTCGACGCTGGAGGTCAAAGTGGTGGACTACAAATACAAGTGAGTTGTGGGAGGAAACTGGTGTGAGCTCGTGCTGCCTGTGGCTGCTGATAGCTGTTTGCAGGCAGTGCTGTGTCTGTCCCCAGCTCTAACCTGGGCAAAATCCAAGGACTGGGAAGGAAAAGTGTTACTGAGAGAGTGGTGGGTGAGGTAGTCGAACACACCCGTTCTATAACGCACTACTTAGGGTTAGTAGGCTCAGGTTAAAACTACTATACAATGAGCAAGGTTTGAAATCCCTTTTGTTCCCTCTCCCAAAGCCAGCTGTGTTCCAGTCACCTTTTTGCATTGGCTAATGCTCTGCAATAACTGTGTCAACAGGGATTTCTGTTGTATGATGTTGGTGTCTTATTTTATATGAGCCTTAGTTTAGTAATCAATGATAATTCTGATTATTTGCTGCTCTGGTGGCCGCTGAAGGCACCACTTGAGGTCAGTTTGTGGTGCCAGACGTAGTAGGCACTGTGCCAGGAAGAAATGGATTGAAGGAAAAGTTCCCAAACAGAGCATGCCTGTCCCAAATGGCAGCAGCTCCACCTGGAGCTGTCATGAATCATGCAGTAAGAGTGAGAAACTGAAGCAGCGCTGAGAGATCTGTGTTCTGACCAGAGACAGTGGGAGGAAGTTTATTTGTGTATTTTACATTACACTGAATGCAGTTCAGAAACAGGTCTTTTATACTGGGCTTTTAGGTTTTGTTTGGGGTATTTTGTTTGTAGTTTTTGGGTTTTTTTAAGATGGTGCATTTTTTTAAAGGCAAGTAAAAAGAAAAACCCTTAAACTTACAAAAACTTTACCCTGACAAAAAAAATTTTTTTAAAAAAGTTCTTACGAAGTTTTGAAACCTGCCTGCATTTCTTTTAGTTCTGTGCTGAGTTATTGCTGGCTGCAGCATTTATGATTCTTAGTATTGCTCCTTGGAAAATCAGTCTCAGTATTCCCTTAGGCCAATTTTGTGCTTTCCCTGTGTTCTGCTGGGGTGGATAGAGCTGCCACATCATCATCACTTCTGTTGTGTTGTCTGCAGGGAACTTGAATTTTCGGAGCAACTGAGAATTACCCACAACTCTGATATATTCATTGGGATACACGGAGCTGGACTGACCCATCTGCTCTTTCTCCCAGACTGGGCTGTTGTGTTTGAGCTGTAAGTCTGTTTGTCCCTTCTTCCCCCTCTACTACACACACAACTGCTCCTGTTGGTTCCTGTGTGTTAATGAAGCCTCTCCCTTCCTGGTATTTGACCATGAATGTTTGTCTTGTTTAGGCTTCATTTTTGGCAGCCTCTTCCGGGGATCAAAACAGAGAAAGCTTTCATTCTAAAATACAGTATAATTATATCATACAGGCTTAGCCTGTGATTTCTTAATCTACCATGGTATAAACATAATGGCAAAATGGCAAACAATGAGAAAACCTCACTGCTCAAGCTCTGCCTGGTGAGTCTGACATCTAATGATGTTTCAGTGATCCAGGTGAATTGATTATGTGCATGTCCAGGGTGCTACCCACCCCCTGGAAGTTTTTATATTCTCCTTTTTCTGCTCAGGACGTGAGCACCAGCTTGCTGGCCAAGGTCAGCCCTGTGTTGTGTTTTGCCTAAATTGCTCTTGTAGCTTCTTTTTAAACATATTTTGTCACAAAGTGTGGGTGTTAGCAGACACTCCAGTCCTACAGACCTAAGCAGAAATCCAGAATGCTTGTTTGAAGAGCGCTGAATCCTCCATCCTGAGAAATTCTGCTGTGGGAAGGCTGCAGAACTGGTGTTTTGCAGCACAGTCTTGGCTTGAGAATGTTTTGTCCAGTCTCCAAATAAGTTCAGAAAGCCAGAGGTTGTTTTTCACATGTCCAAGAGCTGCTGCAGCTGGACAGGGATATGCTTGATGTGCAGACGTGTCTCCAACTGCCTCCAAGACCACATCTTGAGAGCAGAAGGCAACCCTTGTTGTTTCAGTGGAGCAGAATTTGTCCATGGTTTTAGAACTGGACAAAAGACATTTCAATTTTTTCCTGTTTCACCCTGGTAAACTTCAGCACAATCTCTGTAGGTAAATGTGTTTTTTCTGTCTGTCCCTAGATACAATTGTGAAGATGAACGTTGTTACCTGGATTTGGCAAGGCTGAGAGGCATTCATTACATCACTTGGAGGAAAAGGAATAAAGTATTCCCTCAAGATCAGGTAATGGTGGCCACACTGGAAGGGTGAGGTGCTATAACTGAAGGCCTTCACAGTTATCTTGCTTTACTTACCTATGTTCTGGTATTTGAAATATGATTTTCATTCTTTAGACCAAATTAACTTCCCTGTTGTGATTAAGAAATCATTTGATATTAATGGCTGAGGGAAGAAGAGAAATTAAATTAATTGGCCATTAACCATTCATAGAATGGCTGTTATGCAGTTACTTTGCTGATTCTTTTGCTTCAGAGCAGATCAGTGGATCAGAAATAATAAATTAAAATGGCAGATCCTCAATTTTTTTCTTGCTTTTTTGAATGGAAGATGCATTGATTTTTTTTCTGTCTAAAAATCCTTATCTTGTTTTTCTAGGGACACCACCCAACACTGGGAGAACATCCAAAATTTACAAACTACTCCTTTGATGTGGAAGAATTTATGTATTTGGTGCTTCTGGCTGCAAATCATGTTTCACAGCATTCGAAGTGGCCATTTAGGGTAAAACATGATGAATTCTAAATTAGACTTCTAACTGAAATACTGCTTTTAATTAATCACAGAATGCCCTGGATTGGAAGGGATTTTAAAGACCATCTCATTCCACCCCCTGCCATGGGCAGGGACACCTTCCACTATCCCAGGTTGCTCCAAGCCTCGTCCATCCTGGGCTTGGACACTTCCAGGGATCCAGGGGCAGCCACAGCTTCTCTGGGAAGCTGTGCCAGGGTCTCACCACCCTCACAGGGAAGAATTTATTCCTAATACCAAATCTAAACCCACTCCCTGCCAGTTTGAAACCATTCCCCTTGTCCTGTCACTACATGCCCATAAATAAATAAATTTCCCCCTATGAGGGAAATAACCCATTATTAATTTTTCAGACTACTTCTTAGCACCATATCTTGTCTTTATAGCGCCTTTTTAATCTGGGAGGTTTTGAGATGTAAAAACTATTTTTCAAACTATTTCTGGTTTTTTGCACTGTGTTTCTACATTCCAGATTCTGAAATACTCTTTATACAAAGGTATGTCCACCCATTTCATGTAAGGTTTCCTGGGGGAGATCCAGGGTCAACAGACACTGCAAGCTTCTACTTTAAATTTAGAAACTTTTCACATTAGAGAGCACAGTCTTATGATTTTGCATTTAAATATAAACTTCAACTCTTGTCCCTGTAGTTATAAGTGCTCCAATATAAGAGGTCTGCACAGTAGGTTCAGGCAGTTTTCTGTCTCGTGGCAGGTAAATATCCTCCTAAGTGAATACTTAAAATTTCAGGTAATCTGGGCATTTCCTACTTTTTCATGTAAACCAGCACTCTGCATTGGAAAACTTCAGCAAATTGGAATAAAACTTGAGTTTTTTGAGGATTCTAGAGGGAATGGCCTTCTAGTTTTTTTAATGACAAATGATAAGATGTGTAGAGTGTCTTTCAGCTGCAGCTGAAAGGAAAGGAATTGGTGAGGAACCTGGTTCTTGTAGTCACTAAAAGCCTAATTTTTAATATTCTTGTTTCCTCAAAATGTTGAAGAGTTAATCCAGAAAACTTTTAAAATGAAATCTTTCCAAAGCCAGTAGCACAGTTCACTGTTTTCAGTGAAGGGAATATTAAGCCAAAGCTGAGTTCTTTTTGAAATTTCCCCTGGAGCTGAGATGTTCTAGTGGGGAAAATAAAGGTAGTAGTTCTGTTGTCTTAAGTGGGGCCAGACAGATGTGTAGAAGAATCAAGTTCAGTGAGATAAAACCCAAGAGTTCTGCGTTAAATTATGGATTTTTGGGGAATGTATCCCCATGCTGGACTTGCAGTTCAGCCACACAGTCCCGATGGCTCGGAGCAGGCACACATTTGTATGGAAAAGCAGGAGAGTTCTGGTAAATACAAACATTTCACTGCTCTAATTGTAGATGGTATTGACTTCCCTTCCCCAGCAAGTTCACAGAGTGTGGATGCATTTACTGACCTGTCTGTACTGGTAGGGATGAGTTACTGTAAACACAATTTTCATATAGATCTCTCATGACCTTAATCAGTGCGTAGGGGAAGCTGGGTAGAGCTGAGACCTTCATATATTTTGTGCATGTGGTGCAATTCTTCCTGCAGAGTGTTGTTTTACTGAGGGAGAAAACTGTTTCACTTTAAAGGACCATAGAAGCAAAATTGCACTTCTTAACATGAGTGGGACAAAAAAAAAAAGCCCTTGAGCAATACCATTTCCTGTATTTGTATGTGTCTGTTGGGGTTTTTACCTTGTGGGATTTTTAAAGTAAAAAAATGTATAAAACTTAAGTCAGTAAAGTTGTCTGTGTTTGAATGAAACCAAGTCAAAGTAAAGAAGACATTTAATAATGAGCTGTGCACATAATTTTTTTAATAAAAAGCTTTTTAATTAAAAAAAAGTGTAAAATTTTTGGTCACAGTTTGCCAGGTTTTAGAGGTAAATGTTTTAAATGCTATTAATGGCATGGAGTCACATGTCTCTGCTTTTTCCTGCCGTGACAGCCTGATGTTCTGAGGTCCAACGTGATATTCAGGTCTATTTATTTAGGAATTGTTCAGAGGTAATGCTGCCATGCTGCACTGCTGGCTTTAGTGCTGGGCATTTGAGGCTTGGTTTGTGAAAATCTTTGTATATATTTAACTTCCTGTGGTGCAGGTGACGCTGCTGAAGGCAGTGAGTGAGCGCTCGAGTCTGCACAGAAGCAGCTAATGAGGAGCTGCTCTTTCAAGTGATCACTAAAACAAATGGTTGAACATATGTGTGGAGGAGAGGCTGCAGGGACTTAATCCAAGGGCAAAACATGCTGCCAACATTCACCAGATTCAGCAAATTTGAGTGCACTGTCAACAGTTGATGGCCAACATGTTATTCAGCCTTTATGGCTTAATATTGCTGGGATGGAAAGACTGTTTGTGTTGATTAACTTTGCAAATAGTACACAATTTTCTTGGCAGCAGAAGGAGGTTGGTTGGATTTTTGGGTTTTGCCAGTAAATCCTGAGGGAGTTTGGACAACAGCAGAGGTGTGGCTTGTGACTTGAAGAGCATCTGGACCATCTTGGGTCTGTCTGGAAGCTGGAATTTGAGGGAATGCATGAGACTTTTGGGCCACTTCATCTTAAGGCAGGATATAGCTCTGGGTTAAGTTTTCCTAACAGACCATGGGAATCTTGTTCCTTGCTGCTTCTGATTTGTTAAAATTTTTTTTTGGTCTCTTCATTTTATCCAAGTTTAGAGTCTAAGTGGCACATTGGCATCAGAGTGATGAATTCAGTTTGGGGACTTCATGTAATGTTGCCAATCCTGAATGTTTTTATGATTGCCTGTATTTCCTGTACAATGTAAACTGAGAGCTGGATTTGGAATAAAAAAATAATTTATGGATGCATGTTGTTTCTTTCCGTTTTACTTCAGAAGTCATCAAGATGTAATTTCAGTTTTTTTCTTTGGGAAGTTCTGTGGAAGTTGGGTAAGTGTGAGAAATGGTTTGTGATGGGGAGGTGGCAAATCAGGATTATTAATCTTAAGAGTACGATTATAAATATTAAGGCAATACATTTTTAAAAGCCATTAAGTAATAATGGAATTGTTTAACTTTTGCTGTTAATCTTACCAGTACCATTAATGAGATAAATCAGGGTTTAGCATATCTCTTAATCTTGAACTTTTTTAAGGAGAAAAACTGAAGAAAATGTTCTCCTTGGAGCTTTTCATGTGCTCAGAAGGGTAAAATGTTTGATTTCAACACTGAATAATTGTTTCAATTTGCAGCGTTTGCCTTAAGTTGAGCTTTTACTCCACTCCTCTGAACACATGTTTCTCATGGATTGGGCTTTTTGCCTGAAATAAATTAACTGCTACTGCATATCCCCTGGCTCTGGCTCTGAAATGGCCGCAGAAGCTTGGGGTTTTTGTTGTCCATTCATGAACTCTCCTCATTCTTGCATTTCAGGTCCTCACCTCAGGCCTGGGTGTGAGGATGCTACTGAAGCCCTGCTCAGAATGGGAGCCCTCCTGGGCTGGTGCCAGGGCTCGGGCTCATCCCAGCCCAATCCAGCTGCCTCCCCCAAACCCTGCAGTTTGAACTGTGCCAGCAGTGCAGCTGAAAACAGCATTTTGTGTTTGGTGGGAGAGAGATGCACAGAGGGAATGAGAGAGGTGAGGAGGGAGGAACAAGTGTAAGGTTTCAGATGGGTAAAACAGACAGAGAGTCATTCTCAAGCCTGGAGCTCAGAACACCTCTGGGAACATGATTATAAATCAAATGAAATGTGTGGAAACCCTGTTGGGACAGAGCCAAAAATGAGAGGAGTGAAAATATTCCTGTCACAAACTGCGGGGAGGTACAGGACAGGGAAAGGAAAGGTCCTGAATTCCCTTGAATCTGAGCCAGGAGAGGGGAGCAGCATCCCGGAGCAGGGTGGTTGTGGGGAGAAGGGACAGAGCTGAAAAACTGGGTGGTGACCTGGGATTTGTGCCGGAGAGGTGAAGGAAAGGACAGGGCAGGTTGAAAGGGGGTGTTGCTGCAGTTGGGTAGAGCTGACAGCACATTCACAGGTGTAATTTTTTATTGGCTGCTGTCCTCTCTTAGAACACTGAAATATTTTTATAATATAACAATATAATATAGATAAAATACAAAAATACCCTTTATATATATATAAAATAGAATAAGTAATATATGAATATATATAATATAACATTAAGTACTTGTTATTACCATTATCTTTTGGATAGGTGAATAAAACTCAAATAACAAACTATTTCTTAATTTCATTTATGTTTTCTTGGTTCCCCTTCCCTTTCCAATCATTCCATAGCAAATCAAAAAGAAGAAGTAGGAAAAAAAGAGAAACTGCACTATTACTGAGAATAAATTTGTTTTGAATATGTATAACTTCTACAGTGGCATTGTTCTTTTGACTTGGATTTTTTAAAAAATCAAATCTTATTTTGGCCTTTAGAAAAGTATTTATTAATGTAGTACACAAAGTGCACAAAGCTTTTGAGTAGTGGGTGAGAAATCAATTGTCTGGAGCTCAGCTCCCCATCACTTGGGAACAAAACAGTGTCAGGAATGTTAATTCTGGTTGCCAGGTGTTTGAGGGTTGGGTTTGTTGGAAACTGAACAAAAGATGACGTTCAATCAAGATTTTATAAGGGAAAGTTGAGAATGCATCAGTTATTTTCTCGTTTGAGCTGATAATAAAGTCACTGTCGAATACAAATACTCTCAGTAAGGACAACATACAGAAAAGGAGGAAATCTTACTAAATCAGTCATCACTGATAGAGCCTGGAGAACAGAAGGCTCTGGGGGGACCTTCTGGCTCTCCACAGCTCCCTGACAGGAGGGGGCAGCCAGGTGGGGGTTGGGCTCTGCTCCCAGGGAACAGGGACAGGACAAGAGCAAAAAGGTTTAAGTTGTGCCAGAGGAGGTTTAGATTGGATATTAGGGAAAAATTTTTCACCAAAAGGGTTGTCAAGTGTTGGGAGAGGCTGTGCAGGGAAGTGATGGAGTCCCCATCCCCGGGGGTGTTTAACAGACACAGAGCTGTGGCACTTGGGAACATGGTTTGGTGGTGGCCTTGACCGTGCTGGGTTAGAGGTTGGTCTCGATGCAAAAGCCCTTTTCTAACGTAAAGATTCCATGATTCCATGCTGATTACCCCAGCTCAGAACTTGCAATCTGCTGTCTCTGCTCACACGCTCCCTGGCAGTGCTGTGCCTGTGTTTCAGTGTCTCGGTGCTTTCAGAAGATCACCCTGGCCCCAGTGTCGTGCTGTCAGGTGACAGCCTTAGCTCAGGAGCCTGCTGCAGGCCCGGGGGTCTCTGCAGGCTGGGAATACCCCTTGCCTTGGAGGGACATCCTATTCCAGGTAAAGCAGGAGAGCTTTCACCACCTATTGTAGCAGAGAGCAGTAGGTGTCACTAGAGCCCTTTCCAACGCTCAAAGGGAATCTCATTGCAGATGCAGAATCCGCTCACCTACGACAAAGCAACTGCTCCTGCAGTCATGATTTTGTTTTTCCTCCTTCCTGTTTGTAGAAGCAAAAAACTAATCCATGGAGATTTTAGCTTTTAGCCTAGGATGATTCAGATGCTATAATATCGGTATATTTTTCTTCAGTTTTTCTTTAAGCAAATGAGATGGTGTTGTAAACTAATTTTCAGTTAATCTTTTATAACTAAATCCTGCTTTGTGTTTTGTTCTAAAACCACTTTGTGCCAGGCTGTCACCTTTTAGTAGTTAATTCAATTCCTGTTTTGCTGCAAAGTCTTGATTTTTGCTTATGCAACACATCACCCAGCCATGCAATATATCCTGCACCTTCCACTAGGTAATTACTTCTCTACTGCAGTTCACTGGGAAGGGTGGTGTGTGCCCACATGCATCTGGTGTCATGGAAATATGGACCACTGACACCTCAAAAATAGTAAGAAAATACTGAAAAATGACGGAGTTGTTTTTCTGTTTATTTTTAAAAAGCATCTACCATGAAGACAGTTGTTTTTAAAGAAAAATATTTGAGCTTTGCAGACTGTCCCCTTTCCAAACTTATCCCCCAGCTGGTCACTAAAGATGGGATTGGTTGACTTTTCTTCACAGCTCTGGGAAGCTTTGAGCTGACACAGGGCTCTGGCTGCCCAGGGAGGGCTGTGGTGTCCAGCATTATCCCTTTGCACTGGGTAAAGCCAGAGGAGATGATTTGTCTGCCTGACATCTGATCCACAGCTTTCAGCAGCTGAGCAAAATAAAAATAAACTGGAAATCTTAATACAGGGTAGGAATTGTTTGAGTTACTGTAAGAGAAGGGTGGAAAGCAGGTGAGGTTTGTAATATGATGGAAACATTGAAATAAGGCTGATGTGATGCAGGAGCAAAGGTGTCCCTCATCAGCTTTGGTGGTTGAATCAGGGCTATTTGGTGTCCCCATATGTGAGGAAACACTTAAACTCTCATTTTGCTTTCACTGATGCACTGCCAGGTTAATGGTTGGACTCAATGATGTAAAAGGTCTTCCCTAACCTAAATGATTCCATGCTGACTAACACCAGTTTGGAACTGTCTGGTGGGCGGATCCTGTGAGAAGAGGAAGGCTGCCATGGACAGTGAAGGTCAGTAAATGACTGGTACAATTCATCATCTCTCGGCCGTTCTCCATGGATTGGTGTCAGGTGAGGAATGTGGACAGGTCCTGAACGTGCAGTGAAGTGTGGGCAGCTCTGGTGGAGCCTGCAGCAGGCGTTATTCCTGTTTGGCATTTGATTTGTTTTGCATCTTGCAGGTAATTAAACTCCTCATCATGTTCACCTGTCAGGTGTAGGAATCTGCCCTGGCCCTTGGGACAGGCAGGAGGGGACTGAAGGGGCTGTGTCCAGCATAGGGAAGGATGGCTGTGCTGGTGAGGGCTCTGGGAGGATCCTGGCACCAGCAGGAGGGCAGTGGTGACCACACTGGCCATCATTCATTACCCATCAAGGGCTCTGCACAGCAGTCAGCACCAAGGCGTGTGTTTCGAGCTGACAGCTCCCAATTGTTTCCTCACCAATTACCGCGCCCAGGCCTTGATAGCACAATGAAATGTGCCTCCTACCCATCACTTCATCTCTGTCAGACTGACTGGGTGTTCTCAGTTTGTTATGACTGGGAGAACTTCAGTGGCGTCAGAAAAATAAGTGAGCCTGTCTCTGGTGTGAAAGGCTTAAAGACAGGGTGGATGCTGTTAAATAAAAATGCCTCAGTCCAGATGAAAATGTACATGGAAAGAAAACCTCATGGACCAGATGAGCCCTCTCAGCTCTGTGTTCATTTGGGACCCAGTGGGGGATGAAAAGAATAAGAACTTTTCTTTTGCTAGATGTCTTTATACTTAGTATTCAGCCTTTCTTATAATTTATTCATTGTGGTCTAGCATAGTCTAAAATATCAGCCCTTCCCTCTCTGTCCTTTTACATACGCATTTTTGATGCCTCTTAATTCATTATTTAAGCAGCCTGCGTTCTGCTTTACAAAACACCCTCCTCCCTGGTACCTTAATGCTATCAGTTATTTGTGTATCCATGTCAGCAGCTTTCCAGCAGGGAAAGGGAAGGGGCAGGGTGGGATACTGATCCCCCAGCCCTCTCCTCCTGCACCCACCCCAGCTCCCCTGCTTGGGGAGGAGCAGAGGGCTTGGCAGGGGAAGGAGCTGGGCAGGGAAAGGAGCTGAGCAGCCAGAGTTCGACTGCTGCAGCTCCGGCAAAGCACTCGAGGATGTGCTGAAGTGGTGCTCCAACACGTGCTGTTTTGAAGCCTCAGCGTTCTCTTGAGAGAGAAAGTGGCTCAGTGGCACTTTAGGGGGAGTGGGACAATGGGACACCGCAGCTCTTGGTGCGGTGGAATCCCCGCTCCTGCTGGGACCTCGAGTTCCCCTCCTGGGACTGTGAAAATCCATTTCAGCAGCACATCCTACCCAGCAGCAGTGTCTGAGTTAGCGCTGGTGAGAGGCAGGGGATCCCTTTGATGGAGGTGCACCTGGAGTGCAAAGTATTCCCTGTCTTGTCACTAATTACAAAGTTGGATAGCTGTCAACAGGAACATTTGCAGCTGAAAAACGAGCCTGTACATTGTGAAGTGTGAGAGATGCTTTGATTGGAATTCTTGCAGCAATCTGTTTGCTCCCTGGGTGCGGTGTTTGAAATGCTGCCAAATGTGCCATTCCCCCCAGATTCCACGGGTAATGTCTGCATCCGGGAACGGTGGGCCCGGAAGGTGTCACGTTCCTAGCACTGCCTTTCCCTAACAGAAGAAAACTGGGTAGTTAGTTCAGTGCAGAGTATTATAACACTCCCTTAAGAGCAAGGAATAAAGGTTAAGTAAATTGAGAGGAACACAGATGTTCCAAACCTCCTTCTTATGCCCTTGATGGCAAAAATGCCCCAGATACTAACTATTCAGTGTTTTTAACATTCCAGCCAAAGAAAAAGTTGGGAATATTTGACCTGTTAGTGCACCTTTGAAAGAAAACACTTTTGAATGCTGTGTGATAAATCAAGCTTTACTGACTCAGTAGTCTCAATGTTTTCTTTTTGAGTCAGGAACTCATGAGAAAGTCTAGGACTGAGAAACAGAACTGACAGTGTTCTGGCCATTTAATGTAAGTTATATTTTATTGATCAGATTTGAAAGCATTTAATATTAGTTTTGTGCAATGACATCAGCTGAGGATGCTGCTGTCACTTTGAGGACAGCAGGAGGAAGAACAATCCCTGCATGGCAGGAGCTTGTTCTCAGCAGGAGGGACTTGGCTGAGGACGTCACAGATCCCACTGACTCAGTGCTTGGCTAAACACTTTTACCTTATGTTTTGCAAATAATAAACAATGTTGCTTATTTCTATGGCTTTGGGGGTTTGCCCCCTCCTGACAAAACAGTATTTACTTATTCTCATATTTACTTTGTCCCAGCTCTGTGTTAATATCATATTTACACAGTCAATACTCTTCTGCTGGCAGATTATTTTTAATAGAGCGCTTTATTAAAGCGTCTTTCAGGAGAATATTTGCACTGCAATGCACGTCAGAGCACTGCTGTGTGAGAAGGGCTTTTCCTGAATGCACCAGTACAGTCACTTGCTTATCAAATTTTGTGCTTGGAACATTTAGATGAAAGAGGATAAAAAGGAATGTGACTGCAGATCCTGTGTAGATCCTTGTGCAAATCCCACCATGGGCGAAGTCTTGCTGGACACGGACATGGTGTGAAGTAAGTGCAGAATGTTCTGTGCAGCTTTTTTGTCCCCCAGATTATCTTTCCATCACTTGTAAATTCCTGATGCCCAAATTAATTTTTAAAATTTTTTAAATTTTCCTTTTTCTCATTACTGAGAAGAAATCCCAAGCTTCTCTCCTTTGGGACAAGTGTCAATTAACCTCCAGTATATTCTGTCACTCTTGGAGTTAACCAGATCCCAACTTCTCCTTTTTTGATGTTATTTTTCGGTTATCCTTTGGACTTTTGCTATCAGTCTGAGATGGAGGGTGGTGGCTGGCACTGCCCCTGCTGAAATCCACAACTCATCTCTCCTGGGACTTCAGTGGCACTAGGATTACATCAGAGGAAGGATCTGATGGCACTGGAGATGGGGACACTTCTGCTCACCCCACTCCCAGCCAGCACTCCACAGAGAAAATTTAGGCAGGGCTGCTGTAGGCAGCTCCATTTAATTTTGTTCTTTTTCACTGTTAATTATGAAGCAGTATCCAGTGAATTAAAATCTGCATGTCTATTGAAGAGTAGGGCTGCATCATGCTCTGAGTGTGTTTATTTTTCTGTCTGTCTGCTCGTGCAGATTTCCTGAGCCCCTGCAATTTTCCTAGCTTCTCTCTGCTATTTGACATTTATTCTCTGTGTGTGTTTCCAGCTCATTAATTTATTAAACATCAATGGTGATGCAGGTCTTTCATGCACTTAAAAATTAACCACCTACGCCTGTCTCCTAACCAGTTCTTGAGCCATGGCAATATTCCCTCTCTGCTGGATGTTTTGGCTCATCAACAGACCCTTGCCAATGCCTGTGCATGAGAAGATTTCAAAGATTATGTGATTTTTAATGAGTTTCCCATATTACTTTCAGATTTGCTTGCAGAAAGGTGCAGTTTTGCTCTACAGAAATGTGTTGTTCAGCAAAGTGTGTGTAACTTTTGCTGACCTCCCAAATCATCAACTTCTTTGGCAAGGAAAAAGAATCATGGCTGGGAAATGGATTTGTCTTGAGCATTTCTCAAAGAAGGGGGTTAATGGGAAGGGACCCCCGTGCTAGCAGCTCTGTTGCTCTCTCCTTGCAGAGCTTTTGGGTGAAACCATCTGGCCCTGAGAATCTGCACTTTTCTCTGTGCTGCTGACTCAGGTGATGCTGCACCCCTCCTCTGCCAGAAGCTCCTGGGTGTCCCTCGTGCCAAATCCATGACTTGAATATCCTCCCTTACTGGGCTGCTTGGTTCCTGTGCACATTCCCAGATCTTTTTTGTGATGCCTGCTCCCTTCCTTCGGGAGGTAAAATACATCACTACAGTGTACCACAGCCCCTAAAACCTAACGGTGCAGTCAGAGTTTGCTGCTGAACTTTGGTCCCCAGAAGGTGGGAGCTTCCCTCCTCAGAAGGAGCCCTTCCAAAAGCTGCCTCTGAGTTGCTAAGAAGCAGCCTGTCACTGTGGCACGGGCTGTAGGCAGTTGTGTACAGGTAATTACAAGTCACTCTTGCTTTATTATTAACTATTTTTTGACTTTTTTTTCTTTTAAATAATTTTCCTCCCTGTCCCCAGAGCGTTCAGCACTCCTGGTGCATCTGCATCAATTATGCATCATCTGTGTGATTTTTCTTCCTGTGGAAACTAGGCTTCCAGAGGCTCTTTGTGATGCTCTAGCCATGACCTAACCCTCCTTTGCTGAATAATTCCTACCGAGACAACACAGTTTCCCCGCTGCGTTTTCCACGCTGCCGTGTCTCAGCAAGGCAAATAAATCAGGCTGTCTCCCACCACCAGGCAGCCTTGTTTGCTCAATTTTGCCGTTCCATTTCTTGCTTTATTGAATAAGCATGTATTTATGTACCTTGTGTCCTTTCTGTGCCTGCTCATTTTTTATTGAACTCCTCTATCGGCTGCACGGTTGGATTTTCCTGACAGAGTTTTGGATCTTAAAATGCTATTTCTTCAGACCAGCTGTCACTTCTGTCCTAACCTTGTCCCATGAGGTCTCTGTGCACCGCTTAAGTGTCTACTCTGCCTGCCCCTTCACCTTCTCCTCAGCTCTTTTAGTTTTAATACCTTGTACACAAAATCTGGTTGGGATTTTCCCCCTTTCTCTTTAATTAAGGTGACTCTCTTATTTTTGGCATTCTCCAAAAACCAGCACCCCTACAATGAGAACCCCTCCACAGCTTTATGTTCTTCACGACCCCTGTTTGTGCTGGTGCAGCACCAAGCCTGTGTCTCTCTGGGAATTAGCAGGGAGATGCTGCTGTACCAGCCCCAGTCTTAAATATCTTCCCCAGCGATAAAAGCAGTCTCCAGCCAGACTTTATTTTAGCTCACCTCAGCCTGCAGTGGAGCCCTGGTGTGCAGCTCCTGGGGCAGCTCACGGCCCGCTGGTTCCGAGGGCTCCGCTTGGCTGGAGCCAACGCCCGGCGGCAGCTGGGGAGAGCTGTGGGAGAGCAGCCCCACGATGGGGATCTGCTCTCACCCCATGGTCTCTCGTCCCCCACCTAACGAGTTCAGGCTTTAGGACTGGAGAGGGAGGTTTTTGTGCTGAATCACCCGTTTGGGAACATGTCACTTGGTGGGATTTCCCCCCCCACCCCAAATCCCCATTTCTCTCAGGAGAGCACAATGGAGCTTTGGGGATGTGGGGGAACAGAAAAACCTTTTCCTTAATGGCTCATATTTCTGCTCAGTAACTGCCTGCCAAATTTGATGTTGGGAGATGCCGAGATCTGTAGGGCTGGGAGTCGGTGTCTAATGAAGGGACGTCAGGCTGGGAATGAGGTTTTTATACCCCGCACAGCAGAACTCCGGGATGTTATTTATAGCTGCTCACTTGCACCACAAGCACCTGTAGAGACTTTATTCTCCAGCCCCTCAGTGGAATCACAAATGACAGAAAGAGCTGAAGATGTAATGACCCTTGAAGTAGGAGAAATTATTTACCAAACTGTAGATAAGGCGACAGATCTCTCCTGCACTGTGTTTAGGGCATCCAATCTATTGCAGATGTTACCATAGTCATGCTGCTTAATTTAAAATTGCCCTGCCTTCCTTGTGTCTCAAATTCTTTTCTTGGGAAACTAAATCCTTTCATAATCTAAATGCAGCAGAGGAGATGAAAGCGGCTGGTCTGGGGATGGATATGGCCATTCCAAGGGAGCTCTATGTAATTGTTTTTTAAATGGACATGCTTGCTCTATTTTTTTTGGTCTGGTTCATCCTGGTTTTGTTGTTTGTGATATGTCTTCTGACATGTGCTCCTTGTCTAGCAATAAAAAGCTACCAAGATTAAAAACCTTTGTTAATTTATAACTGGCATAGTAAGAGCACTTCCCATTTTACTGACTTTGTGACCACTGTAGCAGATATAATGCAGGGATTAAAAAGGAATGGTTACTATTGGTTTCCTGGAGTAATTTTCTTTGTGCATGGATCAAAAGAATAAGGATTAACAAAATTATTAGGTATTGGAGACAATAGCCCAATCTGCCTGCCTTTAGCTTTTAAAATCTGTCTCTTACCAGGGCAGGTGACTGGAATAGAAACCTTGCCACTCTCTTGAACTGAACATGTTGTTCAGACCAATCTCTCAATACTAAATACCCAACAGGTCTTTCTCCACTGAAATCAGACAAGGATCTCAGCTTCATCTACACAGGACAAGACTGATTTACATTTGCAAGACATAATATGGTTGGTCCCAATTTTTCATGTGTGCTTTCATGCAGTGCTAAGCAGCGAGTTGTGTAAATCTCTCCAGTGTGAGCTTTGCTTATCACTTTTCAGTCACGTGTGAGCCCTGATTTTAGTTTTCCTCCTACTGAGACAAGGCTTTGGAAGCACTCAATGAATGTCCAACACATGCAAGTGGAGATAACCCTGGGGATTCATTTCACCCGTGGCTTGGTCAGGGCTCAGTGAGACCCAAGGTAAAAGAGAGGCCTTTTGCCCACAGCTCCTGGATTGTTGCTCTTCCCGGTGGTATTGCAATCAAAGCTGTCAAGGAAAATGATCTACAGGCAGTAGCCTGATTATATTTGTCCTGAACTACTACTACACGAAAGGATTTTCAAATTTTAATCAGTCTGCATTAACTATGGTGCTCTTGTAGTTGATCATGGAAAGAAAGCAACTGTTGATTGCACTAAAAGCATTAAGTGACCTCTGCTAATTAAAAGATAATGTCAGTGCAACTGAGTGGAGTGCCTGGGTCTTTAGCCTTTTAGATAGACATTAAATGAAAATCAAAGAGTTTGGAGGAAATATTTGTGGTAAAGTTAAGAGACTTGTTTGTGGAAATAGCAAGTCATGTTTCATAAAAGTTATTTAATCCATTAATGATACCTAGTATGCCATAGAACCAGCAATTTGCTGGAAAAGAACAAGCTTCCTCCCCAGCTGTGGGATGTCTTCACTTACTCTGCCTTGACTGGAGCATTTTGCTTGGGAAGCCTATGATATAGTGAATCCAGTGTGTCCCTCTGTTGTCCATAAATAAACCAAATGCTTTTTCTCACAAATGCATGTCACCTTTTAAGTGACCCAGACATTCAGTGTTAAGTTTGGGTTCAGTAATAGTGTAGTCAGTGTCTACAAATGCAGCCTTGCCATTTTTCATTAATCTTGGTGTCTGGGAGAGAAAACAAAAGAGGTGCAATAACTATGTACAAGCACATCCCTTGCTCCTTGGAGACAATTGCTGGTAAACATTAACTTCTGCTTTCTGTATTTATATAAATGCAGAATGGAAGCCCTTTGGACAGAGAAGCAATGGCACAAATTCTGTATGAAATCACCTGGAGATGCTGTTGTGTCCTCTGAGGAGCACAGTGGGCAGAGAGCTCTTGGAGGAGGTGCCAAAGCAGTTGGTAAAAGTGTGGGATAATTTTTCAGGTTTGTGTCTCACTCTGACTCCTTCCTCTGTGAGAAGAAACAGAAAGAAGGAAAGTTAAAATATTTTTTTTCCATGTGGAAGAAGGTAAATCCCACGTGGGAATAGAGAAGGGAACATAATGGTTCAAGCTGTGGTGTTGGGAATGAGGTTGACTCCGTGCATAAAGCAGAGGCTTCATGGGGAGGAGAGGGGAGGTGTCTGCTTCTCTTCAGATTAAAAGAAATGTTCTGGAAGCTGAAGGTAATCTCTTCCCAGGCATTTGTAACCGAGCTTCACAGCTGCCAGATTGCATTTGATCACATCCAGCAGCCCTGGCTGAGGAGGCTGCAGGGTGAGGAGCAGCACAGCACCGGGTGTGAGGGCATCCGAGCCAGCCCTGGCTGAGCTCTGTCAGAGGCTCCATCCAAAAGGTCTCTCCAGGCAGAATGTGCCAGATTTGCCACCATCCCAAAAGCTACAGGAGGAGGTGGGCTGAACCTCCAGTGTATCAAGATGAGGGGGGAATTTTCGGACAGGAAATACTGATTTTTCTCAATGGCAGCCACCTACCTGACAAAAAATATTGTTCATCTGAAGGGAAATGTAAATGTAAGCCTTTGACACAAATATCCCCTTTAAAGAAGCCTTTCTGCCCCCCATCCCTCTGGAAATAGAAAGTTACATTTGCTTATGTGAAATCTGAAGAATTTTCACTTTGAAAACTTTAAACTTTGAAAAAATGCCCTTTATATTTGCCCTTAGCACTGAACTTTGTGGAATCCACCCTTTGCTGTACTGAGGTCTCAGCAGTGCCTGCTGCCTCATTTCTCTTTTCTGTTTTACGATTAACTCTTATTTTCAGTGTTTTTTTAAGAGCAATATGCACACCTGAAGATATTTTAAAGAAACTATTTTAAAAGGTTATGAAGAAATAAATACTTGGCATCGAGATTCTTGGAGTGCATGATGAATATTTTAACAGTTAAAAATCTAGCCAGAGAGAAATGAAAGGATTTAGTGCTCTAAATAAAACTCTTTGTGGGTTTTAATGTGCAAAAATGGACAACAATGGCTTTAAAGCCTCTCCACAGATACTTACATCTCTGCCCTGGTATACCCTGTATATGTTATATGCGTAGCCAGTAATGGTCTGTTATGTCTTTTTAGATGCTGAGGGAAGGTGTTACACCAGTTTTCTGCTCTAGGACTTTGCATAATAACCTTTAGGCTTTGAGCAGAGGGTTTGGACCCTTGGGAAGACAGTTGTGGATGCAAAGCTCTATTTTTGTACCCTGTGATGGAAAGCGGAAACCAGAGAGAGGGGAGGGAAAGGGAGATTTGGGAGGTGATCATTCCCCACAGAGGGGCTCAGCCAGCATAAATTGCAGAAAGCTCTGTGCTCCCATAACTTCTGATTTTCTTGTGACTGCAGGGAGGTTTCACACCAACCGTGGGATAAGGTTTGGTTGTGTCACTGCTTAATATTTCCATTTCTTTCTCTCCCTCACACACATGCCCACACAGCTGCAAAAGACAAGTTTTCTGTAATAGCAGCTGTTTCAGAGGTGGAACATTACTTGAGTTTTTATTTGTGTAATTGATCAATTCACTAGCTAAGAAAGCCTTTTTTTTTTTTTTTTTTTTTTTAATTAACCAAATCCATGAAATATGTATTTCTGTAAAGTAACATCTTTGGCCTGAGCAAGAGCCCTTCAGTCCTGCTGTAAGGTTGCCTTTCTGCAAATCCTCCTGCTAATCGACTCTTAAGTATTTTCTTCCTTACTGTTACAGAAATTCCTATTGCTAAATGTAGTGAATGCAATTTCTAAAGTGATGGTGCCAGTATAAATTATTAAAATTACATAGAGTAATAAAAATGTGTTGTGTATAAAAAGATACTGAACAAGGCAGTAGGACTCAAGCTTTTAAGTTACCTCAGAAAATTCTCTGTATCTGTAATCAGGACAAGTGGTACAGTAACTACAGTTGGCTTTTGTCTTTACACGTTTTCTAAAGCAAAATGCTCGGATGCCATAGTTTTCAGGCTTCCAGCTTTCCTTGAAGAAAGTGAGATGCTCACTTTCAGCTCTCAGGATTTTGATAATTTTTGGAAGCATTTTTGGCTTGGAACATTAAAAACATAATGTCCAAAATCGTAAGTTACTTTTGAAAATCTATGTGGTTTGTTTGCAACAAGGATAACTGATAAGATTTAACTGTGAGAAGATCACATATATGTATCAAATATATAAATTCATTAATTTAGTACATAATATCTGTTTTCTTATTATCAAAACAGAGAAGTTTTTGAGAAACAGGAGAAACCAATTCACCCCTTCACTATAAATTAATAAAAATCATCCCTTTGAGTTTTTTCTTCCTTGTAGTAGGCACTCAGAAGATGGACATGGGAACTTCTATGGAAAGTTGGAAAGAGACATTAAACAGCACAGATGCAAGGTTAGTGTTAAGCAAAAAAAAAGAGTTCAGTGCATAATCTCAGCCCTTGATGGAGAAGATATAGTGAAATGTTGACTTTAATTGCCATGGGACATAGATTAGCAGATGGTCCCATGGATAGACTGCTCTCCATGTCTATAAATAGCATAAGTTAATTTATGCAAGATCTTCCTTTTCTTTTATAGCTATCTCCCAATGTGTCGATATCTTCTTGGCAAGGAAGTATCCAGCCCCAGAGCTGGAATAGAGGCCCTGTCTCAAAGCCTGGTATCGTGTGATTATGTTACAGCAAAAAAGCATCTGATCAAGTAACTCCTGATTGAAAAGACAGGCCGTGACAGTCTGATCTGAACACACCTTCATTTCAGAAATAACTATCAGGTATCTGCAAGTCAGCTGGAATAATGTCTGGGAGAAGTGGGGGAGGCAGCACGGCGGCGAGCGGGGTCAGGGAGCTTCTGCCGGTTCCCATCACAGGCTGCTGATGCTGTTTTGCTTTGCACATCTTTTCTGCCCTCATCTTCCACCTCCCCAATGCTGGGTGAACTCCTTTGCTTGTGGTCTCACTGCCACAGTCACAGCTAAGTGGCAAATGGGTTTTGGGACCTGGCATTGCTGCGTGCAGCCAGCCAGCCTCCAGCCTGGCCCCTCTGTATCAGGTTTGGCCTCCCCGACGTGCAGACCCTCGGTGGTACAGCTGCCCCTCAGCTCCTTATCACTGGAGTCGTTTTCCCTCTTTACTGGGCTTTCCCAGCCCTCCTATTCTGTGTCTCTCTGTCCGTAATTTCTGTAATGCAAACCTCACTTTTTGGTTCACAGCTTTGCCTTCTCTGTTGTTCAGGAAGCCTCATGTTTGGAACTGTCTCTGAGTGACTGGGTACCAGAATCCCACAGATATTTCTGCTTCTGGGCTTGTGAAGCCATTTGTGCCTTGTCCAAAGAACTCCTAGAAACTCCCACTTTTAAGCTCGTCATCCATCACTGTGCAAATGTTGGCATTATAAATCAGGGTCCAAGCAATCTTTTGGCCCAGTTCTCCCTTGCTTTTACATTGAATTAAAGAGATACCAGTAAATGCGAAATAGGCAAAGAATTTTCTAAGCTGTCTGTGTAAATACAGGCAGTATTTTAAGCCAGAGCACTTTCTTCTCCCAACAGTGGCACAGTATCTCCCAGCCCCACAGAAGGGCTGAGCCATCCCTCTTCACCACCTGGGCAGGTAAATGAAAATGTAACAGAGGACCTGCAGTAACTGACTTTGTGCCATTTTGAGCCTGATATCCATCAAGATCAGCCACCAGAAATATATATTGATAGATCAAGGACCACAACCTGCTCCATGACAAATCTGAACCCCCTTTGGTTCAGTAGGGATATTCTGGATTTACCTACATGTAATTTAGAGCAGATTTTGGACCCTGCCCATGAGCATTATGCCTTTCCCTACAGGAAGGAAGATTGATTCTGACCTTACTTAAACTAAGCAGCTTTAATCGTTCGGCATAGAAACACCAAGACTGGGCTGGGGGCTGGGGACACAGACATGGGAATCCTATAATCTTTGGTTAAGTTGTAATGAAATTGTCCAGGATGAGAAGGAAACAGATGGATTCTGATTAATTTCTCACAAGTGTAGACCTCAGCATCCGATGTAACATATGTGGTGAGCAAATGTCACTCATGCCTCCAAAGTGCAGAAAAAATCACTATTGTCAGGATATATTCATTGGCATATTGGCTGCTGAACTCCCAAGGGTGCAAGGATGCTGTGCATTACATTTAGTCCTGAATTAAATATTCAGAGGCAGAGATACCTAACCCTTTCCTGTATGCCTCACTGGTTATCACAGTTGAGCTTAATGAATTGAAAGAAGGAGGGGAAGGGAGATTTCCCTCCCTCCTTTGTAAATCATTATTTACTGTGGAAGGAATATCAAGATGAGTTGGTATTTCTGCTTTAGAGTGTTCAGTTGACTACCAATAGAGCCTGAGTTAGGGAAAATAATGCAGCTTTGAGCTGTAAATGAGCAACTACATGGCTTTCATCTCGTATTGATAGAAATCAGAGCCCAGGTCTGTGTTTGTGGAGTTGTTCTGGGTTTTGTCACTTCTATAATCTATTCCACATAATTGCATATTTAAAGAAAATGTAGTTCATTTATTGATTGCCACTATATTGTTCGAGGCAGGTAAGATAAGAGGCTAGAGCTACTTTCTCTTGTCTCCACGTATTCTTAGGAAGTGGAAGGAGCAATGCATGTAAGTAAAGCGAGGCCCCATCTGTGCTGAGGAAACAGATTCATTACAGCTGACTTGTCCTGTCAGAATTACTGCCCCAGACTGTTTCTCGGAAAAGGATGTCACTAAGATATCTATTAGAGTATTTCAACCACAAACTTGAGAAGCGAATATTGAGCAGTGGGGCTTCTCTGTGGCTCGGGCTCTGCCCTTGGATGCAGCTCCCCACTTCCAGTCACTCCCTCTGCAAAATCAACCAACATGTCAGTCAGTGTCTTCTCTTCTAAAAATTAATTCCTCATTAGAAAAATGGGGGAAAATGGATATTTTGCTCTCTACCTCACTGTGTGTTGAAATTTAATGTCTATCTTAACTTGCACATTTCCCTCTCCACCTGTGGCAGGCACTGCTCCACTCACATTATGGGCTGGTTTGTTTGTCTTAACAATCTTCTATTTGACAAGAGTGTGCATCTTTTTTGGGGGAAGCTGAATCCTCTCAAAAAGAGCTTTATTTCTGACTGAAGAAGATGTGGCTGATAAGGCTGGGGAAATCTTGAGACAACCACATTAGCTGCTGTCATACACTGGTGGAAGTTGGCTCTTCACGTGCAGCCTTTTGTTTTTTCCTGAATGGAAGATGAAGCAAAGCTCAGTAATAGCTGGAACTACACAAAACAGCCCCCATCTGCTGCAGTCATAACCTTCATTTTGAAACCCCTAGGTTTTGGAAAACCTGACCTGAGCTTCTTGTTTCCCTTTTTCACTGCTCCAGCTTGTGACCTGTGCTGGACTCCGGGCTCGTCTGGCCTCGTGAAGCACAGCACTGTTTGGTTTGGCCCCATTGCTCATTAGAGACAGCTCATAGTCTCTATGCTTAAATTTTTAAAATTCTGGTGAGACAATCAGACCCTGATTTCTCAGGAAGCTGTACGCAATTGAGTGTTGGTTTTGCTAAAATTCCTGATTTTTTCTTTTCTGGGTTGTCTCCAACATTTTTATGGTGTTGTTGACTTAATTGTGTACCAAAACGGAGCTAACAATTTGTGCATCTGCAAAGCACTTGAACACAGTGCTCCCCTTTGTCAGCTGGAACTCCGGCTCATTTTTTCTGTTTTTTCCATGGTTCCTGACAATGCATCACTTAGAGTTCCCTCCTTTAAGCTGTGGTCAGTGCAATGAGCCTAAGTTTGATAATTGCTTGTTGCATCAAGACTGCACAAGGCAAAATCACTTAAATCCTCTGTTGATCTCCAAAGTCACTGAACAAGACCAAACTGCCTCATTTTTCCTTGTTTTATCACATGCCACTGGAATTCCCTGTAAGTGTTGCAGTCTGCTTTGCTGTCCTGGAGACCAGGAGCTGTGCTGGGATTCCTTGGCCCATAAAAGTGACATTGCAAAGCTACATCAAGACTTTTTGACCCAGCTTGTGTCGGGTGAAAGCTTCAGTCTCACGATGCCACCCCAGCTAAATACACGATTTTCTGGACAAACCTACCCACTGCTTTGCTTGGCAGAGGTCTTTGTGGATAACCAGGCAAGCCTGAAGCCATGAGAATAGGTGAAGCCAAGGAGAGTGGTGGGAGATGGATTTATAGGGAAGATAAATTGGTGGGCACGGATATTTGTGTTAATTAATTGCAAAGCTACAGAGAAAAGGAATATAGAACTGATGCAGAATTACCTTGTGACCAAAAATATTTCCCTAAATCAGATAAGTGAGAATCTACTCACTCAAGTGAAGCCATTTTCAAGGAGCAGTGATGAGGATGGGACCTGAGTGCACGTTGCCTTTGTCTCTCCAGCTGAGGAATCACACATGAAAGTCCCAATCACTGCTTCCTATATACAGCAAACCAGCAGAGATATAAAATTGGGGCATAATGATGAATGAAACTGTGGGATGTGTCTTGATTATCCCAGGTTTCTAATGTATAATTGAATTATTTTCATAAGTGTATTTCAAGCCCTTTGATTTCTGGCCTCTGTTTTTAATTACTCAGCCCCCTCTTGCCCTTGTGCATTATTATGCTGCTCATTAGCATTCAGTGAGACTACAGAAGTTTGACTTCTGAATAAAGTAGCGTACAAAAGAGAAGGGATGCTTTTTATCTTACCACTTAATAATTTAAATGGAACCCTTTTCTTTAATCAATGTTTAATAGTACAATAGTTGTTTATTTAAACTGTGTTTTGCCTGATTTTGCAAACAAAAAAGAGAGGCAGGATAAACATGTTTAGAAATAAAAACCTTTGTAACCATTTTAATCTTCAGAAGACTTAAAATATCTCCAGCACTTCTAATGTTGGTTCATCTCAACAAGGCAGGAACGTGGGCCTTGAATGTCTCTGTATCATTTATGCAGTGTTAAGAAGCACCAGCCTATTTTTTATTTGAGGGAAGCAGAAAACCTTGCTAATTGCAAAACTGAAAGCTACTCAGCAGCGTTAATATTGTTGGCATGACCGCCAGCTGTGATGATTAGGATGTGTGACAGAGGGAGAGATAATTTGATCACAGGCCTGGGGACCAGAAGCTCCTGTGTCCTGCTCCTTCCCAATGCACCTGCAAAGGCAAGGAAAATACAGCGGAGATTTAGTTCAGCCCCACAGCACCCAAGCTTTCTGGGAGGGTCCTGCAGGGCACAGTGGATGCCAGAAATACGGGTGTAACTCCAGGGTGAGGGAGAGGATGAGAGCTTAAGCCTGGGCATTGACTTGTCAGAGGAAATAGCTTTAGGGGGGTTTAGTAATCTATTACTAATTGGGTAGTAATTAATAATCAGATGTAGAGGTTCTGCATGTATGGAGCTTGTTCTGTGTCACCAGAAAAACATGGCTGTGGATGGGGTCAGACTCTGTGGGACAAAAACTGGGAGCCTGAGCCACGGCAAGGTCAGGGGGACCCTCAGAACACAACATAAAAGAGACGGACTAAAGCCTCTGTCCCTCTGCTTGGCTTCCTCGTATGCAAAACAGGAATTGATCAGGGATATCTTGAGGATTTAGAGATATCTGGAGACCGCTTTGGAGACATTAAAACCAGCGAGCATAATATCTGCATTTCAAAGTACTCTTTGGACCTCTTAATTCACTTTGACAGCAACCCTGTGCTAGAAATGGGGTTGGCTCTGTTGTCTGGATGGGAAAACTGAGGCTGAGAGATGGGAAGGAATTGTGAGCACAGGATAGCACCAGGCCAGGGAGAGCTGTGAACTCCTGTCTCCTGTGCCTCAGCAGCCCAGTAAAAGCCCCCACAGCTGGTAAACTGCTCCATCCACACATATCAGGGGGTTGCTGATCCTACATAATCCCTGTCTGATGTCCTGACCAGCCTACTTTCAACAAACTGTACTTCAGGCAGCAAGATGAGACCTTGTTTCCTGCTAATTTGCGTCTCCTGTCCTCTAAATCTTTCTCTTTCCCATCAGTACACCCAGTTCCCTCCCTTTTGCCCAGATCTACTTCTCACGTTTCTTTATGCAACCTTGGAGCTCCTTCCTGCTTCTGCCTTTTCTCTCTCCCTTTTTCTACGCTCGCTAGAGGTCTGGAGGGGTGTTAAGTGTCAGGAACAGTAGGCAAGAAGGTGACAGCTCCTCAGGTAAGGAATCAGATGGAGAGATGTGATCTCATGCTGTGGGCTTGTTCCCTCCTACTTTGACTATATTGTAACTCCTGATTAAAAGAGCGTAGCTGAGTTGTGCTAACACGAGATGAGGGAGAGCTAAGGCTGGGGATTTGGAGCCTTTCTTTTAGGCTAAGTGAATTTGTCCAGGATGTGAGAGTCTGCTTCTGGGTTATTAATTTACCATGAATGGTGGTGTGGAAGCTGCTGAGATTTTTACTGTATTTCACATGTGCACAAGAGAACTTGCACAAAGAAAACTCAAAAGGCAATTTGCAATTCCACAACAGTAGCCAGAGTGGTTTCCCGTGATAAAAGTAGTCTGCTCTGTTCCACAAGGCATTTTTTCACTGATTCTTCCAACTGAAGGAGTGTTTGTCCAGGAGGATGACGATTTGTATCACAACAGGATTTAGGTAATATAGCTGAAATCAACCTACCGTTGCTCTGAGCCCTCTGGTTACCTACGGTGAGACACTGCCCTCTCTCACAGAAATGAGACTCGATTCTACACATATTTAAATGCCTGACACCCACTGAAGCATTTATTTGGACGTCACTGTTTAGGCGAGCAGCAGAGCTCCGAGAATCTGACGGTGTAAAGTGAGGTGATAAAGGTTGTACAGAGAGTCAGTGGCAGCACAAGGAGGCGACTCTGTTTCCCAGTGGCTGCTGCAAAGGCTGTCAAAGTGACCCCCACTTTGTAGCCAGGGAAACACCAGCTTTCATTTTGAACATTTAAACCAAATTTGTGAAGATGATGATTTATTGATAAGCCGCAGGACTGTGGACATGCAGTAAGAGGCGCGGGGAGGTTATGGCCTGAGCCCCACACCCTTCTCAAGTCGCAGCTGTTTCCGAAAGATGCTGCGAACTCCGGCCCGGCTGCGAGCTACGAAACACCTCCCGTGTCTTCCCTCGGCTGAGCAGCCAGCACTCGGATGCTGAAATAAGGTCAGGACTCCGTCAGGCGGCTAAAAGCCCGGGCTGAGCGAAGGCTGTGCCTCCGGAAAGCAGCGCGGTGTTCCCCGGCAGCAGCATCCCGCTGCCCGGTGCGGAGGGAGGGAGGGAGGGAGGAGAGGGCACCTCGCCCGAGCAGCTCCAGCTCTGCGCTCCCCGTGCGCGGTGGGGTCAGGGACCGGCGCGAACCAAGGGAGGATGCTCCGCGGAGGTGGGAAAGACGCCGAAGCCGTAACACCGTGCTTCCTCCCCAGGCTCTGAGGAGGAGGAGGAGGAGTGGGAGGGGAGTTCCAAAGCCACTTTGGGCGCTGCGCCGCTACGTGCAGGAGTGTATGCGGAGCATCCTCCTCGCAGCCCGAACGCAGGGTGCGCTCCCCGCTCCCCCGTGGGTGATTCCCCGTTCCCCGACGCTGCTCCTGCTTCCGCAGCCGCTCCCCGGGCGAGACGGCGGCCAGGTGAGCGGGACCGGGCAGCGGAGCTGGGGCACCGCGGGGTGCGGGGCCGGGCCGGGCTGCGGCCGGGGCTCCCCTCCGGCTGCCCAGGCTGGTGCTCGAAGCCGGGAGGAGCGGGACGGGCCGGAGCTGCGGCTCCCCTCCGGGAGGTGCCGGGCCGGGCTGGAGCCGGGGGTCTCCGCCGGCTTCCAGGGCCGGTGCTGGGCGCTGCGCGTCCCGGGAGGGGGTGTGTGATGTGCGCCGGGGGGAGGCAGCCGGGAGAGAAGCATCGCTTCAGCTGCGGTGTAACTTGTATTTCGGAGCGCAGTTACCGGGAGTGTGATGGCTAACAGTGACTTATTTATTCTCAAAGAGGCCACGGGAGCTGCCCGGCCAAGGGCAGCGGGATCCCCCGAACTGGGCACCCCGGGATCCCCCGCACCGGGCATCCCTCGTGCCGGCAGTGCCTGCGGTGTTCGCGCTTCCCGGAATGTCTGTAGCGAACCCCGCGGGCTGGGCAGGCTCCGGGAGAGCGGCTGCGCGAGTGTCAGTCCGGAACACTCCAAGTGTTGGTCCTGGAGTTAAATCTATCTCTGCACTGGGGTGTGTGCGTGTAATTCATTTACTGTCCCCGTTACTCCAGCGATGAAGGTGTTGATAGCAAAGGGTCAAGCTTGCTCCCTAAATATCACTCTTCCCCCCACCCCCCCTTCTTTTTCTTTTAGAAAGTGCTTATAATTTCAGCTACCGATTTTATAGCTCCTGAAATACTTTCACTTCCCAGAGCAGTTGGTTTCCCACGACTGGCACTTTCACCTTTTTGAGTGGGAGGATTTACTTTCTTTAAAACAGAGCTCTAACAATACCCACTCCTTTCAGCGAAGCACGTGTCATCTCCTGACCCCAGCAACTTCACTTTGACAAAATAAAAGCTGGAAATAATCACTTAAGAGATGCGACTTTGCTCGTTTCAACAAGTTGCTTTGTTCTCTGCTCGAGTAATTTCCTCCAAGGCCCGTGGTCATTGTCGTTAGCAGAGGATGTGGTGATACGTGTGATGTTAAACCTGCAGTCACCGGGGATTAATGCACGGGCATGACATCACCGACAGCCAATGAGGGGATGGGTTTGGACACACACGGACCCAAACTGTCTTCCAAACTGGTGATCCTGCCGTGCTCCTGAGGAATAACGCCAGTTCGGGCAAACGCCGTGATTTCCTAGCACGCTGTCACTGTGTTTCTCAGCCCCGTGTCCTCCTCTGAGACAGTCACAATTCATTAAGCAGCCACTCGTGTGTGGTCAGTCTGGTTGGTTAAAGGTTTCACTTCTTGGGAAGAGATTATTGAAAATGGGCATATCAGTGCCCTGGCAGAGAGAGAGCTGACGCGACTGAGCTGGTTGCTGGCAGAGTGTAAACAGGCAAAGAGTTCTCAGCCCTTGTGGCAGGAGAGCTGCCTAAGCAGCGTGTTTGAGCACACAGAGCTTTCACCTGTAGTAAATTGCTTTCCTTTGCCTGATTGCTCGGAGCAGAGCTGCTCCCGTGGAGATGGGCACAGACTCCGTGCCAGGGGAGTGAGGAGGGGCCCCGTGCTGCCAGGTGGATGTTGCCGTGGCTGGCGAGGCAGGAAAGCGCCTTGCCCCGCTGTGCCAATGGCTCCTGCTGCGCTGTCACCCTCACCTTGGTGCCTCCGTGCTGCCAAGGTCCAGCAGGTCTGAAGCCCTTGGCCTCAGTTCCTGTCACTTTGCTCTAGGATTGCTCAACAAGTCAGGGTGGCTTTTGGAGAATCACAACAGATGTTGCCTGGCATGGTCTGGCTCCTGAAATGTGCATTTCGGAGTTCAGCTGCCTCTTCTGTCTAATGTTTCCTTAACCTTCATCATTTGCTGCAGACTGATCCAATTCCCCTGCAGGTCAGGCAGGGGCTTCCCCATAGGCTGTGCAAGACCCTTTTTGTCACGATCACAAAATATTTTCACTCAAATCACTTATATTTCCCTTTGCTAGAATTCTCAATGCTAAAACATAAATTTTTGGGTCCAGACTTCATTCCTAAAGTCTTTTAATATTTTTGGTTGTGATTTATATGTAGGTACACACACAGAGTCCCTTATCAGTGCCATTGCATCGATAGCCCTTTGCACTGAGGGACCCACACAGAATATTAGCAATATGACTGATGTGCCTCAGAGCTGTGTGTAAGATCCTTATGCCTTCATTGCCAATAAGACGTGACAGGATACATCTAATGAATTACCTTTAAATTAGAAAGCAGTAAACAAGCCATTATTGGATTAGAGGCATATTAAAATTAGAAGAACGTTACCATCTTTTCATATCCTGTGGCACATTTTTACCAGCTAGGAAATGACATGGGGAGCTGCAGAGAGAGACAGAGGGTCTCTAGAGAACTGTAATGATTTTCATCTGTGTGAAATAGATTTTTTTTTAAATGCTATTACTTAGTGTCTTATGTTTAGATGATGCTGTAGCAGATTTCTTCCTGTTTTTTCCCTTCTAGTTTCATATTGATGTTTGATATATTTTGTCTGAGCGACTTCAGTGCTTGTGGAAGGTACCAGTTTGATGTACTCTGAAAGCTAAAAGCTGCCAATTATTGAAGAAAAACACAGGCAAAAGGAAACAAGAGTCTTGTTGATAGGTTTTAGTCCAATATTGAAGAGCTTTCTGCCTTGCCAGGGTGCAGAGATTGCCTGGGTTCATGCCTCTTATTCCATGGCTCTTTTCCTCAGCTGTTTAGTAGGCTGCACCAGCTCTGGTGATTGTGGAATGTTATTTAAATTGCATAAAAGAATTCACACTGACTTCCCTGAGTTTTATATAAATTCCTAAGAATCCACCAGTTCTCCTGGTCATACAGCTCAGGTGCAGGTGTTACCTGGTGTGGCCTTCCAGATGTGACTGCTCTGGATTGGATCTGAATTGGTGGAACTTGGGAGCAGCCCCTGATCTCTCCATGCCAATCTCCTATTAATTGAAGGACATCACCTGCTGTCCTCTCTCTGGCAAACCTTCCCAATTAAGGACTGGGCTGAGAGTGAAAAGGGCAGAATTTGGCCAGTACTCCTCAAGCGTTAGAAAAAAATGTACATGGAGAAGTAAATAGTAAAATATATGATGAAAAGCAATTAATTCTCAGGCTTGTGTAAAATAAAGTTTCTTATGAAACCTTGAAATCATTGTGGTTTTGTAATGTCACCTACCTCTGTTGGCCATTGAAAAAATAAGATCTTAATCTAGAACTAAATTTGAATTTGTGGGTCCAAAAAGTTTGTTTGGACTACCAATATTTTATAACTCTCTAAGACCAATCTTTTATTCTTTTAAACACTCTATCAATATGAATATGGAGCAGCAATAGACCTTTGAGTCCTAAGCCTCATTCCAGTCTCCGGAGGAAAATCTTGAGCATAATGTTTTGTGCTGGATTTTGGAAGCACACTCAGAATAAAGATCTCTCCTATATAAATACTTTTTACCCAAGGTATTGGATTTTCCTTGTCTCACTCTCAGAGTTTATGGCCCTGGGACTCCTTTTCTCAAGGTCTAGTAGAACTCCTTCAGCATCTCTTTTCCCCTTTGAAAATGTGATAACCATCACGCAAGCAGCAGCTTTGAAGCTGATGCCAGCCCTGCAGATCAGGAGATCACAGCACACTTTCACCTGGGGTCAGGCAGCTTGAGCTGAGCTGCTTTGCAGTGCCAGAGCATCCTGACTACTTGCAAGGACGGGGATTTCTATCGGACTGTGGCACCGAAGCCTCTTTGCTATTCTGAAGGGGCTTGTAAGGAGGAACAAAGGACTGTGGATTTCACCTATTTTGCTCTATTTTATGTTTTCCAGCAGTTATTTTGGAAAGGCTGTGAGCTGAAAGGCTGATTTTCTCAGACTTGGTACAACTATGCCAGAGTAAAGCTCAAATGAGGGAAAGTAGTACTGGGTATCTCCGTGACTCCAAAGGTGACCCGTTGTTTTTATTCCCCTTTCTGTTGTGTTTCAATTTCAGTTACACTTTACAGGGAACATCTGTGGAATAAAAACTCTGGTGGGGTCAGGTCTTTCTCCTAGAAGGATATTTCCCTCTGCACGGCATCAGTGCAAGTTTTCTCCCTCCTCCCACAGCAGCTGTGCTACACGTGCTGTGAGGTATAACAAGGATAAATATATTAAGGGGCAGAAATCCCACCCTTGGTGTCACAGGATGGTAAAAGATGGTTAAAGAACTTCCTCCCCAACCCTCACTGCAGAGCTCTTGCCCCTTTCTGTTCTCCAGCCACTTGCCAAGCACGACTCACTCGTGCTACATCCCTTTGAGCTGAAGAACATGGAATCAGCTTGGACTTACTGATTCTTACTGGTTTCTTTTCTTTATAGAGGAGAGAGCAGAACTCAGGTGCTTGAGCTCTTAAAGCATTTGTAGGCTTTTTTTCTGAGCCTGTAAGAGGCTGCTAACTGCTAAATCAGAATCACTTGAGTAATGCCTAGACATGGATAAACCAATTAAGAGGAGTTCTTTCAGCTTTTTAAAACAAATTGCAAATTTCAGGTTCGTATTTGCATAATTCAGGTTATTAATTCATGTGTTTGCATTTCCTAAACTGTGTGCCAAATTCCCATTTGGTGTAAGTTTCAGAGTGTTGATCTCAGTGTAAAGGGGAAAAGGTGGAAATTGAGTTGTTGTAGGAAGCACTAAATGGTTAGTGATTTTTCTTTTCAACAAAATTAAATGAGCTTCTTTTTTTTCAGAGTCAATTCAGTGTCACCTTAAGTATTCAGTGAGAAATTCAGAAATTCTTAATTGATAGGGTACCCAATCTCTCCTTTGTGCATCTCTGGGATTTATATACATCACAAGTTAATAAAGCTTCCAGCATTCATTCTGTGCATGTGTAATTAAGGAGCCACTGTACCTCGATGTCATTTGCTGTGTTATGTGGATTCCAGTGGTGAGGACGATGGTATTTTATGCTATCGAACACAAGCAGGAACATCCCTGCATGAGTGAATCTGTTTGAAGGACTAGGCTGTGGCTGCTTTAGTCTGGAGAGCAGTTACCCTCAGATTTTCTTGCTGCTTCCATTATTCACTGAGAGTTATGTGTGTTTATGATAGTCTGATCAGCAAACACAAGTGTGTTGCAGATGCAGATATACTGTGAAGTACAGCGGTTTACATTAATGGGAAGGATTTATCTTGTTGCAGTGTTGAATTTATGATGCCAAGCTGTGATATTTCCCTGTTTCAAAAATGTTATATTGCAGCGGGCTGATATCAGGGTGATAAAATAAATGTTTCTTTTTTAATTCAAGCCACTGTAAGATGCTAATAATGTTGGAGACAGGAAGAGAAATGCCATGTTTCAGAATTTAATGTAATGCACCCATATTACAATTTCCTGGCTAAACTAACTTAGCTTGGACTCCTAAATGAAACTTCTTGTTCAGTTTAAACTATTAAACAGGTGTGGTTGAGTTCTTTAATGGAAGTACGGCTTCTATGACAGAAGCAGGGGAGTTATAGTGCCCTGCTTAAATCAGTCTTTGAGACTGTTCCCTATAATTTACAAGGGCTTGTAGTGACAGGAAAAGGGGGAATGGCTTTAAACTGAAAGAGAACACATTTAGATTGGATATTGGGATGAAATTCTTCACATTGAGGGTGGTGAGGCCCTGGCACAGGCTGCCCAGAGAAGCTGTGGCTGCCCCATCTCTGGAAGTGTTTAAGGCCAGGTTGGATGGAACTTGAAGCCACCTGGTCTAGTGGAAGGTGTGTGTCCCTGCCCACAGCAGGAGGAGGGATTTGGAACTCTAAGGTCCCTTTCAGCCCATACCATTCTGTGATTCTAGGATAATTCTGAAAATAGAGAAGCTCTGGTTGCTGGTGATGGTCTCTTCACTGGGCATTCAGGAAGCCCGTGTTCCCTGCTGGTTTCCTTCCAGCTTCCTGGTGAATGCTCAGCAGACAGGGTTACTAGGGAGGAAGAAGGGATCATCTCTTCCCCTTTGCTGTTACCTCCTCCTCTGGCCAATGCCAGGGTCTGTGGCAATGCCAGGGCTGTACTCAGGATACCCATTTGTTTTATTCCTGGAGGAAGTAAGATAGTGTGAAGGAACTCTTCATAACCTTAATGACAGAAGGTGTCGTGGCTGCCCTGCTCTGCGGCATTCCTTCTTCCCTGAAGAAAATTGGGATGCAACTGGAATTGGCCCAGTGTGGATCCAGGCAGGTGTAAAAGCCTGATCCTGGCTGTCTGGCAGGCTCGTGTTGACTGTGTTACTATTTGTGCTGAGCACTGCCAGTTTAATGGCTCTGAAGCACCATGGTTAGAAGTCAAGTGCTACGAAAATTTCCCCAAACACAGATCTACAGCAGTGAGTGCACCTGCACATAAAACAGGCCACTGAATCTCAAAAAAGGATTTTTAGTCATTTTGTGGAACACAGAGAGATTGTCATGTGTGCATGTTCCTGTTACATTACTCTGTCAAACAGTGCCTCTGAACTTCGGAGTTAATATCCTTTATTGTGGAAGCACATCACAGAGTAATTGAAATTGGGTTATTTAACTGCAAAGTATACTGGAGTAACAATTTAATTGTGGAAATACCTGCCAGTGATGTGGCGTATGGGCTTAGCTGGGGCTAAGGGAGGAAAAAAGCGAAATAACTATTTTAGTACGAAACTATCCCCTATTTTTGGTGTGCTGCTGAAATGATTAATTCTGATTTTGTTTAATAATAGATCTGTTTCTGTTCAGGGACCACTGAAAGAACAAAAATTTGTTAGATCAAATACCTTTTAAAAACCTGTGCTTATTGTCTTAAGAGAGAAGCAGGTAAAAAGGATTATCCCTCCTTTTCTACACCGAATTGTCATGGAGAGATGGATCTGGGGTGAAGTGGGACAACTTCTGGCAGAATGACTGTAACCTTCCACCTGAGAATGACACTTCGTTAAGTGTTAGAAATTAATTGGTATATTGAGCTCATCCGCACACATAAGAGCATTTCCCTCCAGAACATTTCCTCCTTGCAATTCTTCTCATATATTTTTGTGACATATATTTCAGTTTAACAATAGAAGAATAGTCACAGAAGCTGTAAACATTTAAGAATAATTACTGTTTATAACTCTGAAAAAGGGGCACCCACTTCACATACAATTGGTGCAGCCACTTTAAATACAATTACTCACCTTGCCAGGGGGTACCATTCACCTGTGAAATGCTCCAGGTGCGCTTTCCTCACTGGTTGCACCCCAGACTGAGGTGGGTGGTGGTTTTGGGTGGATGAACAGGAAGCTGCTTTCTCCCAGTGTCTTTGCAGACAGCTCCAGGAATGAGAAGAAAAACATAATTCAAGCAAAACTCCTGGGTTTTGCACGTGTTAAACATTCTTTTTCTTGAACATGCTCTTCAGAAATGGATAAACTATTACTGCTAAATCTTGCTTGGAAATGTAGGGGAGACGGTCTGCTATTTGTAATTCGCATATTTGGAATATACATAATTGTATTATGGCTAGAGATCTGATCTGCCTTCTGTGTTTTCCTCATGTAAGAGGAAAAATAAAGCCTGAATAAAGCCAAATTAGTCTTATTTTAAATGCTTTTATTTTTTTTCCCTTACAGAAGAAACATCTTCTGTTACAGTTAATGAGCACTGTTGTCTTTTGTTAAAGTCTTTGTTACAGAGGCTTAGAGCAAAAGGGCTTTAATAATAAAAAGGCCTTCTTCTCTGGAATGTCTGTCTGATAATAGTCTGTATGATTTAAGAATAATGCTGTAAAATAATTGCTTTTCAAAAGAATAATTTTATATAACTAATTGGAGGGCAAGTGGAAAATCTGCAGCCTCCAAATAAATGTATTGTGTCTCTTTAAATATCCAAACAATTTTTCCTCCTATTTTTCCACCCTCAAGACAAAAATAATATCAAATCTCATTCAGGTTGTACTTAAATATGACCAAACTGATAATTACATTATTACAGAGAAGGGCAGGATAGCTGGAGGATATGTACAAGGTGCATTAGTACTGCAAATAGAAGCTGATTTACTTATTGATAGTGGAGACACGTTTTAGTCACTTTATAGAATTAACAATTGATCAGCTTGTTAGGTTCTAGTTCTTCATAAGCACAGCATGTTTATTCATTATTGTCATTACATGATGCAGGCAGCCGAGGTCATGATTAGCAAGGCAAAATCTAAAAAAAATTCAGCTTCATTAAATATAACTTCTGCAATGGGCAGTTTCTGAGCAATGCACCAATTCTCACTCCTCTGACATAAATAAAACTTATACCTGCCTGGCTAATTTGCATTTCATTAACATTTTTCAGAACCATCAGATCTATTTGTTTTGCCAAATGCCAGCGATTCAGGCTTGTAAAATTGTAATAAGATGGGCAACATCAAAGCATTACTTTCAAATTGCCTTGGTCACTGTAAATATCCCCCAATCTGCAGCACTGCAACTGATAAACGAAACACGCCACTGGAGGAGAATGGAAAGATGTTATTCCAATAAATATACCCCTGATTGTTTGTTACTATGGGTAAGTTATGTTTTCTAAATCAGCATTGACTTAGGCTTGAGCGAACCCGATAGCAAAAATTCCCACAGAGGCTTCTCCTGCTGTATATGACTAATATATTAAAGAAGATAAGTAGTCGTTTTTAAAACTTATTACACAGTAGGATTGAACACAAGAGGAAACCATTTTACAAATCTGAAACTTAAGGTCACCTTGAGAAGAAAAGGACACTTTAGATGGCTAGAAAAAGTCTGTTTCCTCCAGAAATTGAGATTCAAAGTTTACTCTTTTCCCAGTGTCTTTTATAAAGCTTTAGACTCCCAAGTGTAAAACTAGAGTCTGTTTTGATGTGCAAATATTTCAAAACTATGTGGTGGATAGGCATTTAGACACTCGCATCTAACCAGTGCTACAGATGAGCTTCCAGTCTCTTAGTAATAAATAAAATGCAGAGTAATAATTAATAAATAATAAAAACCAGAATATAAAGCTATTCTGCTAGTGGTTTTTATAATATAATCCAGAATTAGGGCTGACTTTTCTAAAACATTTTATTAGACTGTTTTAATAATTTTCTACCTTTTCCTTTTTTATTTCTAAGCATTTTAAAAAAATCATGATGTATATTTTAGTGATACTGAACACTATTAAACTTTTGGTTCATAATTCAAACTTTTAGGAGTATGAAAATGTGCTCAATAGCATTTTCTTAGGGCTTATTAATAAAGTTAATGAACTTTTTTTCTATTAGTCAGTCCTAGCATAGATAATACTGCTCCCTTGTTTGAGCTGTAGCAAATCAGGACAACATTGATTTTCTTTAAGAGATGAATAATGAAAGATCTACATTCTTAAATATGTAGATAAAGATAAGTAACTTAATTAAAAAATTATCAGTAGAAGCTAATAAGATGAATTAACTGTTTCAATTTGTTGTATATGTCAATAAGCTGTACGATAACCTGGATTTTTACATAAAAGCCATTTATGATATTTTTTTTTTCAATTTTCAGTGTAATTTCATGGTGTCTTTGGCCACCAATTCTTTTGGAAATTGCTCATGTCTTGGGAATGTTAAATTCTTGGAGCTATCTCCCCTAACTTCAGCTGTGTAGGCGTTGACTCTGCAGATGTTTAACGTCCAGAGCAGTGCAGCCTGATGAAAATAGTTCTGCCCTGATCAATAGGGATGTTTACAGGCTCTGTCCTCGGCGGTGAAGTCAGGTTACAGAGCCTGATTGTTTTTCCAGTGACTGGCAAATTCTTCTGTTTGATCACATGTGCTATGAATATCTGAGCTGGCAAACTTCCAGGCTAAATTGCTTGCTATTTTTTGACTAGCATTACAAATTATACATGATGAAAAAAAGGACGTCTTGGGGCCTCCGTCTTTCATCCGATGCTGCTTTTAATATCGAGGAGGCATCATCAGGGTACACAGGGTGGAGGAGGAGCTGTGAGGAGGAGCTGCTCTATTAAGATGTGGTAGCTGATGTTATTAAAGGAGGAGACAAACAGCCTTGTGCTGGAAGGGCTCCTCTGTGTCACACACATGGGGGTTTTTGGTCTCACATTAACAGAGCAGGCACCCACACCAGTCTCACGGGCGGATTCGCTGGTGGGAATAATGATGTGTATGGTGTTGCACCTGCAATAAGGCTTTCACAGTCCTCATGCTTCAATTCTAAGGAACTCCTGAGTCATGCTGGTTTTCAAGCTTGAATCTCAAATCTCAGTGCAGCTACAAATGCATCATTGGACAAGCATGCCTGAGCTGCTGCTTCAGGCCCTTGGGTCACTGCCTTTCTGTGGCAAATGTACTGCCCAGTGGCTGGGCTGGCGTTTAGTTATTCCTGTCTTTTTTAGACATCTCTGTTTGGTTTCCAGGGTAGGACAGAGATGCTTCACCAAGATCTGCAGATTTTGCCTTCTTCTAACTCAGGGCTGTCCTGTTTGAAGTGACTCAGCTGGGTGCTGAGAAAAGGGGCAGCTTGTAGGTGGGCCATACCTGTAATGGGAAGGCGTGGGGGACACTTTGTAAAACCTCTGGGTAAGGCATTGCTTGGCAGACAGGGCATGATTTGAGCAGGATGTCTCTGTAGAGCTCCCACAGGATGGTTTGACAATAGAACGTGATTTGGGAAGCAAATTTCACTCTGTCTGCTCCACCCGGCAATGCCCTGCCAAACTGCAAAGTGTTGAGGATACTCTGGCGCTTCAGACTTTACTTTAACTTGTTTTACTCATTTAGTCTTACTTCAGCTCTTGATTAAACATAATATTTGTGTCCCTGAGATGAGTAACAAACCCATGCCATACTATGGATCTTGCTCTGTTAATATGGATGGGAGCCAGTGTTTCTTGTCTGGAACAGGACTGTCAGAATCAGAGGTGTAAATAAGAGCCAAGGGAAATTGCAAACCTCTCAAGTCCAGTCTGTCTGTATTTTTATTACATGGTGCTCAGCAGATCTTTCTTAGAGACTTTTTTTAAAAAAAAATCCTGTTCCAAGTTCAGCTGAAATTTACCCACTTACAGCAGAGATTGTTCTTGGTCCTCTGTGCCAGGGTAGCAACCTATGGATTTTTCCTTTAATTCGTGGTTTTTGTCAACACTGTTCAACACACAGACAGGACCTGGCTGTGGTTCTGTGTTTTGGGGTATGCACCTCAGGACATGAGTGGCCAGAGGTCGGTGGTGGGTGAGAGCTCCAGAGGGGTCCCAAACAACCTCCAGCTGTGTCCAGCGTGTTGGAATGGAGCTTAAGCTGGGCTTGAGCTCTGTATTCAGAGAGATCTGCTGACTTCTCCTGAGAGGAGAACAGGAAACTTCAGAAAGCAATACTTTCCAGTTAGGGTGACCATCATAGGAATATTCCATTATTCAATTAGAAATTTTTCATATTCTTGAAGACTAAATGCTTAGACCTTCAGGTTAAAAAGGCAATAGATTATTTATGCTATGCTGCTATGCTCAGGTGATAAATTGGATGGTGCTATTGCAAGCAGAGAAATAATTAAGAATTCTGGTACAATTGAGAAGTCAAATTAGAAAGGATAAAATCATGATTTAAGAAACCAACTGTCTTTGGCTGGAGAGCAAAAATAATTTAAAATGATAAACCATACCCTCCACTGGCCATTTATTCTGGTTTGTGCAGCAGTATCAGTGTTCCAAGTGGGTTCTTCTGTCTTTCTGACACACAGCTGCTACAAGACACTTTGTACTCACAAGTACCTGCTCAAAATCATGCAATCTGAATGAAGCTGAAATACCCAGGTATTTATTCTATTTGCACAAAGCCATCCGCCTAGAAAAAGAAAAAGGTCCAGGAAGGTAAAATAAAGGTGGGTGCACTCGCTGGAAAACGTTCTTTGGGTTTGGCTCACCAAACAATTTCTGTGAGCAGAGAAGTGAATTTTTGGCATTGTCTGTCAATTTTAAGGGAGGATAGAGGTGGACAGGACTTCATCCATGGTATAAAAATGATGTATTAGACTAAATTGGCAGTATATAACTATGTGAAAATGTGGGGTTTGCTTAGTGCAAGGCACAACTCTAAATTAAAAATCTGTATCTTCCTTTTTGGGTGTGGGGGTACCCTCTGGTGAGTAAAGGTTTGGCTGCCTGCAGCCTCTCTTGCCAATCTTAGCCAAGCATTAGTCATTTGCAAGGAGGGGTTTCAGTTGGTGAGGGGAAAATATAAATTCAGTAAGTAATTTTTTTCAATTTTTTTTTAAATTAGTGGTGCCGTTTCTCATTTCATTAGTGACCAGTACTAAAGCAGCAGACTTAAATTCCTGCTCTGGTCCTGAGATGTAGCACATTTTTAATGAAAGCAGTTTTTAATGTAAACCAGTTCTGTGACTGTCTTTGCTGTCTTGCCTCTTGCCAGGCCATGGAAGTGCTGTGTGCAATAACCCTGGAATTTGAACCAATGGTGCAACCACTCCATGGGCGTCTATAAAAATGTGTCTCACAGTGCAGGAAACTCAGGTGGGAACAGTTAAACTGAGAGAGTTCCACTTTTGTGTTCCAGTTCATCAATCTTTAAAGAGACACTAGTAGGTCAAATGGGTACAACACTGATCGATGGACAAGAAGAATCCCTTTTTAAAGTCATTGCAATTCACCTCCAATGGGCAATAGAGAAAATAAAATAAAAAGATACAGCCACTGGGGTCCTGGTGGGGGAGAAGTTAATTAGCTGAGCACTCACATGCTCTTTAGAGAGCTGTCCCTTAGAGTCCATAAGGGATTTGCAGTCCATTACTTTTTTTGGAGGGCAGGTTCCCTGCAATGTGGCAGTGACAAAACCTGTCTGTCTCCCAGTCTCTTACCAAAGGCTCCTTGTGGTGTAACTGCACCTCAGGAACAGCCAGGACACCACCTGGTCATCACCTGAAAGACAAATACCTGCTGGGCAGGACAGCAGCAGTTGTCTCAGGACCCAGCAAAGTGCTCATGATTGAACTAATTTGAGTTACATTTGAGTTACAAGCAGTGTACTATTAAAGTCTATGTGGCAGTATTAAACGAGGCACATTGGCATTTTTTGCAGGGAAAGCTTCTGGAAAGTTGTATGTGAGCTGAAATGTCTATTCAGTTGCCCATCTGAAACCACAAAAGGTGATATGTGAGATGTTTCATACCTGTTGCTAATTCCAACATAATTGAAATTTGGAGGTTGCTCTCTTTACTGTAGTTAAGTTTGAGTACTGTTTCCCCCAGGACAGAAATTCACAGACTATTTACTCAAAAATGGAAAAAAATGTGTTTTGTGGGAACCTGAAAGCCAGGGTTCTGTGAATAGTCAGAAATCAGAGGAACAGAAGACTCGTGCAATCCATTTCCTTAAAAAACTGTTCAGCAGAAATATCTGAGCGTCTGCCCAAGGTGACTGAAGATACTGTTTCTTATTCAAGTGCCAATATCCATAACCTCATACAAACTCAGGAAGCACAATCCAACCTCTGGCAAACAATATCTCATTGCTAAAAGAGAGAACTTAACGTGCCACCATATAAAGTTTTTTTTTCCTGTGAATCTTGAGGTGGTTTTTTTGGTTGGGTTTTTTTTTCCCCCCATAAAATCTCAGTTTCCTGGATGAAAATAATAGGAGAAGATTTTTCTTTTCTGTTTTCTAATTATTTTTAAGAGACTTAATAGCTCTCTAGTGGTGATGAGAAGCTGATTAAAAGCTGATTGTTGTCTACCCTGAAAATAAACAATCAACGATTTGTTACTTTCAACAGATCTCACATCTTTAAGGCAATCATAATTGCCTTCAAGAGAGGCAGGAGAAGTGGGGGGAATCTCATACTTCATTTCCAACCCTGAGCATTTCAAAGCATAATCAAAATTATACCACTTACCCTCCCCCTTGCTCTTCCCATCAATCATGCACATGGTTACATGATCATGAAGTGGCTTTTGCATGAATGAAGAACAGGAAAAGAAAAATCCATTGTAGGCAGATTGGGAAGTGAAAGCCTGATGTTCAGGCTTCTCTGAGCTTTGTGGAAATGAAAATTATTATTATTAGGAAAAAAAAAAAAGAGAGACCAAAAAAACCCAAATAAAAAAGAAAGTTTCTAGCCTTAGCCATGAAGAGGACGTGGCATTACTCGTTCAAAGCCTGGCTGGGTTCATACTTCAGTCAGAGGCACTGGCTGAGCCTCCTGTATTGAAACATGTTGTTCCCTCAGCTGTGACAGGTGCGGGAAGTAAGACCCTCTGACAATTCACATGCTTGAGGGGGAATACCATGTTAACACCTCTCTTACTGTTTCTGAAGAGCAGTTATCAGCTTTCTGTGGCTATTGCTCTCCTGTCCTGGTAGTGCAGCCACAGGAAGGTGTTTGGGACCTTTAGAGGTTTGCTCCTTTTCCACTGCAACAGTGCCAGAGCTCTGTGTGGCTTCCTCGTGCCTGTGAAGGGATGAAAACAGCATCCAGCAGATGATTAACCTGCCACGGGACATCTTTTTCTCTTCCCCTGCCTCCCAGCCCTTTTGTTGGGGGTTCACACGTGGTCTGCTGCCAAGCAGGACAACTTGCCATGGGAGGCAGGGAGAGGTGCTGTGCAAGCAAGAAACAGAGGGCTGAGACTCACAGAGAAGAAGGCATGAAGGATTGGGCAGGAAGAGGAAAGGAAGGAAAGGATGGAGGAAACTCCTTCTGGATGTGAGGAGCAAAATTTATGGGACTTCTGAAATTCTCTTGCAT